>NC_082721.1:67252659-67951159 GCF_030144855.1 Hypanus sabinus | reverse complement strand
AGGAGTCGGTTAGAACTGACTGGAAAAGAACATTGGCAGGGATGACGGCAGAGCAGCAATGGCTGGAATTGCTGAAAGCAATTCGGAAGGCGCAGAATATAACATCCCAAAGAGGAAGAAGTATTCTAAGGGAAAGATGACACAACCATGGCTAACAGGAGGAGTCGAAGCCAACATAAAAACAAAGAGAAGGCATGTAAAAAAGCAAAAATTAGTGGGAAGTTAGAGAATTGGGAAGTTTTTCAAAACCCAGAGAAGGCAACTAAATATGTCATTAAGAAGGTAAAGATGGAATATGAAAGTAAGCTAGCCAATAATATTCGAGAGGATACCAAAAGTTTCTTCAAACAATTGAAGTATAAGAGAGGCAAGAGTGGATATCAGACCACCAGAAAACTACGCTGGAAAGATAGTAACAGGGGCAATGAAATAGTGAACGAATTGAATAAGGAGTTTGCATTAGTTTCACTGTGGAAGTACTAGCAGAATGGTAGAAGTTCCAGATGTCAGGGGGCATGAAGTGTGTGAGGTTACCATAATCAGACAGAAGGTTCTGGGAATCTAAAAGGTCTAAAGTCACTTGGACCAGATGGTGTACACCCCAGTTTTGAAAGAGGTGGCTGCAGAGATCGTGGAGGCGCTAGTAATGATCTTTCAAGAATCACTAGATTCTGGAATGGTTCCAGAAGACTGGAAAATTGCAAATGTCACTCCACTCTTCAAGAAGGGAGAGAGGCAGAAGAAAGGAAATGATAAGGCAGTTAGTCTGACCTCAGTGGTTGGAAAGATGTTGGAGTCAATTATCAAGGATGAGACGAGGTCTCAGGGCACTTGGAGGTACACGATAAAATAGGCTAGTTGGCATGGTTTCCTCAAGGGAAAATCTTGCCTGACAAATCAGTTGGTATTTTTTGAGAAAATAACAAACAGGATAGATGAAGGAGAATCCGTTCATGGTTGTACTTGGATTTTCAGTAGGCCTTTGACAAGGTGCCACACATGAGGCTCCTTAACAAACTATAAGCCCATGATATTACAGGAAAGATTCTTGTATGGATAAGGCAGTGGCTGATTGGCAGGAGGCAAAGAACAGGAATAAAAGGAGCTTTTTCTTGCTGCCAACGACTAGTAGTGTTCCACAACTGTCTGTGTTGAGACCACTTCTTCTTACATTATGAGGGGTGATTGATAAGTTTGTGGCCTTAGGAGTCAGTTTTAGAAAACCTAGCACATTTATTTTTCAACATAGTCCCCTCCTACATTTACACACTTAGTCCAGTGGTCGTGAAGCATACAGATCTTGGACCCCTAGAAAGTGTCCATAGCATGGGTGATTGTTAAGTTTGGAAGGAGACGAGTTATACAGCTCTCGTTACAAGCACATGCAGTTCAACTCTGAGTGATTATGCAGAAAGTTTGAAGTTAATAACTCGTCTCTGCCTACCTTAGGCCACGAACTTATCAATCACCCCTCATATATGTCAATGATTTGGATGACAAAATTGATGGCTTTGCTGCAAAGTTTGCAGACAATACGACGACAGGTGAAGGGGCAGGTAGTTTCGAGGAAGAAGAGAGGCTACAGACCGACTTAGACAGATTAGATTAGGAGAATGGGCAAGTAGTGGCAAACGGAATACAGTGTCGGAAAGCGTACGGTCATGCACCGTGGTAGAAGAACTGAAAGGGTTGACTACTTTCTAATTGGAGATAAAATACAAAAAACTGAGCTGCAAAGGGACAGGAGTCCTTGTGCAAGATTCCCTAAAGGTTAATTTGCAGGTTGACTCTGTGGTGAGGAAGCCAAATGCAATGTTAGCATTCATTTCAAGAGGACTAGAATATAAGAGCAAGGATGTAATGTTGAAACTTTGTAAATCACTGGAGAGGCCTCACGTGGATTACCATGGGCAGGTTTAGTCATCTTTATCTTAGAAAAGAAGTGATAAAACTGGAGAGTGTTCAAAGGAGGTTCACAAAAATGATGCAGGATTGAATGGCTTGTCATATGAAGAGTGTTTGATGGCTCTGGGCCTGTATTCACTAGAATTCAGAAGAATGAGGGGTAACGTCATTGAAACCTATTGAATGAAGAAAGGCCTTGTTAGAATGGATGTGGAGAGGATGTTTCCTATAGTGGGGCAGTCTAAGAACAGAGGACACAGCCTCAGAATAGTGGGGCGTACTTTTAGAATGGAGATGAGGAGGAATTTCTTTAGCCGAAGAGTGCTGAATCTGTGGAATTCTTTGCCACAGGCAGCTCTGGAGGTCAAGTCTTTATGTATATTTAAGGCAGAGGTTGACAGATTCTTTTCTGGTCAGGACATGAAGGGATATGGGGAGAAGGCAGGAGACTGGGGCTGAGAGGAAAACAGGATCAGCCTAGATAAAATGATGGAGCAGACTCGATGGGCCAAATGGCCTAATTCTGCTTCTATAATTTATGGCCTTATTGTAAAAAAACTGTGCAAACAGCTCTATTTCCATCTTTAATAATCTTTATATTTCCCTTTCTGGGTTCTTTTGAAGACCCTGACCAGGATTTACACACAGACTTTAGCTCTTTATGGCAACGGGACCCATTCTTGGGGTTTCAGGACCTGACGTTGTTTGGTACGCTTGTATTTGGAAACCTAACATCTCGGGGCTCTGGAAACAGGCAGATCGAGGGGCAGTGCCACAGCAGGAGACTCGTGTGCCGTTGGGGAGGCCGGAAAATCTTTCGCTGTGGGTCCAAAGATCCGAGATCTTTGCAATCTTCAGGCACAGAGCTCCTAAGAAGTGACAAAACGGACTTTTTAACATCGTAAACCAGCGGATTGTTGTTATGTCTCCCGCTTGTGGTGAAAATGGGGGACACCTCCCTCTCCCTTATAAGGGAGAGCGAGAACCTGTGGTTTGTCGAATGCCGGATGAAATGCAGCAGTCTTTGGGGTAACTGCAAGGTCTGTGCCTTTGCTGTCGCTTGTGCTCGGTAGCGCGTGTACTTTTTTTTTGCTGGGGGGGGGGGGTGGGAGGGGGATCATTGCCTCACTGCTGCTTATGTGTGGGAGGGGGGAGCTGGAGGGGGACTTTGGGGTTCTCACGTTTAATTATCCTCCATTCTCTAGGGCACTTCTCTGTTTTCGTGGATGCTTGTGAGAAAAAGCATTTCAGGATGTATATTATATACATTTCTCTGACATTAAATCGGACCTTTGAACCTTTGAAATGCAGATGTAAATAAACAGCAATAAATAAGCATAAAATAACAATATATCAGAGTACTAAAATGAGAGTTTTGTTCAAGAGCCTGACGATTGAAGGGTAGTAACTGTTCTTGAACCTGTCCGTGCAAGTCCTGAGGCACTTCTGCCTTCCACTTGATGACAGCAGCGAGAAAAGAGCATGGTCTGGGCGGCGAGGATCTTTGATGATGGACGCTGCTTTTCTACAGGAACGTTTCATGTGGATATGCTCAATAGTTGGGAGGGTTTTACCCGTGATGTACTGGGACAAATTTTCTGCTCAAAGGCATTTGTGTTCCCAGGCCATAATGCAGCCAGTCAGCACACTTTGCACCACACATCCATAGAAACTTGCCAAGATTTTCAATGACATACTTAACCTCCACAGTCTCTTGAGGAAGTAGAAGCACTGTTGTGCTTTCTTCACGATAATATTCATGTGATAGGTCCAGGGCAGGTCCTCTGAGATAAGTGACACCCAGGAACTTAAAGTTACTGACCTCTCCACTTCTTATTCTCCAATGATTACTGGCTCATTGACCTCTAGATTCCCTCTCCTCAAGTCTACAATCAGTTCCTTGGTCTTACTGACATTGAGTGAGAGGTTGTTGTTATTACACCACTCAGCCAAGTTTTCAATCTCTCTCCTGTATACTGATTCATTACCCCCTTTGATACAGCTCACGACAGTGGAGTCACCAACAAACTTGTACACGGCCTTGAAGCTGTATTTAGCCGCAGTCATTGGTGTAAACCAAGTAGAGCAGAGGGCTAAGGACACAGCTCTGTGGTGCTCTTGTGCTGATGGAGATTGTGGAGGAGATGTTTTTGCCAATCTGAACTGACTGGGGTCTACAAGTGAGGAAATCCATGATCCAATTGCACAAGGGGGTAATTGAGGCCCCGGGTCTTGGAGTTTACTGATTAGTTTTGAGGGGATGATGGTGATAAATGTTGAGCTGTAATCGATAAGGAGCATCCTGATGTATGCATCTTTGCTATCCAATGTTCCAGGGGTGTGTGAAGAGCCGACAAGATAGCAACTGCTGTAGACCTGATGCTTCTGTAGGCAAAATGGAGCGGGTCCAAGTCATCGCTCAGACAGGAGCTGATATGCTTCAACACCAGCCTCTCAAAACACTTCATCACTGTGATTGTCATTTAGTCAGGTTACCAAGCTCTTCTTGGGCACCGGTACAATTCAAGTCTCCTTGATGCAGGTGGGTAACACACTTTGCCAGAGTGAGAGGTTGAAGATATCTGTGAATACACCAGCCAGTTAGCTGGCACAGGTCTTCAGTACTCAACCAGGGTCTAACCAGGGTATAATAGAGCTCCAACAGAACTTTGCGGCTCTGGAGTTCACATTCCTGGGATTTGGGATTCACAATGTCTGCCCATATTAGTCCCTAAGGAGACAAGGCCATTAACAGTTGCACATTTGGGTCTACTAGGATAGGGTAGTCAAACATGGAGAAATGGAGAGAAGTGTTAGATTTATCTTAGAGTGGGTTGAAAGATTGGCATAACATGGGAGGCCAAAGAGCTGTACCGTGCTGTATCATTCTATGTATGAACATTACATCATTAGTCCAAACCCAAGCTTTTAACTCTTCTCCTTCTCCACCCTATTTTCCCTGCCCCAGTCACCACACTACAACCTCCAGAGCCTGCGGTGGGTAGGCCCTCTTCCAGAAGAGACACAGGCAGATGTGAGTGGCTCCATAGTTTAGTTCTGAAGGACAGCATAAGAATTCTCCCAATATTTACCCCAAATTACTAAACCAAATGAATTAACATTATCTCATTGCTCTTGAAGGGTTAAATCAGCTGTGCGCTCGAGCAACTGACTTCGGAAATGCTGCACTGGTGGAGAGTTTCCTGGGCTGCCCTGTGGTTTCACCCTACCTCATACTTCTGAAGTTCGTGATGCAGTCTGTCGATGTGCTGATTAGTTTCGACTATTCTGGGCTCAAGGCTGTTTGGATCTCCCATCTGTGGGTTCCGCTGATAGACATCTTTCATTTTATCCAATGCTTCTCTGTAAGAACAAAAAAAGACGTAACGTTAGTTCACGGAGTCCACTTCAACACTATGCCTGAGAGAGTCGGTCCCCATGCGGTTCAGGCCAGTGGTTTTCTGTAAGTACACACACCTTCACAACCCTGCTCGAGTAGTGAGCATCAGGCTGCCCAAACTTACATGGCAGAAGTCTCCGCCAAGCCTGACCCCATCAGTCACATCCGCAAGGTCACCTGGAGAGGAAATCATGGGTGGGTTCATCCCCTTCACAAGGGTGGGCACTTGTGTCAACCCAGTTGTAAACATGATGTTAACCAATCCATCTGTATCTTTGAATAGAAAAGGTGTCTATGTGACTGTGAATCTAGTGTGAGGGAAGTATGGGGGGGGGGGGGGTAAATGTCAGAGGTAGGTATTTTACACAGTGGTGGATACGTGGAATGTACTGCCGGGGTGGATGTAAGGGCAGATACATTAAAGACTCTTAGGTAGGCACAAGGATGACAGAAAAAATGGAATGCTATGTGGAGGGAACGGTTAGATTGATCTTAGAGGATGTGCTGGCACTAGAGAGGGCCCAGGGAAGGTTCAGAAGAATGACATTGGAATGAAAGGGTTAATGTATGAGGAGCACTTGATGGCTCCCTACCTCTACTCGCTGGAGGTGAAAAGAATGAGGGGGGGGGATCTCATTGAAACTTATCAAATATTGAAAGGCCTAGATAGAGTGGACATGGAGAGGATGTTTTCTATAGCGGGTGGTTCCAGGATCACAGGGGACAGCCTCAGAGTAGAAGGACGACCCTTTGGAACAGAGATCTGAAGTAACATCTTCCGTCAGAGGGTGGTGAATCTGTGGAATTCATTATCAAAGATGGCTGTAGAGGCCAAGTCAATGGGTATGTTTAAAGCGGCGGTTACTAGGTTCTTGATTACTAAGGGCGTCAAAGAATATGGGGGTCCATAGAAGAGGGTCCAGGGTGGATAACAAAGTAGCATGATGCAGACTCAATGGGCTGAATGACCATACTATGTCGTATGAACTATGGTATTAAAGGGTCAGCCCAACTTGGTGGGCTGAAAGGCCTGTACCGTACTGTTTCATTCCAGCAAGTCAGAAAGAGGAGCTGTCCAGACAGAATGGGACCGTGCGCCTGTTGCACAACAGTCTCTCTCTGTCTGCTTCTTTTCCAGAGAGGTAACAGTGATATAGGAGGGCCAGGGAAAGAGACATTATGTTCCAAAGAGGGGAGGAGCTGGCAGTCTGCCTAGTTGGCAGTCACCCAGCTATCATCTATTGAAGACGGGAGGTACAAGGTGGGAAAGTAGCACTCAGGAAAATAATTCCTCATAAGGTCTCTGTAAAAAGTAAGCTTTTAAATACTGAAAAAGAACGTGATATTTAATCAAGACGTTTTCTTGCTGATATCAAAACTCCATTACTTATCAGTTTGAGGTGTTTTGCAGCATTGAATTAACTACATGGAATGGCTGACAAGAGAAGAGACCAAATATTTCAGTGTTATGGTGCAGCTATGCTCCTATCAAAGAAAGCTAAATTAAAGGTTTGATATGAATCCCGATGAAGTTTTGAAATATCAACTGTTTATTCCTCTCCATAGACGCTGCCTGACCTGCTGAGTTCCTTCAACACTTTGTGTGTGTTGCCCTGGATTTCCAGCACCCGCAGAATCTCGTGTTTAAACTAAATGGCAGATCCGTTTCCCATTGAACTTTTTATCTCAAGCTGTGCGTGCGTGCACACACACACTACTGTTCTGATTTAGCATTTACCCAGCAGCAGTAACAGAGTAAAAGCACTCCTATGCAATACTCAACAAAACCAAAAAGTAACAAGTCAAAATACAAAAAGTACAAATTGGAGCAAGTCGGCAAATTTTCTTAAGTCGGGTTTCCTCTAGTCTGCAGCCTCACCAATTTTGTGTCAGCTTAGTCCAGGAGATACTCCCTCAGAAAACACAAGTACATGCTGAACTCGGTTAATTTAAAGAATTAAATGAAATATAATGAGCATCACTGGATGCACATCAACAGAGCAGAATAAATTCCTTACTGATAATACAGGGCTTGGCAATAATTGGTTTGTTTTCTGCTGAAAAACAATGTATAAAAAATCATAAGCAAGGATAATAGGGTAAGTCAGCTGTTGACATGTATTCAGCTGGAGTAACACCCAGCTCCCTGCCCAAGCTGAACAACCGGAGTTGCCTCCTTAAGCAACGATCTCAGAGGTTTAAGTGCTTATTTATAACAACTTCCAGTGACACAATGACCTGGAGCAGAGAGAACACGATGTGGAGAGCTTGCTTCCCATAGTGGGGAGTCTAGGACTAGAGAGCGCAGTCTCAAAATAGAACGTTCCTCTAGAACAGAGATGAGCAGGAATTTCTCCAGCCAGAGGGTGGTGAATCTGTGGAATTCATTGCCACAGACAGCTGTGGAGGCCAAGCCATTAGGCATATTTGCAGTGGAGGTTGATAGGTTCCTGAATAGTAAGCGCATCAGAGGTTACGGGGAGAAGGCAGGAGAATGGGGTTGAAAAGGGTCATACATCAGCCATGAAAAAATGGCAAAGATTCAGTGGGTCAATCAGCCTAATTCTGCTCCGGTATCATGTTGCTTTTTAGAATTACTATCAATCCAATAAGTAATTCTTCCCTGCATGGATCTGAAGGCCTGGTTCAGTGGTGGATCTATGCTGGCTTCAGTGGGAGAGGGAATTAAGCCGAAAATATTAACTCTATGTCTCTTTCCACAAATGCTGCCCGTTTCCATCATTTACTGGGATGGAACTGTATCACAGCTGCTAGCGTAACACTTTACTGCGGCAGCAACCCGAGTTCAATGCCGGCCACTGTCTCTAAGGAGTTTGTACTCTCTCCCCATGAGTGTGTGGCTTGTCTCCGGGTGCTCCAGTTTCCCTCTACATTCCAAAGACATAAGGCTTATGGTTAGTGAGCTGTGGGCTATGTTGCCACTGGGCTAATGTTGTTCTGTGTAAGAAAAGCTCTAAAAATAAACCAGCAAGTTGTAAGCTGGCGAGCCCAACATCAGTAATGGGAAAGTTAGTGGAAGATATTCTAAGGGACTGGATTTATAAGTATTTGGATAGCCATGGACTGATTAATCAGCACGGCTCTGTGCCTGGAAGGTCATGTCTACCCAATCTTATAGAGTTTTTTGAGGAAGTTACTAGGAAAGTTGAAGGCAAGGCAGGGGATGTTGTCTACATGGACTTTAGTAAGGTATTTGACAAGATCCCACATAGGAGATTGGTAGAGAAGGTTCAGTCACTCAACATTTAAGATGAGGTAGTAAATTGGATTAGACATTGGCTTTGTGGGAGAAGCCAGAGAGTGGCAGTAGATGGTTACCTCTCTTACTGGAGGCCTGTGACTAGGAAGAGCGCATCGGGGATCGGTGCTGTGTCATTTGTTGTTTGTCATCTATATCGATGATCTGGATGATAATGCGGTTAGCTGGATCAGCAAATGTGTAGATGACACCAAGATTGGGGGTGTAGAGGAAGGATATCATGGCTTGCAGTGGGATCTGGATCAGCTAGAAAAATGGCAGGTGGAATTTAATGCAGCCAAGTGTGAGGTGTTGTATTTAGGTAGGACCAACCAGGGTAGGTTTTACACAGCGAGCGGTAAGGCACTGAGGAGTGTGGTAGGACAAAGGGATCTGGGAACACAGGTTCATAATTCATTGAAAGTGGGTCACAGGTAGATGAGGCGTGAAGAAAGCTTTTGGCACGCCAGTCTTCATAAATCAAAGTACTGAGTACAGGAAATAGATGTTATGTTGAAGTTGTACAAGACACTGGTGAGGTCTAATTTGGAGTATTATGTGCAGTTTTGGTCACCTACCTGCAGGAAAGATGTAAGCAAGGTTGAAAGAGGGCAGAAAATTTACAAGGATGTTGCAGGGGAGTGAGAATGACTGGAAGAATTGGATCATTTTGGATCAATTAGATTGAATGGCGGAGCGGACTCAATGGGCTGAATGGCCTACTTCTGCTCCTATATCTTACGGTCTTATGGAAGCATGGCGAAATTTGAAGGCTGCCCCAGCAAATCCTTGAACTGTTTTGATCTTTGATGCAAAGTATTCCACCATATGTTTTGATATTTAAACATACATGCGACAAATAAAGCTAATCTTTAATTTATTACTTGAGTCGTGAGAATTCCTATTATTATGTTTTAGGAAAATAATACATTTATTGTTACCTGACTGGTACCTTCCAGGTCAAATAACACATCCTGGCCATCCATCCTGTCAGGGCAAGTCATGAAACCGAGAAAGTAAATCCACAAAGAGATTCTGTAGATGCTGGAAATCCAGAACAACACACACAAAATGCTGGTGGAACTCAGTAGGTAATGCAGCATTCGTGGAGAGAAATAGTCAATATTTCAGGCCGAGACCCATCATCCTGATGAGGAATCTTGGCCCGAAACATTGACTGCTAATTCATTTCCTTAAATGCTGCCTGACCTGCTGAGTTCCTCCAGCACCTTGTGTGTGTTACTGTCTGAACTCTGTCTGGGACAGAATATGCACATCACAACACACACTGATGGTTGAAAGTGCTCCTCCTGATCTGCTTCAAGTCTATCATCTGCTTACTGAACAGTGCAATGAAATAGAAGGATTGCTGAAACCTTGAGGTGCACAAAGTAGGTGAATTTGGATCAGGGGCAGAAAAAAAAATGCCAGTGGAACTCACAAGGTTGAGCAGCATCTGTGGGGAGAAAGGAACTGTTAACATTTCGGGTTAGTCCTGATGCAGGCATCTCGACCTGAAACATCAACAACTCCTTTCCCCCCAGATGCTGCTTGACTGGCTGAGTTCCTTCAGCAGATTGTTTGTTGGTCCAGTTTCCAGCACCCGCACCCTGTCCAAATTTGGATCAGAACACGTGTATTCCTGAATTTAGTTCAGATTCACCAAAGTTACCTCTGGTCAACTTGCTTCTGCAGCTCCTTGTTCAAGTCATCGATCTTCTGCTGAAGCTTTTTTCTGCGCTGCTCAGGTGGGAGGTGGCTGAAGTCTTCAGACACTGCCAGCTGCAGGGAGTAGAAGCCTGATCAGTGGCTGGAAAAACTGGGAAGAGGATCAAAGGTTTTGGCAGCAAAAGAACAATGGATCAAATGGATAATTGAACACTAAGCAAATCAGAGAGAAGGGTGGGGATGCAGAGAGTGCAGGGTTATCCTCATTTAACCAATGAACCTCTCCCACCCATTGACATGAGAAATAGATGTGCAGCTACTTTCAACTTGAGTCAGAAATAGATAAATTCCACTCTGTGAGCCTCACTCTCCTGGACAAGTGAAGTGGCATGAAAGCGTTCTTTAAATTTAAGTGAACTGGTATTGTTTTACTCGATAAACTTGACATTTTTTCTAATGCTGTACTGATAGATTTTCAAAATCACAATCCAATTTAGCAACATTCTCCCCCCACCCCCCCCCACTACTCTCAGTCCTTATCTTGGATCCTTGGAAAATTCGGGAGGCTTCAATAAATTTTGCCTCAAAAGTTATTTGCTCTGTGAACGTTGAACCATCCAGATCCTGAGTTCACTTTAAAAAAACGTTACCATGTGCCTCATCTTTGTGCAAGGCACAGGGATCGATAAACATCAGGAAAACCCAGCCAATAACCGAGTTTATCACACTACATACCAAACTTCACATCCTTTATCAGCAGCATCTTTAGATCCAGCCCTACACTGGAATTCACAGCAAACAAGATTTAATTTGTTTTTTTACAGACAAAAATCTCATGTGTGTTTTCAGAAAATGTGAGCCACTTTTATCCATTAAAATATGAACATCACTCCCCTACTCTTTTGTCAGAAGTCAGAAGAAATGTCTGTGGATTCAGAAAGGTGCAGTTTGACCACTCTCCATTGCACATCAATGGCTCTGCTGTGGAGAGTGAACAGCAGAAAGTTCCTTGATGTGCATGTAAAGGACAGTCTGACCTAGATGCACAACACGTCCTCGCTAGTCAATATGGAACAGCAGCATCTGCACTTTATGAGAAGCTTATAGGCTCCCTGACCCCATTCTAACAACCTTCTACAGCAGCATCGTCAAGAGTGTCCTGTCTGGCTGCATCACGTATGGCGCGGAAGCTGCAAGGCATCAAGACTCTGCAGAGGATTGTGAAAACCACCAAGGGGATCACTGGGGTTTCCCCCCATCTGTGACATTTACCAGGACAGTTGTAGATGTAGGGCCCAAAGCTTTGTTGGGGATCCCTACCACCCATCCCAATATCTCTTTGACCCACCACCATCAGGAAGGAGGAACAGCAGCACCAGGACTCAGACTGCCAGACTGGGTGACAGCTTCTTCCCTCGGGCTGCGAGACTAACGAATACCGAGGTTTTGGTCACTAGGACAGTGAGCTGTTCACCGCGCTGTTTAATGTTTACCTGCAGTGCACACTACATGCATTTTGAACTATATTTTATAAACTTATGGTAACATTTGTTTTGCGTGCTGTGTGTGATGGCCTGGGGGAATGTTGTTTTTGTTTGGTTGTATATATGTGCACTCTGACTGTGCAGCAACAGGCTTCCTTTGGACTGCAGTGACCTACTCCAGTTGCAGGTCACCTCAGGGGGAGGGGTAAAGTGCATCCAGAGCAGGGACCACCACACCAAGTAGCTTCCATCTACAGTGAAGGAGATGTCAAGCCAGCAACGATTACTGGGGATTCCAGGTTAGGGTTGCAGGTGGTTTACGTGCCTACGCTAGTGACTGTATTGCCTTCCTGGGAATAGAGTTAAGAACAGAAGTGGGAGGCTGCAGAGGGAACATGAAGAGGCAGAGGTTATTCTCCATATTGGTGCCACAACATAGATGGAGAAAGGGATGAGGAGAGTTTAAGGAATTGAGAAAGATTAACAATCAAGACCTCACAGAATCTGACAGCTCTTACCTTATTCATGCAAACCATAGTGCCTACCTACACTAATCCCATTTGCCTGCATCAAACCCAAATCCCTCCATGTCTTTCCTATCCGAGAAACTGTCCTTTAAACACTACTTTCATCACTTTCTCTGGTAGCTCCTTCCAGACAATCATCACTCTATGTGTGGAAAATCAGACTTCTCTGATCTTGTTCAGTTTTTTCCCTTAGAATCTTAAATCTGTGCCCTCTAGTTTCAGACTTCCCTGCCTTGGGGAAAAAAAAGATTCTAATAATCTCTCCTATGTACCTCATAATTTAATAAAACTCACCCTCAGCCTCCATTCTTCCTGTCGTGTAGCAAACAGAACCGGACAGAACACACTGCCCCCAATGGCTTCCTCGTCAATCATTAGCCCATCCTCATACCCTGTCAAGTCACATACTTCAGAAAACCTACCCACATTCACTTAATATTCCTTCCCTATCTAAACTCATTGCCCCAAGGTCATTTTTGTCAGTATTGGGAAAGCTAAAATCCCCTACGATTCTGCAACCCACCTACATATTTGCTCCTGCTGACTGGGGAGGGGTCTATATGTAACCCCAAAGTGACCACCCCTTTCATATTCCTAATTCCATCTCTATAGCTTCATTGGCCAATTCTTCCAAGATATCTTGAGTATTGCTGTGATACTTTATTTGATAACTAGTGCAACAGCCACCTCCCATTTTGCAAACCCTTGCTCATGCCTTAAACAGACAGACATAATTCATTGATCCTGAGGGAAATTGGGTTTCGTTACAGTCACACCAAGAATAGTGTAGAAATATAGCAATATAAAACCATAAATAATAAGTAAATTATGCCAAACATCTATAGTCTAGAAATGGAAATGTCTGTCCTGCCCTCCCTCCAGCCATGGTTCCGACAGTGGAAAGCCCATATCAGAATGTTGATAGCATAGGTAAACACTGGCCTTGCTGGTCACTGGCCTCCGAGCATGAGAGGGGGCCTGGACCGTGGATGTCGTTACAGAAATAGGCCCTTTCAGCCATACATTGTCCATGCCAACCAGGATGCTTATCTGCTAATCCAATTTGCCTGCATCAGGCCTGAATCTCTCTATGCCTTTTGAGAGCCAGTATAGGAGGAAAAACTTAAAATTCCACTGTACACATCTGCTTATATGCTTGTCCTTTCATTTCCTGTTTATTATTGGGTGGCATTTGTGTCACCCAGAATGTCCAAACTGCGCTCTTAATCCTAATTCCAACAAGCCTCACTGACTAATCAGGATCACATTTAGTATCACTGGCAAATGCCATGAAACTTCTTGTTTCGCAGGAGTGGTACAGTGCAATACGTAATAAAAATATATAAATTACAAAAAGAATGAAATAAATAGTGCAAAAATAATGAAAAAAATACTGAGGTAATATCAAAAAGGAAAGAGAAGATTTAAAAAAAGATTAAGAGGTCCTGTAGTGGGGAACTCTAGGACCAGAGGGCACAACCTCAGAATAGATGTCCCATTAGAACAGAGATGAAGAGGAATTTCTTTAATCAAAGGGTGGTGAATCTGTGAAATTCACTGACACAGGCAGCTGCAGAGGCCAAGCAATTGGGCATATTTAAAGTGGAAGTCGATAGGTTCTTGATTAGTGAGGGTGTCAAAGGTTATGGGTAGAAGCAGGAGAATGAGGTTGAGAGGGATAATGAATCTGCCATGATGGAATGATGGAGCATATTTGACGAGGTGATTGGCATAATTCTGCTCCCACGTCTTATGGCAGGAAAGCAGCATCTATCATCAGGGACCCCCACCACAGAGGTGATGCTCTCTTCTCACTGCTGCCATCCACAGGAGCCTCAGGACCCACACCAGCAGGTTTGGGTACAGTTATTACCCCTCAACCATCAGGCCCTTGAACCCAAAGGGAGATCTTCACGCAATTTCACTCGCCCCACCACAAACTATGGACCCACTTTCAGTGACTCTTCATCACATACCCTTGTTTTGTATTTGCACGGTTTGTTGTCTTCTGCACACTGGTTGTCTACCGTATTGCTGCCGTCTTTCATTAATTCCACTACGGTTATTAGATTTATTCAGTATGCCCACAAGAAAATCAATCTCAAGGTTGTTAGTGTCCTGACGAAGGGTCTCGGCCCGAAACGTCGAGTGTTTCTCCCTATAGATGCTGCCTGGCCTGCTGTGTTCCACCTGCATTTTGTGTGTGCTGCTTGAATTTCCAACATCTGCAGATTTCCTTGAGTTTGCTCAAGGTTGTATTTGATGACATAAATGTACTTCAATAATAAATTTACTTTGAACTTTGGTGTTATGGTCTTATATATACGCAGACCAGAAGAAACAAATATTTTAGACAAAGGGTACAAGATAATCTAAGGTGCACTGTAGATCTGATGTATATTAAAAAAAAATGTAGGTGAATATTTATTGTGATTAATCACATACAATCACAATGTTGGAACCATGAATCCGGCTAAGAGAAAAGGAATGGGTGAATGCTCATTATTCCAGCATACAAGGTGTTCAGGAAAAACAGGGAAGAGGAATGTGGGCAGAGAACTGCAGCGCTGAGGAGGATACTGCAGTACCGAGGAGGGAGGATGTCCTGGAGGAATCACGGATAGAACTGCTTGGAAACAATGGAGGTGGGACGTCTGTTGGCTGCCAACAAGCGAGGAAGACAGGCACCACCTTCAACAAGACAAACAGGCAGGGAGAATGGGCAAGAGAGGAAGCAGATAAAATTTAATGCAAACAAAATTCATGCTTTACATCTGTATAAAGAATGAAAAAGTAAATTATAATTTAGAGACACAATTCTCAAAGGGAAAAGAGATCTGGGGGGGATATATGGGGATAGCTCCTTGAAAATAGTAGGTTGAGAAAGTAATTGAAGCATTTAGTACCTCTGCTTTATAAACAGAGGTGAAGATAAGGATTAACTGTTTTTGTCACATGTATCAAAACATCAAAATATACAGTGAAGCAGACACAAAATGCTGGAAGAACTCAGGAAGTATCAATTGAGAGGAATAAATAGTGAACTGTTCAGGCCAAGTCCCTCCTTCAGGAAATATACAGTGAAATGGATTCTTTGTGTCAATAACCGACACAGCCTGAGGATGTTCTGGGGGCAGCTGCACGTGGTGCCATGCCTCTGGCGCCAACCAGCATGCCCACAACTTACCAACCCCAAGCCACAGATCTTTGGAATGTAGGAGGAAACCAGAGAAAACCCACATGGTCACAGGGGGAAAGCAGAGCCTCCTTACAGACAGTGGCAAGAACTGGACCCGGTCAATGGCGCTGTAATAGCGTCACGCTAACCGCTGTGGTAATGTGCCGCCCAACACGGTGGCCTGACACACAGTAGAGTATAATATCAAGGAGGGTCCATAGCAATCAGTGCAATACTACTGCAGCCTGGGGCATCGGAGTTTGAAACTCAGCTCCGGTATCCTCTGTAAGCAAGTTTATAAGTTCCTTCATGTGTGTGCGTGGGTTTCCTCTGGGTGCTCCAGTTCACTCCCACAGCAAGATGCATCGGTTGGTGGGCTAATTGGTCATTGTAAATTGTCCCGTGATTAGGCTGGGGTCAAACTGGTGGGCTGTTGGGTGGTGCAGCTTATAGGGCTGAAGGGCCAATTCTGCGTTGTATTTCTAAACAAAATAAACAAGTCTTAAAGGCATCAGGTTCATTTGTGGGCACCAAGCCTTAGGACAAACATGGAGACTATGGAGAGGCTACAAAAAAGATTTTCCAAAATTGTTCCTGAGAGGAGGAGAGGACGGGTTCTAGACATATGGACACATGTCAGAAACTGGATCAACATCCCAAAACACGGGAGGAACTCATCAGATCATGCAGCATTTATGGAGAAAAAACAACTCCCTGTGTTTCAGGTCTTTCTGCCCGTGTGTCCGATGGTGGGGATGATCTCCTTGAAATAGAAGAGGCTGTGAGGGCATTTGAAATATCACAAATTTGCCTTTTCCTCAGGGGTGACACACTGAAACCCTAGTCTTTGATTTAGAGGATGCACCCCTGAGTACACAGCCTAAGGCAGCGCAGTTGGTGTCTAACAGCAACACAGACCCCTGTGGCCTCGAGTGCCGTTTGCACATTCTTGCCCTGACTGCCAGGGCTTCTTCCAGCTGCTCCGGTTTCCTCTCACACCTCAGAGACGTGCAGGTCCGGTGAGCTTATTTGCTGCAATAGGTTACCTCTCATGTGCAGGTAAGTGGCAGTGCGGGAGACTGATGAGAAGATGGGCAGGGATTTAAAAAGCCACTGCAAAGAAACGGGTAACGGGCAGCACAGATGCAGTGTGCCAGAAGGCCAGGTTTTGCATAATGTCACTTTGCAATTCCAGTTAAAGTCATGAAGGGCAAAAATGGAAAAAGAAAAAGTTAATGTTTCATTAACGGAAAAGGCTGCATATGTAAACAACTGGCAAAAGCAAAATGAGGAAACATCTTGTAACACAATGAGTATCCAGTGTTTGGGATGACTGTTGGGGTAGCAGTTTCTAAAGCTAAAGTAAATCCATTATCAAAGTACGTATACATTCAGGGCCACATTATTAGGTACACCTGCTCATTAATGCAAATATCTAAATCACGTAATCACGTGGCAACAACTCAGTGCATAAAAGCATGCAGACATGGTCAAGAGGTTCAGCTGTTGTTTAGACCAAACATCAGAATGGGGAAGAAATGTTGAGTGACTTAGACCATGGAATGATTGTTGGAGCCAGACGGGGTGGTTCGAGTATCTCAGAAACTGCTGACAAACTGGGATTTTCACGCTCGGCGGTCTCTAGAGTTTACAGAGAATGGTGCAAAAAAACCAAAAAAGCCTCCAGTGAGCAGCTGTTCTGTGGGTGACAATGCCTTGCTAATGAGTGAGATCAGAGGAGAATGGCCAGACTGGTTCAAACTGGCAGGAAGGTGACAGTAATTCAAATAAGACAGCATTACAACTGTGGTGTGCAGAAGAGCATCTCTGACACACAACACATTGAACCTTGAAGTGGATGGACTACAGAAGCAGAAGACCACGGTCACTTTATTCAAACAGGAGGCGCCTAACTGAGCCATTGAGTGTATGTCACCAAGTATTATCATGAGATTCATTTACTTGCAGGCAAGAAAGGAAATAAAGGGAATGAAAATTACAATAGAATTTATGAAAAGTATACTTAAACAACCAATGTGCAAAAGAAGAAAAACTGAGCAAATTAAAAAAAATAATAAATAACAAAAAGATTATGAGTTGTAGAGTCCTTGAAAGTTAGTCTGTAGGTTGTGGTATCAGTTCAGAGTTGAGGCCAGTGAAGTTATCCACACCATTTCAGGAGCCTGACAGTAGCAGGGTGGTAACTGTTCCTGAAGTTAGTGTTGTGGGACATAAAGCTCCTGTATCTCCTGCCCAATAGCAGTGAGGAGAAGACTGCATGGCCTGGATGGTGGAGGTCCTTGATGAGAGACATTGCTTTTTTGTGGCAACGCTTCATGTAAATGTGCTCCATGGTGGAGAGGCCTTTGCCTAAGATGGTCTGGGCTGATTCCACCACTTTTTTCATCCCTGGGCATCAGCGCTTCCACACCAGGCAACTAGTCAGGATCCTCTCCTCTGTGCATCTATAGAGGTGGAGGCAGATTCGATTTGAGCGCCTACGTGGGAACCTGGATAAGTACTGAAAGGAAAACAACCAATGTGCTGAAGAAGAAAAATCAGAAAAGAATGGGGAAGTTAGCAGGGGAAGTGGGAATAGCTAGCTTGATTTAACTCTCAGCCAGTACCGACTTGATGCCCCAAAAAGCAGCTTCTGTGCCCCAACCGTTCAGTGGTGTGACTCATTTGCTTGCTCAGGAGAAATTAGGGCTGGCCAGCAAGGTTCACATCCTGCAATAAACCGATTTTCCTTACACCTGCCTTCTGCTTACCCCAGGGGGCACTTGCAGACTTACCTGCCGTGATGCAGGGTATCGACCAGAACATGGACAATTCCTCCCACCCACCCCACCACAGTTCCTACAGCAGCTTTGCCTGTTGTTCCATTCTGCATCTGCACTCGCTGCTGTCTCCAAGTTTTATTTTAATGACAATCTCCTGAGCTGGTTTTCATCAGCTGAAGAATTACTTTTCCCTCACACCCACCAACCCCCTCCCACACCTTCCCTTCCCCAGCCCCCCTCCCTCCCCTAAATCAAGCTCTCTCACACCTCACCTATCCCCTCCCCAGAGCCTTCTCCCTCAGCCCTCCCCATCCCTTCTTCTCACGCTCCTCCTAAATCAAACCCTCTCACATCTCATCTCCCCCCATGCAAGCCTCACTTAAAACCAAATTCCCCTTTCTCACCTCCCCTCACGGACCCTGCTCCCAAAATACCTTCCCTATCCCCTCCCCTCACTCAAACCCTCCTTCCTCACACCTTCCCTATTCCCTCCCCCAGACTCTCCTCCCTCAACACCTCCCCTGTCCCCTCCTCTCACTTCCCCTAAATCAAATCACTTTCACACCTCACCCTCCTCTGTCACCCTTCATACCTATCTGCCTTCCACCTCCCCTACCCCTCTCCCACCCCCAACACTTAACCTACCACCTCCCCTCATGGCTGGACCACCTCCTCCCCCTCACAGTGGCCCAGTCAGTCCATGAGAAGACATATAGAGAGGACGTAAAATGGCTTATAGAATGGCACAAACACAATAACTTGTATCTCAACATGGACAAGATCAAAGAGATAATTGTGGACTTTAGGAGGGTGCAGACTGACCACTCCATCACTGCATATGAACAGCTCCCCTGTGGACAGAGTTGGGAGCACCGTATTTCATCTGTTATGAGCAGAGAGACAACATCTGCCGGAAGTAAATTCCTTGTATGTGTACAGGTACTTGGTGATTAAAGTCTGATTCTGATTTCTGGGAGTGCACATATTGGACGATCCGACCTGGTCCCTCAACACCACCTCTTTTGTCAAGAAAGCACAGCAGCATCTCCACTTCCTGACAAGCATGAGGCGAGTGAGATCTCCCCCACCCCCCCCATTCTCACCAATTTTTACGGGAGCATCATCGAGCGTCCTGACCAGCTGCATCATCATCTGGTACGGGATTTACAAGACATCTGACCACAAGTTCCGACAAAGTATTGCGAGGACTGCTGAGAGGATCACTGAGTCTCTCTTCCACCCGTCAGCGATACTTATCAGGATGACTGTGAACACGCTATCAATTATCCCTCCCACCTGTCCAACAATCTCTTTGAGCCCTACCATCAGGCAGCAGGTACCGTAGCATTAGGACAAGTCCTGATAAGATGGGAAACAGCTTCTTCATCCAAGTCATAAGACTACTGAACTCCTTGCTACCAGTCAGGTCTTAACACTCATAAAGTGCCAGTAGCATTATACGGTTTACTTTTTAAACTTGTGTCGTAAAGGCACCTTAATATTTGCTAATTTACTAGTGGTAATATTGCTTTATATGTAACATGCGTGAGTTAAACGTACTGAGTCGTGCACCTTCTTCCGGAAGAGCATCGTTTCCTTTGGCACTGTACATGCGTATAGTTGAATTAAAATGAACTTTAATTTGAACTCCCCCTCACACCTCACCTACCCCCTCCCCAATCACCCCTCCTCTCACACTTCTCCACATTTTCCTACCTAGCTTTAAATCATCACTGCTGGGGACACAGGAAGTCCACAGACCTTAGTACTTCCAGATTGAAGCCCAAGCCAGCTCTACAGGGCCCCGCGACTAGAGCAACAAGCCACTGCATTTTTCCCTCCCAGCCTGGGTGTGTTGGGATGATGCGGACACATGAAAGAAGATCAAGATAAGAAACTAGAATAAAAGGGTCTTGAGAATAGGCGTGTCTGTGTCTCAGGCACGAGGCAATGCCTACTTTTACTAACTTTCAATCACACAAAAGGCCCTAGTTTCCAAATAGAATAATGGGTATCAGGTGGTTAAAGAAATGAGTACTAAAAGCAAAACCTTTTTAAAACTTGTTTTCGTTCTGGACACGCCTTGCTGGAAGCAGTACTCTCTGTGTCAATTACACTCCCTTTATGTGCACATGAACTGAACTGGTAAGTGTGAGGTGTCATTGATTCCCAGAGTAACAGAAGCAGAGCTGATCTTACAGATAAGATCACAGAGGGGGCACAGATTGGGTGAATACAATCAAGTTTGGTTTTTTGCCCAGTGTTCAGGAATCAAGAACCAGAGAAGAGATTTAATTGGAACCTGAGAGACAAGCTTTTCCTCCCAGACCAGTCAGTATATGGAACGAGCTGCCAGACGAAGTGACTGTGGAAGGTATACGAACAATATTTAAAAGATGCACGGGTAGGAAAATTTTAAGAAGGCTATAGCCCAAACGTGGGCAAATGTGACTTCTTCAACGTGGACCAGGTGGACTGAGGGGCTTGTTTCCACGCCGATGGTTATGACTGTAAGAGGAGTACTGGTAGAATTGATCTGACAGCTAGCTCAGACTGGACGGGCTGAACAGTGTCCTGTGTCATAAGGGTGTGTGGTGCACAGAACAGGATACATCAACACAGCAGGGGTCTAATGATGTTCATAACAGGTTTTACATAACTTCCTAGCTTTTATTTTGTTCAGAGTCTGTTAACAAAGCCAAGAATATGGGAGTTCCAACCCCGAGCAGCTATTTGAAACTGCCACCTGTATTGTCCATTGCTTCTTCATAATACATCATCACTGCTAACTTGTTTTGCTGCATAGCTGCACAGAAGTGGTATCTATTCTTTTTTTTCTCTTGGATTTTACTCATAAACCCAGACACATGACATCTGGCAGGAAACGGTGAATGCAACCAGAATAGCATGAAGCTCTTCCACGTGGTCCTAGTGCCTGCCAGATTTCATAACACAAAGCACTGAAGTTAGTGACACATCAGTAGCTTTTCCCCTGTCCTCTACCCTCCAATTCGCTGACCCAAAAAATCATGAAAATATCCAATAGTTACATAAATGGTCATATTTTACAGCACACTCCTAGATCATCTCCAAGCATGCACAGAATTCCAATGGACCAAATCACTTCCTAGCAACTGATACATGAAATTCCTTCCCGACCCAATCAAAACACATAAGAGGATATCCCAGGACATGGCTGGAATGGTTCTTTTAATTTAAAAAAAATTAAATCAATGTGGAAACATCCTCAAGTTTCTTATATTTTCCTATGATTTTGGAAGAGGCCATTTGGTCCATCATGCCTGTGCAAGTTTTCACTTCAAAAATTTCCCTCCTGCTCATTCTCTCTTGCAGAGATTCCCGATTCTCTAACTCCATAATTCAAAGCCATTTCTAGCCCTCTTCCCATGTCAATGGCTATATGTTATTAGGAGCTTGAGATCTGGTAAAACAAAAACCCTGGCAAATTTCTACAGATGTACAAGGTGGAACATTCCAACTGGAAGCATCACTGCTGTGTATGGAGAGGCCCAATGCACAGGGTTAAAGGAGGCTGCAGAGAGTGGCAATCAGCCAGCTCCATCACGGGCACAACCCTTCCCACCATCGAGGACACCTTCAAAAGGTAGTGCCTCAAGAATCTGACATCCATCACTAAGGATCCTCACCATCTGGGACATGCCTTCTCTTTACTACCATCAGGAAGGAGGTACAGGACCCTAAAAACCCACATTCAATATTTTAATAACAGCTTCTTCCCCTCTGAATGGCCCGTTAACACTACCTCCCTATCCTGCTTTCAGACTAGTTGTTTTTTGTAACTTGCTGCAATCTTTTGTGCTTACACAAAATAAAAAATTTCCCGACCCATGTCAGTGACAATAAACCTGATTCTGAATTCCATGCTCTCTTTCCCCACACCTTCTGAGGTGCTGTCAGTTCTGAGTGTTAGTGGACAGTTCATAAGGAGTTAGATGAACTGAAAAGGGGTGGATATAGACAGATGGTTTATGCTGTTCGAAACACGTGCACTGGTCTGTTGGGACTGTGCGTTATCCTGCCAAGGAAAGAAAACAAACATTCTAAGTTTGTGGATGATCCTGAACTGACGTAATTGAAGCAAAAGGAAGATGTACGGCCAAATAGAGAGGATTTGATGGGACAAATGGCCTAATTCTACTCCTATGTCTGGGAGATAAGGAGTAATGGGTACAGTAATGAGAATGAGTGGAAACAGCAAAGAGAAGGATTGTGTAATAATGCTAGAATCCATGAGACTAAACTTTGTACTGTAAAGGGCTTTCTTGTGCTCAACCGTGTATGCATTCCAGCGTACTCTGCAGTTAAAACCGCTGGAGGAGGAATAACTGTGTGCCAGTTTCCTGATTTTAATCTATCCACTGACAGCTGACTGTGGTAAAGTTTAGCAAAAATATTGTTGGTAACACTCAGCTGGACGGGCAGTCTCTCAGGAGAGAGAAACAAGGTTTGGCGTCAATGACTTTTCATCAACAAGCTAAGGCGCTCATTTTGTGACAAGATGCCGGACACCCAGAGAAACACAGAGAAAGTGCTGCATGACTTCAGCAGGTCAAGCAGCATTTTTGGAAAGGGACAGACAGTCGACATTTCAGGCCATGACCCTTCATCGGCACTGGGGGGGGAGGGGGAGGAAGCCAGAATGAGAAGGTGGGGAGGGGACGACAGGGATAAAGTGAGGAGCTGCAAGGAGAGAGCTAGAAAAGGTAAAGGGCTGAAGAAGAAGAAATAGGAGAGGGCAGTGAGGTAGACTAGCTGGCGACAGAGTGGATGAAATGGAGCGAGAGGCTGCAACAATTCGGCAAGAATTTACCTGCTTTTCACATTGAAGGCCCAGTTCTGACTAATGAAATAGTCATATTGATTACATCTGAATAAGCTATTGTATTATTGTTAAAACCCCCAAACGTATTAATCACCTGGGAGTCTGTACTACAGGAAACCATCTGCAACAGTGAAAGATCAAAGTTACTCTAGACTACAGGTTAAGAATTGGGAGTTCATTTCTTCTACCATTTTCAAGAAATAATAGTACTCCTTTTTCCAGTTATCCCTAGTTTAAAAGATATACCATGCTCTTCTGGAAAATGCCTGTCCTGGGGTTGAAAGGCAATGTGTAGGTGGGAGGGAGGGACAAGGCTTGTTTTGCTACTCTAGTGCAGTGTTCTCTGTTATTCTGCCAAACACTGCGGACATGCTGTGTTGGCACTGGAATGTGGAGACGTTTGGGGGGATGGCTTCAGCACATCCTCAGGTTGTGCTGCTTGTTAACACAAACAAGGCATTTCACTAACACAAAAACAATCTGCAGATGCTGGAAATCCAAAGCAACACACACACAAAACGCTGGAGGAACTCAGCAGGCCAGACAGCACCTATGGAGGGGAGTAACAGTTGACATTTCGGGCCGAGACCCTTCATCAGGACCGGAAAAGGAGAAGTCAGTGTAAGAAGGTGGGGAGGGAAGGAAGAAGTAGAAAGCGGCAGGTAATAGATAAAACTGGGAGAAAGACAGGGGCTGAAGTAACAAGCTGGGAAGATGATTGGTAAAAGAGAAAAAGGGGAAATCTGATAGGAGAGGACAGAAGACCAAGGAAGAAAGAGAAAGGGGCAGGAGCACCAGAGAGAGGTGATGGACAGGTAAGGAGATAAGCTGAGAAAGGGAAATGAGAATGGGGAATGAGAGGAGGGGGGCAATTCATTGAAGACATTTCACTGTACGCTTTGATGTACATGATAAATAAACGAATCTTAAACTGAATCTGCCTTAATATTCCATTTCTAATCCCCTTCTTTAAAATTGCATTCTGTCTTTAGTAGAAGTCAGGTGGCAGTTCCAGCGGCCTACATTCAATCTAACCTCCCGCGCCACCTGCATGCAGTTTCCCTGCTCTCCCTGTGAAAATCAGAGCTTTATTTGGATGTCCTTGCTTCTCCACACATCCTGGTAGATTAATTGCCTTAACTTGTGAGGCATTCACGGGAATGTGGAAGGAATAAATTTGGATTTAGTTGGTGCAAATACGGCCGGCTGAAGTTAGACGATGAGACGTAGGAGCAGAATTAGGCTATTCGGAGCACCCAGTCTGCTCCGCATTCAATCATGGTTGATCTACTTTCTTCGTTCTCCTGCCTTCATCCCATAACCTTTGATGCCCTTACTAATCAAGAATCTATCAACCATATGAATGCCAAGTTATAAATGCCCACAAGGGAGGGTCCTGCCTCAGGAATTCCTTCTTGGCCTCAGGATGTCCCATCTGAGGGGAGTATCCTGCTGTAGATCACACACAGTGAAGATCCAAGATCACACCGCCAGATCTTTAAAACCAAAGTACCTACAACATCTGACCAGGTACCCTAGCATACTTTCCACTCGAAGGTATGATTACCTTGTACTTCCTTCTCATATTTTGTATTTTCCTACCACACAACAGGTGGGGCCTTATGGCCAAGCAACTATATATGGATCTCTGAGCAATCCAGTCTCTAAAACTTACTTCCAGATAACCTGTACCTATACCCTTTCAAGCGGTTACAAGACCACACGATATAGGGGCAGAATTAGGCCATTCAGCCCATCAAGTCTGCTCTACCATTGAATAATGGCCGAGTTATTTTCCCTCTCAACACCATTCTCCTGCTTTATCCCCGTAACCTTTGACACCTTTATTATTCAAGAACCTATCAGTCTCCACTTTAAATATACCCACTGGCTTGGCATCCACAGCCTTCTGTGGCCATGAATTCCGCAACAGATTGGGTAACATTACAGGACACCTTCACTTAGTTTGCAAGGATAATCCATAGTTTCTAATTATCTGCAGGTTAATTTTCCATTTCTCCCCCACTATCATCTCTCTCTCTCTCTCTACCCAAGGCCCCTGTTGTTGTTCCAATCTAGATCACTGCAAGCTCGAGGTCAGTATATGATAGTGTAGGAGGTAGAACATCAGCCATGATCTAGAAAAATAGCAGAAAAGCCTCAAGGGGCCAAATAGCCAACTTGCTTCCATTCCTCCTATTCCAATAAGTCATATTGCTACACATCCTGAGACCACATCTGACCAGGTAGCAAGGATAAGCCAGAATTAGCCAAACATGAACAGCAGCTCATTCAGCATTAAAACTAAAGTCAGCAAAATTAGGGCAGTTTCTCTTTTGTATAAACTTTGTGCATCTTTTAATGACAAAACCTGCGATGATGAACTTGATGTGTACTTACTGAGAAAAAGAAAATAGCAATAACTTGTTAGCTATCCCGCTGTTCTACGCCAAGATGATGGCAAATCAGCCTAAGTCATACTGACCCAGTATCCATTTTGCCATGTTGTTTATGGTTTGGGTGGAATAGTTTGAACCAGACAAACCTCTTCTCAGTCTTTTCCTTCTCTCCGATCATGAGAAGACTGTGACTGTGATGCAATTACAAAAAAGACATGCCAGCAGCTATCGTATATTTCATAGGGAGTTTGAGGAGATTTGGTATGTCAAAGGCTGCAGCAAATTTTTATAGATGTCCTGTGGAGAACATTCTAACTGGCTGCATCACTGAGGACATTTTCAATAGGCGATGCCTCACAAAAGCAGCATCCATCACCATACAGGATGCACTCTTACCCAGTTTCCCTCGGGATCAATAAAGTATGTCTGTCTGTCTGTCTCATCTTCATCAGAGAGTAGTTTCTTCCCTTCTGCCATCAGATTCTCACCAGTTTTGCTCATTTTGCACTACTCCATTAATTTAATTTTCACATATACTTTTTGTAATTTACACTACTTTTATGTATTACACAGTCCCACTGCAGCAAATTTTGCAACATATGCCAATGATATGAAACATGACTTTTAAAAAAATTTCTTTGGCTGAATTCTGTTAATTACTGTGACTATCCGAAGCTCACCAATCTGTAGTACTCGGTATCATTGTGAGATCTGTCCCTGCAAAGTACACGGAAGGAAGCCCAACTGCACTGTAATGCAACCACCAAACCTTGGATCCGGAACAGTGACTCAGGGAGAAGAGATAACCAAAGTGGTCAGACTTTTAAAGGTGAAATCTGCTGGTAAAGGAGGATTTCACAGTCCATAGTTCCATATCGCACCCCGCCAGAACGTAGGACAGCGCAGTGACACAATTACCAGAGCTGCTGCTTCACAGCTCCAGAAACCCAGGTTTGGTCCTGACCTCTGGTGCTGTCAGTGTGGAGTCTGCATGCTCTCCCTGTGACTGTGAGTTCTTTCCTGGTGCTCCAGCTCCATGAAGCCACACGACAAGGAACCAGGGCCCGCTGGCCACCAAACACCCATTAATCTTACAGTGCGGCACTAACCTACATTTGTGGTCAAAAGAAGATTTTAGTTGGGAACTTAATATTCAAGGATACGCATTGTATCAAACAGACAGGGAGGTAGGCAGAGAGGTTGGCGTGACTCTGTTGGTAAAAAATTAAATTAAATCCTTAGGAAGAGATCATTGTGGGCAGAGTTAAGAAACTACAGGGTAAAAAGACCCTGATGGGAGTTATATACAGGCCAGGATATGGGCTACAAATTACAACTGGAGAGAGAAAAGGGCAATGTCAAAAGGGCAATGGTACGACAGTCATGGGGGATTTCGATATGCAGGTAGACTGGGAAAATCAGGTTGGTGCTGATTTTGGATCCCAAGAGAGAAATTTTGTAAAATGTCTATAAGTGGCTTTTCAGAGCAGCTTGTCCACTAGGGGATCAGCTATTCCGGATTGCGTGTTGCATTATGGATCAGATTTGATTAGGGAGCTTAAGATAAAGGAACCCCAACTAGACAGTGATCATAATATGATAGAATTTGCCCTGCAATTTGAGAGGGAGCTGGTCAGATTTGTCCATACTACACTGGAGTAAAGGGCATTACAGATGCATGAGAGGGGAGCTGGTCAAAGTGATTGGGAAGGATATGAGCAGGGATGACGGCAGGCAACAATGGCTGGAGTTTCTGGGGCCAACTCTGAAGGCACAGGATAAATACACCCCAAAAAGATGTATTATAACAGACAGGATGACACAACTGTGGCTGACAAGGGAAGTCAAAGCCAACATAAAAGCAAAAGAGAAGGCATGAAGTAGAGTAAAAATTAGTGGGAAGATAAAGGATTGGGAACATTTTAAGCACCAACATAAGGCAACTAGAAAAGCCATAAGATGTGAAAAGATAAAATATGAAAGTAAGCTAGCTGATAATATCAAAGAGGATGCCAAAAGTTTTTTTTTCCAGTTATATAAAGATAAAAAGAAAAGAAAGAGTAGATATCGGACCATAGGAAAATGACACTGGAGTGGTAGTAATGGGGAACAAGAAATGGTGGATGAACTGAGTAAGTATTTTGCAGTCTTCGTTGTAGAAGACACTAGCAGTAAGCTGGGAGATTGAGTGTTGAGGACAGAAGTGAATGCAGTTGCTTTTATTAGGGAGAAGGTGCTTGGGAAACTGAATGGTCTAAAGTAGAAAGGTCACCTGGACCAGATGGACTACACCCCAGGGTTCTGAAAGAGGTGGCTGAAGAGATCGTGGAAAATTAGTAATGACCGTTCAAGAATCACTAGATTCTGGCATGGCTCCAGAGGACTGGAAAATTGCGAATATCAGTCCACTCTTCATGAATGGAGGGAGGCAGAAGAAATGAAGTTAGCTTGACCTCAGTGGTTGAGAAGATGTTGAAGGCGATTTATAAAGATGAGGTTTTAGGGTATTTAGAGGTACATGATAAAATAGGCCAAAGCCAGCAAGGTTTCCTCAAGGTAAAACGTTGCCTGATAAATCCGCTGGAATTCTTTGAAGAATTAACAAGCAGGATAGACGTAAAGGGAAATGGCTGCCAGTGACTAGTGGTGTTCCGCAGGGGTCCACGTTGGGACTGATTCTTGTTACATTGTACATCAATGACTTGGGTGATGGAACTGATGGTTTTGTGGCCAAGCTTGCAGACAATACAAAGATAGGTAGAGGGGCAGGTCGTATTGAGGAGACAGAGAAGGACTTAGACAGATTAGGAGAATGCATAAAGAAGTGGCAGTTGGAATATAGTGCGTGGTTATTCACTTTGGTAGAAGGAAGAAAAGTGTGGGCTATTTTCTGAACGGGGAGAAAATACAAAACTCAAGAGATGCAAAAAGATGCAAGAGGTGCAGGACTCCCTAAAGGTCAAATTGCAGATTGAGTCGGGGGTGAAGAAAGGAAATGCAATGTTAGGGTTCATTTTGCCAGGTCTAGAATATAAAAATAAGGATGTAGTGTTGAGGCTTTATAAGGCCTCACTTGGAGTACTGAGAGCTGTTTTGGGCCCCTTATCCAAGATGAGCTGACATTGGAGGGGGTTCAAAAGAAAGTTCACGAAAATGATTCCAGGAATGAAAGGCTTATCATGTGAGCAATGTTGGATGGCACTGGGCCTGTACTTGCTTGAATTTAGAAGAATTGAAACCTACTGAATGTCGAAAGGCCTAGGCAGAATGAATGTGGAGAAGATGTTTCCTACAGAAGGGGAGTCTAGGACTAAAAGGGCACAGCCTCAGAATAGAGGGGCATGCATTTAGAACGGGGATGAGGAGGAATTTCTCTAGCCAGAGGGTGGTGAATCTGTGGGGTTTGTTGCCACAAGCAGTTGTGAAGGCCTGAGTGAGGTTGATAGGTTCTTGATTCGTCAGGGAGTGAAAAGTTATGGGAAGAAGGCAGGAGAATGAGATTGGGAAGGAAATGGATCAGCCATGAATAAATGGCAGAGAAGATTCGATGGTTTTATGATCTTACTGGCCCGCACGTCTTTGGAATAACGGCAGGAAATCAGAGTACTCAGGGGAAATCCAGGTGGTCACATGCAGAACGTGCAAACTCCACAATGAAAGGACCCAAGTCTCCAGAAAGTTTCCTCCCACATCTCAAAGACGTCCAAGTTGGTAACTCAACCCTAGTGGTGGGTGGTAGAATCAGTCGAAGTGGAGCAGGATGTTGGTGGAGATGTGGGAGGAATAAAGTAGGATTAGTGTAAGTGGTCAGCAAAGACTAGATGGGTTTGTGACCTGTACAACACTGATCTACGCCTTAAATGATGGTACCCTAGTTAGCAGTCAGCCCTTACCTTGTTCTTCTTGCCGAATGGCCAGCGTTTGTTCTTGCTTTTGCCGATGGTCCTTTGGTCAACCTTTGACTCTGATTTAAGGGAACCAATGCTATTTTCTGAAGAAGTTCGATTAATCAGCTGGCTGTAGTCTTCAAACTCTAACTCCCCTGGCCTCTCAAATCCTGATTTGTAGGCCTCAATCAGAACACGAGAATCCTGATTCCAAGAGAAAAAAAAACAAGAAGAAAAAAAATCAGCAGATTTGCTTCTAGTTTACTCAGCTAATCATGCACATGTTGTAATCATTATAACTCAGTGGTTAATTAAGTGAATCTGCACCCAGAAGCTAGGACTACCAACAACATAGCCCATCACAGCCCCTGAGGAATTTAAATTAATTAAAAAATAACTCCATCTGCAACAAAAATCTCATCTCAGTAATGGGGCATGACAGCAATAAATTATTACTATTTTTATTTGTGTTAGCGCCGGAATGTGTGGTGATGCTGGCGAGCTGCCCCAGCACACCCTCAGGTGCGTTGGTTGTTAAAGCAAACAGCCCATTTCACTGCAAGTTTTGATGTACAGGTGATAAATAAATCTGAACCTTGAATCCTTCAGGTATTGCGGTCTGGCCCAGTCTAGGCTATATGTAATTCACTGAGTGCCCTGTGTGATGAGCTGACCAGCTACTCAGTGCAGGGCCCAATTATGGATGGACAATAGATCTTGGTTTATGCCAGTGTCCTTCAGAGGTGGAGAGGGTGAGCACCTTCAAAGTATTCAGTGTTATCATTTCAGAGAATCTGCCCTGGATCCAGCATGCAAGTACAATTACACAGAAAACATGACAGCAACTCTATTTTCTTAAAAGTTTGCAACAATTCAACATGTCATCTAAGACTCTGACACACTTATGCAGCGGAGAGTATATTGACGAGTTGCATCGCGGCCTGGTATGGAAACAGCAATACCCTTGAACGGAAATGCTTACAAAAAGTAGTGGACACAGCCCAATCCACCACAGGTAAAGCCGTCCCCACCACTGAGCTCATCTCCCCAGAGGCGTTGTTACAGGAAAGCAGCATCCATCATCAGTGACCCCCACCATCTAAAACATAATCTCTTCTCGCTACTACCATCAGCAAGGAGCCACACCAACAGGTTTAGGAACAGTTGCTACCCCTCAAGCATGAGGCTCTTGAACCAGTGGGGATAATTTCACTCAACTTCACTCACTCCAACACCTAACTGTTCCTACAACCTATGGATTAACGTTTAGGGACGCCTCATTTTGTGCTCTTGATATTTATTGCTTAATTTTTTTTTGTTTTTATTCTTTTGTAAGTGCATAGTTTGTTGTCTCCTGCACATTAGTTGTTTGTGCATCCTGTGTGTCTGGTTATTCACTGATTCTATTCTGTTTCTTTGTATTTGCTGACAATGCCCACAAGAAAATGAATCTCAGGGTAGTACTGGTGACATGTGTGTACTCTGATAATAAATTTGCTTTGAACTTTGAAATACATTTAAAAAATTGAAAGGCTGTTGAGCAAGGACAGAATTACTACTACTCTTGGATTGTATGCCTTGAAGAACAGGAGACGGTGTACAGAGAGGAGGTAAAGTAGCTGGTAGAATGATGCAAGCACAACAACCTGAGTCTCAATGTGGACAAGACTAAAGAGATGATGGTGGATTTTAGGAAGGTGTAGGCTGACCACTCCTCATCGCACATTAACAGCTCCTCCTTGGAGAGAGTTAAGAGCACCAAGCTTCTGGGAGGGCACATAATGGAAGGTCCCTCAACACCACCTCCTTAGTTAAGGAAGCACAACAGCATCTCCAGTTCCTGAGGAGACTGAGACAAGTGAGGTTCCCCTCCCACCCACCACCCTCATTCTGACCAATTTTTACAGCAGCAACACTGACAGTGTCCTGACCAGGCGCATCACCATCTGGTACGGGAATTGCAAGGCATCACGAAGGATTGTGAGGGCTGCTGTGAGGATCACTGGGGTCTCTGTTCTACCCATCTGAGGTACCCTGAGCATCATCAATGATCCCTCCCATCCGTCCAACGATCTCTTTGAGCCTCTATCATCAGGAAGGAGGTGCTGTTGCAGTAGGACAAGGACTGTTAGGATGAGAAGCAGCTTCTTTCCCCAGTCTGTGAGACTCCCTACAACCACCCAGGTCTCGCCACACATGAAACAACAGTAGCGTTATACAGTTTTACTCTTTAAGTCGTCACATAATTGCACCTTATTATTAATTTATTTATTTATGGTAATATTACTTTATCTGTTGTGTGTGAATTACTGTGTTGTACCCCCTGGTCTGAAGGAAAGTTGTTTTGTTTGGCAGCATACATGTATATAGTTGAAATGACATTAAACTTGAACTCAAACAACATGGTAAACCTTCATCTATTGCAGAATCAAGTGAAGCAGCCCTGTTCTTGGAGCACCGGGTAATACTGTACAGATTGTTGTTCAAAGACAGAAAAGGAGCTAGTAATTCTAAAGTACTTTCAGAACTCTGAAATGTTCTGCAGGTAAGGAATTGTTTCTGGTATCCTTTCGCGCTGAAAGGATGAAGGAAACACAGACAGCAAACTGCACAGAATTAGGTCCTCCCATGATGCAATTTAAAAAAAAACAAGCAAACATTTGTTCGGTCTGCAATAGGGAGGATTATCCAGTGCTAACCATTTTAATTCCATTCTGCTTTCACACATCCAAGACCTCCTGTTGGCCAGAAGAAACAATGAGTGGATTTGACAAGTCAAGGACAGGGGAAGCAGACAAACCAATTGTCTTTGTTTCCTACCCACCCCCCACACTCCTCCCCAATTTGTGGACTCTGAACTGATTCTTGCTCTAGGATAATCTAATCAGAGCAACTGAATGTGGACACAAAGAGCTAAACACTATTCTCAGATGAGTGCTACTTGTTATGTAAAATGCCAGACCTATGGAAGAAACTGTCTGCAATCTCGTTAGACTCTCTCTGGGTTGCCTCGTTTAACTGGTTTGGACCAGTCAGAGTGTAAAGACACATATACACAAGGCTGGGGTGGGCAGAGCCATGAAACAGTGTTGGTTGCAGCCCAGGACGAGAACCAGTAAGAAGGTGACCTTGAGCCAATGGGATTGAGATTGACCAGTTGAACTGATGAGGAACACGAGAAGAGTCAGGAGCTCCAAATACGCAGGGGCGATAACTGTCCAGCAGCCAGAGACCAACCATCATGAGTAAGAGGGCCCCACGGAACGCCTGGCCCGCGAAGGCTCCTTTCCCAGGTAATACCATTTCTCTTCATTGACTGTTCATGGGGTGGGTAGGGTTTGTAGTGGGCTTCCCACAGGTGGTTAGCTTGTGAAACCACAGGCTTTTTAGATGAGACAACAGAAGTTAATTACTGGTAAATACAGATTCTCTGTGCCTCACTGATCATTATTACAAGGGGTGATTCGTGTAACAGGCGTGATGAGGCCACTCTCAGGCTGGAAGAGTAACACTTGGTATTCCATTTGGGTAGCCTCCAACCGGACGTTCCTCCTGCATTCCTTACGTGTCACTCTGGATCGTCAGCATCCACAGCATCTCGCATTTACAGGTAATTTGTTTCAATCACGTTGTCTAAATCTTTGACAGGATAATCCCAAACTCTGCAGAATGGATCTATAGGATCTTTTACGTTCAATATGGAGGGCAGAGAGTTATCCTCAGCAACACACACGAAATGCTCGAGGAACTCAGCAGGTCAGACAGCATCTATGGAGGATCAGTCAACGTTTTGGTCCAAAACCCTTCATCAGGACTGGAAGGGAAGGAGACAGAAGACAAATAAGGTTGCAGGGGAGGAGAAGGAATATAAGCTGGTAGGTGAGAGGTGAAACCAGGTGAGGTAGAAGATGGGTGACTGGGAGGGGGGGGGAATGAAGTAAGAAGCACGGAGATGAAGCTGGCAGTGCTCAGTTCTGGTCACCTCACTACAGAAAGGACGAGGAAACCATAGAAAGGGTGCAGAGGAGATTTACAATGATGTTGCCTGGATTGGGGAGCATGCCTTATGAGAATAGGTTGAGTGAACTCAGCCTTTTCTTCTTGGAGTGACAGAGGATGAGAGGTAACCTGATAGAGCAATACAAGATCATGAGAGGCATTGATCGTGTGGATAGAAAGAGGCTTTTCCCCAAGGCTGAAATGGCTAGCATGAGAGGACGTAGTTTTAAGGTGCTTGGAATAGGTACAGAGGAGATGTCAGCAGTAGGTTTTTTTTACGCAGAGTGGTGAGTGCGTGGAATGGGCTGCCGGTGGTGGTGGTGGAGACGGAAACGATAGGGTCTTTTAAGAGACTCCTGAGTGGCTACATGGAACTTAGAAAAACAGAGGGCTATGAGTAAAGCCTAGGTAGTTCTAAGGTAGGGACATGTTTGGCACAGCTTTGTGGGCCAAAGGGCCTGTATTGTGCTGTAGGTTTTCTATCTTTCTATGATAGGTGGAAGAGGTGAAAGAACTGAAGAAGGAAAAATCTGATAGGAGAGGAGAGGAGAAAGGAAAGGAGTTGGGGGTACCAAAGGGAGGTGATAGGTAGATGAAGATAAAAGGAGGAGTAAAATAGGAGACAGAATAGGGAATGGAAGAAGAGAAAAGGAAGAGTTCGTTAAAATTATGAGAAGTTGATGAAATTAATGTTCATGCCATCAGGTTGGAGGCTACTCAAATGGAATAAGAGGTGCTGCTTCTCTAACATGAGAGAGGCCATGGACTAACACTTGGTTATGAAGTACTGAATTGGCATTCTGATCACCAGAGCTATTCTGATTTCCAGTGCTGTCTGCGTGTGGGTTTACCCCTCGTTAAAATGGAAGCAGTGCAGAGAGAGTTTATGAGGAAGCTGCCAGGATGTGAAGGCCTGAGTAACAAGGAGAGATTAGAAAGGCCAGGACTTTATTCCTTGGAACACAAGAGACTGAGGGGTGACCTCATAAACATGTATGCAATCATGAGGGGCGTGGTTCGGATGAATTACACATTCTCTCCAGGGTTAGAATAGGTTCCTATTGAATCTCTCCCCTCTCACCTTAAACCAAGAGAGATTGAATCTCTCTTTCAGGTGGGAAGAGAGAGGCTTAATAGGAACCTAAGAGGCAACTTTTAGAGAACATTTAGTAAATGGCATGAATACAGATAGGAAAGGCTTAGAGGGATATGGGCCAAATGGGACTAGTTTAGATGAAAATCCTAGTTGGCAGGACCCTGGCAATATCCTCTTTGATTTTCTCTGTACTGTTTCCATTCTACTGAGGTGGAAATCTATATGCAAACTCCAAGCAGAAATCAGAATTGCTCTGGTGATTATAATGACAATTCCAAAATCAATCCACGTAAGAAATACTCCCTAATTCTGAAGAGAACGGAGGATCATTCTGCCCATTTTCCAAACTGCATGTAAAAGATCCCATTGATCTATTCTGAGGAGCTTGACATTATCCTGTTAAATATTTGCTATTAAGACAATGTGACTGAAACATGTTATATTTTCACATTGCGTTACTTGATGTCCTAACTTTGAGCGCCTTGGTCCCTGTGGGCTGAAGCAGTTGTTTCCCTGCTTGGCTCTATGGTTCTCTGGTTGCCTTCCACATCAGAAAGACGTGCAGGCTGGAAGGTTAATTTGCTGCTGTAAATTACAACAAATAGGTAAGAGAGTGGTAGAATCTGGACGGGAAGATGATGGGATGGTGCAGAGAATAAAGCTGGACTAGTATAAATGGGCGCAGAACCGTTGCAGTGAATGGCCTGTTTTTCTATGATCAAGGATCAAGTTTTTCTTGCCATATACACTTACATGTATTAGGAATTTGCTGTGGTGTGTTAGTATGATTTGCAACAAAGAACAACAACATTCAACAGTTACAAACAATAAATAATTATATAAAAATAAGTGAGGTTGAAGTGCAGATCTGGAATAAAATGTGCATAAATACATAAATACCAGCATGTACTTACAATGCAAACAGCATTATAAAGAGTGTTTTCAAGTGTGTACAGTGCAGGTGGTCATTGATAAAGTGGGGCGGGGCCCAACTAGAATGGTTAATCAGATTAGCCGCCTGGGGGAAGCAACTTTTAAGATGGCGCGAAGATTTTGCTTTAATAGCGCCATAACATTTTCCAGAAAAGAGCTTATGAAAAAGGCATTTGCAGGGTGAGTAACGTGTGCAACGATTAATGATCCTACGTACACCACTTTCATTCACAGACTCCGCAGCTTTTGTCATCTCGTCCAGACACTTCCCAATGATGGGCATGACCTTCCGTTCTGTGTCCGCAAACATCTTGTACGCCTCACAGAGTTTCCGTGTCCGCCGCTCATCCATGTCTTGCAGCTTCTGCAGAAACAACACCAGGTGGATGGCTGGTCAAGAAAATGGCCACAGGTACACCAGAAGATGCCCGGGCCTCACAGTACACATAAATGTTAGGGCCCCTCAAGTACTCAAGCTCAGAACATAAGAATATAGATGCTTGGCATGACTGTCAATGTTACATAAGCTTTCCAGGATTGAAAATCAATCTCCATACAAGCTGCAAGTTGAACTGGCAGAGAATAATCACAAGGCATTGATTATAAGAGCTGGTAGATAGAACACAGTACAGGCCCTTCAGCCCACAATGTTATGCTGACCTTTTAACCTACTCTAAAATCAGTCTAATCTGCTCCTCCTACAGAGCCCTCCACTTTTCTATCATCCACATGCCTATGTTCCTTATATATGTGTCTCTACCACCACACTGGCAGGGTATTCCATGCACCCAATACTCTAAGAAACTTACCTCTGTCATCCCCCTCTATACTTTGCTCCAATCACCTTAAAATTATGCCTTCTCATATTACCCATTTCCACCCTGAGAAAAACTCTCTGGCTATCCACACGTTCTATGCCTCTCATCATCTTTTACACCTCTATCAAATTACCTCCCATCTAGTTGTTGGTTAGGAAGGCACCTGGTCTTGGTGACTTTTATAAATCACTTGGATGAGGAAGTGGAAGAGTGAGTAAGGAATCGGAATTAGAGTCAATATCACTGGCATATGACGTGAAATTTGTTGTTCTGTGGCAGCAGTACATTGCAATACATAATAATAAAAATCTATAAATTACAATAAAAACATATTTTAAAAATAAAATTAAGCGAGTCATGCAAGAAGAGAACAAAACAGAAGAAAAAAGTTGAGAGAGGATGCAGGGGAGATTTACCAGGATGCTGCCTGGATTGGGGAGCATGTCCTATGAGGACAGGTTGACTGAGCTAGGGCTCGTCTCTTTGGAGTGAAGAGGATGAGAGGCCACTAGATATAGGAGTACAAGATGATCAGAGACATAGATTGAGTGGATAACCAGAAACTTTTTACAGGGCTTAATTGTTAATATCAGGGGGTATAATTTGAGGGTGATTGGAGGAATGTACAGGGGTGGGGGGTCAGAAGTAATTTTTACTTTTTTGGGGGTTCTTTACACAAGTGATAGGTGTGTGGAATGCCCTGCCAGGAGTGATGATACAGGTAGATACATAAGGGACTTTAAAAAAAAACTTAGACACATGGATGATATAAAAATGGAGGGCTATGTATGAGGGAAGGGTTAGATTGATCTTAGAGTAGGCTGGAAGAGCCTCTACAGTGCTGTAACATAGCCCAGAGAAGCTGCAGAAAAGAAACATGAGGATGTTATTGAATTGGAGGACTTGATCTGTCAGGAGAACCTGGCCGGGCAGATAAAGTAGATAGCTAGAGGCTGTTTCCCATGGTAGGCATATCTAAAGTTAGAGGGTGTAGGTTTAAGGTGAGAGGGAAGAGGTTTGGGGGGGGGGGGTCTGAGGAGTATATTCTTCTTTTACACAAAGAGTAGCTGGTACTTGGAATGAGCTGCCAGATAATATGAAGGAGATGGCAAGAACAGTAGCAACATTTAAAAGGCATCTGGACAGGTACTTGAATGAACAGGGCATAGAGGGATATGGAATTAAATCAGGCAAGTCAGATCAGTATAGATAGGCATGGCTGCAACCTTTCTTCCCTCCCTACTTGTCCACAAGACCCTCAAGTTTTGCCTCGACTCTGTTTACTGAATGCTCTGCAGCCCAATCCGATCTGAATTCTCAGCTGGAAACCAATTCTGAAGATTTCACGACAAACTTGGAAGATTTGACATAGGATTTAATGCATTCACTTCCCTATCTGGTCTACCTACAAATAAAGTGAATCCAGGATCACCATCCACTACATTGTAACCTAGCACTTCAAATACCTACATTCCAAACATACCTCGTTCAAGTGTTTTTCCCTTACTAATGTCAACCTGACAGTTACCCATTGCTCAGTTTGCCCACCCTCCCCCCCCCTGCACCCAAAACTCTAATTTGTCAAACTTACATTGAAAACGTTGGGCATTTCCACAAAGTAAAACTCGTTTTGGTCCTTGTTGTACTTCTGCAGCTGAGCAGCATATTCGTTTTTGCTCTCCTCTGCCATGTGGTTCCGCAGGTTCGCTTGCTGTTTTGCCTGAAGAGCGACCAAGGGACATTGTTTGTGCTTTGGTGATGAAGGAACCTCATTCAATCACTCTGTCAGAATTCCAGGTACCTCTGGCTACGTATGCACAGAGTAGAGCGGTAGGATTAAACACTATTGTTAGTCATGGTACCTGCTGGGCAACTTGCAGTGTGGGAGCTATAAGCGCTACGAAACTTGCGCACTTGAAAGCCCATGCAAAAAGAAAGAGCGCTCCACACACAGGATGCCCAATCGATTCACCACACAATCAATCACATGTGCCCTGGCCACATTCTGGCAACTGATTAGATAACATTTCATCTCTCTTCACTGCCAAAGTTACAACCAACAACTTTCAGACTCGTAATTAAAGAGGCAGTACTGCTTAGTGTGGGTATCCAGTTGGCTACATGGTTTTTACTATCTTGGTCTATTACATGCCCTAGTGTGGCATTTCCAAGAGTTGATATGTGTAAAGTTATAGGACAGGATGAAAATTGACCTGGTTCTTTTGACAGAGAGGGGCAGAAAGTTAACTGGGTTTGGCATAATAGTTAGTGTGCCGGCTACAAGATCAGGGATCAATTCCCACCACAGTCTGTCTACGTCCTCCCTGTGACCGTGTAGGTTTCCTCCAGGTGCTCTGGTTTCCACCCACATTCCAAAGGCACACAAGTTGTGGGCATGCTATGTCGGCACCGGAAGCATCATGACAAATGTGGGCTGCCCCCAGCACATCCACAACACAAGCGACACATTTCACTGTACGTGAAATGTGGCAAATAAAGTTCATCCTTATAAAGTTATTCTGAAACGATTAAAGAGGTGCTGATAAAAATGTCAGTAGCAATTGGGTCTGGATCTTGTCAGATGAAAGGACAGAGGAGACAGAAACATTCATCCCATTTAGAGCTGCGCTGACAATGGCTTTGGTTTATCATTGTCACATGTACCGAAATAGAGTGAAAAGCTTATCTTAAGTACTGTTGATACAGATAAAACCGTAACACCACGTATTGACAGCGACAGAGAAAGTGCAGTGAAGGTAAACAAAAATGAACAAGTTCATAATAAGGTTGAGTGTGAGGTTAACTACTTAGGGAGCTACTTAGAATCAAAATCAGTTTTATTCTCACTGACATAACACTTGTTTTTTTTTGTTTTGTGGCAGCAATACAGTGCAGGCACAACAAATTACTCTAAGTTACAATAAAATTTTCAGAAGTCTTATAACAGTGGGATAGAAGCTGTCCTTAAGCCTGGTGGCATGTCCTTTCAGGTTTTTTGTATCTTCTGCACAATGGGAAGAGGCAGGGGAGGGAATATCTTGCTGGGGTCTTTGACTATGTTACTATGCTTTACCAAGTCAGTGAGAAGTACAGACAGAGTCCATAGTGGGGAGGCTGGTTCTGTCATTTATTGAGCTCTGTCAATACGATTCATTGACAAAAAGTGGGAAGAGTCAACATGGACAAGCCAAATTTCTTTGGTATATTGGAGGGGAGATTTGGAAGTGGTGCAGCTTTCAGACCTGCCATCTCACAGCTCTGCAACCCAGCTGCGATGCTGACCAGGGGTGCCGTCTCTGTGGACACCCCAAAGTCAAGGTCTTTGTGAATTGCCCCTAGTGTGTAGTTGACTGGTAGAGTCTGGGTGGAACAGAAAAGAATGAAGAGCAAATAATAAAATGGGATTAGAATACGAACCGTATTGGATTGTGGCGAGAACATGGCCGATTGATTGCACGGTGATCAATTTGGCCTTCCATGCACGCAGGGCTCTCCTCTTTGCACAGGCTTTCGAGTGTGCGTGTTTTCATTTCGGTGGGCTCGGCCTGTCACTCCCACAATGTAACTCGTCCAGTGTGTGCCGTTGTCTAGCATGACTCAGTAAAAATACATAAACCCTGCAGCTTCGTTATCGCTCTTGCCCTGCGCATACGTAGCGGTATAAATGGAGGATTGACAATTGTACCGAAGGGCTCATTTCAGAGAAACTCACAGGGAGAGAGATCATGGGCAGTGAGAGTAACCTAAAAGGCTTTAATGTCCATCAGTCAGCCTGAAGCAACCTAATGGCTCAGTCTGACTTTACCTTTTCCACGTCAGCTTTAGTTGTGTTGATGTCATTGTCGACTTTCTCTGCATTCTGCTGTGCCTTCTCTGCCTCCTTGCAATCTCGCTCAAACCTCCTCTTGGCCTGTGGGGAAAATAACAGAACATCAGACCACAGTTTACAATTATCTCTTTGGACAGCTCTGCTTGTAAGACACACAGTCAAGCAGGTTGTGGTTCGAGCTGACCACACATCAACTGCCTCCAATGGAGCTCACACTACCTCAGCTCAGTCCAGTCTTCACCCAGCCGTGGGGATGGAAAGACAGTGCAGAGCACCAAAAGCCAGGGCAGTAGCCGAGCCGGGCGAGCCACTGGCTCTGGCCAGACTCAATTCTAACCCTGAGCGCCATCTGCGTGGAGTTTGCACGCTATCCCTGTGACTACGTGGGTTTACTCCAGGTGCAAGTGTGTGATGACAGGTTAATTGCCCTCTGTAAATCGACCCTAGTGCTTGATGGAGTGACAGTAGTCCTAAACAGGAATATTTGATGGAAATAAAACTGAAGGGAATTCTTTTCCTTCAGAGCTGCATGCAAAGAGTCCCCACATTAAAATACCATCTTAGAAAGGATCTGGGGGAATGTTGGGAATTATTGTGTACATACTAGGGCAGCTGATGGTCAGCATGGACTCATTAGGCTCAAAGGGTCCATTTCCATGCTGTGCGATGAACTCAACAGGTCGGCCATTTCTGAATGTAAAGGAAGGGAACCAAAACAGCCAAGGGACTATACCATGGCTGCAGGCAGGTAAATGCGCACAAGGACTAGAACACAGATTGCTTCCCACACTATACAGACCATTCCACTTCCCACTGCACAAAACGGAACACATCAGCTAGTGTAAGTCTCCCAGTGCAGTTGTGCACAAGCCTTGCACTGTTGAAGGTGCTTTGATTGATGTGAACCAGAGGCCTCAGCACTTCACTAGGCTGTGTGTAAAAGATCCGTGCAACACACACAATGCTGGTGGAACGCAGCAGGCCAGGCAGAGGCAGCATCTACAGGGAGAAGCACTGTCGACGTTTCGGGCTGAGACCTTTCGTCAGGACTGGAGAAAAAAATGAGGGACGTCAATCTTGTTTACTTTGCTACAGATTAGGAAGTGATGCTGGCTGTATCGCTGCCCGATCTGGGAACACCAATACCCAAGAATGGAGAAGTCTGCAAGAAATCATGAGTACAGCCCTGTGTCCAATCACAGGAAAAGCTCTCACAACCATTGAGCACATCTACAAGAAGCACTGCCACAAGAAAGCAGCATCCATCATCAAGGACCCCCACCATCCAGGCCATCTGCTCTTCTCGCTGCTGCCATCAGGAAGGAGGTACAGGAGCCTTAGGTCCCACGCCACCAGGTTCAGAAGCAGTTATTACCTTTCATCCACTAGGCTCCAGAACCAGCTTGGATAATTTCACTGAACTGATTCCACAGCCTATGGACTCACTTTCAAGGATTCTAAGCTCATGCTCTCAATAATTTATTTATTATTACGTATTTCTGTGTATTTGCACAGTTTGTCTTCTTATTCGCATTGGCTGTTTCTCATTCTTTGCGTCCAGTTTTTCATTAAATTCTATTATATTTTTTTGTTCTGTGAATGCCTGCACGGAAATGAACCTCAGGGCTGTACACGATGACATAAATGTACTTTGAGAATAAACTTACTTTGAAATTTGAAATGCTGCCTGACCTATAAGGCCATAAGACACAGGAACAGAGTTCAGTCCACTGAGTCTGCTACGCCATTCGGTCGTGCCTGATAATATCTTCCCTCTCAATCCCACTCTCCTGCCTTCTCCCTGTAACCATTGGCACCTTTGCTAATCAAGAACCAAGCAACCTCTACTTTAAATATACCCGCTGGGTATTTCCATTATCTTCAGTGCCCGGCCAACACTTATATATCAAATGATAAAAGAGTGATTACAACTTCACTGCCTGCAACAGGATGTGCCAAGGTAGCAGGAGGTGCTGTGTGAATGCAGTTTTCTCCTTCCTGATCTGAACAGTGCACTGAGCCACCAAGCTCTGCGTAGTGCACCACCACACTATTTCACCAGCCCAAGGAAAAGGCCCATATTCCTATCGAACTTTTCTCAGCCTCAGGACAGCCCAAAGCACAAAAGAGAAAATGAAGCAAAGCGCAGTTACTGTGGTAACACAGGAACCGTGGCACCCAACATCATCTGCTTCTGTGCCGGTAACTGAGCAACAGGGAGAACCCCCTCCTTTGCACATCCTGCACACCTCCCTTGCTCTTACCTTGGGTGTTATCTTGAGCTACTTATATCCATCCAAGATCAGATGCAACCCCATTCTATCTTTTGATGTGAAAGCTTCTATAGTTTACAAACTGTGTATCACTTCAGCAGCACAACACAGGTAGTGCCAGTCTAAAACAGTTGCTCTTTTATCCACTCCAAAAATACATTAATTCATTATATATACAATAAATACCAGCAGGCAAAGTCGTTCTCTTTCCATTCACTGCACGAAGCAATGCAAGGCAACCCCCTACATTATCTTTACACCAGTAATATTTTATCCTTAAGCAATGCATCAGTGAAATGTTTTAGTGACTCTTACACACTGGGCCCAGTCGTTCAATGTCTAGTAGAGGCAGCAGGACTCTAGAGCGTTGTCCTTCCCCACAGCATCCTGGTGATGACTGGCATTAAAGTGAGGTGTAAAACACCACCCTACACCATTTACAAACAGCGGTCGGGTGGAGGGAGAGGGCGAGGGCAGTCTCCTCCAGCTCCACCTCCAGGGAAATCAGCTCTGCTCCACGTGTCGCCTGAACCATCAGACTACAAGACACAGGAGCAGAATCAAGCTGTTCGGTCTGCCAGGGCTGGTCCGCAGTTTGTTTATGCCCCAGTTATCTTCCCTTTCAATCCCACTCTCCTGTCATCTCCCTGTAACCTTTGACACCCTCATTGATCAAGAACCTATTAACCAACACTTTAAATATACCCACTGGATACTTCCAGCATTTCTTGTTGTATTTCCAATTTCCCTCATCTACACGTCTCTCTGCCCCCACCAACCGCCGTACACACTCACGCACCTCAGCCGGCAGCATGGGCATCTCCTTGAACAAGTTCTGGCCAGACCCAAGTGCAGCTTTAACCAAGTCGGCAATGTTAATTCTGGAGTTGGGTTTGAGCCCTCAGCATTCTGGGTAAGGCCAGGCACAGATCTACAGCTAATTCTTTGTAGTGATTAGATAACCTGGATGAAGCCGCATTTCAAAGACTCAGCCTCACAGTTAGGTTCTGACCACACTCCTTGAACTAAGACAAGACTGTACAGTCACCGCACGTCTGCTGAGGATACAATATCTTGGAGACTTCTCCTTACAGTATGAACAAGGGATTTATCAAGCGTATTCCACAGTAAACGTGACCAGTTTTACTCTTGATTGCTTCAATGTACAGGTGACAAATAAAGCTGATGTAAGAATGTAGTAGAGCTAATCTTAAAGTCTCGACCTACTGTGTGTTTCGGGCATTTTCTGTTTTTATTTCAGGTTTTCTGTACCAGCAGTTCTTTTGAAAAAAAGGAAGTGAGTTTCTTGCAGTTACTCTGGTAAACTTACATTATCCAACTGTTTGAAGCTGACTTCCAGGTTCTGCTGGGCTTTTCTTCCTTCTAGAAGGTGCTAGAAGAGAGAAAACAAGAAGCATAAAGGTATGGCCAAGAATTCACAACACGTCTAGATTAAAACAAGAGGAAAACTTGATAAGGCCAGGCCAGGGGGCACACATTTAATGAATAAACTTCAGGCTGCTCTATTAACATTATTTCAATTCCATTCCATTGTAAAAGGTTAAAGCAACTGGATGGATCAATATGGCTATGCCTTTGTCCCCCAGCTGTGAGAGAGCTGACAACAAGTTCTGTCCATTGAGTCCAGTCTCTGCAAAATCGCTTTCTTCCACATTCAAGGTCATATATTACTGTCGGGTCAACAGAAAAGGTCTCTGGCTGCAGTCTGCCATTACTGCAGGTCTTGTACATGTCCAGAACAAAAAAAAGAGGACAGGGAAAAAAAAGTCACTCCCCACCCTGCAAACTGCCTTTTCCAAAAGCTCCCTTCTGGAAAGGAAAACTTCATGCCATCTTATAAGTTTCTTCCTGCAGACAGTCAATCTGATCAACCATTCTAGTTAGCCTCCCTACACCTATTACACCCCCTCTCCCCCCCCACCCCATCACTGCACTGTAAATACTTTAAACCACTTCTTATAATGCTGTTTAATCATAAATACATGCTGGGATTTAATGTATTTATGCACATTTTTCCTATATCCATTCATTAATCTGTAACTTTATTCTCTATATAATTCTCCGTAATTGTTAAACGTTGCTTTTTGTCGCATGTGTCGCCCTGACCAATAAATACACCACAGCAAATTCCTAATACATTTAAGTATATATGGCAGATAAAGTTCATTTTTGATCCTTGAAATTACTACAAGTTGAGTATTCAGCAGGACAGTTAAGAAAAGGCATGGTATCAAATTTTTAAAGATTTGTATTGACAAAGCATGAGAAATTCATTTGTGAGTTTGCCAGGATCATCGCTGATGAAAATCTAACACTGAACGGCTACATCAATATGTCTGTGTAAGATCACGACTGCTCACCAGGAGCACATAAATAAATTCAAAAGTTGGAAATGATGGTGATCCCAATCTATCTCATTCTACATTTCAAAATCTAAAATATGAAACACCTCCAGCCCCAGGACATTTCGGATAAGGGGTACTCAACCTGTACTAAACACACAAGGATGGACTGTCCCTGATCCTTAAGCCGATATATATCCCCAGATCCATGGTTCACCGTCACTACACAGTTTACAACAGAGTTTGCTCAAAGGCCAACAGGGGAATTCACTCCCTGAACCTCCATTACACACCTCCCCCTTCACAATACCCCTCCAAACCTGCCTTTTTGATCAAGCTACTGGTCACATTCCCTTTCATCTCAAGAAATTAAGAACAGAAAAATGCTGAAACACTATTCAGGCACCGCGTAACATTAAGGGAAGCAGTGCTGCTGTTTCAGGTCAGCGACACTTTGTCAGAACCATCCTGAGAATTGATCTTCCTCATAAATTGTTAACTGTTTCTCTCTCCACAGACGTTGCCTGACCTGCGGGATGTTTCCAGCATTTTCTATTTTTATTTCAGGCTTCCAGTTACTTATTTTCATCTACCATCTCTAATGTGGCTCATTGTCTTTCATATGTGGCTAATATGAGGACACATTATTTTAAGGTGATTGGAGAAAAAGTATTGGTGGGGAGAGGGGGAATGTCAAGGACAAGTTTTTTTATACAGGCAGTTCCCGGGTTATGTACGAGTTCCGTTCCTGAGTCCGTCTTTAAGTCGGATTTGTATGTAAGTCGGAACAAGTACATCTGGTATTATTTAGCAACAGTTAGTCAAACGTTTTCTTAGTATATAGTATATAATTTACCTTTCTATGCATATAAAACACTTAAGAAATGTATGTATTCCAATAATTAAACCACTGCGTTGCTTAGTAATAATTGTAGCTTTCATTGGGGCAGGGCCTTTCACATGCTCCATTATTCTCACTTTATCCTTTAAAATTGTTCCAATCGTTGACCAACTGTAGCCTAACGCTTTTCCAATGACCGATGGCATTTCACCTCTTTCCAAATGCTTTATTATTTCCACTTTATTTTCAATCACAATCGCTTCCGATCAATGGAACAGGAACACAGCAGGCAGCGGGTCCCAGACTCCGCTGGGTCCTAAGGACCTCCGCACTGAATTCCCCGGGTCCTAAACTCCACTGCACTGAGGCAGGTTAAATGGGACAAGTGGAAGCTGTGCTGGGTTTGGGTATTTGATCCTCCACAATATTCTGGAGGTGGCAGTATTTTTTTACGAGGTCGAGTTGTGAGCCCGATATCAACCCGGCATGGGAGCAGTCTGTTACTGGATCGAACTTGGGAACCTCCGTTCTCAAGCTCAGCACTGATCTCACTGCACCAGCAGCCGATCGGAAAGGGGGGGAGCGGGGTCAGGGTGAATCTTACTAAGACAATTTTAAGCCAAATACAAAGTTAAACATTCAACACAGTGTCAACAGCAATGACTTAAAATGGCGGAAGGCATCACGATCCGACTTAAAATGGCGGATGACGTTCTCCTTCCTCGGTTCATAAGTACGAGTTATCCATAATTCGGACTTTCGTAACTCTGGGACTACCTGTACAAAGAATGGCGGGTACATGGAATGCACTACCAGGATTGGCAGTAGAAGCAGATACATTAAGGACATTTAAGGGACTCTTAGATTAGATGTATGGATGATAGAAAAATGTAGGAGGGAAGGGTAAAGTTGATTTTGAATATGTTAAAAGTACACCACTTCGACTGTTGCCTGTAAGAAATTTGTAAGTTCACCCTGTAACTGCTTGACTTTCCTCTGGTGCTCTGGTTTCCTCCCTTAGTCCAAAGACTCACCATTTGGTAGGTTAATTGGTCATTGTAAATTGTCCCACAATTAGGCTGGGGGTAAAATCGGAGGGTTGCTAGGCGCCGTGACTCAAAGAGCTTTTGGAATGCTAAATAAATAAATAAACAAATAAACACCTTGGCCAAAGGGCCTGTATTGTGCGGTAGTGTTCCATATACACATACACATGCTGACCTTGGGGGAGTTGGCCCTGTAAAATTCTAAATACGAAACCAGAATCACTATTATTTGCCAAAGGTCCATGGTGCATTAGGGAGGAGTAACCAGTTGGGAAGATGGATGGCACGGATATTTGGAAGGAGGGTAGAAGGGAGTGGATGAACGATGACACTGCACCGTACCGTCTTGCGTTCCTGCTTATTTTCGTGTAAGTACTTCATGAGTTCAGCAAAGATGTACTGCGTCAAATTCTCTGCAATAACCTCCCGCTGCCCCGCGTAGTCGTTCAGCTCATTGAGAATGTTAATGAAGGTCTCATACTGGGAAAACCTGCAAGAATATAAAAGGCATTATAACCAGTCGGATTAGACAACCTGAGCAGGAGGAGAAACTTCAGTCATCCATGCAGAATTTACTTATTCTGAGAATCCTACACAGAAATTTCAATTCTACCCCCTTCCTTTCCAGTCCTGATGAAGGGTGTCGGCACAAAACACCGGCTCTTTATTCCTCTCCACACATGCTGCCTGACCCGCTGAGTTCCTCCAGCATTTCGTGTGTGTTGCTCTGAATTTCCACGACCTGCAGAATCTCTTGTGTTTTCAATTCTACACCCTGGGTTTAAGTTATGAAGAAAGACGATAGGGGCTGCATCTGTTTTCCCCTGGAGCAGAGCAGGTAAGAGGACACATGATTGAAGCAGATAAAATTATCCGAGAAACCAGAAAGCCTTCCTCCATTTTTAAGGTAGATACAACTAGATCTCAGGAAACATACTGAATATTGAAATGCCCAGAAAGAGTGTAGGTGGAGAGGATGTTCCCTATAGTGTGGGAGTCTAGGACCAGAGGACACAGCCTCAGAATACAAGTACACTCCTTTACAGCAAAGACAAAGAGGGATTTCTTCAGCCTGAGGTTGGTGAATCTGTAGAATTCATTGCCACAGACAGATGTGGAGGCCAAGTGATTGGTTATATTTAAAGCAGAAGTTGATAGGTTCTTGATCAGTAAGGGTGTTAAAGGTTATGAGGAGAAGGCAGAAGAATGACACAGAGGACAAATAAATGAGCCAGACTCGATAGACTGGGCTCTGCTCCTACGTCTTATGGATGCCGTAGAATTATTGTAAAGGGCAACAATCACTCAATCAAGGGAGAAAGAGGGGGGCAAATAATGGATAATCAGTGGACTTTGAGGAAAAAAATAATCCACCTAATTAAGTCCACAGAAGTACCTGGGGAAAGCACATGGTGGGAACACGTACACTTCAAATCACTAGATTTACTCAACCACTTTATAGTCGCAAAGGTCAGGGGAGATAAGTGGCTCCTATTGACAAGTGATCAACCAGGGTTTGTTCTGACTGCCACTGCCGATCACTGCTCTGAGGGCTAGGTGGCAAAGCACAACTACGGAGTGAAAGACCTGGCTCCGGGCCCAGAAATGACATCATGGAGATATTGTGATTATCAGGTACTTCCTGAAGAACCAGTTTGTGTATGAGCTAACCTAACACCCTCGCTTGTGTACGCACCTCTGCAGACATCTATGGACCTAACATTTGCAGACACACACACAAACATCCATGCACATGTACACTGGCATACGCACTCTTGCTTATGTGCATACATACAAGAATCAGCATACACATAAGCATAAATGTACGCGCATTTAACACAGTCCTGCTGAAGGCTCTCAACTCGAAATGTCGACTCATTATTTCTTTCCGCAGATGCTGCCTGATCTGCTGACTTCGTCCAGCAGTGGGGCGTGTTGCCCTGGATTTTCAACATCTGCAGAATCTCTTCTGCTTATGCATTTAACGTTCATGTGCTCAACACAGATAAAACATGCGCACACTTGTTTACACACATTCACAAATTGTGCATATGTTTACAGATACATACACAAAATAATGCACACGCACATTAAAAAACCAAGATTGCAAACACAAGCAACAAAAGGCTGGAGTGTGGAGCAACAGGCAAAGTGCTGGAGGTGATCAGCAGGTCAGACAGCATCTGTAGGGGATAAGGGACAGACCTCTCTTTCATTTTCTGTCTCCCCCTGATCCGCCCAACCCCATCGCCCTCTTCCTTTCCTGCTCCACCCCACCCTCTCCGCACACAGGTTCCCCTCCCCACCTCCCTCCCTTACTCTGTGCTCTGCCTTCCTCTATCAGATTTTATCATCTTCAGCCTTTTGCCATTCCCACCTAGAATGAGACTGCGATGAACGCAGGTACCTGGGATCTTTGGTGGGTCCGAACTGGGAGGCCTGGACACGGAGCTGGAAACCATGAGGAACAAGCTGGCGATGGAGACAAGTTCCCAAGAAAGATGCTCATCACCTATCCACCTAACACTGCCCAGTTCTTAAATCACTGCCACTTCCCTCAACTGGCTATCGTGCCTTCCTCCCCCAAAAACACGTGGGTCTACTCATCACCTGCCAACCCCATTATACCTGCTATCTTCTCACACGTTCCAGTCCTGATGAAGGGTCTCAACCGAAAACTGTCCATTTCCCTCCACAGATGCTGCCTGATCCTCTGAGTTTCTCAAGTTACTAATGTAAATACTTACACATACACGCACTTACAGAGAGCATGCATGTGTGCACTGCTCACGTGCCCACACTCACTCAAACCGCCTAAGGGGAACCTTGGATGTAACTGGAAGGAAAACTTAAGGAAACGAAAGGACGGTCAGTGCAAGGGTGACACAGCAGTCAGCACAGGAGTGACAAGGTGGTCAGTGCAGCCAGCTGTAAACTCGGAATTTGACTCCCATTAAGAAATTTGCACATCCTTCCTGTGACCCAGTGGTACGAACCTTAACCTTCCCTGCATTCCAAAAGTATATTGTTAGGGTTAGTGAGTTATGGGCATGCTATGTCGGCACCAGAAATGTGGCAACAATCGTGGGCTGCTCAGCACAACGGTCACTGATTTCCTAAGAATGCCTGTATGTGTTGATGTACAGTACATGTGACAAATTAAAACTAATTTTTATCTTTAACCTGGATGGAGTGGTGATTCCACTGTGGAACTCACAACTCCCTTCTGAATACTCCAAACCCCAGCGCACTGAGAAATATGACCAGGAAAGGGCAGGAGCATGAGACATTAAATGCCCCACCTCTCATGGTGTTGGGGGGGTGGGGGTGGGTGGGGTACTCGCCATCCAATGAGTCCAGCTATGGAGATTTCACAAATGGACTCTAACTTACTTCAGCTCGGGTTCTTCTTTCATAGCTCGCTTGGGGCTGTATTTCTTCACCAAGGTCCTGAGAAAAGAAAGCAAAATAGTCAGCAGTCCCACTCCCAGAAGGTGAGCAAGCCTCCATGATGGGAAGAAACTCAAATCTGAGCCAGATTTTAAAATCAATCTGTGCCCTGACTCCCAATGGCCCACAATGGCTTCCTAGCAATTCAAAAAGTTACATTTCCATAGTCATTGAGCATAGGAACAGGAACTTTGGTCCGTGTAGTCCAACTTGGCCTCCTACCTAGTCCTACCCGTTGTCACAATTGAATCTGCACCTACCACTTCTGCTGCCAGCTCGTTCCATACTCGCACTACCCTCTAAGAAGCTCCCCCTTAAATACTTCACCTTTCACCCTAAACATATGACCTCTAGTTGAAGTCTCACGCAACCCAAGGGGCAAAAGCCTATGTGCAGTCACCCTCTCTGAGCCACTCACGATTTTAAATACCTTTGCAAGATCTCCCCTAATTCTCCTGCACTCAGGGTGTCTGTATGACTGGGAAGGAGAGAAAAAGAAAGACACCACATGCATCCTTGAGAAAGAGAGAGAGAGATGGAAAGAGAGCAGAACGGAGGCAGTCAAGTGTTTGGAATTTGCCACATGGAGAAAGGCCGAGGCTAAGTATTTGGTGCATTCGGGACCAGGGCAGAATATTACACTACAGGGGTGGGGGATGGGGAGTGGGGTTAGTGTACAGGAACAAGCACAAGAGTGGGGTTTAGTCCAAAATTAGATCAGCTGTGATGCAATCGAGCCAGTGCACTTTGAGAGGCTAAGTGGTCTACTGCCAGCTCTCATTGTTCCATTGGTGGGCATGCATTCTCTCTGCTTTCATTCCACCAAACTTTCTGGGCTTTAAGCTAAATCTATGACATTTACGGTTTATCTGGGCATTGGCACATATCCAGGTGCACAATAATTTCTAAACTACTGCTCAAGGTAACCAGGCCTGTCTGGGATGAAGGAAGTCTAGCAAAAGTTGTGAATTTTCGATTTCTATCAATGTGGGTCTTCTTTACTGTCTTGAAAAGGGAACCGTGATACAGACAGGGAAATCAGTTCCTTCAATTTCAGCTTGGTTCCCTATGTACTTCTGACAAACAGGATGCAGATGCTTCTGGCAAGCTCAGCAACTATGACCCCCTTAAATGCCCACTGAACTGAACAGATGGATGGTTGGACCAGCCCTGGGGGCTGTAATGGGAACAGAAGGTATGTGTGCTCTAAGGAAAAGTTTCTTGGGGACACAAGAGACTACAGATGCTGGAATCTGGAACCACAAGCAATCTGCTGGAGAAACTCAGTGCATCAAGCAGCATTGTTGGTAGGAGAGAGAGGGGAAAGAATTCGATAGCCAGTCTATAAGAATACTGTCAAAGAGCTGGTGAGCAGCTCACAAACCTGCAGAAGAGGAGAGGAGAACTCTTCCAAAGTCAGCATGCCTGAGTGTAGGGTTTCAACCCAAAATGATGATGGAAATCTGGCAATCAGTCTGGGATGGAGGGGAGCAACTGGAGCTCAGGATGGGGAGGCTGGTGGTGATGGAATGAGGAATAAAGAGTGGATGTTTCAGGCTGAGACCCTTCAGCAATTCCTAAAGCATTTTGTGTTACTGCACCCCACACTATTCCCCACCCCTGTTCAAGTTCGCAGTAAGAAATGGGAACTGGATCAGACTATTTGGCCCCTCGAGCATGCTGTACCACTCAATGAGACCTGTTCATTTTCTTACACCACCTTCAGACCCGATTCCTCTGGTAAGGAGAAATATATCAATCTTGCTGTGGACTACCTTCAATGACTGAGCCTCAATATCCCTCTGGGACTGAGAATTCCAAAGATTTAGTACCTGTTGATTGAAGGGATTGCTCCACATCTCACACTCAGGCAACCCCTGGATCACCACGTGGACTTACAGGGACCTTCAACTGGATGGCATGCGGAGTGGATCCAGGCTACAGGGGAGGAGCCCAGTGATAGCTACTAACGACACATTGGGTTGGGGATCAAAACCAGTCACATTCTTGGGTCCAGAGTCCTACACCTCCCCCGCCCCCCCATCCTGAGCTCAAATTGCTCCCATCCAGCCCAGATAAATTTCTGATCCAAGATCATACAGCATTCCGATATTGTCAAGCCCACGGCTTTCCTGGGAAAAGCAGACCATTTACTTTTCACTCACATCTCTGAACAACATCCAACCTCCTCAGTTTTAAGTCAAGCCTTTAACTTTCTACCCTTGAAAAGTTCCTGGAACTGCTTGAGCCCGCCTAAGTGTACAAACTAACTCAGAACATCTCGAATCCACTTCCTCCTTCATGCTTTAGATACCGGCTGAGTAATCCTAAGCAAGGTCTAAAAGCTTTCTGGAAACTCAGGGGATCCAGCAAAGTGGGGACAGCACAGGGCACTGATGCGGGACACGGCCGTTGGCACGGCGTGGGGCACAGATGTTCAGACAGCACAGGAAAACTGAGGAGGAGGCAGACCAGCATTATCTGCATGAACAATGGGGGGTGAGGGGAGCAGGTCTGAATTACCATATGGCCTGAACTACCTGCTCAGAGTACCCATGATGCAATGTGTCATTAGTTTCTATGCCGGCAGTGTAACCTCACCACTCACAACAGTCACTGACGCCAGAAACAATTTACAAATAGATATCCTTGTCCACTCATCTTGCCAGTGAATGCTTTCAGCCACCACTCTCGAGCAGAGTGTGCCAGCCTGGGGGTACTCAGACGCCCTTGCTTACTGGTGTTTGCCCACGGCATAAAAAAAGTTGGGAACTCCTTCTCTAGAGGGATAAGCAAGCTGACAACTCACAAAGACCACCTAACAATCACAAAACTCAAGTTATTTGGGGATGACAAGAGGAGTTCCGGTTGTGTAAGACATTCATTTTGAACACCCTTGCTTATTTCTTTAAGAAACACTGTAGATGAGAGAGAACAATTCGCATTTCAATCAGGTGTACAATGTCCTGTGTATGGTACTCAAAATGGCTTCTTTGGTTTGTTACGAGTAGGAATGCTTCTTTGTCGGATAAGTGTTTCTCTCACTGTTGTTTCGCTTTAGAATGGCTGATATTGTAATTGTATTCATTTGTTAATCAATGGGGAATGTTATTGTGTCTTGTGTCTTGGGAACTTGGGGGAGGGGTTTTTGCGGGTTTTTGGTGTGAGGGGAGTCGGGAGGAAGACGTTGAGGAAAGTGGACATGCGCTGGACTTCTCGTAGGACCACCGGGGTGGTCCCAGGTGCGATGGCGGGGCGGTCGGATGGGTCGTTGGTTCGATGGTTGAGCTCCAACGAGTGCACTAAACAGACTGAACTTTGATAAGTTGGCGCCTTTTGTTTTTTTCCTTATATACCAGCCTTTTGGGTAAGTGTTACATTTGTGGGGTGCTCGTCCCGGATTGGATTGTCAGGGGCTGTGGAATCGCGCAGGCAGCAGAGGAAGATGGACAAAGATAAGATTGCTTGTTGGTGCGAATTTGAAGGTGTACCGGTGCAGTATGCATGCGTAGTGAGCGGAGTGGATTTTCGAGTTTCGGGAGACACGGTAGTGCGGGGGTTAAGTTTGGTAAAAGGTATTAGGCAGGTAGAATTCGTAGCTGGACGGTGTGGTAGAGGTGGAGTCTAGGCTGGGTGTTGGTTAGTACGAGTGCTGAAGTCAGGACGGTGGAACTGCCGGCGACTGTCAGTGTACCGGGGAGGAGGGGCTGTGGGGGCTCCACACCCTCTCCGAGGATGAGGCTGAGGAGACATCGGAGGAGGAGCTAGAGCTAGAGGTGGACCCCAGAGAGGTGCCCGGCACTAGTAAAGGGAGGTGGGAGGAGGGAGTCGTGACTAGGCCCCGCCCCCCAGGTAGGGTGGAAGCCTCGGAGCTGGCAGCCGCACTTAACTCCCTGGTGGGGGTGGCCGAGAGGCCACGGCTGAAGCTGGGGGTGTTCTCCGGAACCAAGCCTACTCCGGACGGGGAGGTGGACTATAAGACCTGGATCGAGCATACATCCTTGATGTTAGAGGAGTGGCCAGGCTCGGAGGAGGAGAAGAGGCAGCGATTGGTGGGAAGTTTGAGGGGTTTTGCAGCCAAAACCGTCCGGGAGTTGAAAGCTGAGAAGCCTGGGGCCTCAGTGGAGGAATGTATAGAAGTTTTGGAGGGAGCTTTTGGGTTGTCAGGGGAACCCTGGCTGCTTTTAGCAGAGTTCCAACGCCTGGAACAACGGAGAGGGGAAAAGCTCTCCGAGTACATATTTAGGATGGAGGGGATGCTCTCGGGGCTGCGGCGCCGGGGGGTAGTGAAGGCGACTGACGTGGCTAGCGTGAGGATGAGTCAGCTATTCAGTGGCTCTCTGGAGGAGGACAAGGTGGCGTGGACTATCCGGCAGGCTTATAGGAAAGGCCCCCCTCCATTGTTCGGGCAACTGATTAGAGAGGTGCGAGAGGAAGAGAGAGCGTTAGGGCGGAAAAGGGACGCGGGCCTACGGGAGCGATCCTCAGCGATATAAGAAGTGGTGGCTGGGTGGAGGAATGACAACCCCCCGGGGAGTAGGGAACCCCCTCTGGAGGGGAGGGACAGGGGAGGTACCCACTCTCAGGGGCGATCAGTGCAGTGGATTGGGAGCGGAAGCCGTCCTGGGGAGGAGGGGCGGCAGGCAGCGTGTGCTTTAACTGTGGGAAAGAGGAGCATTTCAGGCGGGACTGTAGGCGGTCGAGGGTGTGCTATAGCTGTGGAGAGGAGGGACACTTTAGGTGGGATTGTGAGAGACAAGGAGTCCCGCGGAGGACAAGCCCCCCTGCGACTAAGAAGGGAGAGGTGTCGGGAAATTTAGGAGAGGCTCAGTGAGGGAACGGACTGGAGCCTCTGGAGGAACACGTTCCCAGAGATCAGCCGGAAGACCACCGGGTGCCCATGCCTCTATTCCGGATGGGCTGGTAGGACCCCATGCCAGTGTGGGTCTACGGATAGAGGGAGTTTACGCAAAAGCCGTTCTTGATAAGGGATCGCAGGTGACCTTATTGTACCGGTCTTTCTACAACCAATATCTAAAGCATTTGCCTGTAACCCCATTTGACGCCCTGCAGGTTTGGGGTGTGTACCTGTAAGATGGGTACCTATCGGTGAGATTGGAGTTCTCGGAGGGCGATGTGGGAGTGTCCGAAGCTATTGAGACGTTGGTGTTGGTGTGCCCTGACCCAATGGAAACCGGTGGTGCTGCCCTCCTGGTGGGGACTAACTCCCCTGTGGTGCGACGGCTCCTGGGAGCTTGTAAGGAGAAAGGGGGGGAAGACTTTCTGGAGACCCTCTCGGTGCATCCAGTGTTTCGAGCAGTGTTCGAAGAAGGGGTTGCCTCCCTAGGGCTGGACCTGGAGTGTAAACGAGGGACAGTACGCAGGCGAGGCCCAAGGTGATCCAACCAGGGGAGGTAGCACTAGTGATGGGGACCCCCAGATTCCCAGGAGTGCCGACAGGAGAAGCCCTGTTAGTAGACGCCCCAGACGATCTTGAAGGGGAGACACGATTTCCGGCGGGGGCGCTGGTGAGGCCCGAAGTGCAGAGACCAGGGGTGGGACATGCCAGGCGTATAGCTATAAGTGTCAGGAACACCACGGCAAGAGAAATCACCTTTAAGAGGGGAATGCCGCTGGCACATCTGTTCCCAGTGACTGTAATATCTAGCACACCAGTGAGAACCCCTAACGGGGAGGGATTGGAGCATCGAAGGGAGCTGACCGCTGAAGTCTTTAACTTCGGGGATCCCCCTGTGTCGCCGGAGTGGAAACACTGGCTAGTGGAGAAGATGCTGAAAATGGAAGCTGTTTTTTCTCGGGGCGAGTTTGATGTTGGCTGCTCCAAAAGCACCCGCCACACCATCCGGGTGACGGAGAACACCCCATTCCGAGAGAGATCCCAGCGGCTGGCTCCGGCAAATGTTGAGGACGTGCGACTGCACTTGTGCAAGTTGAAGGAGGCCAGAATCATAGCTGAGTCCCAAAATCCTTATGCGTCCCCAACAGTGGTGGCACGGAAGAAGAATGGGAGAGTGCGCATGTGTGTTGACTACAGGACGTTGAATCGGCGAACTGTCCCTGATCAATATACTGTCCCAAGAGTCGAGGATGCGTTGGCCTGCCTGAGCGGTGCGAAATGGTTCAGTGTGCTGGACTTAAGAATTGGGTATTACCAGATCCCGATGAGTGCGGCTGATAAAGAAAAGACCGCCTTTATCTGCCCGCTGGGGTTCTTTCAGTTCGAACGAATGCCCCAAGGCATATCGGGAGCCCCAGCCACCTTCCAGAGGCTCATGGAGAGAACTGTGGGGGATATGAATCTGTTGGAGGTGCTGGTGTACCTGGACGATTTGATAGTGTTTGGATTGACTTTGGAGGAACATGATGAGAGGCTGTTGAAGGTGTTGGGCCGGCTTAATGAAGAAGGGTTGAAGCTTTCCCTGGACAAATGCCAGTTCTGCAAGTCGTCGGTTAGCTACGTTGGCCATATCATTTTGCGAGAGGGAGTGGCTACTGATCCAACCAAGAAAGAGGCTGTGACCACCTGGCCAAGACCCCAGAAAGTGGGCGTTCTGCGCTCATTTTCGGGGTTCTGTGGGTATTACCGGCGATTCGTGAAAGGATACGCCAAAGTGTGTCACCCGTTGACTCAGCTGTTGTGTGGCTATCCCCCGGTGGGGAAGAAGAGGACGGGGAACCAGAGGCAGGATGCTGGAGGATACTGGAACCCGGCAGAACCTTTTGGCTCAAGATGGGATGATCAATGTGAAGAGGCGTTCCGATCTTTGAAAAGGGCACTGACCCAGGCCCCGGTGTTGGCTTTTGCCGATCCCCAGAAGCCATAAGTGCTGCACACGGATGCCAGCCGAGAGGGTCTAGGGGCTGTTCTGTACCAGGAGCATGGCAAAGCATTGAGGCCGGTAGCCTTTGTCAGCCAAAGCTTGTCGCCTTTGGAGAGAAACTATCCCACTCACAAGTTGGAGTTCCTGGCGCTTAAGTGGGCTGTGGTGGACAAGCTGGGCGATTACCTGTACGGAGCCAAGTTTGAGGTGAGAACGGATAACAACCCTCTCACTTATATTTTGACTTTGGCGAAGCTGGATGCCACAGGACATCGGTGGCTGGCGGCCTAGTCAGTATATGATTTCAGCCTGAGGTACTGCCCCGGAAGCAAGAATGTCGATGCGGATGCATTGTCTCGTCGGGAGCAGGGGGAACAGGAGAGGGACGAGGAGTGGGAGTGTGTCCCTGCCCCTGGAGTGAAAGCAATGTGTCAGTTTGTTATCACCGTGAAGGCCGAGGGAAGAGGGAGGATGGAAAGAGCCGTGGACCACTTGGGGATTTTTGACGACGCCATACCCCTAGCTTACTGTGACCTGACCGCACTGGGGACTAAACAGTTGCCGGAACTGAGTCCGGGGGAAGTGGCAGCTGCTCAGCAAAATGACCCGGGCATTGGCACAGTGTGGAGAGCGGTCGAGAAGGGGGATGGGGCGTTGGCTGAGAAGGCAAAACACCCTTGCGTGCCTCTGTTGTTGAAGGAGTGGTCTCGGTTAAAGTTAAAGAACAAAATCTTGTACCGGGTAACGACACCTCCGGACCAACCCCGCTGTTGGCAACTGGTCCTGCCGGAGGAGTATCGACAGGCTGTACTCCAGGCCTTACATGATGATTCTGGACACTTGGGGGTGGAAAAGACATATGGATTACGCAAAGACCGGTTCTACTGGCCCCGGATGAGGGGGGATGTCGAAGAATACCGTAGGGGATGCAGCCGTTGCATCCAGAGGAAGACCCTGCCAGCGTTGGCGGCTCCACGGTCGCACTTGCAGAGTGCGGGACCTCTGGACCTGGTATGTATGGATTTCCTGTCGATTGAGCCTGACACCAGCAACACCGCGATTGTCTTAGTCATCACCGAACATTACACTCGCTATGCTCAGGCATTTCCCACTAAGGATCAGAAGGCAACGATAGTGGCGAAGGTGTTATGGGAGAAGTATTTTGTTCATTACGGCCTTCCCAGGCGAATCCATAGTGATCAGGGGTGGGACTTTGAGAGTCGCCTTATCCGTGAATTACTGACTATGCTTGGGGTTGAGAAATCCAGGATTACCCCTTATCACCCACAGGGAGATCCTCAGCCAGAGAGGTTCAACAGGACCCTGTTGGATATGCTCGAGATGCTGGAGATCGGGCAGAAAAGCAGGTGGAGTCGTCATATTGGACAAATGGTTCACTGTTACAATTGTACTCGCAATGATGCTACAGGGTATTCGCCCTATTATCTGATGTTCGGGCGGGAAGCAAGGTTGCCCATTGAAGTGTGTTTTGGGGGTGAAGTGGGTGAATTACCCGGGAAGGCCTATCTAAAGTATGTGTCCGACATGAAGAGGGAGTTACAGCGGGCGTACGAGTTGGCCAAGGCAGCGGCTACCAAACAAAACCAGAGAAATAAGATGCGGTATGATCGAAAGGTGAAGTTTGTCCAATTATTGCCGGGCGACTGGGTCCTTTTACAGAATTTGGGACTCCCTGGTAAGCACAAGCTGGCCGATCGATGGGCGGCCAGCTCCTATGTAATAGAGAGCCAGATGCCGAACCTGCCAGTTTACTGGGTGAAACCTGAGGATGGGAAAGGGCCTATCAAGGTACTCCATAGGAATCACCTGCTGCCCCTGGGTCAAGCGGTGCAGGTGGATAAGGAGCCCGAGTGGGAGGTTACGCCTAGTACAAGGACTCTGCGAGGGCGCGGAGAAAGGGAAGAGCCCGCTGCTGAAGAGCGGGGACGGGTCCCTCACCTGGGAATGGCTACCGATTCAGAAGAGGACGACTCAGATGAGTGGGTCCTGTTCCCATTCGCTGGTGCTCCAGTACCAGGAGAGGAGGCTCCTGGCCCTTCCCATACTGAATTGGGTGAGAGGAGGGAAAGTCTTGAGGGTCAGATGGAGAGGCAGCCAACATTGGTGGGAGAGAGGGTGGAACCCGAGCGTGAGCCGGAGAGATCTCAGGTGAGGGAGGACCCCCATGAGGAAGGGGGTGAGGGTCTGTCAGGTAGACCTGGGGTGTCCGAGACAGTGGGTTCGCAGGTGACGAGGGAGCCCAGTGGGGCAGAAGGGGTGTGGAGATCTCAGAGGATTAGACACCCCCCGGAGCAGTTGACATATGTGGTACCGGGAGAACCGAGTGTGATTTCTACTGCTCTGAGTAGTTATGTCACTGCTTTCTGCACCTGGGTTGGGTTTTGTGTGTTGCAAGAAGCTTTGGGGAACTCTAGTAATGCCATGAGGGCATGACATTTGCTGGTGGGGAGAGAATGTACAATGTCCTATGTATGTTACTCAAAATGGCTTCTTTGGTTTGTTACGAGTAGGAATGCTTCTTTGTCGGATAAGTGTTTCTCTCGCTGTTGTTTCGCTTTAGAATGGCTGATATGGTAATTGTATTCATTTGTTAATCAATGGGGAATGTTATTGTGTCTTGTGATGCTGGGAACTTGGGGGAGGGGTTTTCGCGGGTTTTCGGTGTGAGGGGAGTCGGGAGGAAGATGCCGAGGAAGGTGGACGTGCTCGTAAGACCACCGGGGTGGTCCCAGGTGCGACGGCGTGGCAGTCGGATGGGTCATTGGTTCGATGGTTGAGCTCCAACGAGTGCACTAAACAGACTGAACTTTGATGTTGGCGCCTTTTGTTTTTTTCCACATATATATATATATCATCATATATATATATATATATATATATTGTATTGCCTAATACTCTTTTAATTTTAGTAAACTCTTTAAAGTGTATTTCATAACTGTACTTGTTGTGGGTTTGATATTGTTGGCGGGCGCAAGGCAGAAAACTCGATTCTCACAGCACCTGCGCGAACGGGAGGTGGGTTGGTGAGTGGCTGGATCTCCGTTTCCCCTAGACCGGGGGTCGGCAACCCACGGCTCCGGAGCCACATGTGGCTCTTTTATGTCTGTGCTGCGGCTCCCTGTTGCTTTGGGAAATAATTGGTCAGTATTTAATTAAAATGTATTTTATGTTAGTTTGTTAGTTTTTGAAATGTAATTCTAAATTTGAAGATTATGGTGATCTTGTACAATCTAAATAAGACGTTGTGGCGACCCATTTCCTGACACATCCGAACCGGCTCACAATTAGCCAGCGTTCAGGCTAAGGGAGATAGCCTACGGGGGTTTGTGAGTACGTGTCTTTTGCAGCATCTGCGCCCATGGGGGGGGCGGGTTGAGGGAGGCTTAAAAGCAAGGCTGTTTAGTTCGAATAAAGCTATCTTTGACTGCAGTTTACTGACTGCGTGTAGCACACCGCTACAATGTGTTTTTATCGCTGGCTGTCCAGAGGGGAGGTGCTGAAATGCTTTGTCGCGTGTCTGGAAGAAGTGAAAACTTTCCTGGGCAGCAAAGGGCTCACCTTTCCTGAGCTGGAACAGCCAGAGTAGCTGGAAAAGCTACACTTCATGGTAGACATGACAGCGCACCTGAACACGCTGAACACAGCTCTTCAATGGGGTAAGGACGTACAGCCCTGCACATGTTGGAGGATGTTTTGGCATTCGAGCGCAAGTTGACAGTGCTTGCCAGAGATTTACAGAAAGGCACATTGTCTCACTTCCCCAATTTGAGAAAGTTCAAACAAGGTCACGACATGATAAATTCGGAGTATTTACATTCTGCAATCATGGCAATGCAAACATCATTTGGGAAATGCTTCTGTGAGTTCAGAGAGGAAAAAAACACATTATCCTTCCCGGTCACTCCCCTAAGCATCGATCCATCCCTACTGAATACGACTGCATTGTCAGGTGTGAGTCAACCTGACCAAGTATGATAAATATTTTAATTGCTTATTATTTTACGTATATTCATATGTTTTCATTGTTCAGTGAAATAGTCCTTGTATTTTTCAGGTTGACAGCTGGCTGACGTTATTTTTGGTTTGCTGCTGGCGGCAAATTTAAGTTTGGCGTTTTTCATAAATACAAGAAGGACTCAAATAGACGTTGAGTATTTTACTTAAAAGTAACCTTCAACCCAACGTCTTTTTTTCGGAGTTCAAAATGTTTTTGTTGCATGCAGAAATGTAATTTCGTTTTCTCTGCAGGAGTTCATCAATTTCATAAATGCAACACATTATAGTTTGTTTATACATAGCATAAAGGCAAAACAAAACGTTGTATGCAGTGTTATTTCATTTTAAATGTCAAACGGGTTTTGCGGCTCCCAGTGTTTTCTTTTCTGTGGGAAACGGGTCCAAGTGGCTCTTTCAGTGGTAAAGGTTGCTGACCCCTGCCCTAGACATATACCAGCCTTTTGGGAAACACTGTAGATGAGAGAGAACAATTTGCATTTCAATCAGGTAATAAGGGCAGAGGTGTTGAGAAACCAGTAGTGTAGGAGATCTTGAGCTAGGCCAGAAACCTGTGCCTCTCTGGTCTCTGAAGTTGGACTTCGGAGTTGAGTTTATAGTCACGTGCACAAGCATATGTAAGCACAGGTGCAATTAAGAATTGACCTGCAGCTTCACACATCGTCAGGAGCACAACACTCAAGAGAAAAACATAAATCATACAAAGTTGTACAAGAAAGAACACAAAACAAAAACACAGGTCCATTATGGTGCAAAGAGATCAAAGTGTTGCTTTACCCAGGTAGCGATTCGGGCTGTGTAGGTTGGTTTAAAACCAGTGGTGGAAGGGAAATAGCTGTCCTTGAGCCAGGTGATGTGGGACTTGAAACTTCTCTATGTCCCGCCCAGTGTAGCCGTGAGAAGATGCTGGACATCTCTGATGATTGACTGATTCCATAACCTACAGACTCACTTTCAAAGCCTCCACAACTCATATTCACAATACTTTAAAAAAATCAATAGTTTTGTCTTCATTTACTCATGTATGGTTTTTCATAAATTCTTTATTTTCCAGAAAATGATCTCAAGGTTGTATTTGGTGACGTATGCGCACTTTGATAATAAACTTACTTTGATTTTTAGCCTTCGTGAGGCAGCATCTCATATAAATACTTCTTGCGGTGGGGGGCACGGGGGACCGCTACACCTTGCAGGTTCTGCACATTCAAGCTGCCATACCAGACCCTGATAAAAACCACTCAGGGGACTTCCAACTCACCTCAGCTGCTTGGCGTAACTCTGTTCGATTTCACTGCGATCCTTCACAAACTTCACATACTTCTCCACTAGTTCGATCCCCCACTGGGTCTGTCGTTCTATGATCTCATACTGGTCCTGGACAAAAGAAAAGCAGCTGGTCAGGATGGTGGAGACCGGTCAGAAAAATAAAGTGGAAAACATGCAGAGCCAGCTATCATGACTTCTCAGTGAGAAGTAGCATCAAACGACCAATGCACATATCCAAGGACAGATGACCTCAAGCCTCAATATCTGAATCTTGCACGGGCAATACTTTTCACAATACTCCAAGATTAGTCTCACAAATGCCTTATAAAGCCTCAGCCTTGAGAGAATCAGTATCTTCCCAACCCCACCCCTACATCCAAACAGGGACACTGTAGAAGAGCTTGGACAAATTAGGATAATGGGCAAAGAAGTGGCATATGGAACACATAAGTGGGGAAGTATAGGGTCATGCACTTTAATAGAACAAGTAGCGGCACAGACTGTTTTCAAAACAAGAAGCTAATTCAGAAATCAGAAGTGCCAAGGGACTTAGGAATACTCATGCAGGATCCCTAAAGGTTAGAATTTGCCATTTGAGTCAGCAGTAAGGAAGGCAAATGCAATGTTAGCTCTCATTTAAAGGAGACTAGAATATAAAAGCAAGGATGAAATGCTGAGGCTTAATAAGGTATTTGAGATACTATATTTGGAGTATGAGCAGGTTTGAGCCTCGTATCTAAGGAAGGATGTGCTGGCGTTAGAGAGGATCCAGAAGAGGTCTATGACAATGATCCCGAGAAAGAAAGGATTATCATATGAGGAGTGTTTGATGGCTCTGGGCTTGTACTCGCTGGAGCTAAGAAGAATGAGGAGGGATCGTATTGAAACCTACCAAATATTGAAAGGCCTAGATAGCGTGAAAGCAGAGGATGGAGCCAAGGACCTGAGGGCAGAGCCTCCAAATAGAAAGATGTCCCTTTAGAATAGAGATGAAGAAGAATTTCTCTGGCCAGAGGCTGTGAATCTGTGGAATTCATTGCCACAGACGAGGCTATCCAATCTTTCAGTGTCCACAGTACCTTCCCTTCAGTTCCACTAACCCTCTCCTTATGTGGTAGCACTGGAAGTGTATCACCTCTCACATGTTCATCAACGACTCTGTGATTGTTTGCCAGTTATTTACTCAACAGAGGAAAGCTTCTGGGAAGGTTCCTTGGTGAATGTTCAGAGGTTTGTAAATGACCAGGGAACACCACATTCAAATATCAATTAACCTGCCAACACATCTTTGGGATGTGGGAGTGAAAAACATGCTGTTGAAAGGGAAAATAAATCAGCCATGATCGAATGGTGGAGGAGACACAATGGGCCAAATGGCCTAATTCTGGCCACATGCCATATGGGAGAGAATGTGTAAACTGTATTCAGACATCACTCGAGGTCAGAATCGCACCTAACTCCTACACCAGCATGACCATATGGACCAAAGAGTTAAGGTCTGTAACCCTAGAATCGTTCAGGGCAGTATTCCCGACACTGTACAATAGGATGGCCTGCAGATGCAGTGTTCCCTGGTCATTCGCAAACGATTAAAGTAAGCAACATCCACCAAGGAATCTTCCCGAAAGCTTTTCTCTGTTGTCTACAAACTGGGAACAGCTTACTTCAGCTGCTTCAATAAAGTGCATTGTTTTTGTCTCGGCCCTCAGTGTGTGCCAATAAACTTTTACAGCCAAGTTAATCCATTGTGAATACACTTAAAATACTTGGAACAGAGACAGAGAGAGAGAGGGAGAGAGACAGAGAGAGAGGGTGAGAGAGACCAACACACACACACACACAGGGAGAGAGAGAGAGAGAGAGAGACAGGGAGGGAAGGAGGAGGCAGGGGAGGGGAGGGAGGGAGAAGTGTATGGGGGTGCGGAGGGAGTGGGGAATGTGGAAGAGAAAGGGGAAGGGTGTGGGTGAGAGGATGGTGAAGGAGGATGAGGGCAAGAGGGAGTAAGGATGAGGGGAGAGTAGCATGATGGGGGAGGGAGAGGAAGAGGAAGTCATATACCAGCTAAGAAAGGAGATTGAGAGATGTGATTTGGGTGTGCACCAGACACACACACACATACACACAGAGACATACTGTACCATGCAAAACAGCTAGCAATATTATGGGCACAAAACAAGTGACCGGACATTGGACAGAGCAAGAAGACAGAAAGAAATGCTGGCACGAACAATCAGCTGTCAGGCGAAGGCTTGGGAACAACTCCAGTGTCTCTCTTTGACCTTGTGCCACCACAGAGCTGGACTGCAAAAAAAAACAAGCAAAAGCAAAGACCAATACTGTTCTGAGGGTGGTTTGCTGCCAGTTCACTCTGCCACTAGAGTTTATGGATAAGATTCAGCTGTTCTGCAATGAAATCACTGTTATGAAATTTAAATTAATTTATTCAAGTGCTGTTGTGTTTTCAGAAACCGCAGTTAACTTGACCTTTAACTCAAAAAATGTGATTTGTCTGCTTGGTTTCCACATTAACAAATATGATGATAGAGATTTAAGAGGTGCCTCATCACTTGGCTCATAACGGGAGGGATTTATAGTTAACTAAAACATTAATTTTGTCTATCTGCCTCTCTCCCCCTCTCTTCCTTTCTCTGCTTCACAACATCCCTCCCTCTACTTCCCTCACTCTTACTTACTTCTCTGTTTCTGTACACCCATCCCCGACTCTCCATTTTGCTCCCTCCCTCCTTTACTTTGCTTTCCTCTCTTTCCCTCTGCTTCCCTCACTCTCTTTCTCATTCTCTCTCTATGCTCCCACATCTCTCTCTACACTCCCCCCACTCTCTGCTTCCCTCCCTCCCCACCCCCCAAATTCAGACCATTTTCTGCTTTATTTTAGCTTTCTATCAGCTTCAGTCAGTTGCTCTTGGGATCTACAGTACACAACCGCGATCCACAAGAGTTACCTGAGGTATGGCAGTGTAATGGTTAAATTACTGGACATGTCTCCAGAGACACAAATTCAAACCCTAATTTGGGAATTTAAACTCAAGCAATTAAATAAGTTTGAAAATTAGAACTAGTGACCATCTGACTACTAGTTGCTGTATAAGATCACTTCTTTCCTCGGTGTCTTTTCCTGCCATTTCCCATGCTAGCCTACATGTAAATGGGCATACAGCAATGTGACAAACTCTTAATTGCCTACTCCGTTTGCAGAAAATTATGGACGCACAACAAACCTCAGCCTTGGTAGTAACGTCTACATCAGCTAAACAAAAAAGTACCCACATTACCAGGCAGATCTAACTTGTGCTGGGAAGAATCTCTACGACGTGTTTAAATCGGACTTTCCTCCCCTTAGTGACATTGCTGGGGAATTCAAAGTCACCCACGAGCTTGATGCGGCTGCACACTGCCAAACAGCCTTCTTGTTAATATGCAGAGGTTTCCAAAAGCCACACAAAAGGAGAAAGGGAACTCAGTGTCTGAGATTCCCTGACCCTCTGCTACATGGACAGAGGCTACAAGCCAAGGTACCACCGTTCTCTGAAACCTGCTCATGCACTAAGGGATCCCATCATCTCAATCGCATAGTTCCTCTTTGCAACAACATTGTGACAACTTGCTCACTTCTAGAAAGCACTGTAGGGCAATTTAAACAAAATCTTTCACGCCATCTAAAAAGTTTCCTACCCCAGGAAGCTAATCTGATCAACCATTCTAGTGTTTATGCACATTTTACTCCAAATCCACAAATTAAGCCAACTTTATTTTTCATATAATGCGTTATTCTTTATAATTACTGAATGTTGTTTTTTGTTGCATGTCATCCCAACAAACCACACACGTGTGTGTGTGTGTGTGTGTGTGTGTGTGTGTGTGTGTGTGTGTGTGTGTGTAATTTACTTTCACATGTATTGAGAACTTGGAGTGAACATGGAATGGTGGAGCAGATTCAATTGGCTAAGTGGCCCAACTGTGCCCTGGGTCTTTAAAACCCAGGCAAGCTCAAGCAGTATTACCATCCAATGAGGACAAATACCTCTGGCAGTGTGGAGGGAGTGCAGCAGTATTGGAGATGCCCTCCTCTCCATGAGGCCTCTGATGAACATCGTTTCAAAGTAGAACAAGATGAAGAGTGCAGTAAGATGGACTCCTGGCCTCACAATCTACCTCATTATGATCCTGCACTTTATTGCTTATCTCCATTGCAATGATTCGATAGCCTTTACTCTTTGCTCTGCACTGTTTTTGTTTCACCTAGCTCAGTGCATGGTGTAATGCTATGCCTTCTTAAACAGAGATACAGAACTTCTGACCCAATGAGCTTTGTCGCCCAACTGCACCCATGTGAGCAATTAACCTACTAACTTTGTCTTTGGAATGTGGGACGAAACTGGTGCACCCAGAAGAAACCCACATGAAATGTATAAATTCCTTACAAAAGCAATGGAATTAAACCCATGTCTCTGGCACTGTAACAGTATTAAACTGACCATAATGCCACTGTGCCACTCCACATATAAACCCAGTTCTGTTTACCACAGTGGCTTACAAACGTTTACATGTTACCACCTCCTTAGCTCACAGTCCACTTCCCCTCTCCCTTTCCAGCCATTACACAAAAACTATAAAGAATGCAGTGAAAGAAAATAGGAACTGCAAATTTAAAGCAATGACAAATAATCACAAAATTTATTCAAATCTATTTAAAGCTACAAATAATCTTATTTAGCTACAGTAAAAACAATTTTCAATAATTTTAGTACATTAATGGTCTAACTATTCACTATTTCAGTGCTTATTCAGCTTCCAATGGGATGGATGGGCCTGTTGCAGTGTTATCAGGCTGAATGTCACTCAGTAGTACAGGTCCCCACCTACAGTAATTTGCAGTCTGTTTCATTGATTTGAAGGAAATTGGATGATTGCACTGAAACCTCCCTCCACTAAATACGATTTTTGAAAGGCAATAAAGAATATCTTGACCTCTTTCCCACGGTGCAGGATAGCCTCCAGAGATATCTTTCAGCAACCAAAAGCATTAATATGATTTTTGAACCTCGGCTTCAACTCTAAGTAATTTTGTAGCAAGATCCGATCTTCCTCCATTGTTCTGTCAATACCTAATTACAAATGTACAGGAATGGATTTATTACCCAGTCTGGAATTTGGATAGAGATAAGATCCTCTCTCTGTAATGTGTCTTTATGCAGCTCACCCAGGTGGGCACAGTATACTTGAAGATTATTATTCGATATTCTTTGTCTTCCAACTCAGAGAGGCTCCGAAATTGGAAAAGGTCATGACAGCCAATGTTGCACTTAAATAGGATAACTCTTAAAAGAACTTTATTACAGTTTCAAAAAGCTCACAGAAGTGTCTCGGGCAGTTTCCTTTTGAGAGCCATCTGAATTCTGTGTGCAACAGCAAGCGTTCAAACTGTTCATCATTCTCAATACAAGGTTCTCGAAATAGTCGAGAATTGAGAGCATGGGACTTGTATCTGTTTACAATTAATTAATTACAATTAATTTGTGCAGCCAATCAATTAGGGGTTTTGTAACAAGATATTATCTGAAAATTTCACAGTGAATGATAATTATGTTAGGTACAGCTTTTTTCAAGAAAGTAATAGCCTCACAGAATAATTAAGAATTGAAAATACACGTGGACTAAGGTGTTAACTGTCCTGTGCCATCATCAGTGGGATCAACGGTTGTTCTGCCACCTGTCTTCAGCAGTTTCGGCCCGCTTATGATCAAGACTCCCTCGAGGTGGTGGGCCAGCAGTGCTAAAGCACCACCTCTTGATAGTACCCCGTCTGTCACAGCAAGAATGCTGACAAGTAGAATGTCCTTCTCTTTGAAAAATTGCTCAACAAACCAAAATCTTGATTTCCTCCTTCACATATTTTTCTAGTCCCCTTGCATTACGAATTATGCTTTCATCTTATATGACACAAACATAAACAAGAAGCAAAGATTTATTGCCTGGCAAAGTTGATTTATCCAACCACAGAGCAAATTCTATGGTCCTATGTATGCTACACACTATGTCTTCCACATTCTGACATTTCATTTATTTGTCTTTGAGCAGAGTTGTCGCTGAGGAATCTCTTTAAATACTTAACTCCGGCGATTTATGCAAAACCATACTCAGAACCTCCCTTACTGCTGGCAAAATAAGTTCTCCAATTTTATGGGACTTTCCAGATGTAACAATGAGCAATGAAATGTTGCACGCAGCATGCAAACCATCACTGTTTTGTTGTGAAGTGCTGGAAAACATGTTTCGAAGTGCTTTCCCCATCTGAAAGTTTTCACAAAGTGAATGAAAATAAACCACGTTCTTGTTTGCTTTATCAGAGGGCATTCTCTTCAACAGTTCAAGGAGTCTGTATGGTTTCACTACCTCATTGGAAAAAAACACAAATTCACGTAACAGATAGATTGGCTGCTGTTGTTTCCTTGGTGTTAGTATAAATCCATATTTCAGATACTCAACACTGCACAGTCTACACTTCTTTTTCACCTAGTCTGCTGCTGCCATTTTCGTCACAGATTATCAATCACAGTCCAATGCTTATTGTCAAGCACCGCAATCAATAAAGGGGATAACTATGACATCATAATAGGACAGGCAAAACTTGACTTTCTGCCTGAGAGTACATAAAAGTGGGGTAGCGATATCTCCGTTGAGCCACATGCTAGAGAAATGCAGTGAAGACCACACAAAAAGAGAAATTCTGAATTTTACCCCATTGAATACCATACCCTAATTCATAGGAATTGTGTCACTGTGTGATTAGAGTACAGGAATCATACTACAGTAGTAAACACAATAATGCACGGGCCAAGCCCAGAAATAACATGATTTCTTCAGCCCAGAGTTCTCATGATATGCCAAATTCAGAAACGTCACATTGCTTTTCAACAACTATAACTAATTTTGAGCAAAGTCGAAGAGAACGGTGGGTTAGAAGAGATGAGGTGATTGTATCAATTATGAGGCAGAGGATCAAGCGCGTATAATAAATCATTCATTTCTTAAATTAATCCTGTAATCCCTCAAGCTGTTCCCTCCTTGCTCTGTGCACCCCCCTCACCAGCCCACTTAGAAACTCCCACCACCCCCGGGGGCGATATCACCCACTTTGGGAACCACTGGTTTACACACTATGCATTGTCTTGCATACTCTATAAACAGTGTGCAAAAGAAGCTTTTCACTGTATCTTGGTACATGTGACAATAATACAGATAAGATTGCTCTTCATTTAAGATCAGTTAAAGTGTTTATTACTTCATTGCTGCTAGTGGAAGCTTGCTGAACCTCCTACACTGCAGCACTGAATTCACTGGGAAAAGTACTGTAAAATGCTTTATGATACCCTTGAATGGTTTTGAAGAAGACAACATAAATGCCAAGTCTGCCTTTCACTCCAAGTTAAGCAGTTTGAATAGTGCTGAGCTATCCCAAACCAAGCTTCTGACTCATTATAGGCAGAAGAAGAATGACAATCCTTCTCCCTGCAGACGCCCACTTATTACCATGGCACCTCTGAATTCCCCATTTTAGGACATCCTAATGCCAGCTCATCCCATACTCATTAATACCGCCTCAAGTCAGTTCATGTTCTCACAGATACAAAAAAGAAAGCGTCCTGTACAGTATTAGAGGCAGACGAGGGGGAAGAGATTTATCAATGAAATTTGTAGAGCAGAGCTGGTGGGCTCCAACCCATATAGCACTGCATTCAATGATTCAACACAGGCAATTCTGCAGATGCTGGAAATCCAGAGTAAAGCACACAAAATGCTCCCCCACCCAACTACCCACCCTTCACCCGGCTTCACCTATCACTTTCTTGTTCAGGCTTAGTCCCAATCCTGATGAAGTGACTCTGCCCGAAACATTGACTATTTATTCCTCTGTATATGCTGAGTTCCTCCAGCATTTTGTTGTCCTTTCAATGACCAACTTATCAGCGAACAAGATACTGTCACAAAGTTGCAGGATCCAGACCCACTCTGGAGACTTGAGCACAAAGATCTAGACAGACAGCCAGCATGGTGAAAGAGTGACAAAAGATTAGCTTTATTTGTCACATGTACATTGAAACATCGGACATACAGTGAAATGCGTTGTTTGTGTCAAGTCAAATCAATAAGGATTGTTCTGAGATTGCAAGTGTCACTCCCAAAGCCAACGTAGCATGCTTGCAACTTACTAACCCTAGCACGTACACCTTTCAAATGTGGGAGGAAACTGGAGCACCCACAGGAAATCCAGACAGTCATGGGGAGAACATGTAAGCTCCTTACAGACTGCGGTGGGAATTGAACCCGCGTTAAAGCAATTGTGCTAACCACTATGCTACTGTACCAGGATGCTGCAGTCTTGGAAGTACCTTCTTGAGTGTGGCATTAAAATGGAGCATGTAACAATTCCCCTTGATCTTAGTGTTCAGAATCCGAAAAAGTTTAATTATCACCAGCATATGTCATGAAATTTGTTGCTTTGTCTCAGCAGGTCATTGCAATACATATTATAAAAATATAAATTATAAAAAGTATATATATATATATATATATATATATATATAAGAAAATTTAATAAGTACTGCAAAAGGGGAAAAATACTGAGGTAATGTTTATGGGATCATCGTCCATTCAAAAATCTGACGGCACAGGGGAAGAAGCTGATCCTAAAATGTTAAGTGTGTGCCTTCAGGCTCCTGTACCACCTCAACGAGAAGATGGTATTTCCTGGATAATTGGAGTCCTTAGTAATGGCATCACCTTTTGAAGGTGTCCTCAATGCTGGGGAGGCGAGTGCCCATGATGGAGCTGGCTGAGGTTACTATTTTCTGCAATGTGCAGTCACCCCTCCATACCAGACGGTGATGCAACCAGTTAAAATGCTCTCCACGGAACATCTATAGACATCTGCGAGTGTCTTTGGTAATATACTAATTCTCCTCTAGCCCCTAATAATATACAGCCGCTGTCATGTCTTTTCTGTAATTGAATCACTATATCGGGCCCAGGATAGATCCTCAAAGATGTTGACACCCAAAAACTTGGAACTGCTCACCTTTTCTGCTTCTGATCCCTCCATGAGGTTTGGTGTGTGTTCCCTCAACTTCCCTTTCCTGAAGTCAGCAATTGATTCCATCGTCTTATTGGTGTCGGGTGCAAGGTTGCTGCAGTGACACCACTCCACAAGCTGATCTATCTCGCACTTGTATGCCTGCTGTCGCCATCTGAAATTCTGCCAGCAATAGCTGTGACATTGGCAAATTTATTGATGATGTTTGAGCTGTGCCTAGCCATACAGTCATGGTGTAGAGACAGTAGAGCAATGGACCAAGCAGACATCATTGAGTGGAGGCAAGGTTTTGTGCCAGTGAGGAGGAGGTGTTGATTGTCATCCCTCAATCAACTTTGTTGGGTTCGCCTTTAAGTTCACTCTAAGTCTGCATGCAAATTTACTACTGCGGTTCTTAGATTAAAATAGTGACTTGCTGGCGGCACAGCGTTTGAAGACATTGACGTTTGCAATTGGTGCAGAGTCTTTCTAAACCCAGCATGTTACAGAGGGGGAAAAAAAAGCTCGTACTGATACGAATTACAGAACCTGCCACAAAACCCACGCAAAAACCTGCATCTCCCACCGTTTGAGGGCAGACACGCGACTTGGTGCTAATTTTAGAAGTGGCTGCCTCCTCCAATTTTCTGGTACAGTTTACACATCTGTGCAAAGAAGCAGGCGGCTGACAAACATCAAGCCAATCAGTGAATTGGGCAGCTAAAATAAAAGCAGAAAAATGCTGGAAATAGACGGCAGGCCAGGCCTTGACCTGCTAAGCATGACCAGTATTCTCAGTTTTACTTTAAGCAGTGAAATTGTCACTAGAGTCACAGAATAGAAAGCACGAGGACCTCTACACAGTGAAACACCTCATGCTCCAGGATTACAGGGCCTCCAGTAGTCCCAATCCCAGGGAGAGAAGAGTGGGGTCATGAATAGGTTAAATACTTCCAGAATGGGAAGGAGGATGAAATTTCGTTGACGTCATTGAACCAGATTTTTTTCATTTACTCAGTTTTGGTTACAGAGACATTGCTATCAAGGCCATTATTTATTGCCTATTCCTAATTGTCATTGAGAAATTAGTGGTGAACTGTCCCCTTCAACCAGTGTAACTCACTTACTACTTTCACAAAATAGAAGGAAAAATAAACTTTATTCAAAGTACTAACAAGAATAAACCATTCAATCAATGTTTTAAGTGGAGCTTTATTGCATTCCTTAAAATCAACAGGACTGCTGCACCCATTTTTACAAAACATTTACGATAGAACTGCAAATCATTAACAGAAGAAATTCTGCAGATGCTGGAAACAAGAGTACCACATACAAAATGCTGGAGGAACTCAGCAAGTCAGGCAACATCTACGGAGAGGAATAAACAGTTAATGCTTCAGGCTGAGATTCTTCATCAGAACTGGAAAGGAAATAGAAGAAGCCAGTGCATGTTACCATAGAACTGTGTGGTTTGCCAGGCAGTTTCAGAGGCTAGATAAGAGGCAACGTCATTGTTTCAGGTCTGAAGTCACATTCAGGCCACACACTGAGCGAGGCCAGCAGATTTCCTTCCCTAAAGCACATCAGCGAACTGCATTTTTATTTAAAAGTAATGATCATCCGAGAGTTTTGTGGTTTCTGCTACTGACTTGTTTCTCCCAAAAGATCATTAACTGAATTTAAATGCCACAGAGGCATTTGAACACATGACTCTGGATTCGAGGGTCAGTTGTGGCATACTGGACGGCATTCTCGCCCAGTCACCGGGTGATTGTGGGTTCGTGTCCCACTCCGGAGCACTGCACACAGAGCACTGTATTTCCAGTGCAGTACGGAGGCAGAAGGGTACAGAATTCCTAAGAGTTACAATTCTTTAGCTGAATAAATTTCCTCTCCTTTCTATCCTGATTGGTCAGACTCTTATTCTAAAATGGCAAATTGTTGCTCCAAGCACCCCGGGAAACATCAGCTCATTATCTACATTATCAAACCGCAGGTTTCAATGAGATCCCATTTCATTCCCAACAAGTGAAACTTTTGACTCTTCAGGATCAAAATCAGATTTATTATCATAGACATTTGTCATGAAATTTGTTGTTTTGCAGCAGCAATAAATAAATACACTATAAATTACAATAAGAAATACATACTAAAACATTACGTAATGAAAAAAGTGAAGTAGTGTTCATAAGTTCTTTGTCCACTCAGGAATCTGATGGAAGAAGCTGTTCCTAAAACATTGACTGTGTGTCTTCAGGCTGCTGTACCTCCTCCCTGATGGTAGTGTTGGATTTTGGTGTTCTAATCCAAGTTTTTTTTAAGAAGTCACAATGAGGCTCAAAACCCATTGCTTCGTAATCATTTTATTACGAGTAGATAGAACAGAAGAAAACTGAGTAGACAGAGACAGGGAAAGCTAATACTAAAGATGGTGCCTAGCACAAAACAGCTATTTTTATACTGCAGAGATAAGGAAAGTTCCATTCAAATCTATAGATATAAATGTTTATTCACATAATGCAGAACAAAGCAGCTTCCTGAGCTTTCCAGAATTATATTTTGATTAGTCACTAGAAGCATGTTAAACTTTTATGTATATAAAGACTACTTAAGATACAAGCAGGTAATTAATTGTTAAACTACAAAGAAAATAACAATTAAACAATCTAATCCTAGAATTAAACAGTCAGATCCAACAGTAGTAATAAGAGGCAACAATGTCAATGTAAGGCAGGATCTCCATACTTCTGCATTCAAGAAAAGTTTCATGGCATTAAATAATTAAGGGTTTACATAGTGTATGGATAAAGCTACAACCGCTTAGCTGGAAGAAACTGTTTCCTGTACCACCTCTCTGGTGACAGCAAGAAGAGTGTGTCCTGGGTGCTCTTAATGACAGACGCTGCCTTCTTGCAGCATTGTTTTTTCAAAGATGTCCTCATGTTGGAGCTGGCTGAGTATGGGACCCTATGCAGCTTTTTCCAATCCTGTGCAGAGGCCCCTCCATACCCGACAGTGATGCAACCAGTGAGAAAAGGGTCTTGTACTCAAACCCTCTTGTAATATACCAATACATGCCCTTCTAATTGTTTAGAATATGTAATCTTTCAGTGATTTGCATATGACATTCAATCCCCTGTGACACAAACACCCGTCGTCCTTTACCATTTAAAAACTTGTGCTATTTATCAAAGTAGGCATAAAAATGAACCCACAGCCCACTTTATCAGTGACTGTATCATTAGCCATCAGAATACTCATGACCACAATTCAGATTGCAATCAGAAGGAATTCCGGTAACACTGACCCTCATCCCCACACAGAAGCCAGAAATGAAGGGTTAACATCGGGGCTGGGAGGTCTGTGTGCACGTGCCATGGGTGGGCAGGAAGGAACAGGGCTTGTTTTGTCACTGTGTCCTGTGTTGTTCTGCTGAGCACTGTGGGCGTGGGGAATGTGTAGCCACACTTGAAACCTGGCTCAAGGACAGCCTTGACTGCACTGCTTGTTAATAAAAATGATGTACACCTGATAAATAAATCTGAGACTTTCTTGACAACAGGTTCCGTACCAGAGTCTTTTACCAAGTACTGTATCCCTAAATGGAAGCACAATGCAAGCCTGACAGGATGGTTACAGATTGTGGACACAACATGTATCTGGCCTTTGGAGCCTGCTCATCATGAAGATCATGATTGACCTTCTACCTTACTGCTATTTTTCTAAATTGTGCCCACATCCCTTGATTTCCTTGATGTCCAGCAAAATCAATCTGTATTTTGAATGAATTCAATGACAAAGTCGCCATAGCCCCACAGGAGAGAGAATTCCCAAACATCCTCTGAGTGAAAAGATGTCTATTATTCTGTGCCCAGTGGTCCCAAAGGAAATACCCACCCTGCATTAGGCATGATAAGCCTTCACTATCATTGGTACACTATAGAGTCATGGTGCAGGATAGAAAACATAGTAAAAGCAATACCTGTTCACTATTAGACAAAATAATGAAGTCAACCATCTCTCTCTGAAAGTGAAAAAGATGGCCATGATACATACTGTGAGCTTCGTATAAACCTTTATGAAGGCTTTGTAGGCATTACAGCCATTCAGCCCATCACAGCCTGCTCCACCACTTCTTCATGGCTGATTTATTATCCCTCTCAACCCCAATCTCCTGCTTTCTCCCTGTGATGTCTGATGGTCTGATGCCCTTGCCAATCAAAACCCATCAAATCTGCTTTAAATATACCCTATGTTTTGGCCTCCACAGCCCATCGATGGCAACGAATTCCACAGATTCATCACCATCCAGCTACAGAAATTTTTCTTCATCTCTGTTATAAAGGGACATTCTGTGCCTATGCCCTCTGGTCCTAGGACTCATTCACTGCAGGAAACATCCCCTCCATGTTCACTATATCTAGGCCTATCGAGGTGAACTCAGTATCACTCCCCCAACCATTCAATAGGAGCTGTAGGTCTCTGTTCAGGTTCGTGTTGGACAATTCTTAATGAGCACATTCACTCCATGAATTCCTGATTAATTCCTGATCTGATCAGTATTGAACTCTAGGGAATATAGCTCCAGTCTATGGAATCTGTCATGCAACAAACGTGTAACCAATCAGGTGAACCACCTTCAAACTCTAATTATAGTTAGTATTCCCACCTTAGTCAATAAAACCAAAAGTACACACAAAACATCAGATGTAGTCTCACAAAAAGGTACTGCACAATTTCAAAAATCCTCCTTACTTAAATTCACTTGTACCAAAGCCTAACACATTGTTAACCTTAATAATCGCTTGATGCACCTGCATGTTGGCTTTCATAGATCAAGATTACACAATCTCTCACAATTTAACTAATACTCTACTGTTCAGAAAAAGAATCAGGTTTATTATCAGACATTTATCATGGAATTTGTTTTATGGCAGCTTAGAATGAAATACATAAAAATGACTATATATTAGAGAAAGAATATATCAGAGAGCCGATGGCAGAGGGGAAGAAGCAGTTCAGTGTGGGGTTTCAGGCTCCTGAACCTCCTCACTGACAGTAGTCATCAGAAGAGGACATATCCTGAACGGTGAGGGGGCATCCTTTAATGATGGATGCCATCTTCTTCAGGCATCGCCTACTGAAGATACCCTTGACGGCGTGGAGGCACGTGCCCGTGAGGAAGCTGGCAGAATTTACAAACCTCTGCGGCTTTTCCCAATCCTGTGCATTGGCGCCTCTATACCAGACAGCAATTCAACCTGTCAGAAAGCTCTCCACTGTGCAACCGTAGAAATTTTGCTGGAGTCTTTGGTGATGCACCAAGTATGATAGATATGGCCCTTGTGGCTAAAGGGATCAGGGGGTATGGAGAGAAAGCAGGTACAGGGTTCTGAGTTGGATGATCAGCCATGACCATACTGAATGGTGGTGCAGGCTCGAAGGGCCAAATGGCCTACTCCTGCACCTATTTTCTATGTTTCTATCCTCAAACTCCTAATGAAATGTAGCTGCTGATGCACCTTCTCCATAATTGAACGTTTGGCCCAGGGTAGATCTTCAGTAATGTTGACACCCAGGAATTCACCCTTTCCACTCTGATTTCTCAATGAGAGCCAATGTATGTGCTTCCAATTTCCTCTTCCTTAAATCCAGGATCAATTCTTTGGTCTTACTGATATGACTGCAAGGTTGTTTAGCCACTCAGCCAGCCAATCTACCTCACTCCCATACGCCTCCATGTCACCAGCTGAGATTCTACCAACCACAATCTATTCCAGCTGCTACCATCCGGGAAGTGGTACCGCAACATGAAAGCCAGGACCAACGGGACAGCTTCTTCCACCAGGCCATCAGACTGATGAACTCACACTGATTTGAGGGTACTCCATATTACACTGGCTGTTCTATTTATTATAAATCATTATAAATTACTATGATTGCATATTGCACATTTAGATGGAGACGTAAAATAAAGATTTTTACTCCTCATGTATGTGGAGGATGTAAGAAATAAAGTCAATTCAATTTAACTCAAATACGATCATCGAGGAATTTATAGATAATGCTTGCTTGCCCACGCAGTTATGAGCGCAGGGAGAGTAGATTGGTGAACTAAGCTCTCACTCTGGTGGTGCGCCTGTGTCGACTGTCAGTGAGGTGCCAGAGATGCTAGTGCCAATCCGCACTGTCTAAACGGTGGATGATCTCACAGTTTTCTACATTATATTTTATGTCATGTTTCATAAATTCTATTGTATTTCTTTATTTTCCTGTAAACACCTTCAAGGAAAGGAATCTTATGGTAGGAAATGGTAACCTATAAGCTCTTATGGTCACTTTATTAGATACTCCTGCTTGTTAATGCAAATATCTAATCAGCCAATCATGATGCAGCAACTCAATGCATAAAACACGCTGACATGGTCAAGAGGTTTAACTGTTGATGAGGCCAAAACATCGGAATGGGAAAGAAGGCAACTGGAATTCAGATGACCATGGTATAAGAGTGGAGTGTAGCAAAACATCTTTCAATGTACAACACGTTGAACCCTGAAGTGGATGAGCTACAGCAACAGAAGATCACACCGGATTCCACTCCTGCACCAAATAAAGTAGCCAATGAGTGCATAAGTACTTTTTAACAATAAATTAACTGCTTTCACCAACTAACTCAGCTTGCCCCCATCTCCTGGAAGCCAAAAATCACTGTTCAACAAATACCCTACTATCCTGACATTGATGATTCATGAAGTGCCTCAGGAGAAAATATTCAGACAGGTGATTAATCCTGGACATCTCATTTACACATCAAGGTTAACGTTAGACCTTTCCAAAGAAATCCGGCACAGAACAAGCCATGACAACTTAGGGTTGAAACTTTTCACTGTAAACCTATTCTATCATCAGCATAGGAACCCTGGGCTTAGCCTGTGCTTCAGATCAGTTCACCTCACCTTGAACAACAACAAAACAGAACAAAATTTCAGCTAATTCATAGGACAGAATTAATGGAAATCAAGGATCTCAGGCGGCTGTGGATCTGAATGTTAAGAAGATACTAATGGCAGAGTTGCAATGGAAAATATCAAAATCACAGAATTGTTGTGTTACTTTAGAATGTTATCAAATTTTCTTCTTGATCTTTGCCTTCCAAAAAATATTTCCGCTACCCCCACCACGTGCCCGGAGTTTGAGGTCCCATTGCTGGCTAGTCCAGGGGTCATTAGCGAAGATGATGACCAAGATGTTAATCTAAAGTCCAGAAGTTGAAGGCTGAAGCCTGGAAACTGGTGTCCTATCCCAAAGGAGGAGGAGGAGGAGGAGGAGGGTGTGTGTGTGTGTGTGTGTGTGTGTGTGTGTGTGTGTGTGTGTGTGGTGTGTGTGTGTGTGTGTGTGTGTGTGTGTGTGTGTGTGAGTGTGTGTGTGTGTGTGTGTGTGTGTGTGTGTGAGTGTGTGTGTGTGTGTGTGTGTGTGTGTGTGTGAGTGTGTATGTGTGTGTGTGTGTGTGTGTGTGAGTGTGTTTGTGTGTGTGTGTGTGTGTATGTGTGTATGTGTGTGTGTGTGTGTGTGTGTGTGTGTTTGTGTGTGTGTGTGTGTGTGTGTGTGTGTGTGTGTGTGTGTGTGTGTGTCTGTGTGTGTGTGTGTGGTGTGTGGGGGGGAGGGGGGGTGGGGTGGAGGGTGCTGGAGAAAAGGGAGGAAGGGGCTTGATTTCCTGCTGCCGTTTTTTTGTGTTCTGTGTTGACCTGTTGAGCATAGTGGGCATGTTACGGGGCAACACTTGTGGGCTGCCCTCAGCACACCCCTAGATTGTGCTGGTCGTTAACATAAGACACATTTTACTGTATGTGTCAATATACATGTGATAAATGAATCTAAATCTCCAAAACATTCCTCCTTTCAAATTTCCAAAGGCATACCTATACAGTAAATCTAAAGGTGTTACTGCGTTAATATAAAGCCACACTCTTTGGAAAGCTTTAAAAACCAGTTAAAAGGAAACTCCTACTGTGAATTTGAAATAGTGACATAATCTAGACCAGCAGAGCGGAAAAATGAGCTTCGGCGAATTTCCAGATGGAAATGGAGATACAGTTGTTAATCAGGTTGTTTCCAACATTCATTCTTAACGAGGTGACTCATGGTATTGGGCGTAGTAACTCCATTTCTGTACATCTTACACATGCACCCACATCAGCTTCCCGAAGACTGAGGAACACCGATTCTGGTTGGTGGTGAACCTTCTCCCTCGCCTTCCTCCTCTAAAACAAGGCCACGTGGCTATCCCTCGTCTCTTCTGCAGTGTATTTAATATTTCAGTAATATTGTAAATGTATTGCTAGATTAAAATGTTCTTTGTTTACATAATTCGTTACGGGTTATATGCAAGAAGTACGTGAATGGCATGCGTTATTTACGTCATCGTATCATATTTGCATTCTTCACTAAAGTAAAGAAACAAAGTATACATGTTCTCCCCGTGTTCTTTCTCTTCCATTAATTTATGGAGTTACAGGACATAACATCTTCGATCTAGCTCAATCCTTGGGCAAAGTTAGGTAACAAATAACCGGTTCTTTGACAGGACGAGGCTAATCGAGTGGGATACTGCTGGTCATTTAAGCTTGAACTTTCTAATTCAACTGGGCAGCGCCCCAGTACATCCATCTCCTTGATAAGTCATGAGGAAGCAGAGGAACCAATTCCAGACACCAGGAACTGAATTGAGGGCTTTCTTCACTGCCTCCGTTAGAAAAGTAATCAAATTATATGGAGGTGAACCAGAGAATTAACAGCACCAAAAGGAGGCCATTTGGCCCAATATGGGCTCATCACTTGGTCCATATTGAGAGTAAGTGTCAGGATGAAGTTGTCTAATATGTTGGTGAGGTCTGCTTTGGATTACGGTGTGCACTTCTGGTCACTTAGCTACAGGAAAGCTATCAATAGAACTAAAAGAGGTCACAGAAAATTTACAATGCTGTAGCAGGACATGAGTTGTAGGGAAAATTTGCATAGGTTAGGACTTTATTCTCTAGAGCACAAGAGAATAAAGGAAGATTTGATAAAGATTAACAAAATTATGAGGGCTAAAGGTTAGGTAAATGCAAGCAGGCTTTTTCCACCGAGGTTGGCTGAGACAAGAACTAGAGGTCATTGGTTAAGGGTGAAAGATGAAATATTTAAGGTGAACCTGGGGGAGAACATCTTCACTCTGATGGCGATGAGCATGTGGAATGAGCTGCCACTGAAGTGGTGGATGCAGGTTCAACTGCAACATTTAAGAGATGTGTGGATAAATACATGGATGGAATGTGTATGGAGAACTATCATCTGGATACAGATCGATGGGACAATCAGAATAACAGTTCAGAATGGACCAAATGGGCCAAAAAGTCTGTTTCTCTGCTATAATGCTCCAGGACTCCATGTTCTATGTATAAATTAAAGCAGAAGTTAATAGATTCTTGACTACTCTGGGTGTCAAAGATTATGAAGAGAGGAAAGGAGAATGAGGTTGAGAGGGCTAATAATTTTTATTATATAAGGAAGTATTTACCTTCTTTTCTCCTTAATGAAGAGCTTCGGTATTGGTAAGGGTTAGACACTTTTTTCTTTTGTAATAAATTAGTATAGTTCAATATAACTATTGATTAACATTTGAATAAGGGGTAATGTAATTGTTATTATGAACAGATATAATGTCACTGGTAGTTTTTTAAAAAATATTTTCTGACCTTTATATACACTTTCTTGTACTCTGTATTCTACGTAGAAACTAAAAAAATATTGGAAAAGAGAGGAATAATTAATCAGACATGATGGAACGACGGAGCAAACCCAATGGGCTAAATGGCTCCTACGCCTTAAAGTTCCTACTTCCAGAAAAAGAATCTTCCAGCCCAAACATGCTTTCCAACTCTGAATTGCAGCCCTGAATGTATGGCTAATTAAAGACTCATCTGGGTACTTTTGAAATGCACTGTAATGTCTACTATCTTTTGGACAACAACGTTTTTCCGCAGCTCCTCTGCAAACTATTTCCTGAAATTCCTTCACTCCCTGTTGATGAAATCTCAGGCAGGAGTACAAGGCCTACCTGTTCACTAATCCAAGCCTCTCATTTTAATTAAGTTTTGAATCAGCCTCCTCCAGTTCTCTGCTGTAAATCTCTGATCACACTAACAGAGACAGTTTCTTCTGTTGCCAAGATCCCATCTCTGGAATTTGTGTCTCCTTCCTAAAGCCTAGCTGTTATACAGATCCTCAGTCACCTGTCCAAATATCTAAACACAAAAAGATTTTGCGGACGCTGAAAGTCCAGAACAGCACACACAGTATGCTGGAGGGTTTCAGCAGGTCGGGCAGCACCTATGAAGGGTTTGGGCTGAGACCATTCATCAGGGCTGGAGCAGTTTGGAAGGCCATAATGGACAAATTGACAGGCAAATCCAAACCACGGAAGTGAGTTTCTTGCCTGAGAGCCCAGGTGCATTACCTCAGGAACCAATCAACATAACATAAGAACATAAGAGATAGGAGCAGGAGTAGGCCAATCGGCCCCTCAACCGGCTCCGCCATTCAACAAGATCATGGCTGATCCAATCTTAACTCTAGTTTTCACCGAATCCCACAAGGCAACAGTGCCAACCAACAGGGCACCATGCCACCCATTTTATTTTATTATTCATCCCACCCAAACCCATGTGATCACCCAGGGAAAAAAAAAACGATTTGCCAATTGAGGAGAAAAAATCTGGAAAATTCCTCTCCGACCCATCCAGGCTATCAAAAACTGGTCCAGGAGATCACATGGCTGATCTAAACCTAGCCTCATGTCCACTTACCTGCTTGCTCACCGTATCCCCTAATGCCATTTTTATCCAGGAAAATGTCTATCTCCGTTTTGAATTTATTGAGTGTAGTAGCTTCCACAGCTCTCTGGGGCAGTAAATTCCACAGCCCCACTACCCTCTGAGTGTAGAAATGTCTCCTCATCTCAGTCCTGGAACGGCATCCCCTTATTTTAAGATTATGCCCCCTAGTCCTAGTTTCATCCATCATTGGGAACATTCTCCCCGCATCCACCCGATCAAGCCCCTTCGCAATCTTATATGTTTCAATAAGATCACCTCTCATTCTTCGGAACTCCAATGAATAGAGTCCCAATCTACTCAACCTCTCATCATACATCAACCCACCCATCCCCGGAATTAACCTAGTGAACCTTCTCTGCATTGCTTCGAGAGCCAGTATGTCCTTTCTTAAATATGAACACCAGAACTGCACGCAGTACTCCAGGTGTGGTCTCACCAATACCCGGTACAACTGCAGTAAAACCTCCCTGTTCTTATACTCCATCCCCCTAGCAATAAAAGCCAGCATTCCATTGGCCTTCTTGACCACCTGCTGTACTTGCATACTAACTTTTTGTGTTTCCTGCACCAGGACCCCCAGATCCCTTTGCACAGAAGCACTTTCCAGTTTCTCTCCATTTAGATAATAACTTGCTCTATTATTTTTCCTGCCAAAGTGCAAGACCTCACATTTGTCAGTATTATATTTCATCTGCCAAATGTCTGCCCAATCACTCAGCCTATCTATGTCCCCCTGCAGGGTTTCAATGTCCTCCGCACTCATTACACTCCCTCCCATCTTTGTGTCATCAGCAAACTTCGATACGTTGCACTTAGTCCCTTTCTCCAAATCATTAATATAGGTTGTAAAGAGTTGGGGTCCCAACACCGACCCCTGCGGAACACCACTGGTCACCAACTGCCAGTCTGAGAATAAACCATTTATCCCAACTCTCTGTTTTCTGTTAGAAAGCCAACCCTCCACCCATGCCAGAATATTATCCCCAATCCCATGATTTTTTACTTTAAGTAATAATCTTTGGTGTGGCACCTTGTCAAATGCCTTTTGGAAATCCAAATACACCACATCCACTGGTTCCCCTTTATCTACCCTATATGTTATGTCCTCAAAGAACTAGAAGAGCTAGTGAAATGAAGCAGTAAGGGAGAAGAGGTAACAACGATAAAGGAGATATTTCCCTACACAATCAAGCAACACCAGCTGACTAAAGAATTTCTTTTGTTCAGAAGTACCAGGGATTTCTACGTAGAACTGAACCCAGGAGCCCTCGATAGCACCTATGGCTTTACTGCCCACAACAACCCCCGAGTTTTGAGCCCTTATTAACCTCAATACAAGAGCTCGCCATTAGAGAGTTCCTACAAACATTAGCAGCAGAGGAATCTCTCAGAAGCCAAACTGCATGTAAACAGGAAGGTCTCAATGGAGTAAATGCAATTAGGGGAGCAAATGAAACATCCTGAAAGACAAGGAAGCAAACTTTCATCTTACATTTCTACAGAACAGCACTTCAAGCAATCACAGAACGCAGGAACCTGGCTCCAAACACACTATCAACATACCAGTATTGAGCCAGCTGGCTGAAGAACGCCACAAAGTAAGCTTCCAAAACACTGGGTAATGTTAACAGGAAATAGTTTGGAAAGTGGTACTGATATGTGTGTTTCATCTGAAATGAAACCAAAGAGTGTGCAACCTCAATGTGGCTTTAGCACATAAGCAACAACGTGTAGAGGAAGTACGGCAAAAGGTTGGAGGTGGGTAGAAGCCAGCCCGGGGGCAAGACGGCCAGCTGGTGGTTATGACCCAAAGGCAGGCTGTGAAATGCATCAGCTTGAACTCAGGGCACAGTTCAGTCCTCACCTGTTACTCTGGATTTCAGGTATCTGCAGAATCTCTTGTGTTTATGATCTTTCACCAAATCTTATCACTAAGGTAAGTACAGCAAGCACATGGGAAACCAGTGCATGTTGATTCCTCTTCACCATCTTGACTTGGATATACCTTGTCAGGTTTAAGTGCTGAAGCTCCCTCCCCAACAGCACAGTGGGAGCACATCACCAGAAGGACTGTCGTGGTTCAAGGGGCAAATCACCACCACCTTTTCAAGGGTGATTAATGCTGATCTTCCCAGAGACATTTCCATCAAAAATAAACCTTGATGCCCAACACTAGAAGTGACGATAGGAATAGGGGAGTAACTGTTGTTGGACAAAAGCAAATTTTAGGGCAACACATACTTCCTAAAGATTTAGTACCTCCAATGATACTGATTAAGGTGTGACCTGTGCAGTGCTTACGTAACAAATGGTAAAGGCTTGGTAGACAGGTTTATCATTGTCACATTTACCAAGGTACAGTGAAAAGTTTGTTTTGTATGCCATCCATACAGATCATTTCATTACCACAGTGCAGAGTACAAGGGGAAAACAACAACTTTGTGTAGAATAAAGTGTTATCGTTACACAGGAAGTGCAGTGAAGACTTACAATAAAGTTAACAAGGTAGATTGTGAGGTCAAGAGTTATTGAACTTAAGCGACTGTTTAATATTCCTATAACAATGGGATAGAGACTGCTCTTGAGCCTGGTGGTACGTGCTTTCAGTCTTTGTATCTGCTGTCAGTGAGAGAACACAGAACACAGAATGTACAGCACATTTACAGCACAGTTGAGGACCTGATGATTTAGTTTAGATTATAGAGTAGAGCACTACAGCCCATCTAGTCCATGCCAAACGATTATTCCGTCTAGTCCCATCGACCTGCACCTGGACCATAGCCCTACACCTGCCCCATCCATGTACTTACCCAAACTTCTCTTCAATGTTGAAATGGAGTCTGCATCCACCAGTTCCACTGACAGCTCGCTCCACATTCTCACCACCCTCTGAGTGAAGATGTTGCCCCTCATCTTCCCCAAAAATATTTCACCTTTAACTCGCTCTAGTCTGATCCAGGAGGAAAGACTGCTTGCATTTACCCTACCTATACACCTGGTAATTTTGTCTACAATACCTCTATTCTCTACAGTATAGGAGAATGAGGAGAGATTTGATAAAGTCCTAATCTATGCAATCTTTCCCCAGAGGAGATTTACAAGGATGTTGCCTGGATTGCGGAGCATTCCTTATGAGAATAGGTTTAGTGAACTCGGCCTTTATTCCTTGGAGCGACGGAGATGAGGGGGTGACCTGATAGAGATGTATCAGATGATGAGAGGCATTGATAGTGTGGACAGTCAGAGGCTTTTCCCCAGGGCTGAAATGGTTGCCATAGGAGGACACAGGTGCTAGGGAGTATGTACAGAGGAGATGTCAGGGGTAAGTTTTTTTACTCAGAAAGTGGTGAGTGCTTGGAATGGGCTGCCGGCAACAGTGGTGGAGGCGGATACGATAGGGTCTTTTAAGAGACATTTAGATAGGTACGTGGAGCTTAGTAAAATAGAGGGCTGTGGGTAAGCCTAGTAATTTCTAAGGTTGGGTGGGACATATTCGGCACAACTTTGTGGGCCGAAGGGCTTGTATTCTGCTGTAGGTTTTCTATGTTTCTATAACCAAGATCCTTAAAGTATTATATTATACTTATATAATAGTATAAGTATGTATACATTGTAGCGGTGTGCTACACGCAGCACTAAAATTACGACACGGAGTCGGTAACTGCAGTCGAAGGAAAAAAAACTTTATTCGAAAACTTCAGCCTCACTTTTAAGCCTCTGTCAACCGGCCCCCCATGGCGCAGAGGCTCCAAAGCTCTGTGCTCGCAAACCCCCGTAGGCTATCTAATTGTGAGTCGGTTCGGATACGCTAGGAAATGGGTCGCCACAACATTACCATATACCACCTTGAGATTCATTTTCTTACAAGCAATTACAGGAGAACAAAGAAATACAATAGAATCGATGAAAAACTGCACACAAAGACTGACAAACAACCAATGTGCAAAACAACTAACAATAATAAATAATTTAACAATACTGTGAGCACGAGTCGCAGAGTCGTTGAAAGTGCCTCATTAAGTTGTGGCATCAGTTCAGTGTTGAAGTGAGCTGTTATTGCAAGTTTCTCAACATACACCCTGAATTTCTCCTTCGGATCTTACACACTTCAACAAGATCTCCCCTTATTCTCAGCTCACCAAAAAAGTAGCTTAATTTTCTTTAGTTACTTTTGATAGGATAGATCTCGCATTCCAGGAATTAGTCCAGTAATTTTGTTGGGAAGTGCCTTCAAAGTTAACATATCCTTTCCCAAATAACGAGACCAAAACTGTGCATCACCCTCCAGGTGTTGCTTCACCAGTACTTGCGACAATTACAACAATACTTCCTTTCTTCTAAACTCCAACACCGCCCTCCCCACAACAAAAGGCCAATATCCTGCTTGACTTCCTGGCCATTTTTCACACCTGCTTGTAACTTCTTGCAATTGATGCAGAAGAACACCACATTCCCTCATCTGCAATAATTCTCCAGTTAGAATAGTCCTGCAGCTTCCCCTACCAAAGGACGTGACCTCACACTTACCCACAATAACCTCATCTTTCAAGTTTTCACCCATTCACACAACCAAATTATACCCGGTCAGAGTCCAATTTGCAACAACCCTATTACAACATCCTCTCTTACCTATTTCAAATCATCAGGAAATCTGGATACCTTTCAACACCCTGCCAGCACCACAGGAATGGGATTGAAATTTGTAACCAAAGTCCCATTGCACAGGTGTTAATTATAGGCTAGGGCACTGGGGTTTTAAACATAGACAGTACATGCCCTTAGGCCCACAATGTTGGGCTAACCCTTTCACCTACTCAAAGATCAATCCAATCCTTCCCTCCTACATAGCCCACCATTTTTCTTTCATCCATGTGTCTATGTAAGAGTCCGTTAAAAGTATATAACATATTTGCCTCTATCATCATGTCTACCACTCCCTGTTGTCAAAAATTCTACCTCTGGCACCCTCCCAACACCTTATAGTTCCACCCTGGAAAAAAAACTCTAGCTGTTCACTCTCATCTATGTCAATTATCATCTTGTTTACATAACCACTTTTTGTGTAATAAAGGTTCCCCTCAAGTTCCTACTACACCTTTCTCCTCTAACTTTTACTTGCTGTATGCCACATAGGTTTTGATTCAACTATGGCAAATGGTCCAAATGCATTCGTTCTATCTGCACTCCTTCATAGAAACACCTTTCTATGTTCACCTTTCTATGCTGAGATCACTTCTCAGTCCCCCATTCCAAAGAGAAAATTCCGAGCTAGTAGAACCTCTTCCCATAAGTCAGTCCCTCAAGTACTTGCAGATCTTTTCTCTATCCGTCCTAATTTAGTAACATCTTTCCTATAACAACGCATCCAAAAGTGAACACAATACTCCAAGTGCTACATCACCAGCATCCTGTACTATCATAGCATCACCTCCCATCTTTAATCCTCAATATGCTAACTTCTGAAGGTGATCATATCAAAAGCCAAAAGTTCTCTAGTATAGAAACGTGCTCCTCACATTCAGATTTATTTATCACATATACAGTTGCAAGAAAAAGTTTGTGAACCTTTTGCAATTACCTGACTTTCTACATGAATTACTCATAAAGTGTGGTCTGATAATCTAAGTCACAATAATAACAAACACCTGGACCTTGACTGTAATTGTTAAAAGTGGTGTACTCAGTATTGACTAGAAGTACAATTGTTTGTATTATTAACTTGGGCAGATTGTGCTCGTCTATTACTGTGACATTGATGAGGATCAGACCACATTTTACCAGTAATTAATGTAGAAAAACCAGCTAATTCCCAAGGGTTCACAAACATTTCGTTGCAACTGGTCATCAAACATAAGTGAAATGTGTCATTTCCATTAACAACCAACACACCCAAAAATATGCTAGGGGGCAGCCTGCAAGTGTCTCCACACATTCTGGTACCAACATTATCATGTCCACAATGTTCAAAACAACACAACAACAAATCAAAACAAGTTCCATTCCCACCCTTAGAACCCCTCACACATACAGGCCACCAACCCCAGGACAGGAAAGCTGAGCGAACCATCAAACACCCATTTGCACTAATCTGATTTTATTTTCTCAGCATACACACTATGAGGAGCAATTTACAGTGGACGATTAATCCACAAACCCACATCTCTTGGGATGGTGGGAGGAGTCTCGAACACCCATGTGGCCACAGGGATTATGTGTAACTTCTGAAGGACAAGGTTGAACAAAGGTTACTGGGTCTATGAGGGAACCATTCCAGCAGCTCTGCCACTACTCATCAGAATTGGGATTAACTCCAGACAACAGCCTTTCCTGTCTGTCAGACCAAAGATCAAAAGTCAAATTAAATTTATTATCAAAGTCTGCATTCTATATGCATACTTGAGTTGCAACTTCTTACAGGCAACCACAGAAAAACAAAGAAATACAATAGAATCCATGAAAAAAATGTAATAAAGACTAAGAAATATTCAAAATGAAGAAGAGAACAAAGCTTGCAAGTAAACAAATAATACATAGAACACGAGCTGCAGATTCCCCAAACGCGAGTCCACAGGCTGCGGGGCCAGTTCAGCACTGAGGTGAGTGAAGCCTGTCCAGGAGCCTGATGGGCAACAACTCAAAGTAAATTAATTATCCAAGTATATATACAACACGATATGCAACCCTGAGATTCATTTTCTTACGGGCATTCACAATAAATATGAAGAAACACAACATTATCAATGAAAAACTACACTCAAAGACGGACAACCAACCACCGTGCAAATATTAAAAAGAAAAAAAATAAACGAAATAATAAACAAACAATGAATATCGAGGACACGAGTTGAAGAGTCCTTTAAAGTGAATCCACAGGTTGTGGAATCAGTTCAGTGTTCAGGTGAGTGAGGTCAAGTAAAGTTATCCGCTCGGTTTCAAGAGTCTGATGGCTGAGGGGTAATAACTGTACCTCAACCTGGTAGTTCAGGAGCTAAGGCTCCTGTACCCCCTTCCCGATGGCAGTAGTGAGAAGACAGCAGTGCCTGGATGGTGGAGGCCTTGAAGGTAACTGCTCCCAAACCTGGTGCTGCGGGACCCAAGACTCCTGCACCTTCTGTCCAATGGTAGTAGCGAGAGTTGCTCACTATGATGCAAAGTAATTCACCAGTAACTCACAACATCAACTCTGACCTACTGCCAAGTTTCACCATTCTCCCTTGCTTCATCTTTCCCGAACTGCTCAACATCTAACTGCACCAACAACAAAAAACAATTCCCCTCTCTGGCCTCCTACCTCTTTCCACCTGCCTATCACTTCCCCCTAGGTCTTCTTCCCTTTTTCCCCATGGTCCATTCTCCTCTCCTATCAGATTCCTTCTTCTCTAGCTCTTTACCTTTCTCACTCACCTGGCCTCACCCATCACCTTCGAGCTATCCTCGAAGGGCCTCGACCTGTAACACTGGCTCACTGTTCATTTCCACAGATGCTGCCTGACCTGCTGAGTTCCTCCAGCATTTTGTGTGTGTTGCTTTGGATTTCCAGCTGCAGAACTTGTCATGTTTAAAACTGTTTTGGTCCCTTGTTTCTCCAAATGGCTACACCAGAGTAATTGTTACCTGGACAATCTTCATCTCCACCTTACCTACAGCATTCCACCTATTCTCTCCAACCTCACCCTCCCTGCATCTCACCGTTTCTCACTTTTCCGATTCTGAAGCATCGCTGAACATCCACTTCCCTCCACCGGTGTATACTAAATGCATACATAAAAGTCAGTCTTCTGAAATATATTTTATTATTTGTTAACTTATTTGTGGTATTATTAACTTGTGAGTTATATGTACAGTATTGTGCACATTGGTCTGGAGATATGTTATTTCATTTGGCAATAAACATGTATAAGATTGAATGATAATAAACTCACATTTGAACTTGCGTAGCCTGACCTGCTGAGCTCCTCCAGCACTCAGTTTCTTGCTCCAAGAGTGTTTAATGGCTCTGGCCTCGTATTCGCTGGAGTTTAGAAGAATGAGGAGAGCATCTCATTGAAACCCATCGAATACTGAAAGGCCTGGCTAGAGTGGACTTAAAAAAGGATGTTTCCAATCGTAGAAGAGTCTAGAACCAGAGGGCATCAGCTCAGAATACAAGGATGTTCCTTTTGAGTAGAAACAAGGAGATTTCCCAAACAAGAAAATCCAACCTTTCCCCCCCAACCTTCACAGGGGTGAGGTAATGCTAGGGTGGAAGGTGAAATTAACAATGGAAGGGCAATGGAGGCAGAGCACCACATTGAAATATTCTCCTCCATCTCAGATTCAGATTATTGTCATTTAGAAACCACAAATACAATGCAGTTAAAAAATGAGACAATCTCTGGGCTTGAGTTAAAGATTTGAAGACACCACCCTCTCCCCTTCTGAGCAAACTTGTGTGCGTAAAGACAGATGTCCCCTGGTCCTGATGGAATGCATCCCAGGGTACTGAGAGAAATGGCAGAGGTTATATTTGAGGCTTTGGAGATAATTTACCAAAATTCTATGGACTCTGGGCAGGTCCCAGTGGACTGGAAGGCGGCGAATGTCACACCACTGTTCCAAAAAGGATGCAGGCGAAAGGAAGGTAACTATAGGCCAGTTAGTTTAACATCTGTAGTTGGGAAAATGCTTGAAGCTGTCATTAAAAAAGAAATAGTGAGACATCTGGAAAGGGATGGATCCATCAGGCAGATGCAGCATGGATTCAGCAAAGGCAAGTCCTGTTTGACAAACTTACTGGAGTTCTTTGAGGACATAATGAGAGCAGTGAATAGAGGGGAGCAGGTGGACGTTATTTACTTGGATTTCCGGAAGGTGTCTGATAAGGTGCCACATAAAACACATATCCAAAAGATGAGGATGCAGAGAGTTGGGGGGGGGGTGATGTATTAGTATAAATAGAGAATTGGTTAAGCAATAGAAAGCAGAGAGTTGGGATAAATGGGTGTTACTCTGGTTGGCAATCAGTGGTGAGCGGTGTGCTGCAGGGGTCAGTGCTGGGCCCGCAACAGTTCATGATAATATATTAACGATCTAGAAGAGGGGGGACCAAGTGTAGTGTATCTAAGTTTGCTGATAACACTAAATTGAGTGGAAAAGCAAATTGTGCAGAGAATACGGAGAGTCTGCAGAGAGAAGTGAGCAGGCAAGGGTCTGGCAGATGGAGTACAAAGTTGGTAAATGCAAGGTCGTTCACTTTGGAAAGAAAAATGGAAGATCAGGTTATTATTTAAACGGTAAAAAAATTGCAGCATGCTGCTAAGCAGAAGGACTTGGGAGTGTTTGTGCATGAATCACAGAAGACTGGTTTGCAGGTATAGCAGGCTATCAAGAAGGCAAATGGAATGTTGGCCTTCATTACTAGAGAGATTGAATTTAAGAGTAGAAAGGTTATGCTGCAACTGTATAGGGTACTAGTGAGGCCACATCTGGAGTAGTATGTCCAGTTCTGGCCTCCTTGCTTGAGGAAGGATATGCTGGCTTTGGAGGTGGTGCAGAGGAGGTTCACCAGGTTGATTCCAGAGATGAAGAGGTTAGACTATGAGGAGAGATTGAGTCGCCTGGGACTGTACTCACTGGAATTCAGAAGAATGAGAGGAGATCTTATAGAAACATATAAAATTATGAAAGGGATAGATAAGATAGAGGCAGGAAAGTTGTTTCCACTGGTAGGTGAGACTAGAACTAGGGGACATAGCCTCAAGATTTGGGGGAGTAAATTTAGGATGGAGATGAGGAGGAACTGCTTTTCCCGGAGAGTGGTGAATCTGTGGAATTCTCCAATGAAGCAGTGGAGGCTACCTCAGTAAATATATTTAAGACAGAGTTTGGATAGATTTTTGCATAGTAGGGGTATTAAGGGTTATGGAAAAAAGGGAGGTTCGTGGACATGAGTCCATGGCCAGATCAGCCATGATCTTATTGAATGGCAGAGCAGGCTTGACAGGCCACACGGCCTACTCCTGCTCCTATTTCTGATGTTCTTATATTCTCAGTTTGCATTTACAGGTCTGTGTACCACCACTCTCAGAAATCAACTGGTTCATGTGTTCTGCAGGCAGTCATCATAGATCATCATTCAGTCTCCAGACAAGCACAGAACATGGCAAAACAAACACCAAAGCATCAACTCCTGTGTAATTTTAGTATGCAAAACTGCAGACTAAAGAATTGCAACTATCTCTTACTGGAATAAAACTGTACATTCCAGACTAAAACATGTGACAAGTCTGTGCAAGTGGCTGTTCCTCAGGTTTCCTAACACATTATGTTCCTCGCAGTGAGCAGTGAGGAAAATGGAAAAGACTGGTGCTCATGCTGCACAAATTTCAAGCTGAATGCATTACCAAACTACGTACATGTCCCCATACACTAACTTGAAATTCACTTTCTTGCAGACATTAACAGTAGAACAAGGAAATACAATAAAAAAAACCTAAAGGATGGACAGATAGATCGAAATGAGTTCAAGTTTAAGTTTACTGTCATTCAACCACACACATGTATACAACTAAAAGAAACAACATTCTTCCGGAAACAAGGTGCAAAATACAGTAGATATATCACATATAATACTATCTGGTAATAAAAAATACATTCAGATGTACAAGTCAACATAAAGTGCACATACAACAGGTAATTAATGTGCACAGGATGGAAGTGAATCTATAGGCTGTAGAATCAGTTCAGAGTTGAGGTAAGTGAATTTATCCACACCACCTCAGGAGCTTGATGGTTGAATTGTCCTTGGAACTATTCCAAAGGGCTGGAATATCTGAGTGTACAATGTGTCATGATTTCTTTTTAAAGTTTGGTTATGGAGAACAACACAGTCTGGGCATAGGTAGGAAAGCAGACAGATAAACAAGCTCATACAGTCTTTGAGGGAGGGGTTTTCCCAACAGAGATTTTTCACACAATCCAATCACTCTTCAGATGCCCAAACAAGCAGGTTACGACAGGTCTTGAATTTAATATCTCGGTTCATGAATAGCATCTTGGAGCCAGCCTGGATTCCCAGCTCAAACTCTTGAAGTAGAGTCCAGCTCAAAGGAGGAAGACTTGGCTTTCTATCATGTCATTAACCTAACCCTCAGAATTTGGAGCTAAAAAAGCTGCATTTAAAGTGGAGAAGTTGTTACAATGCACAAAACTATTTCAACGCCGAAAGCTCCCACAAGTAAGGTTGATAAAGACCAATTTTTTTTTTTGCCTGTTATTTGCTTTTGGGACAAGTATCTCCACTGTCCCTCAACACCGCTGCTAGCTAGGAGAGCTCCTCTTGCAGGAATTACTTTGGCAGCATCTATGGAAAGGAACGAAGAGTTGGTATTTCAGGCCGAGACTCTTCATTAGGAAGTTAATGACTCATTCAATAACTGTCGCAGTTAATAACGGGAGACAGTGGTAGAAGTAGCTCAATCCTAAGCAGTTTAGTCAAATTTATGATTATAACTGGAGATGTTAGTTAGGGCACAGTTTGGGGGCAAAGTGGCATGTCTGGTAGAAAAAGCCGCCTTACAACTCCAGCGCAAATTCCCTGAAGAGGTGCCTCAACCCAAACACATCAACTACCCGTTTCCCTCCATGGACTCTGCTTGACCAGATTATGTGTCACTCACAATTCCAGCCACTTGGATTCATTCTCAATCTCTGGTGATCTTCATGTGGAGCTTACGCATTCTTAGTAACTGCTTGGGTTTCCCTGTATAGTCCAGTTTTCAGCTACATCCCAAACACATGCTGGCTAGTCACAGGGGACATAAATTGGCCCTGGTGTCCAAGCAGTTGATGGGAATGTGAACTGGATGGGTTTGGGGTAAAATGTGAGGGAATGGGATAGCCTGGAGAGCCAACATGGACTCAATGGGCCAAAATAATCTCCTACCATTAGGAAGTATGGAGAGAACATCTGCTCACTGGGAATAGTGAGTTGTGGGCATGCTATGTTGGTGCCAGAAGTGTGGCGACACTTGTGGGCTGCCCCCAGCACAATCCTCACTGATTTGATTTGACACAAATGACATTTTTCACTGTGTGTTTGATGCTTCGATGTAGTGACAAATAAGGCTAATCTTCTCGTGACAGTAGACAGAATCTTCAGAACTAATAGAAAATTATATGACCTGGAAAACATGGATTTTTACAACAATCCGGTCGTTTTTCAGAACTAGAATCTGAATCAGGTTTAATAACACTGGTATATGTCGTGAAATTTGTTACTGAGCAACTGCAATACAATGCAATACATGATAAATATAGAAAAAAACTAAATTACAGTAAGATATACATATATTAAATAGTTAAATTAAAAATAGCAGTGCAAAAAAAAACAATTAATAAAAACGTGAGGTAGTGTTCATGGGTTCAATATCCATTTAGGAATTGAGTGAGCTGTTCCTGAATCGCTGAGCGTGAGTAGTGAAAAGGGAAGTCAAGAAATCCATGGATTGGGATCACATCATGTGGCGCTGGCTAATTTTACAACTTTCTGTAGCTTCCTTTGATCCTGAGCAGTAGCCCTCCCCCATACCAGACAGTGATGCAGCCTGTTAGAAAGCTCTCCATGGTACATCTGTAAAAGTTTGACTGTTTTAAGTAACGAACCAAATCTCCTCAAATTCCTAATGAAATATAGCTGCTGTGTTGCCTCCTTTATAGCTGAATCGATACGTTGGGGGCAGGTTGCATCCTCAGTTATCGACACCCAGGAACTTGAGATTGCTCACTCTCTCCACTTCTGATCCCCTTACGAGGAATGGTTTGTGTTCCCTCATCTTACCCTTCCTGAAGTCCACAATCAGATCTTTGACCTGACTGTCACTGAGTGCAAGGTTGCCTCAATTAGCTGTGGTTGTTATCATCAAGACAAACACTAAATTGTTAATTCCACAGTTCCTGCAATTGGATTTGAATTCTGTACCATTTGTCCTCTGGTTATGAAAGGAGAGCATTACAAAGGCTAGATAATTTGAGATGGTTAAGGAGGGTATAGTTAATCACTGAAACATCAGGGAATTGAGGGTGTGAGGAGCTGGCACAGAGGCGGCGTTGAGGCCTGGGAAAGATCAGACAAGATCGCACTGATAGGTGGATTAAGTCTGAAGAGCCAGATATCCTACTCTTGCCCCTATTTTCTTCTGGTCTTCTCCCAGTACAGCCAGTCAGCCAACTTCCCAGAGTCACAGAGCACTACAGACCCCTCTGTCCATACAGTCTGTGTCAACCTATTACTCCACCTAGTACGACAAACAGGTTTCTCCTCATAGGACAAACATGCCCACCACAGGAATCAATCTGGTAAATCAGACCAGAACATGATGTGACGTGAGACAAGGGAAGGGAACACTCTGGTCTTCTTCAGGACAGACAACTCAGAAAGGCCACCCTGGTATATGGGACGCAGAAGAAAGCAAGGCTCATTGTAAAATGGAAGTCATTCTTTACTATAAAAAGAAATGAGTAAGCATAGACAGGCCATAAGAATGAAATTGTTTCAGCCAAACAACTGTTGATCTTGGATACAAAACACTAAGGCAAAGTTAACCTAAACCATCACTAGCAAGTTACACATGACCACATCGATTCAATCCTTAATCGTCATGTAATGTTCACACGAACAACATTCCCCAACATCTCCAGCTTGGTTGAAACATTCGACGTGAGCGCTGAAAGGGGAAGTCAAGAGGCCTGTGGATTGGGACCACACAATGTGGTTTGGAGCACTAAATTTCCCCAGAGCCAATGAGATCACGAACGTTTGCTCTGTGAGATGTAACTCCCCAACCACAGATGCAGTGTTTGGTGGGGAAATGAAATAAGCAAGCTCCAGGTGGAGTGGTGCAAGCGAGCAGTTCTACTGCCTCACAGTTCCGGAGATGTGGGTTCAGTCTCAGCTTCCAGTGCTGTCTCTTGCAGGCTCTCTAGGAAGAGAGACTTCTTGGAGTGACTAGGAAGAATAAAATGGGATTAGTGGAGATGGGTCCCTCACACATCAGGGACGTTGGGCCAATGGGCCATTTTCCTCACACAATGACTGGGGAACCTGCAAGGGCCTTGGTAATGTACTGGTCCATTTTACATCATTCACCGCAACTCGGTGTTTAACCTGTTTAATCAAGCTGGAACGCTGGCAAAAATCGAAGAGCTGATTATCGACTATGGGAAGAAGAAGCCAAAGATCCATGAGCCTGTCCTCATCAGGAGGTAGAGAGGGTCTGTAACTTTAAATTCCTTGTCCTTAATATATCAGAGAGCCTGGCCTGGGACCAGCACAGAGGTGGCACAACAGTGCCTCTACTTTCTTAGAATTTAGCTTAGATTGAGCATGTCACCAAAAACTTTGACAAATGTCTATAGATGCACAGTGGAGCGCGGTTAAGATGGTTAAGGAGGCTATAATCAATCATTGAAACATCAAGGGATTGAGGGTATGAGGAGCTGGCACAGAGGAGGGGTTGCATCCTGGCCTGGTATAGAAACATCAATGCCCAGGGAAGAAAAAGTGGTGGATACAGTCCAGTCAATCACAGGCAAAGGCCTCACCATCATTGAGCACATTTACATGCAGTGCTGCCACAGAAAGCACCAGCCATCATTAAGAACACCCACCATCCAGGCCATGCTCTCTTCTCACTACCACCATCAGACAGGAGGTTCAGGAGCCTTGGGGCCCACACCACCAGGTCAGGAACAGATATCACCCTTCAACCATCAAGCCTGTGAAACAGTGTGAACAACTTTACTCAACTCTGAACTAATTCTACAACCTACAGACTCACTTTCAAGGACTCTTTACAACTCATGCTCTCAGTATTTTTTCATTTGAATAATTTGTCTTTTGCTTGTTTGCCAATCTTTAAGTATATTTTCTGTAAATTCTACTGCCTTTCTTAATTTTCCTGTAAATGCCTGCTAGAAAATGAATCACACAGAGGTATATGATAACACTGATAATAAAGTACTTTGATCCTACCATTACTTTATCATTTCTCGTCAGTCACCTTACGTACAGATACTCCGTGCCCAGCACCACTTTATGAACAATCAATCCACGTATATGTCAAAGTACAAAGTACATATACTTTAAATAACCTTGTGTTCGGCTCCTTACAGGCAGCCACAAAACAAAGAAACCCAATAGAACCCATTAAAACAAAGAACACCGTCAAACAGCCAACGAGCAGAAAAAAAACAAATGATACGAACAATAAAAGCAAGCAAATAATATTCAGAACCAAAGTTCTCCAAAGTGAGTGCACAGCCGTGAATCCAGTCAGAACTGCAGCAGCCCTTTAGCAGCAGACCACAGCCTTAGTTCAGTGCAGAGAGACGAGCAACCTCACAAAGCAGCGAGCTGAACAGGCCCATCCTTCCCCTCCAGCACCAATGCCCTGACCTTTTCAATCAGGCCCGACATTTAGTTTGACCAAACCTCGGGTGATTCCACACTCCCAAACCTGGGCCCTGCTGCTTCGATATGCTCCTGGGCTCCATCGCATGTCAGTGATTTGCCCCGTGCCCGACCTTTCTTACTTGGCCCCAGTGCTTAAATCGATCAAACCTCGGGTCTTCCCTCGGTCTCGGGCCCCACTGCCTCAGTTCTGCCTCACAGAATCGCCTCCGAGTCCGCTCCGGCAATGCCCAAACGTTAGCTCATTCCCCACTCTTGTGCCCAGGACAAACCGCAACCATCCCACACGCTCGAGACTTCAGATCACACCGCGAGAACAGCAGGTCATACAGGTGGTTCAACAGCTCAACTCCGAATGAGAAGTTACAGTGATCACATCTGAGAAAAGTGTCACTAATACAGTAATTTTCATTTGCTGAACAAGTAGTGAGTCAGACAGCTGGGCTGCTGGACAAGTGCATCTGACTGGCTGCGTCGTGCTCTGGTACGGCAACGCAAGCAGCTGCAGAGAGTAGTGGACTCCACGCACCTGCCACCCCACCACTGGTAGTATCTACATGAGACACTGCCGCAGAACAGCAACATCTATCAAACATCCCCACTATCCAGGTCATGCCATCTCCTTGCCCGAGGAGCCTGAAGCCCTACATTCAATAGCTTAGGAACAGCTTCCTGCCCCCTGCCGTCCACGTACACAACATTGTACCTTTTTGCACTATTTATTTTGTAACTTATAGTTTTTAACGTTTTTGTTCCATCAACGTTCATGGTCATACATGTCAGTGATCCTGAGCTACAGAAGCCTGAAATCCTATACCACAAGGTCCAAGATCAGTTACCTTCCCTCAACCATTCTAATTGTGTTCTTTCTTGGACAAATTTGTAGAATTTATGTTTAATTTCAGTTTTTCTCGTGAGTGTTGTGTCTCTGATATGTGCTGGGACCTGGCGGTCCCGATGAAGGGTCTTGGTCAGAAACATTGACTCTCTCCATCGGTGCAGCCTGACCTTCCGAGTTCCTCCTGCTAGGCAGGGCACAAAACAACAATACTACTGGATGCCAAACCCATCCCAACACGAGAAACAAAACTTGGAAAAACGTGACCAACTATTAGAGCCTCTCCACATCATGTCGCAGTTCCTCTCTTGCAAGCGTAGAGAAGGCATGCAAGAGAGGCTGTGGATGCAGGAACCTGGAGCAAAGCACAAGATTCTGGAGGAGCTCAGTAGATTAGGCAACATCTAACTAATGCTCCACATATGCTGCCTGACCTGCTGAGTTCCTCCAGTATCTTGTGCGCTGTGGTGATGCTGTATTCCACTGACATGGCAATTCACATTTAGACTTCTTCTCTCTTTCCGATGATTTGGTTTGGAGTTGGAGTCAGTATCGTAGCTTATGGATTCATTACCCTCAGTATCTAATCACAGCCTGGATACTGTGTTTGTTCAAATTGGGAGTCAGTATCTGAGATTTCTGATCGGTCAGATGAGGGGTGTTACAGGCAGTCTACCAAAGGAAGGCAAGCTTCAAGTATCAAACCTTCATCGGGACAATCTGGATTTACACAGGCCAATCAGAATGAAGGAAAGCACCTCCTCAGATAGAGTGATTCAGCTCCCAGTCCTAGAGCCAAATTAAAATCATTGCATCAGTGCAAATCAAAGTCACTTTCTACCCATGTTAAAACTGCACCCAACTGAAGACCAAAGTTCACAAGACTTTTGATAACTGGGTCAATAATAAAGATAGAAGACTCTTCTTCCAGGAGTAACCAATCCTGGATCCCACTTGTTGAGGAGCTTAGGGTATAAAGAAATGTTAATAATTTCTCTTCCCACAGATGCTGTCTGAGTATTTCCAGCATTTTCTCTTTTTTTAATCTTGGGCTCTTCCAGCCTGGCTCCATTTCAGGCACTCCCTAAAACCTAGTTAATTTTACTATGACTAAGGAGTCATGTGACTCAGGTGTCAAATTCTTTTTGTTATTACTCTAGTTATGGTTTATTATATTGAAAGGGCTATATAAAAGGAAGCTGCTTCATTGTTCAATTAGTGAAGCCCTTCTATCATCTAATTAAACCTTATTTATGCTCTGAGTCACAGCATGTTGAAAGCCATAATCATTGATATTAACAGAACAGCAGGAGGAAACGTTCGACTGATCAAATCCACGGCAGGCGAAAAAACGGACTAGATTGCCTCTCCCACTAACTGTTCACAGTCCATGACCCTGTAGGAGATGGTTTATCCAGGTGATTTTTAAGATCACAAGACAAACTCAGCAGCCACTTTATTAAATACACCTACATGTTAATGCAAATATCTGATCAGCCAATCAGCTCAATGCATAAAAGCATGCAGATATGGTCTAGAGGTTCAGTTGTTATCCAGATCAAATGTTAGAATGGGAAAGAAATGTGATCTAAGTGACTTGAAACGTGGAATGATTATTGGTGCCAGACATGATGGTTTAAGTACAGTACCATGCAAAAGTCTTTAAGCACATATGTATTGCTAGGGTGCCTAAGACTGCATTTGTCAGTGTGGAGCTCCACAGAAGGGGTGTGGGACAGGTGGCAGAGAAGGAGTGCCAAAGCTGGGGGGCACGGTCTACCCTGACCTGAGACACCAGGCAAAGTCATTTGATTCCAAACAATTGGTTTATTGATCATTACAGAATGTATTTCTGGTACTTCCCTTCCCTTTTCCCAACAATGATTTCCCTCTCCCTGCCCCCTTCCCACTCTCAGCCCACAACAGAAGCCTATCCATCAGGTTCAGTATCACTCACATAGGTCATGAATTTTTTTTTCCCCGCAGCAGCAGCCAAGTAGTACAATATATAAAATTACAACAGTACTGTGCAAAAATTTTAGGTGCCCTCACATTACAACATCGGTGCTCTGAAGCACATTTATGAACACACTGCATGTCGAACCTTGAAATGGATGGGCTACAGCAGCAGAAGACCAGAGTGGGTTCCACTGCTGTACCTAATAAAGTGTATAGGATGAACGTTTCTGCCTCCACCATCCTTTCCAGCAGCAAGCTCAAGACGATGACCATTTAAGTGAAATCATTTGTTGTCAATTTTCTCCCAATCAGCAATATTTTTCCTATCGACAAACCAGCACCACGTTAAGTTGTGCAGCTGGTAGACATATTGCCTCTCTTAGCTCCAGCAACTATGTTTAAATTGACTTCTGGTGCTATTTGCTTGGCGTTTTCATATTCTCGCTGTGACTGCCTAGGTTTCCTCCAGGTAAGAAATGAGGCACATTAGCAACCCTACCAGATGAAGGGTCACAGGTAGGAACCCACAAAGACCTTTTCCTGCACACTGAGAGGTGCCATTTTACAGCATTTGGAGAGAAGAATAGCAACAATGGAATGTGGGGAATGGGAAACGTGGATGGAGTCAGTTTGTGAACCACTTTTCCACAGTGATCAGCTCACCTTGACACACCTTTCAAGACGTGAAACTGCACCGTTCCCATACCCGTTGCCACATCCTGCTGATTAACTCTTACCCTGGCTCTGATGGGTTTACTAGTCCCTGGCACACAGGGCATCTGCCATCGCATGGCCCTCCACACCATCCACGACACCTTCAAGAGACAGAGCTCAAGAAAGTGACATGTGTCACTAAGGACTTTCACCATCCAGGAAAAGGCCTCTTCTCCTTACTACCATTGGGGAGGAGGTACAGGAGCCACACTCATGATTCAGGAATAACTGCTTCCCCTCTGGTATCAAGATTTCTGAATGGTCTGTGACTTAGGAACACTACCAAGCTACTCCTTTTTTTTGACACTAGAGTATTTATTTTTGTAGCTTTCTAATAATTTTTTATGCCTTTGCACTGTTATTTGAGGCATCCATTAGTCTTGCGAGACCATGGATCTGTAAGTCCTGGAGTGTCCTCCCCAGGGTGCAGGCCTGGGCAAGATTTTATGGAAGACCGGCAGTTGCCCATGCAGCGTCTCCCCTCTCCGTGCCACTGATGTTGTCCAAGGGAGGGCAAGGGCCGATACAGCTTTGCACTATACTGCTGCCATGAAACAACAAATTTCACATTATACAAGTCAGTGATAATAAACCCACTTCCAATTCTTGGGGCCCTCCATCACCCTTGCAGCCTCTGCCTCCGACATTTCAGAATCAGAATTCAGTTTACTATCACTGAAACATGCTGTGAAATTTGTCGTTCTGTGGCAGCAGTACACCACAAGACACAAACACACTTACAAGTTACATAAATATATAGTGCAAATGATGAATGATGAGGTATTGTTCAATGGACCGCTCAGAAATCTAGTGGCAGAGGGAAAGAAGATGTTCCTAAAACAGTAAACGTGTACATTCTCCCTGACTGTAGTAATGAGAAGAGGGTACATCCGAAACACTTTAATGATGTAAACCGTCACCTCTTGAAGATGTCCTCAAGGGTGGGGAGGTTTATGCCCATGGAGCTGGTTGAATCAGTATGCAGCCTCTGCATTGGAGTATCCATGCCAGGTGGTGATGCAACCAAACTCTCCACCATACATCTGTAGAATTGGTAACATACCAAATCTCCTCAAACTCCTAACGCAGTAAACTCGCTGCAAGGGACAGTGCATGAAACAGCAGACACTCTGGGGCTGCCACACTGCAGAGCTACAGGCATTGTGTACAACTGAAGATGCCCTTGCATTTTTCAGGCTGTAATGCAGCCGTAGACCCCACCTTGGAATCAACAATCACCTTGGAGATCATGGAGCCAAAATGGGAGGAAGGTTATCCTCCAAAAAATTCCAAGGACTCTGGAAATCTGGGGGGAAAAAAATAGAAAATAAGAAATGTTGGAAACACCCAGCAGGTCAGGTAGCATCTCAGAGAAGCAGAGTTATGCTTCAAGTCAACTTCATATTTCTCTTTCCACAGGTGCTGTTTGACCAAAACTTTTCCATATTTTAACTTGGGCCAATTTTTTTTGATGGGCTTCTGAACTGATGTTTGTGCTCTTGGAGCAATATTTTACATCAAAATAAGGTTCCGTACCAATTTCGTGACATATCATTCCAGTTTCTGTCCTTTTATCTTAGAAATATTCTTTTGCTTTGGGACAAATGAGAAGCTAAGGCCTAGGTAGGCAGGCTAGGAAGGAAATCCCTCTCACAGTCCCATCCTTTGCAATTCACAGATCACCAGCCAAACTGTGAGGTGCTTTCTAAAACCTGTTCTCAGGGATTTCTCTGTCAAGACCGATTATGAAGCATGGAAACAGTGACAGAAGTAGGGGAACTAGTCTTAAGGGGTGGACATTTTTCTTGCCTGGTGAGAAAACTGTTCACTGTCAGGCATTTGAAGAATTTGTCAGTGATGCAAACATGTAAATGTACTGAAATACATCCATGATAGAAAATGGGCTGTCAACACCTGAGGTGTTTAGTGGGCTAGAGGCAGGTGCAGGGAAAGAGGAACAGAGGAATAGACCAATGGGAATAATTAAATATTCCTGTTTAGGACTACAACAACTGACATCCACAGTAACAGCTGATCCTCAAAATCAGTAGACTCTGGATGACTCTTTTAAAAAGAAAAGAAACAAGGAAGGCGCACTGGTTCGCAGGAACGAACGAAATGCAAAGGGCACCGACCTGCAATACTGACCATCCTGCTGGCAAATATAGTCCGTGGAAAATAAAACCGAAGACCCATGTGGATGGTTATGTGCCTTCAAGAACATACCCAAACCAAAACCCATAGGTGAACGGGGAGATTCGTAGTCTAAGGAGGGCTAGCTCCATGGCACTCAAGACTGGTGATCTAGAACTGTACAAGAACTCCAGGTACAACCTATGGAAGGCTATTTTAAAAGCAAGAGAACAATTCTGATTGAAGTTAGAGATGGATTTGGATGCACATCAGCTCTGGCAGGGTTTCAAGGGCATTGCATGTAGGCCTCCGTTAGTCTTGACAGACCATGGAAAGTTTCCAGGGCGCAAGCTGGGCAAGGTTGAACGGAAGACCGGCAGTTGCCCAAGCCACAAGTCTCCCATCCCCACGCCACCGATGTTGTCCAAAGGAAGGGCATTAGGACCCATACAGCTTGGCTGCCAGTGACATCACAGAGCAATGTGTGGTTAAGTGCATTGCTCAAGCACACACACGCAGCCTCAGCCAAGGCTCGAACTAGCGACCTTCACATCACTAGACGAGCGCATTAACCACTTGGCCACGTGCCAACTTTCCACAAGGCAAAACCCAACATCATGAATGTCTGTGATGCTTCACTCCCAGATGCAGACTTTGGAAAGCAAAACAGAACTACACCTATGCAATTCCCTCTAGTGTCTGGTGACTCAGTGACCTCTGTCTCAAGAGGCCCATGTCAGAATAACTTCCAAGAGAATGTATTTGGTAGGGCACTGAAAACATCTGCAGCTGAATTCTTGAGCTTCTCACAGGCAGCCCGCAATCAGTCTGGATCAGAAATAACATCTCCTCCTCGCTGATAATCAATACCTCAAGGATGTGTGCTTGGCCCACTGCTCTATTCTCTCTACACCCATGACTGCGTGGCTAGGCATAGCTTAAATACCATCTATAAATTTATCAATGACACAACTATTGTTGGCAGAATTTCAGATGGTGACGAGCAACTAAACAGGAGTGAGATAGATCAGCCAGGCTGGTGGAGACGCAACAACCACCTTGCACTCAACGTCAGTGGGACTGTGAACTGTGGACTTCAGGAAGGTGAAGTTGAAGGAACACACACAAGTTCTCACCAAGGGATCAACAGTGGAAGAGGTGAGCAGTTTCAAGTTACTGGGTTTCTACATTTCTGAGATCTATTCTGGCCCCAATACCGTGATGCAATTAAAAAGACATTAAGTTCCATGATAGGAGCACCACAGTAGAGTAGCAGTTAGCGTGATGCTTGAGGCATCAGAAGTGGAGTTCAATCCCACTGTCCTCCGTAAGCAGGTTTGCATGCTCCCCCCATGCACATGCCAGTTTCCTCCGAGTGCTCCAGTTTTCTTCCACAGTTCACAGAGGTACCGGTTAGTAGGTTAATTGGCCATTGTAAATTGTCCTGTGATCAGGCTAGAGTTAAAACAGTGAGTTGCTAGGCGGCATGGCTCAAAGGGGCAGAAGGGCCTCTTCCACACTGCATAATAAAATTTCCGTAGGAGTTTGAGGAGACCTGGTGCGTCACCAAACGCTCTGACAGATTTCTACAGAAGCTCCATGGAGAGCACTGGAACTGGCTGCATCACCGGCTGGTTTGGAGGGGCCACTGCACCGGAAAAAGCTACAGAAAGCTGTAAACTCAGCCAGCTCCAGCTCCACCATGGGCAATAGCCTCCCCAGCATCAAAGACACTTTCAGAAGGAGATTCCTCAAAAAATTCCTCAAAAAGGCAGCACTCGTCATTAAGAACCCTGTCACCCAGGACATGCCCCCTAATCAATGCTACCTTCAAGGAGGTGGTTCAGGAGCTTTCAGAAACACACTCAAATGTTTCAGGTACACCTTCATCCCTCTGCCCTCAGATTTCTGAACTACTATTTAAATTTTTTATACAGTATATTTCTCATTGTAACTTATGTTTTTATTATGTATTTCTGTGTACTGTATCACAAAACAACAAATTTCACAACATATGCCAGTGACATTAAAGCAGATTCCGATTCTGAGATGGGAAAAAGGGGGAGGGAAGGGAAGGGGAGGGGAGAGGAGTGTAGTGTTGTCCGGGAGCGGGTGGTAGGGACTACGGACAGAGGAGGGGAAAGGAAAGGAAGGAGACAGAGGTGCAAAGATGGCAGGGGCCAGGAAAGAGGTCAGAGGAACCAGGACGACAAGCATGACAATCCAACAACAACAGTAGGATTACTGGGCAAGACAAACACAATTCTGGAGGAACTCAGCAAGTCAGGCAGCATCCATGAAGGGGAATAAACAGTCAACATTGATTGCTTACACCAATCCATTGATGCTGACTTGCTAAGTTCACCAGCATTTTGTGTGTGTTGCTCAAGATTTCCAGCACCCACAGAATAAAAGGCATAAATCAAGTGGACAGCCAGAGATTCCCCCTCCCCCCAGGCAGAAACAGCCAAGGGTGCATAATTTTAACTTAATTGGAGGAAAGCGTAGGGGGATGTCAGAGACAAGCTTTTGCTACACAGAGTGGTGGGTGTGTGGTATGTGCTGCCAGGACTGGGGATAAAGGAAGATACATTAAGGACATTCAAGTGGCTCTTTGGTAAGCCCATGGACAAAGGGGGTAGATTGATGTTAGAGCAGTTAAAAATATGGCACAACGTCGTGGGTTGAAAGAACGTTACGGCACAGAACAGGCCCAAGTTCTTGCGTTTAGGAGCAGGATTGTTTGACTTGGCCTCAGTTAAGCAACCTGTCAGCAAAGTGCAGGTGGGGGAGGAGTCAGAGTACACCTCAATCAAAGCAAGTTTGTGATCTTGGACATCCCAACAGAACAGAGGCTGGGCCAAACCCCGAAGCCAGGGGGTAAATCCCTCCCCATCAGCAGCGGTATCTGCAAGAGACACTGCCTCCAGGAGGCAACATCGAACATGCCCCCACCTGGGCCACGCCATCTTCCTACAGCTAGCATCCGGCAGGAGGTAAAGAAGTCGCCCGCCCAATGTAGCTGTGAGAAGGTGGTGTCCCGACACTAGCAGCTTCGAGACAAGCTACTTCCCTTCAACCATTCAAATCTCCAACCAACTGGCAAAACCCTAATCAAAACAGTTTGGCAATACTGTGACCATTTTGAATGAGCTAAATTTCACTATGGTTTTCTTGTGAGTCCTGATAAAGGGCCTCAGCCCAAAACATCGACTCTGTCCAATTCCATAGATGCTGCCTGACCTGCTGAGCTTCTTCAGCATTTTGTATCCGTTACTCTGAACTTCCAGCATCTGCAGAATCTCGTTTTCTGATTGTCTGTGTTGTCATTGTGCTCTTTTGCATATAATTTAAGCTCACGATGTTACGTACCTGTGATGCAAGTTTTTCCATTGTACCTGTAATAATAAAGTAAATTTATTATCAAAGTATGTGCATGTCACCATATACATCCCTGAGATGCTTTCCTTGTGGGCATTCACTGTAGACATAAAGAAACACAATAGAATCAATGAGAACTGCACACAAGACAGGCAAATAACCAACGTGCAAAAGACAACGAACTCTGTACAAACAATAACAAAATACATAAATATATAAATAAATAATATCGCGGACATCGATTGTAAAGTCCTCGAAAGTGAGTCCATAGGTGGTGGAATCAGTGTTGTGGTGAGTGAAGGTAACCACGCTGGTTCAGGAGCCTGATGGTTGAAGGGCAGTAGCTGTTTCTGAACCTGGTGACGTGGAACCCAAGGTCCTTCACGAAGGTGTGGATGCTGCTTTCTTGTGGTAGTCCTCCTTACAGATGTGCTCAATGGTAGGGAGGGCTTCCTCTGTGATCGACTGGGCTGTTTCCATCACTTCTGGCAGACTTTTGCATTCTTGAGCATTGGTGTTTCCATACCGGGCTGTGATGCAACCAGTCATCTATAGACGATTTGTCAAAGTTTTAGATGATATGCTGAACCTGCGCCAACTTCTAAGAAGTTGGAGGCGCTGCCTGGCCTTTTTTGTAATGGCACTTGTGTTTTCGTGCCAGGACACATCCTCTGATATGATTACTCTAAGGAATTTAAATGATAATGCAAGATTCACAAAATAGTGCACCAACCAAATGCTTCTTCAGATTCCCTTAAATGAAAAAGGGAGTGGGAGGGGGCCGATGCCTTGTTGCTCACCGCTCCTTCACACTCACAACGATGGAACGATTAAACCTTGTGGCTCCAAGTCCAATTTGTTTCCAAACTACCTATTTAAATGGAATAAAAACATTCTGGAGTGGATGTTAAATATAACCAAATGAGAGGGGTCAACTGGAAACAACATATGAATAATACACAATTGCCTCTCATTAACACAATGATAAGCATAACCTTTGCACATGATAGATTTTCATTTTTAATTAGTGCAATTTATGCTTCTCAGAAGCCAAATAAATTGCTGAGGGATCAACAACATTGCTGGAATGTTTCATAAACATAAGAGATTCTGCAGACGCTGGAAATCCAAAGTAACACACAAAAATGCTGGAGGAACACAAGTCAGGCAGCTTCTATAGAGAAGAATAGCCAGTTGACGTTTCAGGACAAGACCCTTCATCAGGATTCCCAAAATATTGACTTGTTCATCCTTCTCCATAGATGCTGGCTGACGTGCTGAAATGCTTCATTCATCCGGTTAGAGCCCAAGGGAAACATCATTCATCAGCCATGTAAGAGGCGCTTGGGCTCCTGCTGTGTGTCTGTCAACAAATCTGTATGGGGCAAAGTCCGACTACCTCAGCAGTGTTCTTGCTTTGATCAGCTGTGCATTCTGACCACAAGTTACTGGTAAAGCTGGATCAGCCCAGCTTAGTTCTGCTTTGGAAAGATTGACAAAAGCTTGGCAAATAACGTCCTGGGCTTGAGTATGTGTACTTGTACACCGAGTGCTTGCTTGTAATTGCATTTTTGAGATCATTGATTCTTGTATGCCAAACTCAGATTGGGCGAGAGATACAGCATAGTAACAAGCCCTTCCAGCCCAACAAGCCCATGCTGCCCAACTACATCCACGTGACCAATTATTCTACTAAACTGAACATCTTTGCAACATAGGAGGAAAGCAGAGCACCTGAAGGAAACCCACAAGCTCATGGGAAGAACGTACAAATTCCTTACAGACTGCGGATTTTCATTTTCTCCCAAAAGAGGCTAACAATACGAGCCACACGCACACAAAATGCTGGAGGAACTCAGCAGGTCTATGGAGGGGGATAAACAGTCAACATTTTGTTCCAAAATCCTGTACTAGGACTAGAAAAAAAAAGTGGGCAGAAGGAAAGGGAAATAATTCTGAGTCTGGAGTGGGGGAGACCAGAAAGTGATGGCTCCTCTCTGCAACCAGCCTGGTAACCTGCTGAGTCTTCACAAGTAAACTGCTGTGTCTACATAGCACTTATCAAGGGGGATCACTCCTACTGTGTGGGAGAATCAAGAAACAGGATCCCTGCGTAATAATGAGAGGTATTGTTTCTTTTCAGTGGATTGCAATACCTTGGAACTCTCTTCCTCAAAGGGTAGCAGGAACAGTCTCTTGGACATTTATAAGGAAGTGTATGAATAATCCGGGGGGGGGGGGGGAACGAGGTGACCAAAGGTAGCAGGGAATACAAAGTTGAGGTTGCAGTCTGATCGGATACTGAATGGTAGTAGGTTCAGAGTCAGGATGAGGATTATCATTACTTGCATATGTCATGAAAGGGTTGGATTCCCTACTTCTGCTGATCATGGGTACGTTTTGGTACAAATATGAATACCAACTGCATGGTAGCATAGTGATTAACGTAACACCACTATAGCGCCAGCAAACTGAAAGGAGTCTGCATATTCTCCCCGTGACCACACAGGTTTTCTCCAAGTGCTCCGTTTTCCTCCTATGTTCCAAAAAGATGTATGAGTTAGTACATTAACTAGCCGCATGGGTATAATTGGGTGGAGTGGGGTCCATTGGGCTGCAAGGGCCGATTACAGCACTGTATCTCTAGATCAGCTGATTTGTAAATGTCATTCCCCAAGCTGTGAAATATCCTAAATCAACAACCAGTAACTCATAATACCCGTTCAAATCATTAATCAGTATTCATTCCACATTTCCGCTCTTTCAGCTAAAAGCAGTTAACACCTACTGTTACCACAACACACACACACACACACACATGAAATGCCGGAGGAACTCAGCAGGCTGGGCAGCATCCATGGAGGGAAATGAACCTTCGATGTTTTGGGCCAAGATACCTATTGCTGCCATTCCTGACAGAGAGGTCGGTCACACTTGGGATCTGTTTAATCCACATAATAATGTGCTGAGATACTTTTGACATTAGTAAATACAGTCATGAACTTGGCTGCTGAAGTCATAAGAACAGAAAGTGGTGGATGCAGCCCAATCTATCGCAGGCAAAGCCCTCCCCATCACTGAGCACATCTACAAGGATCACTGCTACAAGAAAGCAGCATCCATCATCAAGGACCCCCACTGTGCAGGCCATGCTCTCTTCTAGTTGCTGCCAGAATGAAGGAGATACAGCAGTCCTAAGTCTCCTGAACCAGCGAGGATCACCTCATTCACCTCAACACTGAACTGACAGCCACAACCTATGGACACACTTTCAAGCAACCCACAACTCATCTTCAAAATATTAATGCAAGTATCTTCTGTATGTATTTAGTAGTCTATTTAAGTGTGGTGCCCTGGTGCACATCTTTACTGTTGTGCTGTAGATATTTCATTTAGCAGCAATGCAAGAGCTGCCATTCTGCTTTCAGCCTGTTTGGATTATTGGTGAAGATAAGGGACGATGTGGAATGTGTGTCATCAAATTAGCAAGAAGTTTTCTTGGTACAGGACAGTAAGGTTGGACATGGGTTTTTTTTTTGTTGTTCGCGAGGAGATGAAGAGAGAAGACACTGGGGAGAACCGGTGGTAGCATACGATCCAGCCAGAGTCCCGTTTGCTCGAGATGGATTGTGAGCCACGTTCGGAAGGTGGTGTCTGCTTCCACGCTGACCGAGCGCCCAGCGCGCGAGTGACAGAGCAGTTCAAGATGAGCTCCAACTTGTGCACATTTGTCTGTTTAATTAGAATGGGCCCTTTTCTTTTTGTTATTCTTTACTAACCCTTTAGTTAAGATTCATAAATGTAATTCCTTTAATCGTATGCAGTGTACTGTCTGTTATTTCGTGGCATTGATTTGTAACAGGGTAGCAAATGACTCAACAGGGGTGGGATCAAGCACACCTCACTCTCTCCAGTTTGGCGGGGCAGAAGGATGTCTTCCTTAGACTTATGCAGCAAGGAAACCTCGGTGTTTCATATGTACTTATCTATTTATTTATTTATATGCTTATCTGCTTATGTATTTCTGCAGTTTTTCTTCTTTTATACATTGGTTGTCAGTCTGTGTGTAGTTTTTCTTTGATTCTATTGTATTTCATTACTGTAAACGCCTGCAAGAGAATAAACCTCGAGGTACTGTATGATGACATATACGTACTTTGATAATAAACTTGCTTTGAACTTTAAAGTGAAGGTGCAGAACATGGTAATGGTTAATGAGCCACACCCCATAAACGTCCTTCACACGAAAAACACTCCGACTCTGAGGTAAGAACAGGTCCCACTGGATGTCATTCACCCCGAGCTTGGCATCTTTACATTGTTTTTTCTTCTCCTAAAGCTTAGTACATTTTTTGCATCTCAGTGCAAAGCCCCTCAGCCAACCCCTGCATAAAACTGTAGAGGTTGGAAATCTAAAATAAAGACAGAAAATGCTGGAAATCTCAGATGGGGAGACACAAGCAAAAGTATTTCAAGCTAACAATCAGTCATCGTGGAAAAGTTAATACTTCAACTCCAGGCTCCTTCTCTGCCACAGTCTCTGTTGCACAAGGATTGGGCTGGTGGTTAAAAATGAGACTAACCTCAAGGGTGAAAGGTAATCTTTGGAGAGATAAGTAATCTTTCAGCACAGTACATCTTAAATACAAAGACAAAAAATATGAGGTGCACTGTAATATGTGGGAATTCCAAAGGTAAAGATTCTGTTTCACCTGCTACCATCAGGAGTTTTTATAGGTTGATCAGCTGCCAGTCATCAGATTGCACCATTGGAGGAAGTATTCGAGCTGGTCTTAGAGATCCCTTGGCCAAATCAACAACCAAGCCCTCAACCTGGAAGAACAGTTTCTGACAACTGAATCCATCAACTACAGTGGCAACAAAGTCAATAAATCAATGTTCAACAAACTAAGGAGGATTTGCATTTCTATTGCAGATTTTATGTCTCTATTGTATCTCACAGCAATCTACAGCCTGTGAATAATTATCAAGTTTTAGTCAACACACACAAAATGCTGGAGGAACTCAGCAGGCCAGGCAGCATCTATAGAAAAGAGTGCACCAGCATTTTGTGTGTGTTGCTTGGACTTCCAGCAAAAGCAGATTCTCTCTTGTTTGTATCTAAGTTTAGTAAGATACTTGACAAATTTTTCCATGGTAAGCCCATTGAGAAAGTCAAGAGGCATGGATAGGATCCAGGGAAACTTTGATAGCAGAGCTGGGCTGAGAAGTGGCAGGTGGAGTTCAATCTGTAAAAGTCTGAGACGATATACTTTGGAATGTCAAGGATTCTTATCAGTGTTGAGAAACAGAGGGAACTTGTGGTCCACATCCACAGATCCCTCAAAGTTGTACAGGATCCCTCATATTAATAGGGTGCTTAAAAAGGTTGGCCTTCATTAGCGGGGGAATTGAGTTCAAGAGCTGTGAGTTATTGTTGCACGCATTAGGGAGGGTGCAGTGGAGCTTTACCAGGATGCTGTCTAGATTAGAGAACATGTCTTACGAGAGAAGGTTGAGCAAGCTAGGGCTTTTCTCTTTGAAGCAAGGGAAGATGAGAGGCAATTTGATTGAGGTGTACAAAATAATGGAAATTTGATGGAGTGGACCAGCAGAGGCTTTTTCCCCAGGGTGGAAATGGCTAATGTGCTATTTCAGGTAGGTGTATTTTGAGAGAGAGACAGAGAGAGCGAGCACCAAGGATGGTAGCAGAAACTGATACTGTAGGGGGAATTTAAGAGACTCCTACATACGCACACGAATGAAAGAAAAATGATGAGCTATGTGGGAGGGAAGGATTAGATTAATCTTAGGAGTATGTTAAAAGGTCAGCACAACATCATGAGCCGAAGGGCCTGTACTGTACTGTATCTTCCCAAGTTCTATTCTCTAAAATGCAGTAACTATAATGATGCAGGGTATGGGGGAGTTAATTTACACCCCCCCCCCAAATACAGCTCATTTGTTTTCATGAAGTTTATCAATGAGCGAATATAAGGAGGGGGTATCTGCTGCTCTTACGTCCACCCACGAGGGTCGACAAGCCCTCTGTTTGAGACTTAACCCACTTCAGATAGTGTAGTTCTCCTAGATCCTCGAGTCCACTCAAGATTCCGAGAGACTGGAAGGAACAATTTGCCTTTAAAAGATCAAAGAGCAAAGGAATCCGAACAGGAGCGGACCATTACCGTAACCCCAGTTCACACAACCGTCACTCACTCTTTCCCCTCACAGATCAGATTGTGAACTCTTATTGACACCCCCTCTACAGTCTAGTTTCACTTCTTCCTTCTGCTACGTTACAGCAGGATCCAAGGTCTGACGAATGCCTTTACTCATGACCAAAAGGGCTGACACAGTCATCCTAACCGTGCCAGCTGGGGAAAGACCTTTGTCAAACCTCAAATGGAGCAAACACGTTTATCAAGAATCAACTTTATTCCCCTTATACATTTACATGCATTAGGAATGTGCTACAGCGTCATAGTCAAGGTGCAAAAAAAAACACTGAAAAAATATACGGAATAAATGATTATATGAAAATATAGTTAGAGGTTAAAGTGCAGTATGGAATAAAATGTGTATAAATGCACAAATAGCATCTTTTATTTACAATGTAAACAGCATTATAAAAAGTGGTTTAAAGTGTCTAGGGCAGGGGTCGGCAACCATTACCACTGAAAGAGCCATATGGACCCATTTCCCACAGAAAAGAAAACACTGGGAGCCACAAAACTCGTTAGACATTTAAAATGAAATAACACTGCATACAACGGTTTTTTTTTTGCCTTTATGCTATGTATAAACAAACTATAATGTGTTACATTTATGAAATTGATGAACTCCTGCAGAGAAAACAAAATTACATTTCTGCATGCAACAAAAATATTTTGAACTCTGAAAAAAAGACGTTGGGTTGAAGGTTACTCCATAGTTAGCTTACCTTCGATCGAAAAATTAAAAGAAATCGCGCACTGGCGGGTGTCAGGGATTGGCAGTGGTGATGTATATTAATAGCGATAAAAAACACGTTGTGGCGGTGTGCTACACGCAGCGCTAAGATAACGACACTGCAGTCAAAGATAACTTTATTCGAACTAAACAGCCTTGCTTTAAAGCCTCCCTCAACCTGCCCCCCCCCCCCATGGGCGCGGATGCTCCAAAAGACACGTACTCAGAAACCCCTGCAGGCCATCTCCCTTAGCCGGAACGGTGGCTAATTGTGAGCCGGTTTGGATGTGCCAGGAAATGGGGTCGCCTCAACGTTTTATTTAGATTGTACAAGATCACCATAATCTTCAAATTTCAAATTACATTTCAAAAACTAACAAACCACGGGGAGCCGCAGCACAGAGATGAAAGATTCGCATGCGGCTCCGGAGCCGCGGGTTGCCGACCCCTGGTCTAGGGTGCAGTGCAATGACAGGGTAATAAAGAATGTGGTGTGGATGGCTAACCAGAATGGTTGATCAGATTAAATGCCTGGGGGAAGAAACTTTTAAGATGGCATAGTTTTACAGTGCTTTCCAGAAGGAAGCTTTTTGCAAAAGGCAGTTTGCAGAGTGGTTAGTGTCCACAATGATTTGTCCTATGTGTTTCTTTTCACACCGCAGCACCGTGTGAACTGTAGCCCAAAGTTTCACCTCTCGAGTCCCAGATTCAACTCCCAGTTCAGAGATCGGAGCTCTGAAGTCCATGCTGGAACTCCAGCACAGTACCAAAAGTGTGCCTTGGGTGCTGCCTTTCAGGATCGATTAAACCAAGACTTCATCCTGTAGTTTGCAATTTTTTTTTGATTTCTCCCCAGCAGTAGGATGAATATTAATTAAAATATTGACCAAAGATTAGTAGATGATGGCATGGGGTTTAGCAGCTAATGCCAGCGAACACCGATTCGATTCCTGCCGCTGTCTAAGGAGTTTGTACATTCTCCCCATGAACGTGTGGGTTTCATCCGGGTGCTCTGGTTTCCTCCCACATTCCGAAGAAATAAGGGTTAGGTTAGTCAGTTATGGCCATGTAATATTGATGCCAAAAGTGTGGCAGCGCTTGTGGGCTGCTCAGCACATTCCTCATCAACTTGATTTGAACCGTAACGCTGGATTTCACTGTGTGTTCAATGTACATGTGGCAAATAAAGCTAATCTTTATTAAACTTCTTACGAGAGCATACTCCGTGAAATTAGTTGCTGCTTTTCCTGCAAAACAGTGGCTGCACATCAAAACTTCACTGGCTGCAAAGGGCTTTGGGATATCCACCTTTCACATCCATTTAAGGGAAAGAAACGCAAGTCCTTTTTTAGTTTTTTTTAAATATATAAATTGAAGTTGTGAATAAAGCCAAGGCAAATCTCTTTCCCAGACCAGATAACTTAAAAATCCATTAAATGAATGAATCATTTACACATTGTCATCACTGTTTTAGTAATTCTGACCAACAAAAGTCTCCCCTTTGGATACACATCCTCTTTCAAGAAGGTAATGAACTTTCAAACAACCCAATTGAAACCCTTTGAGCCATTAACAATCCTATCATTCCAAATCAGTAAAATGTTGTTTTTTGCAATCAGAGATAAGAAAAACACCACTGAAAACTGGATTTGTTTCTTCTGCTTGGGGAGAACAGTGGGGTGGGGGAATGCAGCTCCATGGCAACAGGATTCTTGGAACTATAAGACCTGCCCTGTGAGAAAAGGCACAGTCAATGAGGTTCAGGATAAGTGGAAGATTTTCCAGTGCAGTAGATAGGTAACAAATTTCAAAATCCTAGCCCAATCTAAATTACAAAAGCAGTAAACTAAGTACTTGTTCATGTTTCCAATGGATTTCTAGTCTTTATATTTCAGAGATCCAGCACGGTCACAGACCCTCCCAGCCCAACAAGCCAGTACCGCCCAATTTCACCCATGCAACCAATTAACCTACTAACCCGCAAGTCTTTGGAATGTGGGAGGAAACCAGAGCACCTGGAGAAAACCCACACAGATACAGAGAAAACATACAAATTCCTTACAGACAGCAGCAGGAAATGAACACAGATTATTGAACCTGGGTTTGAATCAGCCACCCAATTGGCAGTGAAAATGATGGAACATAGAAAAACAGTCTGGCCCATATACGAGTTAAATGCTTTATCAGTTCACCAGGTAATGTACTCACTGTGCAGAACTTCAATGACTAATTCTTACGTTGTTGTACAGGAATGAATGTAATAATTCAAGAAGAATGAATGTAATTCAAATAATCTGAGGGGAGGCTCTCCTTCCTGCCCACAGAGAGCCATAAATATCTTCCCAATGAGTTCAAATCCCAGTTCTGGTCAACACACTTTCAACTTTGAAGGCACTAGAGTAGAGGAAATACAGATCAAATTTAATAAAATACAAACTCCTTCCCACCGCTGTCTGTAAGCTTGTATGTTTTCCCAACAACCACGTGGTTTCCACCGACATTGCAAACCGTGGGCACGCTACATTGGTGCCATAGGCGTGGCAACACTTGTGGGCTGCCCAGCACCAACCTCGCTGATTTGATTCAACACAATGACAATGCCTATTTTGATGTACATGTGACAAAGTAAAGTAATTTTCATCTCTCTTTCTAAACAAAAGAAGTTAAGAGCAAGAGTAGGCCACTCAGGCCCTCAAGTCTGAATCACCATTCAATTAGAACTATGGACTGTATACCCCAGGCCTTATCTGCTCTTCTTTGCCAGTTGCCTCTAGTACTCAAATCCCTCACCTTTCGAATATTTTTCCCTTTCCCCTCTTAAACACTTCTGATATCAACCTCCAGGTGTACAAAATTCCAGAGATTCACTCCGTAAAAAAATGCTCCTAAGCACCTCCGGTTTTAAATGGGTAAATGGTTTGTTATCCTGGTTGGTCCTACCTAAATACAACACCTCGCACTTGGCTGCATTAAATTCCACCTGCCATTTTTCAGCCCATTTTTCTAGCTGATCCAGATCCCACTGCAAGCCATGATATCCTTCCTCTACACCCTCAATCTTGGTGTCATCTACACATTTGCTGATCCAGTTAACCGCATTATCATCTAGATCATCGATATAGATGACAAACAACAAATGACACAGCACCAATCCCCGATTCGCTCTTCCTAGTCACAGGCCTCCAAGTAAGAGAGGCAACCATCTACTACCTCTCTCTGGCTTCTCCCACAAAGCCAATGTCTAATCCAATTTACTACCTCATCCTGAATGTCGAGTGACCGAATCTTCATGGCCAGCCTCCCATGCGAAGCCTCCCTTGTCAAATGGCTTGCTGAAGTCCATGTAGACAACATCTTATTGCCTTGCCTTCATCAGCTTTCCCAGTAACTTCCTCAAAAAACTCTACAGGATTGGTTAGACATGACCTTCCATGCACAAAGCCGTGCTGTCTATCCTTAATCAGTCCATGACTATCCAAATACTTATAAACCCAGTCCCTTAGAATATCTTCCAATAACTTTCCCAATACTGATGCCGGGCTCGCCTGCTTACAACTTGCTAGTTTATTTTTACAGCCTTTCTTAAACAGAACAACATCAGCCATCCTGCAATCCTCCGGTACCTCACCAGACAATTTAAATATCTCTGCTAGGGCCCCTGCAATTTCTGCACTTGCCTCCTGCAAGGTCCGAGGGAACTTCTTACAAGGTCCGAGGGAACGTCTTATCAGGCCAAGAGGATTTATCCACCTACATTTGCCTCAGGACAGCAAACATCTCCGCCTTTAATCTGTATAGGGTCCATTAAGTTGATGCCACTTTGCCTCTTGTGTCCAACATTGTGATCACTAGATGCACGGTGTTCCCCTACACAAACTTCTGACACCTGCCCTGTCTCGTTCCCTGACAGCAGATCAAGTATCACACACTCTCTCGTTGGGACCTCTACGTACTGATTAAGGAAACTTTCCTGAACGCATTTGCCAAACTCTATACCATTTAGGCCTTTTACAGTAAGGGAATCCCAGTCAATATGTAAAAAGTTAAAGTCACTGACTACAACAAACTCATGTTTCTGGCAACAGTCTGCAATCTCTCTGCAGCTTCATTCATCTAAAACCCCTTAAATGGGGTCTATAAAATAGCCCCATTAACATGGTGATACCTTTCTTATTCCTCAGTTCCATCCATAAAGCCTCACCAGATGAGCTCTCAGTCTGTCCTGACTGAGCACTGCCATATCATTTCCCTGACTAGTAACACCACCCTAACCCCTTTAATCCCCCTCACCCTGTGGCAGCAAAAACAACAGACCCCCAGAATATTCAGCTACCAGTCCTGCCCCTCCTGCAACCAAGTCTCACTAATGGCTTCAATATCATAATTCCATGTGTTGTACCATGCCCTGAGCTCACCTGCCTTTTCTATGATACCTTTTGCACTGATGCAGCTCGGGACATTAGTTGCAATGCACTATGCTCAACTTTCGATTCCTGACTTTGTCCTGATCTTTAACAAGATCTGCCTCGACAACTTCTACTTGATCTGTTCTAGCACTCTGGTTCCCATTCCCCTGCAATTCTAGTTTACACCCCACCATACACATCAACAAACTTTCCCACTATGATACTAAATCCCTCCAGCTCAGGTGCAAACACCCTCTTCTGTACTGGTCCCATCTTCCCTGGAAGAGAGCCCGATGATCCAAAAATCTGACGCTCTCTCTCCTACACCAACTCCTTAGCCACGTGTTAAAATGTATAAATAGAAAATAGAACTTTACAGGCCCTTCAGCCAACAATGTTGTGCTGACCATGTAACCTACTCTAATCTCCCTATAGTATAATCTCCCCATTTCTGACCTCACTGGCGCGTGACATGGCAGTAATCCTGAGATCACACAAGCCCCTTACCTTAGCACCCGATTCCCTGAACTCACTTTGCAGGACCTCATCACTCTACCTACTATGTCACTAATACCTACATGGACCTCGACCTCTAGCTGCTCACCCTCCCACTTGAGAATGCAGAGGACTCAATCCGAAATGACACGGACCTTGGAACCTGGGAGGCAGCACACCATCTGTGAATCTCGTTCTCATCCACAAAGCCTCTTTTCTGTTCCCCTCATCACCACAGGTCACATCTTCTTCCCCTTCCCCTTCCAAGTCACAGAGCCAGGTTCCGTGCCAGGGACTTTCTGCTGTGACTTTCCTCTGCTACGTCATCCAGCCCCAACAGCATCCAAAGTGGTATACCTGCTGTTCTGAAAATGCAACATGTGCAGATGTGTTGAACCCAGATTTACTGGCGAGATGGCCCTTTTCTCAACATTCAGCTGTTATTTCCAGTATCTACAGACGCATTTGGCATTTAAGAGAGCCATTTGAAATATCCAAATGAAAAGAAGTTTGCCAACATTTCTGCGTGAAGACCGGTCATTTTCACAGGTGGACCATTCCACTTCTACTTAACCAGAGGTTACTCTGCACCAACAGCTAAGCCAACACGAAGTCTTTGGTGTTGAAATACAAATTCCTGTCAAACAGCCAAGGTACTTGGCTGAGCCTTATGACCTGTCCTCCCTCTCTCAACAGGATCCCAAGGAATAATTCTGTTCACAGCTGGTCAAGGGTTACCATTGAAAGAGCACAGAAGCAAGGGATTAATGCTAAACCTTTAGAATTCTCTGATTAGGCCTCAGCTAGAGCATTAATTCAGGGCGCCACATGTTCGGAAGTAGATACGGTGAAGGGATTTACTGGAATGGTACAAAGAATTAGGACAGTTCCATACAGAAAAACTAGGATTGCTCTCAGAAGTACAGTTTTAGCTAAAGGGTACGAGACCAGAAGACCTTTAAGACACCGAGTGGAATTAGTCCATCCAGTCTGCTCCACCATTCCATCGTGGCTCATTTATTATTCCTCTCAACCCCTTCTGCCTTTTCCTGGTAACTTTTGACACCCTTACTAATCAAGGACCTATCAACCTCTGCTTTAAATACACCCAATAACTTGGCCTCCACAGCCATTTGGGACAATCAACTGATTCACCAACCACTGACTAAAGAAAGTCCCTATCTCTGTTCTAAAGGGATATACTTGTATTCCGAAGCTGTGCCATCTAGTCCTAGACACTCCCACTCTGGGAAACACCCTCCCCAATCCACTCTACCTAGACCTTTCAATATTCAATAACATTTCGACGAGATCCCCACCTCATTCTTCTGAACTGCAGAGAGTGCAGGCCCATGGCCATCAAACAGTCCTCATGCAGTAACATTTTCATTCATACTTAACAGCTACAGGGATGGAGTGGGGAATGAGGTTGACTTTAGCTCTCAGAGAACTTTTGATCGGATGAAAAGTATGTCTTGATAGTTGGCAAAGAATCCAGCAATAAATGGAGGGTCTCAACATTCATCAGGAAACATAGACCACTGAGACTCCTCACCATCTGGGACTTGCCTTCTTCTCATTATTACCAATGCAGTGAACGTACAAGAACCTGAAGACTACCATTCAACAATTCAGAAACTGCTTCTTCCCTTCCACCATCAGTTTTCCGAATAGTGTATGAACCCATGAACACTACCTGATTATTCCTTTATAGTAAAATATTTACTATTGTAGTTTTTATGACTTTATGCTGTACTTTATTTTATTATGTTTGTTTAGAGATACAGCACGGTAATAGTTCCTTCTGGGTAAATGAGACCGCACAATCCAATTACACTCATGTGACCAATTAACTGACTAACCCACATGTTTTTGGACTGTGGGAGGAAACTGGAGCACCTGGAGGAAACCCACGTGGTCATGGAGAGAATATGCAAACTCCCTACAGATGGCGGTGGAATTGAACTCAGATCACTGCCAGGCTACCGTGACGGCCTCAGAAAACAGAAAAGCCACACGGTTACAAGGAGAACGTACAGACTCCTTACAGACAGTGGCAGAACTGCTGCCCAAAATAACAGGTTTCACACCACATGCGGAGTGATAACAAATTTTTTTCTGACCTGAAAATTAAATTCTGAAAGATGAAAATTAAAAACAAAACTACTGGCATTGCAAATCTGAAATAAAAACTGAAAATACTCAGCAGACCCAGACAGCATCCATGGAAAGAGAAACAGAAACAATTATGACAAATGCTGCCTGACATGCTGAGTGCTTACAGCATTTTCAGTTTCATCAACATTATAGAGTCATAAATTATTACAGCACAGAAACAGACCCTTTGGCCCATCTAACCTGTGTCTAATTCCATTGACAAGCGCCAAGACCATAGCTTTCCACACCCCTCCCATCCATGGATTCTCCTTGCCACTCTTCCATAAATACCTTTTTGTGCAAGGCCTCAGACATAGTGGAGCCATTAACTTCATTTCCAGTTACTGCCAATGACTTCTGCAACTCAGAGTGACCCTTGTCGTCACAGTTGCCTCTTACAAGTACTATTCTTCTCTGGTGACTAAGCTTAGAGGGGCAGACCAACCTACACAGTGTGCCTGTCACTTTTTCCACAACGAACTGTATTGAGCTGCCAGGTATGTTCAGTTCCTTTGAGGTGGTCTTCTAGCCTTCCCCAGGTCTGTACTTCTCTATTCTAGTTACCCTGACATGCCCTGAATGCTCTTTTGTCTACTGAAAATCTACCATACAAAGAGAGGGAGTATTTATTCAGGTGATCCTCCGGTTTTATACATCAACAGAATGGGCGAGTTGGTAACGTAATGTATAGTACTGCACCCAATGAGAGTTAGCATAGTGATTACAAAGGGGATGAATGCTTTTGCAGCCTCTCAATTTTGGTTTTTAATTTTTAGTAAATTGACAAAAGGTTTAGAATTCTTTTGATTTGACACGATGAAAAATGTTTTGTAGATTAGCCCAAAAAAATCCTACTTCATTATATCTACGTTTAGAAAATGAGACCGTTAAACGCGAAAATAGTTGTGGGGGCTGAATACTTTAGCAAAGGCACTGTACCTCTGCTATGGGGAAAAGTTTCTTACCATCTACCCTACCTGTGCCGCTCATAATGTCGCATACCTCTATCAAGTCCTCTGAGTCTCACCTGCTACAAGGAAAACAACCTCAGCCTTGACAGTCTCTCCTCCTAACTAAAACATTCCATATCTTATGTAGTCCTTGTATGTGTCCATACATTTACCATCACTGCAGGAGTTCTTGTGTCCTGGACAAAGAAGCGGGCAGGAAATTATCATTGTGGACACCACCTACCCTGCAAACTGATGTTTCTAAAGGCTCCCTTCTGGGAAGGCACTACAGAGTTACTAAAACAAAAACTTACTGGCATCTTTATAGTTTCTTGCCCAGGCAATTTATCTGATCAACTATTCCAGTTAGCACATCCCATCATCTATTACCCGTCTCTGCACTGTAAACACTTTGAACTACTTTTTAATAATGGTGTTTACATTGTAAATAAATGCCGGTATTTATGTAATCACAGCCATTTTTATTCCAGATCCATATTTTAACCTCTAACTTTATTTTTTCAATAATTCATTATTCTGTGTAATTGCTGAATATTGGTTTTTTTTGTTGCATGTCATGCTCTGACCAACACAATACAGCAAATTCCCAATATATACCTTAAATTTATATAAGGCAAATAAAATTGATCCTTGAAAGTAATGATAATGTTACAAGTATTCCTGGCTGAACAGCAACAGGAACACTGCTACTGAAAGATTTATCCCTTCCACCATCTATCTGAAAGGGAGCACATCCTATTTTAAAATGATGTGATCTGCTGAGAGACCTGACCATTCATGAACTGGTTTATGTGACTGATACTCTGAACTGTACCCAGGGTGCTGTGCCTCTCCCTGAAATAACAATTGCTAGACATAAAAATGGGCCCCAACCATCTCAACAGATACACAGAGACCTATTACTAGAATAGTTTGGCCTTGATTCATGATATTGTTAGAAAGTACTGTGAACAGGAACTCTTGCTACTGGATCGATTTTTAGTCAAGACTTATTCTGAACTGTTCTGCAATTGAGTGATTTGCTTGGCTATTCTGGTGGATAATTAAGACTTTAGTGACTGGAGGCACGTACTGGTCAGATGAAGACAGCAGATTTCTTTCACTAAAAGACTAAGAGTTTCTGGGTGTCAATGTCTCAGAAGATTTATCTGGGCCCAACACATTGATGCAATTACAAAGAAGGCCAAGACAAAAAAAACTTTGGATGAGGGAACAATCAGCATACAGATGAGAGATTTTTGAGTTTCATTACAAGTTTTAGGAGATTAGGTACTCAACAAATCTTTAGCAAATTTCTACAGATGTACAATCGAGAGCACTCAGACTGGCTGAACCACAGCCTGGTATGGAGGGGTCCAGTGTACAGGATCAGAAAAGGCCGCAGAGAGTTATAGACTCGCCCAGCCCCGGTCATGAAGGACCCTCACCACCAAAACATGGCCTGTCTCATTGCTGGTACAGGAGCCTGAAAACACACTCAGCATTTTAGGAACAGCTTCTTCCCCTGTGCCACCAAATATCTGAACAGCCCATAAACCCTTCAACACTTGGCCCTGATGAAGGGTTTCAGCTTGTAACTTCAACGCTTTATTCCCTTCCATAGATGCTGCCTGGCCTGTTGCATTCCCCCAGCATTTTGTGTGTTTTGTTCACGATTTCCAGCGTCTGCAGAATCTCATGTGTTTATGCCACCATGACATATGTAAGTGATGATAAAACCCTGATTCTAATACTAAACCCCGACTCTAATTCTAAAAAACACTGGTTAACCTGACGCATTTTTACAGCGAAACTGGACCCTTCATCAGGGGTAGAGCATACGCCTTGAAAACAAAAAAGGAATAAAGGTTCTGCTGTGGAGGTAGTCAGGAAGCAATCAGCATACAGGAGAGATGTCTATGCTTCATGTCTGCCTGGTTCCATTTCATCACCTCTTATAATTCACAATATTAAATAATTTACACTATTCAAATACCTGCTAAAGTCCACAAACCCATCATAAAAGAAGCCTGTTAGCAAGTTATCATGATCTAAACTATGGTGTCAATTTACATTTACACATTAACACTAAAATCTGTGACACAAGCACATCAATAGAGATGAGTGTGTTTCGGGGCGGGCTGAAGCTTAGCAGGAGAATTCCAGAGTTTAGGCAAGCCTGGAATCAGAACTGGGATCTCTTGTTTATGATACATATAAAGGATATGCTATGTATAAATGATATGGACAAAAATGTAAGCATACCGATTAGTAAGATTACAGATGTTGCAAAAATTGAGTTGTGGGTAGCAGATATTTAGATCAGTTAGAGATGTGAGCAGAGAAATGGCTGATGGAATGAAAGGGCTACAGAAAATAGTGGACACAGCCCAGTTCATCACAGGCAAAGCTCTCCCCATCACTGAGTCCATTTATAATGAAGTGAATCAGATTCAATATAACTGGTATAAGTTGTGAAATTTGTTATTTTGCAGCAGCAGTACATTGCAATATATAATCATAAACAACTATGAATTATAATAAGAAATACATATAAATATTAAAATAGTGGAAAAGAGAGCAAAAGAAAAAATAATGAGGTAGTGTACATAAGTTCATTGTCCATTCAGAAATCTGATGACTGTGGGAAAAAGCTGTTCCTAACTTTAGGCTCCTTCTCCTGTTGGTAGTAATCAGAAGAGGGCACGTCCTGAATGATGGGGGTCCTTAATGATGCCACCTTTTAGAGGTGTCCTCGATGCTGGGGAGGCTAGTGCCCATGAAGGACTTAGACGAGTTTGCAACTTCCCGCAGTTTTTTTCCCAAGCCCGTGCTGTCGCCCCACTATAGCAGACGGTGATTCAACCTGTGACAATGATCTCCGAGGTACCTCCATAGAAATGTATGAGTCTTTGGTGACATATCGAGTCTCCTCAAATTCCTAATGAAATACAGCCACTGTCATGCCTTCTTTGTAATTGCTTCAATACAATGAACGCAAGGTTGGTGTTGCTACATCACTTAACTGACACAAGAAAACATCCAGGCCATGTCCTCTTCCCACTACTACCATTGGGCTTGAGGTACCCCATAGTAGGCTCAGGAACAACTATTACCTTACAACACTTAGGCTCCTGAAACAGTGAGAGTAACTTCAATTACCACTACTCTGAACTGATTCTACAACCCACAGGCTCACTTTCAAGGACTCTTTGCAACTCATGCTCTCATTATGTTTTATTTGCATAGGTTGTCTTCTTTTACACATCAGTTGTTTATCAGTCTTTGTTTCTTTATGTATAAGTTTTCATGAATTCTATCGTATTTATTTTTCTCCTGTAAGTGCCTGCAAGAAAACAAATCTCGAAAGGTAGTATGGTAGCAAATGTACTTTGATAATAAATTTGCTCTGGAGATTAAGATTGAGCTTAATCTAAACAAGTGAGAGGTGTTGCAATTTGACGGGTTAAACTAACAAGAAAGTACACAGAAAACAGCGGGACCCTTTAGAGCAATGAAGTACAGAAGAGTTTGTGATTCAATTCCATAGTTCTCTGAATGTGGACACACAAGTAGATAGGATGGAAAAGGTGGTGTACTGATACTTGCCTGCAAGTACAAAAACTGACAAACCATGCTGCAGTTAGGTAAAGCTTTGGTCAGACCACAAATGAAGTCTAGCGTACAGTTCTGATCAATGTATTAAAGGAAGGATATGGAGGGTCTGGAGAGCATGCAGAAGAGCACCAGAAAGCTGCATGGGTTAGACTATTAGTTAACCATATGAGTCCCAATGAACAGTCTTGGCCCAAAACATTGACCATTTATTCCTTTTCATTAGACACTGCCTGACCTGCTGAGATTCTCCAGCAGTTTGTGTGTGTTGCTCTGGGTTTCTAGTAGAATCTCTTGTATTAGCCTATTGGCTGTAAGGAAAAACTGAACAAACTGAAATTGTTTTCTCCAGAGTGTCGGAGGCTGAAGGGAGACCTAAGATCATGAGAGGGTACAATTTTGTTCCCAGAGTAGAAATGTCAAAGACTGGAAAGCATTGCTGAAAAGTGAGAGGGGAAAAAAAAGTTTAAAGGCATTGTGCCAGCAAGTTTTATTTTTTTTTACAGAGTGCAGAGGCACTCAGAATGCATTGCCAGGGGAGCTAGTAGAAAGAGGGACGATAGCAACATTTGGAAAATCATAATATTATCACTTGTACCGAGACATAGATAATTTCTTCACTTTAAAATTCAGTTAATTTATGAGACATTTAGACAGGTGCAATAATAGATAGTTAATAAGGGATATAGATCACGTGCAGGCTAATGGGACATGCTTAAATTGCCATTATGATCGACAGAGACTGCTCCTATGTTGTATTATTCTGTGTTCTAACACAGGGATATACAAAACCAAGAGGTCACAAGAGGTCAAGCTGAGAAATTAAGTGCAGCACTGTTCAGGCACACGCTGTCACTCACAATGCAGCCCGAGTCTCTCTGGATAGCCTCCAACCTGATGGCATGAACACAGATTTCTCTAACTTACTGCAATTTCTCACCCCCCCCCCCTTTCTCCTCTCACATACCCATCATCTCCCTCTGGTTCTCCTCTTCCTTCCCTTTCTCCCACGGTCCAATGTATTCTCGTGTCGGATTCCTTCTTCTTTACCTCTTCGACCTATCATCTCATTTCATCCCTCCTCCACCACCCACCCATCTTGCCCCTCAGCTGGACTCACCCATTACCTGCCAGCTTGTACTCCTTTCTTCCCCACCCAACTGATTCTGCCTTCTTGCCCCTTCCTTTCCAGTTCTGGTAAAGAGCCTTGGCACAAAACACCGACTGTTTATTCCTCTCCACAGACGGTGTCTGATCTGCTGAGCTCCTCCAGCATTTTGTGTGTTATGCAGGCTGAGAGCAGCTTATACAATTACCAACACTGAATGGTGAACATTTTTTTCCAGCAGATTAAAACAGCCAGTTCTAATGGCATTTAATATTGTTCCGTGAGCTGACCTATAAAATTACCAAAAACAGCATCACCTTATACCCTCAATGGGTGCTTCTCCCCATATCAAAGTGATCTCCAGATGCAAGCAGGCATTCTCTGCCAGTGTTTAGTCCTTTACTGTATGTGGCCCAGCTGGAAGGAACTTTGCCCGTGCCTTCGCCGGCTGACAGCTCAAACCACAGCCCAAATAATTCATTACATAATGAAGGCTGACACTTCCAGTTCAGAATCAGATCTACTGTCACAGACACGTGGTGAAACTTGTTGTTTTACAGCAGAGCAGCGCAAAGCACAGAAACAGCAAGTTACAAAATTAAATAGTGCAAGACATAAAATGAGGTAATGTTCATGACTGCTGCCATCCTAAGATTCTGTCCTTCAGACAGCACCTTATAGCAAAGTTATTGTCTCTCCCCCCTGAATAATCTAGAACAGCAGAGATCATTCCCTCCATTCTGTGTGTGTGCTGGTTAAGAGAGCAATACCAGGCACAAACCCATCTTCCTGCACTACAGATAAAACCTTGCAGGTCATAAAAGATAAGCTTTTTTTGTCACATGTAGTGAAAAGCATCAAATCACAGCATGCCCACAATTCACTAACCTTAACTGTACATCTTTGGAATGTGGGAGGAAACCAGAGCACCCTGAGGAAACCTACGTGGTAATGGTGAGAACACAGACACTCCTTACAGACCGCGGTGGGAATTGAACCCCGATCTTACAGCTAGTGCTGTAAAGTATTGCACTAACCACTATACTATCGTAATGCCATGGGTCTTCCGCATTCTGTTTTCTTACTAACTAGATATTATGACATGACCCATCTGGGTGACATGCAAAACAAAAGCTTTTCTCTGCACCTTATACATCAGTATTTGAGCGGTATTTATCCAAACATTTTCCCAACCCTTCAGGTAAAGAATTCCAGGCTCTTCCTCCTCCATACTGGGAGACAAAAAGGTCCCTGATTTCCCCTCAAATCCTTTCACCAATGACTTTAAATCTACGTCCCCTGGTTTTTCATCCCTCTAAGGAAAACAAGCCCTTCCTACTTATTTTATCCGGGCTCTATATGGTTTCACATACAGCTGTCTGCCAACCACTTCCTCCGCTTGAAGAAAGAACTACAGTCTAGCTGACGATCCAGTCTTTAAAGATCAGCACATTGAAGCTGCCTGGCTTGGTGAGTCCCTCAGCACTTTGCAGGTTGCTCAAGGTTTCTAGCATCTGCAGGATCTCATATTCCACAACTATGCATTGACGTTGATTATAAATAGGATGATTGTAGATGGGCAGAAAGATATCAATGGAAGCTGTGGCCCAGAAGGCCTGTTTCTGGTTATACCAAACCTGGAACAAATTTAGTCGTCCTGTGGTGAATTAAGCCAAGGCCACTTGCACACTCGCTGCTATTTCAGTGCTCATAGTGGTTCCAAAGTCATATTAAGCAACACACACACACACACACAATCAATCATGAAGGAACTCAGCATGTCAGGCAGTATCTATGGAAATCAATAGATAGCTGATGTTTCAGGCCGAGACCCTTCTTCAAGACTGAGAAGGAAGGGGGAAGGCCTCAGAATAAAAAGCGGGGGAGGGCAAAGAGGTTAGCTGGAAGGTAACAGGTGAAGCCAGGGGTTGGGAAAGGTCAAAGGCTGGAGAAGGAACTGATGGGAGAGGAGACTGGATTATAGAAGTAAGGGGGGCCCCAAGGGGAAGTAACAGGCAGGTGAGCCCCACTCTGACCTTCCACCTTTTCTTACCTACCCATTACTATGTCAGTACTGGCAATAGGAGGGAGGATGCTGTGGTCAGCGTGGGCCAGTTGAGCCAAACGGCCTGTTTCCATGCCATATTACTCTATATTTTAAAAATATCCAGACAGGTGTATGGATGACAAGAGCTTTAAGATGGCATGAAATTTTAAGTTATTAAACAAACATGAGCCAAGTGCTGGGTAATAGGAGCAGCCTCAACGTACCTCTAGGTTGTCCTGGGTATCTATGGGCCAGAGTTCCTTTTTCTTGTGCTGTACAAGTCTATGTCTCTACACTTCTTAGTCTTCCAATGGCCTATCTATCATACGGAGAGAAATTACCCACCCCATAAAACTTCTTTAACAAAAGTTCCCTATGGAAGGCTCTATATGGCAACTTAAACAAAAATTCCAAGCCATCTGAAATTTTAATTGCAACACACCGGCTGTTACATCTGATCAACAATTCTATTTACTCTCTTGTCCCCCCCACCCCCACATCTATTACTAATATCACTGCACTGAAAGCACTTTAAACCACTATTTATAACGTTGTTTACATTGTAAATACATACTGGTATTTAAGTATTTATGCACATTTTATTCCATATCTATACTTTAACCTATAATTTTATAATCTTTTATTCTTTATAATTGTTGAATTTTTTTGTTGCAAGTCATGCCAACACACCACAGCAAATCCATAATACATGTAGACATATATGGCGAAGAAAGTTGATCCTTGATGAGCCCCACTGGAGCTGTGGAGGGCAGAAAGTCACATGTTCAACACACCTTATCCACTTTTAATCTACTTTCTGCCCCCGTTGGTTCCACCTGAATACTCAAGGGCCGGGAGCAGCCCTCTTATTGGATCTTGTGCCACAAGATCCCATAGGACCCTCACAAGTTGCCTTGAGAAATTAGAAGTCAATATTTTCATTGAACAAACTTTAACAGATCTTGATGTTAAAACATGAGAGAAGCTTAGGGAAAATATAATTTTAAAAAAGGCAGTAGAGGGAGAGAGAGCGAGAGAAATAAAAGGGCAAAGAAAGACAGGAAGATAGAGAAAGCGACAGACAAAGAGAGAGACAGACAGAAGTGCTTACAGTAAACCAGCCTGCTAGAATCATATGAAGCAGTTGCCATGGCAACAGAAAAAATTCTGAATAAATAAATATCACAGGAGTCACTTGATGGTTTCCAGGTAAAAAAAAAAGCACTTCGATGAACATCATGAATTTATTTACCAAGTATTTAATCCCAGTAGTTTCCGACAAACTGGATTTCCTAAACCATAGCTCAAGGAATGGGGGGGGGGGGGGGGGAGTGGATTATCACTGAGGAATATCTTCATTACAATGTCAGTAAGTGATTCTCAGAATGCAGGGCAGGGAAGAAACTACAACAGGCTCCAAGTCTCAAGGGTTTTTGATGTAGGGTGGGGTGGATGAAATGGTAAATAAAAAATACTCCAAGTTTGCTATAGTCAGTTGGCATCCGACCCAAAACCTCTTTTCACTTTTTAAAATTGATGGCCCAATTACCTTTCATCCAGAAACAATCTCAATATGCTCATCACCGACTCTGTCATAGACACCAACAACCAATGATTCAAACCAGTTTGATTGAGCACTGGCAGGAAGCATAGGAAGACCTACATTTTAAAAAAAAGGTTTCCCTGATTGTCTACAGGTGTTACCCATGTACGGATTGAATGAGAACACGTCAAAAGGGAAACCTGTGCTTTTCAGCAGGACTCAGCTTCCATTAACCACAACAATTTCCATTACATACCAGTTTCAACAAATCAGAATCCGGTCGATTATCACTGACGTATGTCGTGAAAGGCGCTGCTTTGTGGCAGCGGTACAGTGCAAGACAAAAAAAAATTACTACAAGTTACAATCATAAAAAGTACAAAAGAGGAACAGGCAGCTGATGTTCATGGACTGATCAAGAAAAGCTGATGGCAAAGTGCACAGTGGAATCTCAGGTTTAATTTTGCTGCTGTCCAGAACTGGTTTGTACAGCATGACTTTGCTCAGAGTTCTCCAGCATCTTCCCACATCCCAAAGATGTACAGGGTAGTAGGTTAATGAGTCACATGGGTGCAATTGGGTGGTGTTACCACCTCTAAATAAAATTAAACATTAAAAAGAGGGGGAAAAACCCCCGAGTGTGGGTTCTCAGGTTCCTGTACATCCTCCCTGATGGTAGAAGTGTGAAGAGGGCATGTTCCGGGTGGCATGAGTCCTTAATGATGGCTGCCACCTTCTCAAAGCATCGCCTCAAGTTTCAGTTACATCTGCTTCTTAACACCATCTACCATGTTGGTCTGAGGACATGAATATCATACAAGCATTGCAAGAGTCTCAAAACCCCCACACCAACCCAACATGACGGTATGATCACAAACCATTATTGGCACTGGGTCAAGGGCAGCACGGTAGTGTAGTGATCAGAACTCCTTACAGCATCAGCTGTTTGTATATTCTCCCTGTAATCCTGGTGCTCTATTTTCCTCTGCATTCCAAAGATGTGGAGACAGGGTGAGAGTTAGTAGGTTGCAGGCACGCTATGTTGGTGTCAGAACACCTGTGCGGCCTGTCCCCAGCACATCATCGGACAGCATTGGTCATTAACGCAAAAGGTGCATTTCACTGTAACTTTCGATGTGACCAATAGAGCCAATCTTTAAAAGCTCATCACGCTCCACCTGATGTCCAAGCATCCATCGGCACAATGGCTGCAGGCCGCCAGCCCACTCCCAAATGCTCCAGGAAACAGGCCTGGGCTGCCCCTTGTCCTACACGTCCCAGAAACAAGTCAAATTGTGGCCTTAAGGACATTAAAAAACTAACCAGAACAGGAGTAGGAGTAAGGCATTTGGCCCCTCATTTAATAACATCATGGATGATCTCATTTTGGCTTCAGCTCCAAATGCACAATTTTGGCCCTACCCTACCCTCTCCAGATAGCACTCAATTCACAGCATTCTTGCTCATACATGACTAAATTCAATGACTCTGACTCCACAGATCTCCTGGGTAAAGAAGTCCAAAAACACAGCGCTCAGAAGAAATTCCTCCTCTTCTCATTCTCAAATAGGTGACCGGTTAATCTGAAACCATGCACCTAGTTCTAGGTTCCGCCATGGGACGGTACTCACTAGCTTGAATGCTCTGTGGAATTGGCGACATTTCAAGAGTGTTGTGAGACAAATCTCAACCAGAGCTCAAGGTGACCCAACCACAAGTGTCAGTTTAAGGTTCCATTTGGATAACAAATGGCTCTTTAAATAAACGTAAGTGAGGATCAATATTTTTCTAGAGCCAAGACTTCATAGGATATGCAGCGCAGAAACAAGCTATTTGGCACATCCAGTCTACACAGGCATTTATCTTCCCCTTGAGCCTCTTCCCAGCATTCTACTTTAAAATCTAATCACTTTCTCTTCGCCCAGATCTGACACTACCAATACTATTTGTCTAGCTAGCGTATCGCCTTATGACACCAGCTGTAAGATCAGGGCTCAATTCCTGACGTTCTCTGTAAGGTGTCTGTATGTTCTTCCCGTGACTGCGTGGGTTTCCTCCAGGTGCTCCAGTTTCCTCCCACACTCCAAAGACATACAGGTTAGGGTTAGTATATTGTTGGCATATGCTGGCACTGAAAAAATGGCGACATTTGCAAAATGCACCCAGTACATGTTGACTATGTTGGTCATTGGCACAAACGACGCATTTCACTGCATGATCAATGCACGTGCCAAATAAAGCTAATCTTTAAAAACATTGATGGGAGTCATTTCAACATTCTCACTGCTCTTTGGATGAAGCAGCTTCATCCAAATCCCGCACTGGACAATCTTGTGTGGATAATCTCAGTTTATTCTCTTCTCCACTGCTTGTATCAGGTCGAAAGACCTGTAAGTAGGGCAATTCTCGGCCTGTTTAAAGAGACTCCTTCTCCAGATAGAAAGGTTTTATTTCCAGTTGTGTAGAATTTCAAATTACACTCAATAGCCATTTCATTAAGTACCTCCTGTACCTATTAAAGAATTTATGCTCATGGTCTTCTGCTGCTGTAGCCCATCCACTTCAAGGTTTGACATGTTGTGCATTCAGAAACACTCTTCAGCACACCACTGTTGTAGCCCATGGTTATTTGAGTTAGTGTTGCCTTCCTGTCAGCCTGAACCAGTCTGACAACTCTCCTCAAACCTCTCTCATTAATAAGGCATTTTCACCCACAGAACTGTCGGTCACTGTATTTTTTTTCATTTTTTGTACCGTTCTCTGCAAACTTTAGAGACTGTTGTGTGTGAAAATCACAGATCAGCAGTTTGAGATACTCAAATCACCCCATCTGGCACCAATCATTCCACTAAGTCGCTGAGATCACAGTTTTTCCCCATTCTGATGTTTAGTCTGAACAACAACTGAACCTCTTGACCACGTTTGCATGCTTTTATGCATTGAGTTGCTGCCACGTGATTGGCTGATTAGATATTTCCATTGATGAGGTGTGCAGGAGTACCTAATAAATTGGCCACAGAGTGAAGGAATACGATGGCAAACCGATATTAAACCTTATTTAGAGCAGCTTTGCTGTCTTGGTTGGGTTAGGGATCTCTGTAGGGTTGGGGTAGAACAATGAACAGCTTTCAATCATTCAGCTGCATTCAGTCATAGATTAAACATTTTCACTCTAATGCTCACAGCTTTTGGACAAAGAGAGCAAAGGTGGGAATTTGTCTGACACACACTGCATCTTTTCTTCCAAATAATGGATCTCGGTGGCAAAAAGCAGAAAGCATTTTAGCTTCCTCTGCTGGAGCACACCTACTTGGAATTCCCCTCCCCAAAAGATCCTCTCCCCTTTGCTTGTGAGAGATATTCCATAGCAGGTACAAAGTTGAACCGATAACAGGAAATGGTTTTAATTCCTGTCATACCCAGCCTCCAACTGCAAGTTGGGAGCCCTCTCCCAAGGCTGAATGTCTGCTCCAAGCTAACCAAAACAATTCCCCAAACTAGGCACCACTGGTTATGCAATTCCAACATAATATCCCATCTCCTGTACAAATACTTTGATTTACAAAGGCCAATGTGGTAAAAGCTTTCTTTACGACCCTAACTACCAGTGACTCCACTTTCAATGAATTATTAACCTATATTCCCAGAACCCTCGGTTCTACTGCACTCTTCAGTGCCCTACTGTGTAATACCTACCCTGGATGGTCCTATCGAAGTGCAACACCTTGCACTTGTTTGCATTAAATTCCAGCTGCCAATTTTTCCAGTTGGTCCGGATCATGATATCCTTCCTCGCTGGCCACGACACCCCCAGTCTTGGTGTCATCCACACATTCGCTGATCCAGTTAACCACATCATTATCCAGATGACAAACAGATCCCTACAGCGCTCCACTAATTACAGGCTTCCAGTCAGGGAAGCAACCATTTACTACCACCCCTGGCTTCTCCCACAAAGCCAATGTCTAATACAATTTACTACCTCACCTTCAATGCCCAGCAATTATACCTTCCAGACCAACCTCCCATGCGGGACCTTGCCAAATGCTTTGCTAAGGTCCATCTAGACAACATCCACTGCCTTCTCTTCATCAACTTTCTTGGTAAGTTCCTTGAAAAACAATTCCTTCAGATGCTCCTTCACCTTGGTCTGCTAGGGCAACCTCATGCCTTCTTTTAGCCCTCCTGATTTCTTTCTTAAGTGTTCTCTTGCATTTCTTATACTCCACAAGCACCTCATTTGTTCCTACCTGCTATGCGCCTAATTTTTATTCTTAACCAGGGCCTCAATATCTCTTGAAACCCAATGTTCCCTACCCCTGTTATCTTTATCTTTTACTCTCAAAATTTCACTTTTGAAGGCCTCCCACTTACCAAGTACACCTTTGCCATAAAACAGCCTGTCCCAATCCACATTTGCCAGATCCTTCCTGATACCATCAAATTTGGCCTTTCTCCAATTTAGAATCTCAATCCATGAACAAGTCCCATCTTTTTGCATATTTTTTGAGCTCACTGGATGCAAAGTGTTCCTCTATACAAACTTCTTCACATGCCCTGTCTCATTCTCTAATAGCAGATCAGGCATTACACACTCTCTCGTTAGGACATCTATGTACTGATTAAGGAAACTTTCCTGAACACATCTAACAAACTAGTCCTTTTACAGTATAGGAGTCCCAGTTAATATGTGGAAAATTAAACTCACCTACAACAAGAACATAAGAAATAGGAGCAGTAGGAGGTCATCTGGCCTGTCAATAAGATCATAGTTGATCTGACCATGGACTCATCTTCACCTACCTGCCTTTTCCCCGTAACCCTTACTTCCCCTACTATGCAAAAAATCTATCCAACCTTGTCTTAAATATATTTACTGAGGTAGCCTCCACTGCTTCATTAGACAGAGAATTCCACAGATTCACCACCCTTTGGGAAAAGCAGTTCCTCCTCATCTCAGTCTTAAATCTACTCCCCAAATCTTGAGGTTATGTCTCCTAGGTTATGTACCAGTGGAAACAACTTTCCTGCCTCTATCTTGTCTACCCCTTTCATAAATTTTATGTGTTTTTATAAGATCTCCTCTCATTTTTCTGAATTCCAGCAAGTACAGTCCCAGGTGACTCAATCTCCCCTCATAGTCTAACCTCTTCATCTCTGGGATCAACTTGGTGAACCTCCTCTGCACTGCCTCCAAAGTCAGCATATCCTTCAAGTAAGGAGACCAGAACTACACAGTACTCCAGATGTGGCCTCACCAGTACCCTGTATAGTTGCAGCATAGCCTCCCTACTCTTAAATTCAATCCCTCTAGCAATGAAGGGCAACATTCCGTTTGCCTTCCTGATGGTCTGCTGCAATTTTTTTACCATTTAAATAATAGTCTGTTCTTCTATTTTTCCTTCCAAAGTGAATGACCTCGCGTTTACCAACATAGTACTCCATCTGCCAGACCCTTGCCTACTTGCCTAACTAATCTACATCTCTACAGACTCTCTGTATCTTCTGCACAATTTGCTTTTCCACTCAATTTACTATCATCAGCAAACTTAGATACACTACACTCAGTCCCCTCTTCCAGTGTTAACGTACCTCCTGAACAGTGCAGGCTGGGCACCGACCACTGCAGCACACCGCTCACTACAGATTGCCAACCAGAGTAACACCCTTGTATCCCAACACTCCGCTTTCTACTGGTTCCTGTCTAATACATCACTCCAACTCTATGCATGCTTATCTTATGGGTAAGTCTTTTAAGTGCCATTTTATCAAATGCCTTCTGGAAATCCAAGTAAATAACATCCATAACGTAATTCCCTTCTATCCACTGCGCTCGTTATATCCTCAAAGAGCACCAGTAAGTTTGTCAAACAGGACCTGCCTTTGCTGAATCCATGCCGTGTCTGCATGATGTTTCCATCTCTTTCCAGATGCCTCTTTATTTCTTCATTATTTCTTCAATGACAGCTTCAAGCATTTTCCCAACTACAGACATTAAACTAACTGGCCGATAATTACTGCCCATTAAACTAACTGGCCGATAATTATTGCCTGTTTGCCTACATCCTTTTTTGAATAATGGTGTGACAGTGTCATGTATAACAACTTTGCAACCAGCTGTGACCTCTCCACAATTCCTTTAAATCCCTCAGACTGTTGGGTGGTCTGTAATATAGGCCCATTAACGTGATCATACCTTTCTTATTTCCCAGTTCCACCCATAACGACTCACTAAACAAGTTCTCCAATTTGTCCTATCCTGACTGAGCACTACCAGGGAAACTGTCATTGCTAGTAATGTCACCCCTCTTCCTTTAATCATTCCCACTCTGTTGTGTCCAAAGCAGCGGACCCCCCCCCCCCCCCCCGGGGAATAATGAGCTACCTGTCTTGCCCGTCCTGCAACCAAGTCTCACTAATGGCTGTAATTCCATGTGTTGTGCCATGCCCTGAGTTCATCTGCCTTTCCTACAATACTTCTTGCATTGGATTAAACATAGCTCAGGACATTAGTCACACCATGCTCAACCTTTCGATTCTTCGTCTGAGATCTTAACATCTGCCTCCACAAGCACTCCACTAACTGTTCTGGCACTCTGGTTCCCATCCCCCTGCAAAGTTAGTTTAAACCCCACCATGCAGCATGAGCAGTGTATGGTCACCTGGTGATATATCAGCTGCCCTCACAACTGGGAAGGTCACGATGTGGGCCTAATCTCCAGTATCTGATGCACACAACTGGAGGACACAGCAGCAATGAAGCATTTAAGGAGTTAAGTCACAGGTCCCCATGATCTCCTAGACCAGCTTGAGGGGCTCAGTGGCTTCCTTCCACTTCCCAGTGGGACAGCACTTGCAAAATCCAAACAGCATGGCATATAATGTATAATGCATATAATATGTCTTTATTCTGGATGGAGAGATTACAAGATCTGAAGTTAACCACAGACATTTACTGAAAGGATCATCAATTATGACACTAAAGATAATTATTACAGGTTGCATTAAGGGCACAGCAAGATGAACAATGTTATTGTAAGGCCAAGTGGGCAGGAACAGACAAAGTAACAAGGGATTATTGGTCAGCAGCTTTCAGAAATGTTCATCTGTATGTAGCACAAACAAGTTTTCTAACCAATAACCTAGAAATCTAATCTAGGAATCCAAACTTTCTTGGGTTCAATTCCCATAGCAACAGATTGGGAATTTAAATATGGTGAAATAAATAAGTTGAAACAAATGAGAGTCAGTGTTAGGAATGAAGCTAACGGACTGCGGTAATATCTATCTAGGTCACTAAAGTCCTTCAGGGAAATCTGGAAATCTGCTGTCCTTGCTTGATCTAGCCTACATTCGAGTCCAGACACACAAAGCAATGTGACCGACTCTTAAGTCAGTACAAGAAGCCAATGTAAAGGGAAACAGGGGTGGACAACCCTGCAAAGGAGTCAGAAGTTACCCATAAGGAAAGGAGGCTGAATCACCAACAGGAGAAACATTTATGATGGTTTTGAGGCCTAAGTATCATGAAAGCAGCAAAGCCATTCTGTGTATAGTTCTGGTCGACCTGTTTTAGGAAAGATTATTTAATTAGAAAGTGTGCAAAGAATACTGAAAGACTTAGATAGAGGGACATGGAGAAGATATTTTCAATAATGGGAGAGTCTAGGATCAGAATAGAAGGATGTCCCTTTAGAACAGAGATGAAAAGGATTTTTTTTTAGCCAGAGGATGGTGAACCTGTGGAACTTGTTGTCACTGATGGCTGTGGAGGCCAGGTCATTGGGTGGTTGGGTGGTGGAAGTTGACAGGTACTTAATTAGTAAAGATGATAAAAGTTACAGAGAGAAGGCAGGAAAATGGGGTTGAGGGGGGAAATAAATCAGCCAAGATTCAATGGCATAGAAGACTTGATGGGCTGAATACCTAATTCTGCTCCTAAGTTTTATGAATGTTGCCTGGACTTGGAGACCTGGGTTACAAGGTTAGGTTGTATAGACTTGAACTTTAATACAATAATATTCCAGTTCTGTGGTAATGAGTTGAAGTTAAACAGTCTTCCACTTGGGGAGTTAGACAAATTTTTCAGGGTTATTTCAGTGAATACAATGAGCTCTAGTTAAGACTTCATTTGCTCCAGTTAAGACCACTTCTTGCCTGAAGTTCAAACTTGAGTGCACAAAACCATGAATGCAGCAAGGCTTGTACAGTCTCCAGACTTAAATTTATTTATCACTTGTACATCGAAACATTCAGTAAAACAACCAACACAATGTGAGATGGGGACACATTTCAGTGCCAACACAGCATACCCACAATGTTCAGCAGAACAACAATAAACAACAAAAGCATAACAAGTCCCTCTCCTCCAACCCAGCCACCCACATGGACAGTCCTTCAACCCCTAAACAATTTTGGTTGCTCTGTTATTGGAAAGATGTGGTTAATCTAAAAAAAGTGTAGAAAAGATTTGCCAGGATATTGCCTGGACTTAGAGGCCTGAGTTACAAGGAGTGGCTGCGTAGAATTGGATTTTATTCCCTGGAATGTAGAGCAATCCAAGACAATAGACAGGGTGAGTGCACAGTCTTTTTCCAAAGTAGAGGTTGCTAAAAACAAGAGGCCATTGGTTTAAGTTTAGAGATGAGAGATGAAAGATTTAAAAGGGCTATCGGGAACAGTTTCATTGTACAAATGGTGGGCATAATTTGGTATGAGTTGCCAGAAAGACAATGAGATGGGAAAATTAGCAACATTTAAAAGCTATCTAGATAAATATGCAGATAGGACAGGTTTAGAGGGTTAAGGGCCAGATGGGATTACTTTACTAGACAACACAGTTAGTATGGATGAGTTAGGCCAAAGGGGCTATTTCAAGCTTCATGACTCTATGACTGCCAGACTGGGTGAGATAAAACTCAGGGACTGACAAACAAATATCAAAAAAAAACAAAAACAAAAAAGTAAATTTATTATCAAAGCACAGATATGCCACCATATCCTAGCCAGAGACTCATTTTCATGCAGGCATTCACAATAGAACAAAAAAATACAATAGAATCAGTGAGAACCTAGACACCGAGACCAACATGCAACCAATGTGTAAAAAGACAGTCTGTGCAAGTACAAGAAGAAACAAATCAATAATAAATAATGCTGAGAACATGAGTTGTAGAGTACTTGAAACATGGAATGCTCAAAGGGCAATTTCATGATTTTTTTTAAAGAGAGTGTACTTAAATTTAAGTGCCTGTTTTGTAAAGTCAATCACCTCATTGTGCAGAGGCTGTGATATAAATAATCACTTTATGTCTGAAGGAGATAACTGAAACAGACAAGAAGTTGCATCACAACTTCTGCGCAAGTTGACCTGAATAAAGTCTGTGTGATGAGTTAACCAAATCTCACGGCACACAAGGAATTTGGATGTAATACAAAGCTTTCCTCCATTCTTAACAATTGGGTTCTGCAGCAGAGAATTCCCAATCCTATTTTTCAGCCCTTTACTTTTTTCAGCTATCATCTCCCAGCTTCTCCCTTCATTCTTCGAACCCCCCCCCCCCACCCCCACTCCCTCTGCCACCTACCTGGCTCCTCCTATCGCCTGCCAGCTTGAAATCCTTCCCCTTGTCCCAGATTTATTCTGGCTTCTCATCTCTTCCTTCCAGACCTAATGAAGGGTCTCAGCCCAGAACATTGACTGTTTATTTCCCTCCATAGATGCTGCCGGACCTGCCAAGTTCCTCCAGCATTTTGCATGTGTTACTCTGGAGAATGTCCAAGTATCGACTTTAGGTAAGAACTGGACTTAACTGAAGGCAGATCTGGGCCAGATAACTTGAACCCTCCATCTTCACTGAAATGGCCCAGATGAATTTGTATAACTCCCCAAAGTAGAAGACTCAATTTAACTTCCAGAGGTGCATCACTGACAACTTATTAACCACAGCATTGAAGGATTAAAGAAATTGAAACATGGCTTGAACCCACAACCAGGGGGAAGGACAGATTGGCAACTGGTTTAGATTGGCAGATTGCAACTATACTGCCTGACTTGCTGAGTTGTCCTTACATTTTGTGTGTATTACTCAAGATTTCCAGCATCTGCAGAATCTCTTGAGTTGAATAGAATATGCTGCAACCACAAAACACAGGGGTCCTCTCTGTGGGTTAAGGTTCTGAATTAATGCTCTAAATTAGGATGTGCCTCATCAGCAGGGGCAGCTTCCCCTCAACTATTGAGAAGACAGAGAGATCTGAAAGCATACAAGATCATGATAGGTTTAAAAAGGGCAGGGAGGAAAAGTTGTTGCCACTTCCCAATGGTAAAGGACAAGATCATTTCAAGTTTTGGGCAAAAGGCACAAAGAGGACAATGAGTAATGCATTTTTAAGTGATCTGCCTGTGGTGCATTAGAGACAGATGGTAATCGGAGCCTTTAAAAGGGTATTTGGTCACCCCGTTATAGGAAAGTAGATGCAAAGACTTATAAGAATGTTGCCAAGACTCAAAGACCTGAGCTATGGGGAGGGGTTAGGCAGATGAGGAGTTTATTCTTCGGAGTGTAGGAGTCGAAACAGTTAGTGCTACTCTATTACAACTCCGAGTTCAATTCGGATACCATCTGTAAGGGATTTGTTCATCCTCCCCAAGAACAAGAGTGATTCCTCCAGGTGCTCTGGATTCCTTCTACATTCCTAAAGTATACCGGTTAGTAGGCTAACTGGTTATTGTAAATTATCCTGTGCTTAAGCTTGAGTTAAGTAGGTGGATTGCTGGCCAGAGAGTGGCTCTTCGGGTCAAAAGGGTCTGTTCTGTACTGCGTTTCCAAAATTAAGAAAGAAAGAAAGATGAATGCGCACAGTTTTTTTCTCAGGGAAAAGGAATCAAAATTAAAGGGCACAGATTTAAGATGAAGGAAGGGCTTCAAAGGAACCTGAGGATGGTACACACACAGAATGAGCTGCCAGAGGAAGTAGTTGAGACAGGCATAATAACAACACTTAAAAGATATTTGAACAGTTACATGGATAAGAGAAGTATAGAGGGATGTGACCCAAATGCAGAAAATTAGACTACATTAGATGGGCATCTTGGTTGGCATGGACAAGTTGGGCCTACTTCCATGCTCTAGCTGTATCTAGAGAGATTCGGGAGAATTGCAAAGGTATAAGGAAGGCTAAAAGATGAGAATGTTCCATGGCAAGCTGGCAGAGACTCAATGGGTCTAATGGTCTCTTTCCTCTGTCATAACAAATCTTATATTCTTTCCAGAATGTCGAGAGAATCTGTGTGCAGATTGCTTAGCCTTATGCATGTCTGCTGAGGAGCTGAGTGATGATCTAAGCACCTAGTGACCACATAGCTGGCCTAGTGAGGAAGTGAATGCTCCTGGACACTGGCCAACCCCATACTGAAATAACAGCATTGACATCAGCCTCACACACGCTCTAGTGATCCCAGCAGAGGAAGAGCGCAAAAAAAAGGAAGAGATACTCGTGGTCAGGATAAACGACTGTTGCTAGCTGCCGAAGAGATTTGTCTGGTGGCTTTGCGAATGGCTTAGAAGTCACCCCCTTTAAGATGATATCCTCTCAATTAAATCAGAGATCAGAGGCTAGCCAAGAGCTTCAAATGCTGAAACACTGTTTGAGAGTTCAGCCAGATGGCCCAATTCCATACAGCCAACTATTTTATAGTCAAATATAAAAGCCTGAGGCCCAAAGGTCAAAATCCTGTGGTGTTAAGCTGCTCTCTCTATTGAGATCGTGACTCAGACTTAATCATCTTTTTTTAAAAAAAGTTCCTAGGGATGGTTTTGGGGAAAGAAAGGGGAATTATTTCTTTAAGCTCTTGCTAGAGAAGTACAGGGCTCTACACCATGTTCTTCAAAGCTACTCCATGGTTTGTTTTTGAGTCCATCCAAGGGGTAAAGTGATGTCTTGGCTCAATTTAGATACTGGAGCATCACCCCAGGACTGTCATTGAAGTCAATCCAGATTCTGGTTGATCATGACTCTACAAAGTTTGGAGATTCCAGGTCTTGATGGATGGGTCTCAGACATCCACATGTATCTGCTACGAAACTCCATTGCCAGACTATATTAACAAAGAGACAAGTAGGCCAAACATAAGAGTCATAAGAACTATGATATAAATGGACAACATCCAACTCAGCTCTAAACCTTTTCCCTTCTTTCTTCCTGGGTGTTAACTGGTCAGCAAAATGTGATTCATGCTATTCAAAACATCTTCCCAACTGATCTCATGGCCTGAGTATCTGGGTTGAGTAGAAACATAGCAAAATACAAACTAACAGAAATGAACTGTAAGCACTTATGTAGAAAGACCCAGGAGGGGCTATCATTCAACATAATGAAGACCTGCATTTTTATAACATAGAAAGACGTCCAGAACACACATTAGCAAACAAAACATGATAACAAGCCACAACAAAATGCTCAGACTGATGGTTGTAGAGATGACTCTAAGGAAACGTTTTAGAAAGGGTTTTCCACAACCACCATTGAGTGGCAACAAATTTAAGGACAATAAAAAATCATGACATCAAAGCAATTGGTATGACCACAATTTAATATCTCCACAAATAAAGGGTCACCATTTACAGTAAATCACTCATTCAATACTGTTCTGAAGAGAACATGTCACAGGATCATGCAGCACAAGAACAGATCCTTGGCCTACCATGTCTATTAACGCTATTTATCAGCGCAAAGTTCTTCGTCTACGCAGTGTGGCTGTCTCTTTTTCCACAATGGACTGTATTGAGCTCCTAGGTATGTTCAGTTCCCTTGAGGTGGCCTTGTACCCTTTCTCAGGTTTGTACTCTATTATAGCTTCCCTGACATGCCCTGAATGTTCCTTTGTCTGTTGAAAATCTACCATACAAAGAGAGGGCGAGCTGGTAACGTATAGTATTGCACCTGACGAAAGTTAGCTTAGTGATTACAAAGGGGATGAATACTTTTGCAGCCTCCTAATTTTGTTTTTTAAATTTTTAGTAAATTGACAAAAGGTTTTAGAATTCTTTTGATTTGACATGATGAAAAATGTTTTGTAGATTAACTTAAAAAATCCTAATTCATACATCAACATTTAGAAAATGAGACAGTTAAACGTGAAATAGTAGTGGGGGCTGAATATTTTTTCAAGGCACTGTACCTCTGCGATGGGCAGAAGTTTTTTTTACCATCTACCCTACCTCTGCCACTCATAATGTTGCATAACTCTATCATGTCATCCTGAATCTCACCTGATACAAGGAAAACAACCTGTCTCGCCAGTCTCTCCTCATAACTAAAACATTCCATATCTTAGTGAATCTTCTCAGCACTCTCTTTATAGCAATAAGCAACTACATATTCAATTCCAATAATTTCAGTGTGTTTTGAACCAAAGGAGGAAGGAAGTTGCTTTAAAACCCTGACACTCGATGTCAGATGATAAGACTAGGTTTAGTTCTACTCTCTATTCCCATTCCAACATCTTAGTTCATGTTCTCTGCTACTGCCACATTGAAGCCACCCTCGTTTGAGGAGTAACACCTGATTTTCCATCTGGGCAGTTCCCAACTTGTGGCATGAGCATGGATTTCTTTAATTTCCAGTCATTTCACACCCCCCCTTCACTTTTCTTTCATTCTTCACTCTGGCTTCCCTTTTAACTCTTTCCCCCATCACCTCCTTCGGGTTCCCCTCCTCCTTCCCTTTCTCCTGTGGTGCACCTTTCTCTCCCATCAGATTCCTTCTTCAACTCTTTACCTTTAAAACCTATCACCACCCAACTTCTCACTTCATCCCCACTCACCCAGCCTTCCCCCCAGCTTGATTTCACCTATCACCCTCTAGCTTGTACTCCTTCCTTTCCCCACCTTATTCTGACTTCCTCCACAACAAAGGGCCTTGTCCCAAAACAGCGAATGTTCATTCCTTTGCATAGATCTGTTGAGCTCCTCCAACATGTGCAGAACCCCCTGTGGCCAGACTAGGTTTTGGCTGATTAACCATTAAATCCTTGTGGTCTCGTACTGAAGTGAAGCAAGACGATTGCTACAGGAACAGATCCCAGTGACAGTCACTCACGACTGGTCAACTATCACAGTCTGGCCACGTGACCCGACTGCGCTGTGCTTGGATGCCGAAAATAAAAGTTGAGTCAGGAACACCAACAAAAAGTTACAGTGAAGAGAATAACTGGAAAAATTACCTCATCGTTGTACATCACACCAATCACAGCACAGATAGAGGCCATTCAGACACAACTAGTTTGTGCCAGCAAATGTAATATTGTAATTACCCAGACTATACAAAAACACTTTACACACAAAGTGCTTCACACCCAATAAAATCCTTTTATATAGCATCTTCAACATCCTCTCCAGAATGCTGAAAAGACTTCCATAGATAGCCTATAACTTCATGTCCCCTCCCCAACCCAAGTACAATCAGTGTTAGACTTACAACAGTCAAAAGGTGCACAGCAAAAATGTCACAGCGTACATTTAGATCTTTCATCACTTAGCCAACTCTGACTGGGTTAGTTGAAGGAGAAATATACTCAGCGGCCACTTTATTAAAGTACCTTTTTTATGCTCGTGGTCTTCTGCTGCTGCTGTAGCCCACTTACTTCAAGGTTTGACATGTGCATTCAGGAATGCTCTTCTACACAACACTGTTATAACATGTGGTTATTTGACTTACTGTCAGCTTGAACCAGTCTGGCCATTCTCCTCTGATCTCTCACCTTCACAAGGCATTTTTACCCACAGAACTGCCACTCAATGGATTTTTTTTTGCTTTAGGCACCATTCTCCATAAACTCTCGAGATTGTTATGCATGAAAATCCCAGAAGATCAGCAGTTTCTCAGATTCTCAAACCACCCTATCTGGCACCAACAATCATTCCATTGTCAATGTCACTTACATTACATTTCTTCCCCCATACTGATGTTTGGCCTGAACAACAACAGAACCTCTTGATCAAGAGCTTTTATGCATTCAGTTGCTGCCACATGATTGGCCAATTACATATTCGCATTAACGAGCAGGTGTATACAACATAACTAATAACGTAGCCACTGAGTGTACATGCAAGGTTACCTGGACAAGTTGCCTACTCTTATCCAAATGAGTCAGCATGATTCTTTTCACCCTGATTGAAGATCTAATCTAAAAGACACACAATGCAGCCCAGCATTCCACAGCAACTGCCGCAAAGCTCAAGTCTCTGGAATGGGATTTAACACACAAATACTTCATCCGTTAGTCAGGGAATTTAGGAACTTGCTCAAAGCTATGATGCAGCCTACGTGACTAAATGCTTGCACACATTCATGGAGAGAACAGGGAAGATTCCACTCTAAATGGTAGGTCAATTGGCCACTACAGATTGTCCATGTAGTCTGGAACGAAAGGGGTTAACTTCACTCGCCTCATCATATTGATATGGATTGATATTTATTATTTTCTCAATCCATTTCTTTTTGTATTTGCAGTTTGTTGTCTTTTGCACACTGGTTGAACACCACATAGTGTGGTCTTTCATTGATTCTGTTATGGTTACTATTTTTTAAAATTATTGAGTATGCTTGCAAGAAAAGGAATCTCGGGGTTGTTACGGTGACATACATGTACGTCGAATTTCACCCCGCAGCACAGGTAAGAGACAAAATAATTAGCAACCACCTGAAAGAGAAAAATGTTGCAGAGATACAGGGAAATTGAACTGCTGGGAACCTGTATACAACAGAAGAGCAAAATGCCTTTTTACATTATATGTCAATAAATCGGATGATGGAGTTGATAGTTTTGTTGCAAAGTTTACAGACGATATGAAGATAGGTGGAGGGGCAGAAATGGCTGACGGAATAGCGCGGAATACAGTGTCGGGAAGCGTATGGTCATGCACTTCGGTAGAAGTGAGAGGGTTGACTATTTTCTAAATGGAGAGAAAATACAAAAAACTCAGGTGCAAAGGGACTTGGGAGTCCTTTCAAGAGGAATAGAATATAAAAGCAAGAATGTAATCGTGAGACTTTATAAAGCACTGGTGAAGCCTCACTTAGAATATTGAGAGCAGGTTTGGGCCCCCTATCTTAGGAAGGATGTGCTAAAACTCGAGAGGGTTCAAAGCAGGTTCACAAAAATGGCTCCAGGTTTGAAATGCTTGTTATTGGAAGACTGTTTGATGGCTCTGGGCCTGTATTCACTAGAATTCAGAAGAATGAGGGGTGACCTCATTGCAAACTGTTGAATGGTGAAAGGCCTTGATCGAGTGGATGTGGAGAGGATGCTTTCTATGGTGGGAGAGTCTAAGACCGGGGGGGCAGCCTCAGAATAGAGGGGTGTCCTTTTAGGATGGAGATGAGGAGAAATTTCTTTAGCCAGAGTGTGGGGAATCTGTTGAATACTTTGCCACAGGCAGTTGTGGAAGCCAAGTCTTTACGTACATTTAAGGCAGAGGTAGAGAGATTCTTGAGTGGTCAGGGCATGAAGGGATACAGGGAGAAGGCAGGAGATTGGGGCTGACAGGAAAATTAGATCAGTCATGATGAAATGGTGAAGCAGATGCAATAGGACCAATGGCCTAATTCTGCTCCTATATCTTACAGTCTTATGAGTTCCTCCAGCATTTTGTGTGTTGAATACCAGTATCTGTAGATCTGGTGTTTTTGATTTCCCATTTACCATAATCCCATTTTATTTGCCCTTCATTCTCAGAATCTCCCACCACCAGGTTCTACCATTCACCTACGCATTACAGGACCAATTGCAACCACCTTTAGGATGTGGGAAGAAACTGAATCAGGTTTTGTATCACTGGCACGTCACAAAATTTGTTGTTTTACAGTAGTGCAATACATCAAAAAACTACAAATTAAAATTATAAATGAATATATTAAATATTATTTATATTCAATTGAATAAGCGTTGCAAAAAGAGAGCAAAAAATGAAGTAGAATTCATGGGTTGGTTTATCAACCATTCAGGCATCTGATGGCACAAGGGAAGAGGCTGTTCCTAGAACTTTCAGCGTGCCTTCAGGCTTCTATACCTCCCTCCCCCCCTCCCCCCCCAAGGACCTGGAGGAAACCCAGGCAGCCACAAAGAGAACATGCAAACTCTACACAGACAGCACCAGAGGTCAGGATGGAATCTGGTTCACTGGAGCTGAGACAAGAACTCTACCAGCTGTGCCACCCTCTCAGGAAGAGTGATGGGACTAGCACACCATGCTTGGTGAAGCAGGGCAGTGAGGGTGGTTTCAGTGGTGACAGATGAAGAGATGCTTCAGATTCAATTTCCGGAATTTTCTCTTCACAAGACAAGTAACACGAGGTGCCAGACCTTAAAACTTGTACTTCAATTAAAAATGCCCTCCCTCCACTTTGCAAATTACATAAGCAGTCCAGATAACTCATTACGAACTACAAAATGTAAAGTTTATTATCAAAGTACGTATATGTCACCCTGAAATTCATTTTTGCCAGGCATTCACAGTAGAACAAAGAAATACAATGGAATCAATGAAAAAATACAAAGACTGACAAACAACAAAAAATTTCAAAGCACATCATCAAAGTATGTATACAATATAAAACCCTGAAATTCATCTTCCCGCAAACAGCCACAAACAAACACCACAGAACCTGTTTAAAGAAGAATTGCACAAAGACCAAACATCCCGTGCACGATGAAATCGGGGCAACAAAAGCAGGCAAATAACACACAAAACATGAAACATCAAGCCACTGAGTCCCTGCAGGAGGGTCTGCATCCACAAGCACCAAGGTGAGCGAAGCCAGTCCAGAAGTCGATGGCCGCAAGTCACGGCCACCAAGCCGGTCGGCTCAGCGCTGCGTCAATGCTGCAAGGCACAGCCAGTTCCGCGCCTCGAACAAATCACACAAATATATAAACAAAAACACACGGAACAGAAACTGCAGAGTCCCTGAAGTGAGCCAAAGACAGAGCTGAGGACATCAAACCAAAGAGTCCCCAGAAGTGAATCCACAGAAGGAACCGCCGAGGAACTGCACGTTGAGGATTAGGAATCGAACCTTGCGGCGTGGGACTCGAGACTCCTGCACGTTCTACCAGCAGGAGACCAGTAAAACACAGGCAGATGGCACTGAACAGCTGGTTGTTTTCCTCTTTCGTCCCCGTCGATTTTAATCTTGTTCAATGCTTTAATTAGTGCGGAATAATGGAGCTGACCACGGATTCACGTTCTGCCATTAGAAATTGATGGCCGCCCCTCTCATTCTTGCCAAATTCGCTGGGAGATCGCAAAAGCAGCAGATCCTTCAGTCAGTTCAAAAATACATCCTTACAGTGGAAATTACACAAACTGCAATCAATCGCAGTTCAGGAGAAGTATACTTAGGAAAAGGAGAAGGGTATCAAGTAGTTTCATGAGCTTTTCTGCAGGATGTCGCCATTGGCCGCTGGCACCATCTTGCCAGGTGCAAAGGAAGACGAACTGTGCAAATACAAAAATAAAACAAATAACAGTGAAAACATGAGTTGCCGAGTCCATAAGTTAAGGAATCAATTCAGTGTTGAGGCGAGTGAAGTGATCCATGCTGGTTCAGGGGCAATAGTTGTTCCTGAACCCGGTGGTGTGTACCTTCCTGCAGGTAAGGCTCCTGTACTTTCTTTCCAATGGCCGCAGTGAGAAGAGGGCCTGGTCTGGATGGGGAAGGGCCTTGATGATGGATGCTGCTTTCTTGTGGCAGTGCTCTTTGTAGATGAGCTTACTGGTGTGTGGAGGGAGTGTGATTATGGACAAAGGAAGTCAAGAGAGAAAAAGTTAAGTATGTATCTTCAGTGTATTTTGTTCTTATGTTTTCAAATTGAACTCCAGCCTACAGGTTATGACAAAGATTTTGTAAATCCCAATCAGCTGTGTGTTCGGGCTCCAATGCCCGTTGCTAATCTCTGTACAATGGACTTGGCAGGAAGCAGAGGAACCCAATCAGAGAAGAAGACCTACAGCTTCATCAGACCTCATGTAAGCAGAAGTGATAAGGAACCTTATAACTGAGTCACTCTTTGGGAAAATGCTTGAAAGTTGCTGCAGTCTGTAGGAGTTACACAAAAGAATGTAACAAAACGCTGGAGGAACACAACAGATCAGGCAGCATCCATAGAGGGGAAGAGACAGTCTAAGTTTCAGACTTAAAGCCTCTATCAGGATTGGAAAGGAATCGGGGGGCAGGGTGGGAAGGAGTACAAGCTGGAAAGTGATAGGTGAAGTCAGTTGAGGCGTCAGTCAGAAGGAATGAAGCCAGGTGAAGGGAAAAGTGGGTGGGTAGGTGAATGAGGGATAAAGTGAGAAGCTGGAAGGTGATTGGTGAAAAAGGTAAAGGGCTAAAGAATAAGGAGTCTGGTTTAAGATGGCACTGGTGAAACACAGTGACGACTTACTGGCAGCAAACAAAACTACTGTTTTATTAATCTCACTTTTCTGGAAGCCGATCACGCCTGTAACTTTCCTTTCAGAGTTCAGCTTTCGAATCGCCAGCATGACCTGGCAAGCATAGGCTGAACTGAGGTGGCAGGGCCCAGGCCCAAGAGCAAGGAACAAGCCGATGTTTGACCAATTCCAGCACCAGGCCAGATTTGAAAGATAGGTACTGGCCGAATCGAGGTGATGGAGCTCAGACCCAAGCGTGCATTGACGCGGCGGGGCCTGGGTCCGAGATTAAGGAATGAGCTGAGATTTAAGCACCAGACCAGATTGAACTGAACTGGTGTTCAGCTCGTTGCTCAGCAGGGCTTACTCACCTCTGAGGCTGTAGTCAGCAATGAACTGGGTCCTGGACTGGCTGTGGCCAGCTTTGGGGCTGTGAACTCAACTCTGAATGTGATTGGCACTCTTTTTACTGTTTGCACGATTTATTCTTTTCTCTCCCCCCTCCACCCCACATTGAGTGTTTGACAGTCTCCTTTTTTTTAAAAAAAGGGTTCTATTGAACTTCTTTGTTTTTGGCTGCCTGTAGGAAAAGTTATCTCAAGATTGTATTTAGCGTACATAATTTAACAACAAATGTACTTTGAATTTTGAATCTGATTGAAAAGGAACATGGATCATGGGAGCTGTGGTGGCAATTCTGGGTGAACATGTGGTTGAAGAGTCATACAGCAGCCGAAATCACAGTGAGTGAGGTTCTCACTGAACACCCAATGAAAAGAAGATTTACCTCAATTTAATAGGGTAGACGTACCTCCTAAGAGACTTTGCAGTAGAGCAGCAAATCAAAAACATAAAAGATTCTGTAGATGCTGGAAATCCAGAGTAACACACAGCCAATGGTATGGAAGAACTACGGTTTCCTCTTATACAAAGAGCACAGACCCACCATTTAGCAAAAATGACAAACCAAAGTGAAAAGAATTATGCTAGGTCTTATAAAAATCAGAGAGGACCCAGACCTGCAGGCTTTAACATCCGATCTTCACTGCAAAAAGCCCTTTTTTTAAAATTATGAAATATTCCTGCTAGTTTAACCACATCAGCACTGAGTTGTATGGAAAAACAGAAACGTCCGAAGAACTTAGCTGATCAAGCCCACCATCGAGGACATCTTCAAAGGGCTGAGCTTCAAAAAGGCAGCATTCAACTTTAAGGAGCCTCACCATCTTCTCATTACTACCACCAAGGAGGGACAGGACCCTCAAGACTTGCTGAGTGTTCCAACAGCTTCTGTTCTTATTTCATATTTCCAACATCCGTAGCTATTTTGATTTGTCCTCCAATGCTCTGGCCAAGTGACTTTGAATGGCACTTGCTCCTATGTGCAGACATTCATCACTCTATCAGTAAATCATTACAACAAATTTAGCCATCATTAGCATGTTGTTTACCATTAAAACTTGCCTTCCTACATGACTAATCCAATTTAAAACTACTTCTGTGGGTGCAAAATGCTCCAAATGTGGGCATGTACGATATAAATGCAAAATACATAAATTGATGGGATGTACAAAAGGCCACAATAGCAAAGTAAATCAAATGTTACGTGTAACAGAAAAATAGCCAAGATTTTCAGATTATGCCTATACTTCTCGTTACTTCCGTAAAGCAGCTGGAATAATCAAAGACCCCACCCACCCCAGATATCCTCCTCCTCCCTCTTCCCTCAGGCAGAAGATGCAAAGTACAGAAAGCACATGCCACCAGGCTCAAGGACACTAGTGAAATACTACTGAATAGTAATCTGGTACAATAAAATGGACTGGACCCACCAGATTCTGCAGATGCTGGAAATCCAGAGCAACACACTAAATGCTGGAATAATGGAATCTATGCTATAAATGCTGGCATCTATGGAAATGAATCAACAGTCGACATCTTGGGCCATCAGCATGATAAGATGAACTCTTGACCCACCTTGTTATGGTCTTATTGTTCACCTGCACCACACTTTATTCTCCATTCTGTTCTTTTATCATGCTTTCCTCCAGTGTTCTAGGTAATGAATTGATGTAAATTCCAGACGAACAGTATGCATCCCAGCACATCTAACAATCATAAACCAATTCCAATTCTGCACCTGAAGTATTTTGCTTATGAGCAAGATAACACTTTGTTTGACTAACACACACAAAATGCTGGTGGAAAGCAGCAGGCCAGGCAGCATCTATAGGAAGAAGTACAGTCGACGTTTCAGGCCAAGACCTTTAGTCGGGACTTTGTTTGACTTCACTTTTCTCAAAAGGCAACTCTCGACAGATACATCCTAACTCACTGGATATTTCCAACATTTTTTTTAATCTCAAGTTTCCATTATCTGCATTTTGTTCTCACACTTTTCAACTGTGTTTTATTTAAAGCTGATTAAAGCTAATTGGACTGAAACATCTAACTCTGCTTTTGTCTACAGATGCTGCCTGACCTGTTTCCAGCACTCATTTAACAGCTCTTTAACACCTAGAAATTCAAATGAAAGAAGTCATCTGAGCTACTGTGCATGATAAAAAAATAAAATGTTCAACAAAGAAAAGGTTTGATTTGCATTCTGTTATTTGACTTTGCTCTACCTCAATGCACTCTGCAGTGAATTGCCCTGGATGCCTACTATGCCCTCAGGTAGGAGGAAAAAGCAGAGGGAACTAACCGGACAGTACAACACTCACATAATGGATCAAGAAGTCTCCTATGAAAAGTGATCCAAAGAAATTATGACCAGATCAATACAATCACAAACAAGAGAAAATCTGCAGATGCTGGAAATTGTGTGCGTTGCCAGACCATCACAAATACAATTCTTGGTGTTCACACAAATTAAACCTCTTGCGCTCTAACAATGTGCTGGAGGAACTCAGTAGATTCCTGAGCATTGGTGAGAGGAAAGGAATTGTTTACATTTTGAGTCAAAACCCTGCATCATCAACAGTTCCTCCAACGGCACCCCCCCCCACAGATGCTACCCCAACCCCTTGAGTTCCTCCAGCAGATTGTTTGCCAGATTCCAGCATCTGCAGTCTCTTGTGTCTTTCTTGTTTTATTCCATCAGAGGCAAAACCTCCTCCTCCCTCCAGAAACCACTGAGACACAAAGAGCAAGATCCTCGCAGATCCCACCCAGGAGCCGGGTCAACTACTCCCCCATTCATGGATTTCTCAGCAACAGGATGGGGTTCTCTTCTCGAGAAGGTAACCCTTGTCACAATCTGAAGAGTTCTTCAAAAATGGGAAGAAACTCCAAAAACTGCAAACAAAAAAAAAGATAAAAGCTGCAGATGCTGGAAATCTGAAATAAAATCTGCATGCTGCTAACACTCGGCAGGACAGGCAGCAAACACGAGGAAATCTGCAGATGCTGGAAATCTGAAATAAAATCTGCATGCTGCTAACTCTCGGCAGGACAGGAAGCATCTATAGGAAGAAGTTCAGTCAACATTTCGGGCCAAGACCCTCCGTCAGGACAGGCAGCATCTGTGTTGAAGGAAAACGAACTTAACACACTAATGTCACCACACAGAAAATTCAAGGGGAACTCTATGGCCAAGCAGCATCTATGGAGGAAAATGAAGAGTCAATGTTTTGGGTCAAGACCTTAAATCAGTTGAAGGGCCTTAGCCCAAAAAATTGCCTGTTCACTTTCCTCTACTTGACCCAAAGAGCTCCTCCTGCTCTTTGTGTACCTTGGTCCAGATTTCCAGCATCTGCAGTCTCTGGAGTCTAACATTCTATTTTGCCAAAAATGTCATCAACATGAAACATTAACAGTCTCTCTCGCCAGAGATGCTGCCTGACCCGAGTGCTCTCAGCACTTTTTTCGGTGAGTCATCGAGAGAGTTTGGTAGGGAGGGAGCCTCTCCACCTTCGGGATCCTGCACCAGGCGCCATGAGGGCATTCCCGAGCAGTGCTTTACCTGCGAGAGGTATTAACTCCCAAATGGATATGGGGGGCGAGACAAAATGTTAGTGCGAAAGGAACAAAAAAGGGCGGGAGGAGGTGTGTCCGGACCTGTTGGGGTCAAATGTCACACCTCTGCGCTGTGGCCTTTATGCCATTCCTTAAAACATTTACAAGTAATCCATTTCAACGGCGTCTTTAGTCAGCAGGGCAAGGAACATACATTATACCTTAAAACCTGGCGTCATTGGAACAAAGGGCTAAATTAAAACGCGAGTACCGTGCGCAAGACAAGGCGAGGTTATAAAGTTGAAAGAGAATCCTCACGCAGGTATGGGAAAAGGGCAAGGTGGGTGGGGGGGGAGGAACTGCTATCGAGGGGCAAAACCATTCGATGGGCCGAGTGCCCAGCTCACAGCCACGATCCCAGAACAATACCAAACGTATCCGGTTTGCCGCGTACATCCAACTAAATAAAAATCTCACATCCCACCACCACCCCCCACCCCCAATAAATCGCCAGTTTGCTCTCGGGATCGACAAAGCGTGTCGTGTGCTGCGTACTCTCTCGAATTACTGCTCCTCAAAGTTGCAGCTCATACCTTTGAAGATTAAAACAAAAAAAAACACCCAGACACACCAAACAGCTGGAGGATTCTCCAAGTAAAGCCAGACAGACCTTGCAGCGAAGGGAAATTTTACAGGAATGAAAAGCAACATGGGGGGGGGGGGGAATTTCGCCGATATTCCCAAAACCTTTCAGCCTCCTGTAACACCGAAAATCGGCGTTTTAACACAAAAGGTTGTTACATGGTAAGTTAATATTGAATTCAAAGAAGAATGGTTCTAGCATTGACGGGTTTTATTTTAAATATCTATGGAGAGTTTAAAATTAACACACATGGGGGGGGGGGGAGGCTCGTGGAAAGTGGTACAGAGAAATCTTCCACAAGGTCTGCAGGGAAGTGTCACAAACCTGAGAAGTCGACCGCTTCGCAGTTTAAAAAAAAGATGCGTTTCTTTAATAACCAAAACAAAAAAAAAATCCCTGCAAATCGTTGTAATCTGGCCAGAGGCGGCCGCTTCCTACAACAGATACATCCACACAAGAAAGGGAGGCAGGGTAAGAGGGAAAAATAGTTTTGGTGTAAGTTGGGCGATGAACTAATTTGGACCACATTGACTTTACACCAAAATAAAACTTTCTTGGGGCATCTCCGATGTTCGTTGCCGTGCGTCCGATACAACAGGAAACTCGCCATCAACATCCCCAGGACATCTGATTTCTTGGCTTTTTTAAACAGCACTTACCCATAGCTCCGATCCCCACTCCATAATGTTCCAACTTTCTATAATCCTGGTCTCGACCAGACTGAGAAGCAACTAGGACCTCTTCAGTTTTAAGATTCTCTCACTCTATTTCTACCTCTCTGCCGATGTGGGTCTTTCTTTGGAAAGCAAATACCGATTGTGAGAACTCCTCTTATGAATGAAGTTGCTAAGCTTTCTCAAGCTGTAAACATTATCCCAGCCCTGGCTAATTTCACTTTGCCAATTTCCCTGCGCAGCGCAGCCCCGCGTCATCGACGCAAATCCGCCTTAAAAGCTCAACTGCGCCTCCCGGCGACCATGGCGGGAACTGCCGGAGCGCCCGGCTCTCGCCTTAAATCTGTCTGCAATGCAGTGTCGGGCTATTGTCTGGAAGCAGATGCTGGGAATTAAGTTATAAACGCAGGAAATGCTGGAAATACTCAGCGGGTCAGGCAGCTTCAGCTCCCGACGAGAGGTCATAACACTGCAATGTTAACTCTCGATTGTCTTTATCCACGGCTGTTGCATGATCTGTTGAGCTTTGATCTATTGTGCAGGATATTTCCACGTGGATGCAGTAAAGATGAGTTGTGCTCAGTTGAGGGGGGGGGGGGGGGGAGAGAGAGGGCAACACCAATGAGCTTCTATGCATTGTGTCCTGAATGCAGTCGTTGCCTGAGTTGACAACACCATCCTACAGAGAGACAGAGGACAAAACCAGGCTTGACAACCCACTGACAAGGTGTGGGTTGTCAGTCAACCATTCAACCATGTACATTAATTACAGTAATACAACATGGAAATAGACCCTTTGGTCCAACTAGGCCCTGGTGGCCAAGATGCCCATCTAAGCTAGTCCTTCTTATGCGTGTTTGGCCCATATCAAAAATAATCAATACTGTATCCCCTCAAAACTCATCAAGAAGCTTCAAGACCTTGGCCTCAATACCTCCCTTTGCAAAAGGATTCTCAATTTCCTCATGTGCAGACCCCGGTCAGTTCGGATTGACAACAACATCTCCTCCACAATCTCTATCGGCAAAGGTGCACCATAAGCCTGTGTGTTTAGCCCCCAGCTCTACTCGCTTTACACTTATGACTGTGTGGCCAAGCACAGCTACAATGCGATATTTAAGTTTGGTGACAGCACCACTCCCATTGGCTGAATGAAAGGTGGTGATGAATCAGCATACAGGAGGGAGATTGAAAATCTAGCTGAGTGGTTTCACAACTGCAATCTCTTACTCGGTGTCAGCCAGACCAGGGAGTTGACATTGTCCTCATCCGCTGTTGGGATAATTTAAACACCAGCCCAGATAGACTGGGGACTGCTCTCTCCGCGACACCGAGGCTGTGAGAGTTACCCCGGCTACGGTGCTTTGAGTCTGCGAACTGTGCAGTGATTTGCCCCACTGTTATGATGAACTGGATACAGAGGCTTTGCCCCTACTCGGGGCTGCTCAGGGGATTTGGATCTATGGACTCCATTCGGTTCAGAATGCTGTTTTTGTTGCTCGCTTCTATTGTTCGTATGATTTGTCTCTTTCTCTGTGTTATTGGGGGTTAGTCTTTTTCTTTTGTTAATTGGGTTCTTTCGGGTTCCTCGCTTTGTGACTGCCTGTAAGCAAACAAATCTCAAGGTTGTATAATTTATATATTCTTTGATAATAAGTGTGCTTTGATACTGGAAGTCCATGAACCATTCCCCAACATGGAATCAGAGGTGGAGAGGGTCATCAACTTTAAGTTCCATGCTGTTAACATTTCAGGGGACTTGTCCTGGGTCCACCATGGAAGTGCAATTACGAAGAAAGCATGGCAGCAACTCTACTTCCTTGGAAGTGTGAAGATAGGAATGATATCAAAAACGTTGACAAACTTTTATAGATGTGTGCTGGAGAGGATATTGACTGGCTGCATCGCAGCCTGGTATGGAAATACCAATGCCTTTGAATGGAAAATCCTACAAAAAGCAATGGATACAGCCCAGTCCATCACGGGTAAAGCACATCTACACGGAGCATTGTCGAGGGAAAGCAGCATCCATCATCAGGAACCCCCACCACCCGGGTCATGCTCTCGTCTTGCTGCCATCATCAGCGGGTCACACACCACCAGGTTCACAAACCATTATTACCCCTCAGCGATCAGGCTCTTGAACAAAAGGGGATAATTTCACTCAACTTCACTTGCCCCATTACTGAACGGTTCCCACAGCCTATTGACTCGCTTTCAAGGACTCTTCATCTCAAGTTCTTGATATTTATTGCCTATTTATTTATTTATTTATTTATTTATTTATTTATTTATTACTATTTACTTTCCTTCTTTGTTTTTCTATTCGCACAGCTTGTTATGTTTTGCACACTGGCCGTCTGCCCCATTGGTGCAGCTTTTCATTGATTCTATTACGACTATTGGATTTATTGAATATGCCTGCAAGAAAATTAATCTCGGGGTTGTATATGGTAAGATATATGTACTTTGATAATAAATTTGCTTTGAACTTTGAATATCCCTCTAAACTTTTCCTATCCATGTACCTGCCCCAATGTCTTTTATACACTGTGATTTACCTGCCTCCACCTCCTTTGGTAACTTGTTCCATATACTCACCATGTGAAAAACTTGCCAGTTGATATTTCAGGTCAAAACCTTCACCTGAAGTTAATGGAGAACATTTCAGGTTGAAACTGGAAATGTTGACTGTCCATTTCCCCGTGTCGATGCACCTTGACCCACGGTGTTCCTCCATCTTGTTGTTTTCTCTATAAAACTGAAGTCTTCCAAGACTCTGCACTGCTTATCCTTGCATCAGTCAGGAATCAAAAGGTCGAGCATGGTGCGAGTAACATCCTGAGCTGTGTATACTTCAATGGCAGAAGTATGGCAGGAAAAGCAGATGAGCTTAGGGCATGGATCAATACATGGAATTATGATATTGTAGCCATTAGTGAGACTTGGTTGTAGGAGGGGTAGGTCTGACAGCTCAATATTTTGGGGTTCTATTGTTTTAGACTCAATAGAGCAGAAGGGATAAACAGAGGAGGGGTAGGGTTTACTAGTAAGGGAAAATGTCATGGCAGTGCTCAGTCAGCACGGATTGGAGAACTTGACTTGTGAGTTGTTATGGGTGGAACTGAGGAATATGAAAATTGTCACCCCATTAATGGGCCTAGATTATAGACCACCCTACAGTCGCGGGATTTAGAGGAACAAATCTGCTAAGAGATCACAGACTTTTACAAGAAACATAAGGTTGTTATAGTCGGCAATTTTAACTTCCCACTTATTCACTGGGACACCCATATTGTAAAAGGTCTAGATGTGACAGAGTTTTTCAAATGTATTCAGGAAAATTTCCTTAATCTGGACATAGTATTCCCAATGAGACAGCATGCAATTCTTGATCTCTTTATTAGGGAATGAGAGAGAAGTTTGTGTAGGGAAGCACTTTTCATCTGGTGATCATAATGCCATTCATTTCAAAGTAAATATTGGAAAAAGATTGATCTGTCCCGGGGATTGATATTCTAAATTGGAGAATGGAATCAGAAAGGATCTGACGAGTGCGGCTGTTTTCTGGCAAAGGTGTACTTGGTAAGTGGGAGGCCTTCAACAGTGAAATTTAAAAGTAAAAAGCTTGAAAGTCAGAACAAAAGGTAAAGATAACAGTGGACTACCCTGGTTAAGAACTCTACAGCTATTCTGTGAGGTGTTTCATGTTAGCAGTCTTCTGTAAAAGCAGTGTGTCCTGCTGATAGAATGATTAGGTTTCAGCTGAAGATAAAGTCATGTTGTTCAACTTGGGATTGCCGTGTCAGCCATTCAGGTTGGTGGGTTCAGGAGAAGGTTCTAGAGAGAGCAGGGTGGAAAGAGATTCGTGACGGACTGTGGCCAGGTTCATAGTCTTATAGCAGGAGATGCGGAGAGGAGAGGATCCAGGACGACCTTTGGAGAAGCCAATCCGAAGGAGAGACCTTAATACACGGAGTGCTTTGAAAGACTACAGAGTCCATGAAGGGAAGTTCTATCTGTGATTTTAAAGCTGTACACCAACCCATTGCAGACTTGACCTGAGCCCCACCGTTGTGTGCAGATTTAGCCTGGCCCTTTCATTTTATTTTTCTTTTCTTTCTCCTATCAACTGTTTGATAAAGCTGAAAGTGGGACATCTATTTTCTTTATCATTTTTTACAGTGTGTGATGTACTATTTCTTGCCAATCAATAACTGTGTCTGGGCAATATTTACAAAGCATTCACTCAAATTGAGGTTCCTTTAATCGGAATTCCCAATGTTCCTATTTGGTTGAACCTCAAATCATACCGACCTTAGATGTGTATTGTTCATGAATGGTGGCCTTCTCATAGTGGAGTCACGGGGCTTTTAGCAGAGTTAGCTAACAAGCTGAGTATGCAACCCTTGGTGAGAGGGTTACAGTTTGTGGGGGCTTTGTCCTGGTTTTGAAGTACTGTGTGAGTGACACTCTAGAATTAATTGAGCAGTTTGTGTGTTTAAGCCAGTGGTTAAACTAGTGTCAGGGAAAATGATTAAGGTACATTATTATGGACGCCACAGGGATTAATGTTTAGTGCAAGTCAAAGAGATTATCCACTAATAATGCTTGTGTTCTGAGTGGGGTGGATACTCGAAGCCCTGATGAACTGTTACGCAGAGTGCTGAGTTATGTGAAAGTATTTGGGCAAGTTATGCTGGTTGAATGGCGTTTTGATCAATTGGCTGGTCAGGATGTCATGATAGAGTGACATAACTGAAGTAGGGATTGCCCGATACATTAGGAGAACCTGGAGAGGTGGTGCTGTGGGCAGTCCATATTTTTGGAGAAGTGGGGAATGTGGCTGAGGGTAAAGATTTTAAAAACAAGTTGCTTGTAGCTGAGGGTGAAGACTTTAAAGACAAGTTGATCTAATTTCTGCAAAGTGAGGGAAAGGAGCTGTCTGTTGTGAAAGGTCTAAAGGGTCCTTCAGTGGGTGATGGAAATTCTGAGCTGGTTTCGGCAATTACATCACTGGTAGATAAATGCCAAAGTGTACCGGCAAAGAGCCAAAGTTATCGTCGGCTGAGAATATTCCCTGGAGTCAAACCCACCCCCAATGAAGAAGAAGATTATGAAGCTTGGGCAGGGCAGACATCTCAGTTACTGGATGAGTGGCAGTTCTCAGATAATATGAAAAGACTGATAGAGAGTCTAAAAGCTCCAGCTGCTGAAGTGGTGAGGTATCTAAAGGCAGAAGACCTGTTGGTCAAATCCATAGACTATATGCAAACATTAGAAAAAGTTTTTGGCACAGCAGACAGCCTAGCATAGCTTATGATGAGGTTTGGTCACACACTCCAGGGGAAAGGGGAGAAATTTTTCAGGCTGGGGAAACTGTTGCGTTGCTTGTGCTGTAAAGGGGAAATTCAACTGGCTGAGATAAATCGGTTAAGGGTGGGACAAGTTGTGAAGAGCGCACCGTCACATGACATGATTGCTTTAATTTCTTTGAAGGACTCATGAGATGCATCCCCCTCCCTCATTTGTTGAGCTAATCAGAGAAGTGAGAGAAGAGGAAATAAAAAGGATGAGCGAGAGGTCTCCACTAGTTGGCAAAGCTGATGTGATGCCTGATGTCACACAAGTGGGAGTTTTGCGGGACACAGTGAAAGACGTATCTCTGTTGGTGTCAGCTAGTGCTGCCACCAAGCGTGACAAATTCAACTGGACACCGGACCCACCAGTAGAACATACTAAGCAGAGGGTTGCTGCTGCAGGGGTCTCTTAATGAGGGAAGGGACCAGTGTTTTTTGTTACAACTGTGATGAGGATGAAGATTTAAAGCACAGGTGTATCCATATTGATCGAGGGTATTTATGCTGGAGCCATACTTGACATAGGTTACTCGACACTACAAATCATTTTACAACTGATATTTGACACATTTACCATTGACGCCTATCAGTGCTCTAGAAGTTTGGGGCCTTAGTACCCGTATGGTGTCATTGAAGCTGGAGTTTTTGGAAGCAGATGTTGGTGCAGCTTGATGCATTACTGTTGGTTTGACTGGATCTGGTTGAAAAGGGTGAAGCTTCCATTATCGTGGGAACAAATACTCCCATTGTGAGAAGGCTCGTGGGAGCATGCAAGGAGAGAAATGGACAGAAGTTTTTGAAAACATTGTCCATTCACCCAATGTTCAGAGCTGCTTTTGAGAAGGTACAAGTTCCTCCTAAGCAGGATGGTGAACATAAACGAGCCATCATGTTAATCCTGGGGAAGGAGTTAGAATGATGGGAAACCCCTAATTGCCTGGAATGCACAATGCCAAGGCCCTTCTGGTGGATGTTCCGGAGGATCATGAAGAAGAGTTATACTTACCTGCTGGAGTGCTGATGAGACCTGAACTGCAAAAAACCTTCAGTTATACACAAAAACGGGATGACAGTGATTGTCAGGAATGCCTCAGAGAGTGAGGTAACCCTCAGACGTAGGATGCTAATAGCACATCTTTTCCTGGTAACTGTAAAGTCTAGTTTTCCGGTGAGAAAACTGGGAGAGACACAGTTTCCTGGACAGGGAAAGCTAACAGCGAAGTTGTTCAACTTCAGTGACTCCCCAGTATCCAAGGAATGGAAAGTAGACTAACAGAGAAGATGTTGAAGCTCAAAGATGTCTTTTCTACTGACAAGTTCAATGTGGGTTGTTTCAGGAGTACTTGCCACACTATTGAGTGACAGAGGACACCACTTTCAGAGAGAAGTCTTGACGGTTAGCACCAACACAGAGGTGGGGGATGTTCCGCAGCATCTGCTGAAACTGAAGGAAGCTGGAATTATCATTGAATTGAAGCGTCCCTGTACGTCACCCATACTGCTGGTGAGGAAGAAGAATGGGAAGGTATGGACAACATGAGTGAATCTGCAGATGCTGGAAATAAATAAAAAACACAAAATGCTGGCAGAACTCAGCAGGCCAGACAGCATCTATGGGAGGAGGTAATAACGACATTTCAGGCCGAAACCCTTCATCAGGAGTGAAGTAACATGGGATGGTCAAGGGGGGGATAAGAAGTGGGGGGAGGGATAAAGTAGAGAGCTGGGAAGTGATAGGCTGGAGGGAAAAGGGCTGGGGGAAGGTGGAGAATTGTGGGAAATAAAAGAGAAAGAAAGGTAGGGCTGGGGGGAGAGATTATAGTGAGGGTATGGAACTATGGGACACTGAACACACACACAGTCTCTAACCAATATGCTGTTCCATAGTTCAAGGATGCTCTGGTCTGTCTGAGTGGACCAAAGTAATTCAGTATCTTGGATCTAAGGTGTGGGTGTTATCAGATACTCATGAGTGAGGCTGACAAAGAGAAAACAGCACTTATATCTTCACTTGGATTCCTTCAGTTTGAAAGAATGCTCCAGGGCATATATAGACCCTAGCTACTTTTCAACATGTCATGGAGAAGACTGTTGGGGGTATGAACTTGCTTAAGGTACTGGTGAACTTGGATGATCTCATAGCATTCTGGTCTACACTGGAGGAGCCTGGGATGAGGCGATAGGTCACCTGAAAGCTGAAGGTTTAGAACTGTCACTGTGCCAGTTCTGTAAGATGTCAGTCAACTATGTCGGACACATAGCCTCATAATACGGAGTAGCTACTGATCCGTCCAAGATAGAGGTGGTGACCACATGGCCAAGGCCCAAGAATGTGAGTGCCCTACGTTCATTCCTTGGATTCTGTGGGTACTAACGGAGATTTGTGAAGGACTACTCCAGAGTAAGCCACCCTTTGAATCAGCTTCTGTGTGGTTACCCCCTACCGCTGGGGAAGAGAGGGAGGAAAACGAAGGCTCATATTAGCCCTTTGGAATCTTTCGAAGAACAATAGGATGCGAAATGTAAAGTGGCCTTGCCCCTGCTGAAAGGGTTGCTGGTCTTTGCAAACCCCCAGATGCCATATGTACTGCACACCAACACCAGCCACAAGGGCTTAGGGGGTATTCTATATCAGGAGCAAGGTAAAGGATTGAGACCTGTTGTTTTCATCAGCCAGAGTCTGTCACCCTTTGAACAAAATTATCCTACGCACAAATTGGAGTTTCTGGCATTGAAATGGTGGATAAGAGGTAAATTCGAGGTGAGGACTGACAACAATTCGCTGACTTACATTCTGACCCTGGCGAAGTTGGATGCCACTGGTCATACTGACCCTAGACATGCATTGTTTATGAAAGGAGGCCTTCTCATCGCTGTGGCTGTTAGCAAAGTTAGTTAACGAGCCGAGTTTGTATACGAGCCCCAGTGAGAGGGTTACAATAAGTTTAGGGAACCTTGGTTTTCAAGAGGTATTGAGGTCCTGGTTAAGGAAAAAAAAGGAGGTGCATTGCAGGTGTAGGCAAGTAGGGACATATGAGGTACTTGAGTAGTATAAGAAATGTAAAGAATGCTTAATAAAAAAATCAGGAGGGCTAAAAGAAGGCATGAGGTTGCCTTGGCAGACAAGAAGGAGAAACCTAAGGGATTCTACAGATATAGTAAGAGCAAAATGATTGCAATGGACAAAATTGGTCCTCTAGAAGACCAAAATGGTAATCTACACATGGAGCCAAAAGAGATGGAGGAGATCTTAAATGGAATCTTCACATCTGTATTTACTCGGGAGATGGACACAGAGTCTATAGAAGTGAGGCAAAGCAGAAGCGAGGTGATGAACCCTATACAGATTACAGGGGAGGAGGTTTTTACTGTCTTGAGGCAAAATTAGGGTGGATAAATCCCCTCCCCAGGGCCTGGCAAGATGTTACCTTGGATCCCTGGGGAGTTGAGTGCAGAAATTGCAGGGGCCCGAGCTGAGATGTTTAAATCTTCTTTAGTGACAGGTGAGGTGCTGGAGGATTTGAGGATTGCTAACGTCACTCTGCTGTTTAAGAAAGGCTCTAAAAATAAACCAGGAAATTATAGCCGGTTAACCTGACATCTGTAGTTGGAAAGTTTTTGGGAAGTATTCTAAGGGACTGGATATATGAATACTTGGATAGACATAGACTGATTAGAGATAGTCAACATGTCTTTGTGCACGGTAGGTTGTGCCTAACCAATCTTATAAATTTTCTCAAGGAAGTTACCAAGAAAATTGAAGGTAAAGCAGTGGATGCTGTCTACATGGACTTTCATAAGGCATTTTACAAGGTCCCGCATGGGAGTTTGGTCACAAAGGTTCAGTTACTTGACATTCAAGATAAGGTAGTAAGTTGGATTAGACATTGGCTTTGTGGGAGAAGCCAGAGAGTGGTAGTTGATGATTGCCTCTCTGACTGGAGGCCTGTGAGTAGTGGAGTGCCACAGAGATCAGTGCTGAATCCATTTTTGTTTGTCATTTATAGCAATGATGTGGATTATAATGTGGTTAACTGGATTAGCAAATTTGCAGATGACACCAAGATTGGGAGTGTAGTGGACAGTGAGGAAGACAATCAAAGCTTGCAGTGGGATCTGGACCAGCTGGAAAAATGGGCTGAAAAATGGCAGATGGAATTTAAGTGTGTGAATTTAAGACAAGTGTGAGGTGTTGCACTTTGGTGGGACCAACCAGGGTAGGTCTTAAATAGGGTAGTGTGGAGTGTGGTAGAACAAAGGGATCTGGCAATACAGGGTCTTAAAGAAAGTTTTTGGCACATTGACCTTCATAAATCGAAGTACTGAAGATGTAAATAAGGCTGAAAGAGTACAGAGAAAATTTACAAGGAATTTGCTGGGTCTGGAGGATCTGAGTTCTAAAGAAAGATTAAATAGGTTAGGACTTTGGAACATAGAAGATTGAGGGGAAATTTGATAGAGGTATACAAAATTATGAGGGGCAGAGAGACAGGATAATTGCAAGCAGGCTTTTTTCCATTGAGGTTGGGTGGGACTACAACTAGAGGTCATGGGCTAAGGGTAAAAGGTGAAATGTTTAAGGGGAACATGAGGGAAAACTTCACTCAGAGAGTCATGAGATTGTGGAATGAACTGCTATGCAAATGGTGCACACAAGTTCGATTTCAACATTTAAGAGAAGTTCGGATAGGTACGTGGATGGCAGAGGTATGGAGGGCTGTGGTCCAGGTGCAGGCCGATCTGATGAAGGGCCTGTTTCTGTGCTATGCTTTTCTATAACTCTATGATTCTAAATCTCTCACCCTCATTATCAACTCCATTAGAGGTCCTAGTCCTTCCCAGCTCTAAAATATCCTCTATTCCTAATATCTGAGATCTCCAAGTCTAGCTTTGAGCACCACTCCCACCATTGGCCACCCTCCTTAAACACCTCCACCATTCTGTCCTTTCCTAGAATGGTGCAAAGTTCCTCTCATTCTGAGAAGTCTTCTGTTGTCTGCCTCAATGTAATCTGTCGGCTTGCCATTATTTTTTCCCTGTTAATGCGCCTTGGGACAATTTGCTACAGGTCACAGCTTTTCATATACACATCCTTTCAGTCAGGGAGTCTCACCACACCCTGGGTGAGAATGTTTCTCATCCTCCCTATAATTGTTCTACCTCAGGCCTGGTTTTCACTGCTCTTCTGTCCTGTCTATGTCCCTCATATCTTTGTAAACCTTAATTAAAGTTAATGAAGGCCCTGCCAGCCTTCATTGCTCTAAAGAAAACAATCCTAACTATAGTGGAAAAGGCAATCAGTGTCAGGAAGTAAGTTAGTTGTTTCTGCCTTCTCAGTGTTTGACTTGCATTTGTAGCCATAGTTTTTAACTAAACTGGTTCAGATGAGTCTCATAGCCTTTCACGGCCTACAAGTCATGAGGTAAGATTCTCCCCTTAAGGGTTGACATCGTCCTAGACAAATAGCCCTACAGATAGGCATGCAGACCCAGCCTTGAGTACTCAATCCTGCATCGCAAACGTACAGTTGGTATAGTGCTACCATCTGATTTGGTTTAATTCTTCAAGACTTTTCAAGGTTTGTGCCCTGGAAACTTTCCAAGGTGCAAATCCATGGTCTATGGAGACTAACGGAGGCCTACGTTAGCATGGATAAAGCAGTTGCTGATTGGCAGGAGGAAAAGAATGGGAAAAAAGGGAGCCTTTTCTGGTTGATTGCTGGTGAGTAGTAGTGTTCCACAGGGATCTGTGTTGGGACTGCTTCTTTTTACATTATATGTCAATGACTTGGATGATGGAATTGAGGGCTTTGTTGCAAAGTTTGCAGATGATACAAAAATAATCAGGGGGCAGGTAGTTTTGAGGAAGAAAGGCTACAGATTAGGCCAAAGGGACAAAGACGTGGAAGCTGGAATACAGTGTCAGGATGTGTATGGTCACGTATTTTGGTGGAAGAAATAAGTGGAGAGAAATTTCAAAGTTAGGACGGGTAAAGGAACTTGGGAGTCTTGTGCGGGATTCTCTAAAGGTTAATTTGCAGGTTGAGTCTGTGGTGAGGAAGGCAATTGTGATGTCAGCATTCATTTCAAGAGGACGAGAATTTCAAAGTAAGGATGTAATGTTGATGCTTTATAAAGCTCTGATAAGGGCTCACTTGGAGTATTGTGAGCAGTTTAGAGCCTTTTATCTGAGAGAAAGGACGTGCTGACATTGGAGAGGGTTCAAAGGAAGTTCACAAAAATGATTCCGGGATGGAAAGGCATGTCATATGAAGAGCATTTGAAGGCTCTAGGCCTGTATTCACTGGAATTCAAAAGAATGAGGGCTGACCTCATTGAAACCTAATGAATGTTGAAAGGCCTCAAAGGGTGACCTTTTAGAACTGAGATGAGGAGGAGTTTCTTTCACAAATAGTGGTAAATCTGTGAAATTTGTTGCCACAGGCTGCTGTGGAGGCCAAGTCATTAAGACAAATGTTGATAGATTCTTGATTAGTCAGAGCAAGAAGGAATATGGGGAGAATGCTGGAGATTGGGGCTGGGAGGGAAAATGGATCAGCCATGATGGGATGGTAGGGTAGACATGATGGGATGAAATGGCCTAATTCTGCTCCTATATCTTATGGTCTTACAAGATCTTATGATCTTGTCCCATACAAGTTTTAGTCCTGGTAATCTTTTTATAAATCTGCTCTGCACCCTCTCCAAAGCAAATATGTCTTTCCAGTAATGTGGTGACCAAAACTGTATATAGTACTCAAGCTGTGTTCTAATTGGTGTTCTTAATAGTTCTAGCAGCTTGCCAGCCTACAGAAGGCATCTCATAACACTGGAGCAATATCTCTGCAAATCCTCCAAATCCACTGGGAGGGTCAGTGAACTAATGTCAATAACCTCTTCCAGGCTCATATCCCTGGTCCAGGGGCTTACTACTCTGTTGTCGCCTTAGGAAAGCAGCCGGCATAATCAAAGGCCCCACCTACCCCGGACATTCTCTCTTCTCCTCCTCCCATTGGGTAGAAGATGCAAAAGCCTGAAGACATGTACCACCAGGCTCAAGAACAATGCCCACCCGCTGTTGTAAGACTATTGAGTGGTTCCCCACTATGATAAGATGGACTCTTGGACCCCCTCAATCTACCTCATAAAGATCTTGCACCTTGTTGTCCACCTGCACTGCACTTTCTCTGTAGCTGTCACACTTTATTCTACATTCTGTCATGTTCTACACCAGTGCACTGTGTAATGATTTGATAATATATGAACAGTATGCAAGACCACCTTTTCATGGTACATTGGTCCCATGACAATAATAAACCCATTCCAGTTCCACTCAAGTCATATTGTTAAGCTACTCAATACCATTCAGACACTCGACTCCAAACTACATCATGCCAAAAGTTCAACAGGAAGGAAAATACAAGATTGCTTCTTGTTGCATACCCTGTGAGTACCTTGTGACTGTCTTATGACCATGATGTAATTGAGTATCTGGTGAGCATGATGTAATGGTCCTGTGAAGGTGGGGTGATGTAATTTCCCACCAGCGTGAGGTCACGGGATGACATGTTCCAACAGGTATAAAACGGGAAAGCCTGCTGTGACGCGGGAGTCTTTTTTGAGTTGAGTCGTTTAATTCGTCAGTTACTCTGTTATGCTGCATATTTGGTCTCATGATGCAGTTTCGTTTTAAAGTGGAGTTTTACTTTCTACTGTAAGGTACAGAATCGCTGTGCCGGCAGTTATTGGCTAATCCTTGCCAGTTGTATTTGATGTGTCTTTGATTTAATTTTGAAGTCTAAGTATTGGAGAGCGAAGACTTTACCGAAGTACGGAAACCCGAAGAATCAAGTATAGTTGGTGTCGTCTGCGGTTTACTACAGGATCGACCTTATTGAATCTTCGTTCAAGAAGTAGTAGGCTATTGCAGTTACTTGGAAATCGGATTCATACTTAAGTATAGAACGTTGGAAGAATGAATTTTTCATCTGCATTCCACTTGAAAAAATTACTTATAATTTAAGAGATAAATATGAAATATTTCTGAAAATTTGGTGCCCTTATTTACAAAAGATAGGATTAAATAGGTAGGTACTCTGAAGATAAAATTATTGGTTATCTGGGGAAAGAAACATATACATATTAAAGCTATTTTGAACTCCATGGAACAGGTGGGGATCTTTCGATATCCAGGCATTCTTTCTTTCTTTTTTCTTTTTTTTCTATAGGGATATGTTAGGGGGAGGGGGAAGGGTTGACAATTTTTTTCTTTCTGTAATCTATTTGAAAATTCAATTAAAAAATATATTAATTTTTTTTTTTAAAAAGCTCCAAGATCTTGGCCTCAATGCCCCCTTGTGCAATTGGATCCTGAATTTCCTCACATGCAGACCCCAGTCAGTTCAGACTGGCAACAACATCTCCTCCATGATCTCCATCAGCACGGGTGCACCACAGGCTGTGTGCTTAGCCCCCTGCTCTACTCACTTTACATTTATGACTGTGTGGCTAAGCACTGATCCAGTGCCGTATTCAAATTTGCTGACAATACTGCTCTCATAGGCCAAAGCAAAGGTTGTGACAAATCAGTATATGGGAGGGGGATTGAAAATCTGGCTGAGTGATGCTGTACCAACAATCTCTCACTCAACGCCAGCAAGACAAATGAATTGATTATAGAATTCAGAGAAGGAAACTAGAGGTCTATGAGCCAGTCCTCACTGGAGGATCAGAGGTGGAGAGGGTCAGCAACTTCAGATTTCTTGGTGTTATTATTTCGAAGGATCTGTCCTGGGCCCAGGACAAAGTGCAATTATGAAGAAAGTGTGGGAATGGCTCTACTTCCTTAGGAGTTTGCAGAGATTTGGCATGACACCTAAAACTTTGATAAACCTCTATAGATGGTGCTGGGGATTATATTGACTGGCTGCATCACAGACTGATATGGAAACACCAATGGTCTTGAACGGATTAATATTTCTTTCATTTTGTATTTGCACAGTTTGTTATCTTCTGCATTCTGGTTGATGTCCAAGTTGGTATGGACTTTCACTGATTTTGTTATGGTTATTATTCTATAGATTTATTGTGTATGCCCACAAGAAAATAAATCTCAGGGTTGTATTTAGTGACATATATGTTCTTTGATAATAAATTTACTTTGAACTTTGAAGCCAGACAGGGTGGTTTTAGTATTTCAGAAACTACTGATCCCTTGAGATTTTCATGCACAACAGTCTCTAAAGTTTACAGAGAATGGTGCAAAAAATCAAAAACACAAAAAAAAATCCAGTGAGCGGTAGTCCTGCAAGCGAAAATGCCTTGTTAGCGAGAGAGGTCAAAGGAGAATGGCCGGACTGGTTCCAGCTGACAGGAAGACAACAGTAACTCAAATAGGCACGGCTCTCCAGCGTCCTCAGTCTTGCGTATTGGCGCCTCCGCTCCAGCTGGAGATGCAACCAGTCAGAATGCTCTGTACGGTATATCTGTAGAAATTTCCAGGAGTCTTTGGTCACATACCAAATCTTCTCAAACTCCTGATGTAATAGAACCACTTTGTAATTACATCAATATGTTGGGCCCACGATAGACCTTCAGAGATGTTGACATCCAGGAACCTGAAGCTGCTCACCCTTTCCACCACTAATCCCTCGATGAGAACTGGACTTTCCTTTCCTGAAGTCCACAATCAATTCCATGGTCTTACTGATGTTGACTGCAAGGTTGTTGTTGTGATACCACTCAACGGGCGGACCTATCTCACTCCAGTGGCTTTCCAAATTAAAATTTATACTCTTCCTCAGCACTGATTTCACATTCTGCCCACAAACCAGGTTAAACTAACTGATATATAATTACTCGATTTGTCTTTTTTTCCAACAACTGTTCCTACGACCATAAGGCATATGAGCAGAATTAGGCTATTTGACCCATTGAGTCTGCTCCACATTTCTTCATGGTTAATTTATTATCCCTTTCTTCCCCATTCTTCTGCTTTCACTCCTTAACCTTTGACAACCTTACTAATCAAGAACCTATCAACCCCAGCTTTACATATGCTCAATGACTTGACCTCTACAGCCATCACTGGCAAAAAATTCCACAGATTTAACACCCCCTGGTTAAAGAGATTCTTCTTCATCTCTGTTCTAAAGGGATATCTTTGTATTCTGTGCCCTCTGGTCCTAGACTTCCTCCTCCCCCAAGCCCCCAAGTATAGAAAACAGCTTCTTCATGTCCACTCTTTCTAGGTCTTTTAATATTATGTAGGTTTCAATGAGATGCCTTCTTATTCTTCTACATCCCAACAAGCACAGGTCCAGAACCATCAAATGCTCCTCATAAGTTAATCTTTTCATTCCAGGGGTAATTCTCGAACCTTCTCTGGACCCGCTCCAATGCCAGCAGGTCCTTTGTTAGATAAAGGAACAAAACTGCTCTCCATATTCCAAGTGCAGTTTGACCAATGCTTTATAAAGCCTCAGCATTACATACCTTACAGCAAGCAAACTGTTGGAGGAACTCAGCACTCCGACCATCATTTGTGGCTGGAAAGGTCCTGATGTTCTGAGTGCTGATGAAGGGTCATGGACTGATACATTGGAGTCTCAACTGTTTATTGCCCTCTGTAACCCCCTGGGTCACCTCAGGCTTGCTCAGCTCATTCTCATTTAGGGGGAGCAGCCTTCGGCCCCGCCAAACTGGGTAATCAGCTGGCGTGGATGCTGTGTGATGTCCCTGCCTTGCCCAAAAACAGACAGTACACCATATGCGATTAAGTGAGTACAATTTATAAAGGTTACTATAACTAAGTAATTAATAATGATACAGTATATATGAAGGAGAAAAAAAATAAAGAAAGGCGCCAAACTTATCAAAGTCCAAACCACTTCGTGCACAACTGTTGGAGCTCAATTACTGAAGTCTTCTGGCCACCATTCGATCCCCTCCGAACTCCTCGACTCGCAGCTCAGGACCCTCCCGAGTGGTCAACCAAGCACATCTATCTTTGTCTCCTCTCCTCGGGGTACCTCCTGGCCTCAGACTCCCACTTGGGGTCCATTCCTCGCCCAGTTTACAGTATCACGTCCTCTCTCTCTCACCCCCTCACGCTGATCTGCCCAAAAGCCTGCCAACAATATTTTACAGACTCAGAAGAAAGAACAACATTAATCCCAATTGGTTTACAAAGGAATACAATTCTCATTATCAGTAGATTTTAACCCAAACAAGCTTCCAGCATTCTCTCGCAACAAAGAAGCATTCCTACTTTTAACAAACAAAGGAGCCATTTTGATCAACATACGCAGTAACAAAGAAAAAGAAGAAACTCCCTTTACACCTCCATAGATGTTGCCTGACCCCCTGAGTTCCTCCAGCATTTTGCATCTGTTAGAAAAATAGTCAAACTTTCACGTCGAAATCCCAAGTGGATCATGATGCAGGGTCTTGATCCAAAATGTCTACGCTTCCTTTCTTCCCACAGATGCTGTTTGACCCAATGAGTTCCTCCAGCAGTTCGTTTATTCCTCCAGATCCCAGCTCTTGTGTTTCTACAACTTCACAGAACTCTGGTGCAGGCAAAAAGGTTTGAAAAACTGTTATCAAAACCTTTGCAAATTCAACCCTTGCTTCTTTTAACAGCCCGGGATATATTTCAAACAACAACACACACAAAATGCTGGTGGAACACAGCAGGCCAAGCAGCATCTATAGGGAGAAGCGCTGTCGACGTTTCGGGCCGAGATCCTTCGTCAGGATATATTTCATCTGGGATTGGTGACATTTACTTTCAACAATGCTGAAATCCTTAAGTAAGTAAGAAACAGAAGCAAGTATTGACCTTTCTGTCTCTTGAATATTCTCTGTCATCCATTATGATCACAGCTCACTTTCCCCAGAATAACCTTATATCCCTCAATTTCCTTAATATCTAGAAGTGTTTCTGTCTCTGTATAAAATTTACCCATCGGTTGAACTTCCACGGCTCTCTTGATTGGAGAATTCCCAAGAATCAGAATCATGTTTATTATCACCGGCATGTTGTGAAATTTGTTGGTTTTATGGTAGCAGTACGGTGCAAGACATTAAAAATCATTGTAAGACTCACCACCATTTCTTCTTTGCTCGGCCCCAAAAGGGCAATCTCCTGTCAGGGTGGACCCCTGCTTCCAGATGACCCAGTCAGTGGAAACATTAACTCTACATCTGCACTGCCAGTTTCATAAGTATTTTGTACATCACAATGCTAGTACTGCTCAGTCTTATAAACTCAAGGGTACAGGTCCAGTCAGGTTAATTTCTCTTCACAGGGAACCTTCTGCCCCCCCTCCCACCTCTCATCCCAGGAATCAATCTAATGAACTCTCATTGCCCCCTCTACTTCATATGTTCTTCCACATCTGTGTGCAAAATCCCAGCCAGAGTCTCACTGGGGCACTATAAAATTGCAGTGGGATGTTTTTACTCTTGAAGTCAAACCCTCATAAAATAAAGGCCAACATATGTTTTCCTCTCTATTTAACTTCCACGGATTCATGTCCAAGAATTCAGCATCAGCTTTATTGGCCATATACATTTACATGTATAAGTAATTTGCTGTGGTGTGTTAGTCAGGGAACAACATGCAAGAAAAAAAAAAGCAACATTCGACAATTATTAAGAGTAAAGAGTTATATAAAAACTAATAAAGTTATAGGTTACAGGACAGACATGGAATAAAATGTGCATAAATAAATAAATGCCAGCATGTATTTTCAATGTGAACAGCATTATAAAAGGTAGTTTAAAGTGTCTAGGATGCAGTGCAGTGAATTGGGTAGGGAGGTGGGGTGGGGTAACTAGATTGGTTGATCAGATTAACTGCCTGGGGGAAGAAACCTTTAAAATGGTGTGAAGTTTTTGGATTTTAATTGCCCTATAGCACTTCCCAGAAAGGAGCTTATGGATTTTATTATACACTGTATAATATGGTATATGTACTGTATGTCATATGTGATGTATTTGTTACTGTTGGGTCCTCTGCTGTTCATGATATACAACATATAAAGCAGGGGACCTTTATAAAGCATAAAGCAGGGGACCCAACTGTAATGAAACTTTAGAGTTCTATATAGGAAGCAATGAAGGGCTGAGGGAGAGGGTCTGACTGGGACTGAAAGAAGAACTACTCAGTGCATTCCACAAAGAGACAGGCACAGTTTTGCCCCAACTGAGTTTCCATAACAACAGCTCTGATTTAGAGGAAATGAATGGAGTTAAAGGAGAAGTTCCTACTGAGATTGGGTCTGTGGTTGAGAATCTATTCATGGGGGTGGTGATGGAGGAGGATAAGCTGGGCTTTCTGTTCGAGGGAAAAGATGGGTGCTGATTTCCTGCGACAACACTTGGTGTAGATGTACTCAATGGTTGGGAGGGCTTTACCTGTGATGGACTTGGTCATATCCACTACATTTTGTGGTTATGCTGTGAGGAAAGAATGAGTAGATGTGGCTTGTATTCTCCAGAATTTAGAACGAGAGGCAGTCACATTGAAACTTACAAAATTCTTACAAACCTCAAATTGGGTAGATTACAAGGAGGATGAAGATTTTCTAAGCAGGGAATCAGAATCAGGTTTATTATTACTGACATACGTTGCAAAATTTGTTGTTTTGTGGCAGCAGTACAATGCAATTCATAAAAATGACTATAAATTACATTAGCTAGATCAGTGGATGGGTGGATGGTTGAATGGAGGTGAATGGAGAAATGGATAGATGGACAGATGGATAGTTGTTTTTAAAAGAAAAATACTTTGTTCAGTTATTATGTGGACTGTATTTTCTTGGTGTCACCTTGTGGGTGTGCAGTTACCTTTTACGTCTACACCTACATGTAATTGCTTTGCAGACATCTCATTTAGTATCTGGGGATTGCTAAACTCTCTTTGTATTTATCACTTTTATTCAATTTGGGATACTTCAAGTAGCACGGGATTTTCAGTGTCTTGCATTGTAGTTGTCTTTGGGACTATTGCTTCGTCTGGACACCTGGGTTGTCTGACTGGTCCTGAATTCCTACGTGCTTCACGGTGTATTTTGGCGGGGGGCATGCCAAACTCTCTTTGCTCTCTGGTTGTGGATCCTTGTCTGGCGAAACTCAGTCCCGGTTCTTCTGCGTAGTGAATCATTTCAGTTCTTCAAGATTCTGTTTAGTTTGCCTGAGCTCTTGTTAGTGTTACTGGTTAATTTCTGTAATGAATCTTTCGTTACATTTGAATTGCCGAAGTCTCTTTGATTCCTACACTAGGAACCCTGACAGATGGATAGAGAGATAGATAGTCACAATGTCAGAACAAAGGGTAAGCAAGGGATGAGGGAACTTTTTCAAGCAGATCGCGAATCTTTGGAGAGCCGGTTTCTTGAACTCATTCAAAACACATATTGAAAGTAACAAGAGGTACTGCAGATGCTGGAAAATCTAGAGCAATATACACAATGTGATGGAGGAGCAGTCAACATTTCAGGCTAAGACCCTTCATCGGGACTATCAGGTTGATAGTTTTATGCATTTTAAGAAAATCAAAGATTATGGGGGCTGCATCTTCTGAGATTATCTGGCTGCACTTCAACCCCATGCTCCTGATCTTTGAGCACCCAGTGCAGAGGGGAGGGAATTGTGGTCTGTCGGGGAACCTCCTGGTCAGTTTGCTCCTGGGCCTGGTGGCCATTCATAGGTCCATGTGGCCGGCAGTCGAGGGTCCAGCCTGAGCCAATTGACTGCCCCTCTGCCAGGGTTAAGTCCATGCCCATGTGTCCCTGGAGAAGGAGCATATGGTATCCACAGGTACAACAAGGGATTTCTGGGACTGGTGGGTGCCACAGGGGCTCGAGTGTGTTTTGGACAGCAATGACAGTGTTAGAATTTGAAACTGTAGATAATGTGAATCATAGAGTTCTGTAATATTGTGATAAAGTGATTCTGTAATCTCGGAATAAATGACTCCTGGAAAAGGGAAAATAAAGGATATGGGGATAGTGCAGGTATATGTCCGTTAGAAAGATCAGCATGGTCCTGAGCTGATTGAAGGACCAGAGCCAACTCCGGATCCTAATTCTTATGTTCTCGTCGGAACTCAAAGCCATTTTTAAAAGACGAAGATAGCTTTGTTCATCGCGTGTACATGGAAAGATACAGTGAAATGCATCATTTGGTTCAAATCAGATGAGTGAGGATTGTACTGGGGGCAGCCGTAAGCGTTGCTGTGTTTCCCGCAGCAACACAGAATGCCCACAACTCACTAACAACCTGTACCCCTTTGGACTGGGGGGGGGGGGGGGAACCAGGGCACCCACATGGTCACGGGGAGAACATACAACCTCCTTACAAATAAGGGCACAGTTTGAAGCCCGACTGGTGGGGGGTCACTAGTGCTATCTGCCATGCTGCTGTGCCACCCATTTTCATTATCATGCCACCCATCCCCACCTCCGAGATACCTACAAATACCTTATTTTGTGCTTCAAGTGAGAGGAGGCTTAACTCAATCTATTGACAACAACTGCATGTGGTATTGTAGTTCTACAAAAGTAATAAACAATAAAAACAGAAATTGTTGGAAACAAATTGCTGAAAATGAGGAGGGGCTGGAAAGATCAACGACTGCAAAAAGAAATGCAGTTTAGACTCTATAATTAGGAACTAGGTTCTATTTAGAAACAGCTTCTTCCCCTCCCATCCATTGAGTACATCCACAGTACATGAAACAGTGTTGCAGGAAAGCAACATCCATCATTAGGGACCCCCACCACCCAGGAAATACTCTCTTCTCGCTGCTGCCATCAAGAAGGTGGCACAGGAGCCTAAGGACTCACACCAACAGGTTCAGGAACAGTTACTATACGTCAGCCATCAGGCTCTTGAACCAATGAGGAAAACTTCACTCAACTTCACATACACTCTTCATCTCATGTTCTCAATATTTATTGTTTATTTATTTGTATTATTTATTCTTCTTTTTGTATTTTCAGAGTTTGATGCCTTCTGCACTCTGGTTGAATGCCCTTGTTGGGTGGTCTTTCATTGATTCTGTTATATCGATTGTTCTTTAGATTTGTTGAGTATGCCCACAATAAAAGAATCTCAGGGTTGTAATATGATGACACAAATGTACTTTGATAATAAAATTTACTTCAAACTTTGAAATTGCTGAAGGGACAATGAACGAATCCATGAATACAACGTCACAATTCTGGCTCTCTATGCAATACTTACTTAATAATTAAAAAAATACATACACACACATGTGTGTGTGTGTGTGTGTGGAGAGAGAGAGAGAGAGAGAAATAATTACAGTTTTTTATGTATTGCACTATATTGCTGCCGACCCGATTATGCTTTTACGGATAGGCACATGAGCTTTTGAACAACACTCAATAACATTTTATCCCTCCCTAATACAGGGGGTAGAAGCTAAAAGAGGAGCCCATGAGTCCATTCCACACTCTAGATTCAAAACTGATGTCATGCTCTCCTACTTGAAGTAGCTCTGCCTTCGGTGCATTAGCTTGTGAATGTTTGGAGAGTCAACATGAAGTCATGCTTGATGTTTAGAGAGTGAACATCAGCACACTGATGTATAGCCTAGAGCCTATAACTGACTTTGTAGTATGAAGACAAAAGGAACTGCAGATGCTGGAATCTGGAACAAAAAATGGAGGTGTCATGGCTATTTTTCAGTGGTCCAGAGCCGAGCATGTGAGTTCAAATGCAACAATTATACTGTAGTTTCAGAATTTGGATCACCACAATAATCAGCTTAAAGCTGTAAAATTAATCACTGTAAACCAGACCACCTCTCCCCCAGATCACCTCACTGCCTAATTCTGAGGAAATGACCTGAAACATTAACTCTGGCTTTTTACCCACAGATGCTGCCTGGTCTGTAAGGTATTTCCAGCATTTTCTGTTTTTATTTTAGATTTCCATCAAGTGCATTGTGGATATGTTCACTCTGCCAGATCTGGCCTGGGGAGGAGAGAAGAAACACAAGACGAAAGGTGAAACCTGAAGGAGCAGGGATAAAGTAAAGAGCTGTGAAGTTGATTGGTGAAGGAGATACAGGCCGGAGAAGCAGGAGTCTGATAGAAGATGGCAGAAGGCCGTGGAAGAAAGAAAAGTGGGGAGACACACTAGAGGGAGGTGATGGGCAAGCAAGGAGATGAGTGAGACAAGGAAAAAGGGGACAGGAATGGTGAAGGTTGGGGGGGGGGGGGTGAATACCAGAAGTTCGAGAATTCAATGTTCGTACCTTCATGTTGAAGGCTACTAAGACAGAATATAAGGTGTTGTTCCTCCAAACTAAGTGAGGTCTCGTTGCGACTGTGGAGGAGGCCATGGATGGACATATGGGAATGGGAAGTGAAGTTAAAATGGGTGGCCACTGGGAGGTCCTGCTTTTTCTGGCAGATGGAGTGTAGGTGCTTGCGAAGCAGTCTCCCAATCTACATCAGGTCACACTAATATACAGGATGCCACACCGGGGGCACTGGGCACAGAATATGACTGCAAAAGAATCACAGGTGAAGTGTCACCTCACCTGGAAGGACTGATTGGGGCCCTAAATGGTGGTGAGGGAGGAGCTGTAAGGGCAGGTGTAGCACTTGTTCCACTTGCAAGGATAAGTGCCAGGAGGGAGATCAGTGGGAAGAGATGAATGGACAAAGGGAGTCATGCAAGGAACTATCCCTGTGGAAAACGGGGGAAGGAAAGATGCTTCACCTATCACCTTGTGTTTCTCTTTCCCCTCCTCCCACCTTTTAACTCTACTCCTCAGCTTTTCATCTCCAGTCCTGCCAGAAGGTCTCGGCCCAAAACGTTGACTGTACTCTCTTCCTTAGATGCTGCCTGGCCTGCTGAGTTCCTCCAGCATTTGTGTCATAAATTCTTCATGTAGCTTCTGAGTTTCTTCTTCACAGATAAGCAATAGCCTATTTTGAGATAGTGTACAAACCACTTGCCCGTAGCGAGTGTGCTTAAATTCAAATATTGAAAGCTCTGCTGTCAGTGAGGTAGATTTGGAACCTCTTTTCTCTGCATCCAAATGGCATTAACTTGGACGATGGACGATGCTGAGGACATTCTACGAGGCTGTGGTGGCCAGTGCTATCATGTTTGCTGTTGTGTGCTGGGGCAGCAGGCTGAGGGTAGCAGACACCAACAGAATCAACAAACTCATTTGTAAGGCCAAATTGGGGGGTTGTGGGGGTGGAACTGGATTCTCTGATGGTGGTGTTTGAAAAGAGGATGCTGTCCAAGTTGCATGCCATTTTGGACAATGACTCCCATCCACTCCATAATGTACTGGTTAGGCACAGGAGTACGTTCAGCCAGAGACTCATTCCACCGAGATGTAACACTGAGCGTCATAGGAAGTCATTCCTGCTTGTGGCCATCAAACTTTACAACTCCTCCCTTGGAGTGTCAGACACCCTGAGCCAATAGGCTGGTCCTGGACTTATTTCCACTTGGCATGATTATTATTGAATTATTTGTGGTTTTATATTGCTATATTTCTACACTATTCTTGGTTGTTGCAGCTGTAACAAAACCCAATTTCCCTCAGGATCAATAAAGTATGTCTGTCTGTCTGTGTGTTTTACTTACCCTCACCTCTATGAGGATCATCACCAAGTAGTGGAGAGGTTTGTGAGTTCCTGAGATCCCGAGATTGATGCTGTCTGGAGTTCAGCAATCTGCCACTTAGCTCCTGGTAGCTTCCCCCATGGCGGTAAAGTCAAGGGGGAACTTCCAGACAAAGAGTGATCCAAGACCTTACTGGTGGAGCTGGCAGAAGATGCTGACACATCACAATGGCCACAACAGAAAAGGATTCCCATTCGCCTTGCACTCCATGTGACTGGATCCTGACCCCAATCTGTCTAGAACCGTATGGTGGCTGCCCGTGTACCTTTCACCCCTGCATAAAAGGAATCCACCCATCATCCCAGATTAAGGCCCATAAAATATGTGGATCCTCGACAGCCAGCTGAGGACCCACCAACAGACAACCTCCTTGGAGAACATGATACTTGACTCAAGGGATCATACTACCTTACTTACCTTCAGCTCCATGTTTCCGAATGTAAGTCCTTTCCTACATATAATAGAACATAGAACACATTACAGGAACCGGCCCTTCAGTGACAAGCACAGGTGCGGAATTGAACTCATTCACTTTTGCCTGCACGTGATCTGTATCCCTCCATATTTGTGTGTCTATCTAAAACACTATTTTTATATCTGCTTCCACACTAATCTTGATAGCTCGTTCCAGGTGTTTTTTTTTACCCTCTCTCTGTGTAAAAACTTTGACTTACCCATCTCCTTTAAACTTCCCCCCTCCTCCGTGTGTCTTCTGATATTTGACATTTCTACCCTGGGGAAAACATTCTGTTTACCCTATCAATACAAAGATATATTTGGAATTTGCTGGAAGTAATACACAAGAGTAGTAAATATACTTTTACAATATGTCTGGTACATTTTAATTGCTATAGCCAATATAAATTTAACTTCAAAAATCTTGAAAACACCAATCTTCACTCATATGACAAGTACATTTTGTAACAGAAGCACAAGAGATTCTGAAGGTGCTGGAAATCCAGAGCAGGAGGCTCTGGAGGGACTCAGTAGGTCAGGCAGAATTTATAGAGAGGAATAAACAGTCGATGTTTCAGGCCGAGACCCTTCGGCAGGACATTCTGTGACATAATGTGATATCTGCACCACCTAGTGGCCTGTAACAGTAGTGCAGGTGTTCGCAGCCAGAGCTAAGCAACATTAGATCACACAACACACGTAGAAATGAGCTTTATCACCGTAAATCATAGATTTACAAATTGTTGATAATAGAAGCAGAAAGTTCAATAAATTGAAAAGTATCCATCATAAAAGGTCTTAACAATCCCCGAAGATGGTGCAGCATCCTGACAGGGATAAAGGTACAAAAACTAATCATTATTGGAGCTTGGCTCAAAAGTTTCAAGTCAAGTCACTTTTATTGTCATTTCGACCATAACTGCTATGTACAGTACATAGTAAAAATGAGACAACGTTTTTCAGGACCATGGTGTTACATGACACAGAACAAAAACTAGACTGAACTATGTAAAAAACAACAGAGAGAAAAAAAAACTACACTAGACTACAGACCTACCCAGGACTGCATAAAGTGCACAAAAACAGTGCAGGCATTACAGTAAATAATAAACAGGACAAAATAAACATAGTTTTACATGTAAAGTTCAAAAGCGTAGTTGATGTAACAAGTCAGTAGCTATGAGCAAAATCTCTATACTTGTGTTCAAGAACATTTTAATGGTATTAATAGTTAAGGGTTTACATAACATGCACTAAATGCCAGGACTCATCAGGTCAGGCAGCATCTATGAAGAGGGATAAACAGTCGAATGGGGTGGGGGGGGGAGAGAAGGGGGTGTGCAAGCTGGCAGGTGTTAGGGGAGACCAGCTGAGGGGGAAGAAGTTAGGTATCACCTCCCAGCTTCTTACTTCCTCCTCCATCCACCCACCCTACCCTCAGCTGGTATCACCTATCACCTGGCAGCTTGTACTCCCTCTCCTCCTCCACCCTCAATCTTTTTATTCTTTCCTTTCCAAGCCTGCTGAAAGCCTGAAACGTCCACAGTTTATTCCTCACCATTGATGGTGCTCAACTTGCTGAGTTCTTCCAGTGTTTTGTGTACATTGCTGTGGATTTTGCTGCAGAATCCCTTTGTGCTTATGAAAAGTTCCACCCCTAATGTTGTTATTAACACTGAATATATATGCACCATATATAATTAGCCAACCCAACTGCATATCCATGTTGTCTGCTAGTTATGATGAAATATCTAAAAGAGATCAACTGTTACCCTCTACTCCCCGTAAACATAGCTGGAAATGAATACTTTTACAATGATTAATTATAATCTTGTGTGAGCATGCACAAGTTAATCCCAATGTTTACTTAAATTATTCAAAAGTCAAATTATAAGGGATAAAAGCAAACATAATGTATTTATACAGTTTTGGTAAGAAGCTAAAAGTAGATGCATTTCCATCAAGAATAAAAGTCAGCTCTAAAATAGAACTGTGTTCTGATGAAGAGTCTCAGCCCAAAATGTACAGTATGCTTTTTTTTCTTTTCCATGGATGCTGCCTGAGTTGTTGAGTTCCTCCAGCATTTTGTATGTTACTCTAGATTTCCAGCATCTGCAGAATCTCTTGTGTTTAAAATTTCTAATCTCTGTAAGTTAAGTTGTGCATAAAGAAACCTACCATGTCCATTGAACATCTTTAATGCGCACTTTACTTTGCTGTGCTATGTCTTTCTGGCTTGTGGCAACATATTCACATAAGAAGGCACTCGAGTCCACAACTGGAGAATCATCCTTGGCAACAGATCAGAATCAGGCTTATTATCATTGGCATATGTTATGAAATTTGTTGTTTTGCATCAATGCAACACATAAAATCTTACTGTAAGTTATAACCAAAGATATGAAAGAAGTAGTGAAAAACGTGAGTAAAAAGTGAGGTTGTGTTCATAGGTTCATTCAGAAGTCTAATGGTCGAGGGGAAGAAGCTGTTCCTAAAAAACGTTGACTGTGTATCTTCAACCTCCTGTACCTCCTCCCTGACAGCAGTAATGAGAAGAGGCCAGATTGGTCAATGTAATGAGTTCAACTTCAATTTTATATACACACACACAGAGACAGAACCAAATGAAACACCATGATCACACACAGCACATGAATCAAAATATTACCATAAGTAAGTTAATAAAACATAATTCATAACATGTAGTGCACAGCACAGGCAACGGTAAACCATAAACAGCTCGCTGTCCTAGTGACAGGACCTCAATGGTGTCAGGGTATTCATTAGTCTCACAGCCTGAAGGAAGAAGCTGTTGCCCAGTCTGGTAGTCCTAATCTTGATGTTTCTGTACCTCCTTCCTGGCAGCTGTGTGTGGAAGAGACTGTGGGATAGGTGGTAGGGATCCTCAACACTGCATCAGGCTGCAACACTCCTGGTATATGTCACACTTGGGGGAAGGGGACCCCAGTCATCCTCTCAGTGGCTTTTACTGTCCTCTGTAGGGTCTTGAGGTCCGATGCCTTGCAGCTTCCATACTACACAATGATGGAGCCAGACAGGACACTCCTGATGGTGCCCCTGTAGAAAGCAGCTAGAATGAGGGCAAACACAAGGAAATCTGCAGATCTGGAAATAGAATCTGGAAATTCAAACAACAACACACACAAAATGCTGGTGGAACACAGCAGGCCAAGCAGCATCTATAGGGAGAAGCGCTGTCGACGTTTCGGCCCGCCTCTCCCTATAGATGCTGCCTAGCCTGCTGTGTTCTACCAGCATTTTGTGTGTGTGTTGTAGAATGAGGGCAGTAGCTATGAGCAGGATCTCTCTCCTTCTGTGTTCTAGAGAAGTTTAAAGGTTTATGTAGAGAATGGCTGGAAAGATTAGACAATGGCTGATTAGCTGGAAGAAGCTGTTTCTATGTTGAGTGTGTGTCTTCAGGCTTCTGTACCTCTTCCTTGATGGTAGCAACGAAAAGAGGGCATGTCCTGGATGGTAAGGTACCCTTAGTGATAGATGCCAGCTTCTAGAGGCATCGGGTACTGAAGATGTCCTTGATAATGGAGGGGCTTGTGTCCACAGTTGGAGCTGGCTGAGTTGACAATCCTCTGCTGCTTTTTCTGATCCTGTGCACTGGCGCCTCTATACCAGATGGTGATGCAACTAGTCAAAATGTGCTCCACAATACATCTGTAGAAATTTTCTAGTGTCTTTGGCGACATACCAAATCTCCTCAAACTTCTCATGAAATAGAACTTGTGAAGCCCAGATCCCTTGAACGAATACATAAAAGAAAAACATCCCAAATCACTTTCCAGTCAATTAATACTTTTAATTGCTTCATGTACAAAATGTGGCAACCAATTTTCTTATAGCAAGATCTCATATATAGCAATGAGGTAATAAACCATAACAATTAGCCAGGACATTGGGGATATTTGCTCTGTGTAAAGTCCAATAACATCATCCTTGTTCACCATGAATAGGTAGACAGTGCTTCTATTTAAAGTCCCATCTAAAAATTGCAGTCACACCTCAGTACTGCATTTAATGATCTACTTCAATTATGCACTGAGGTCTCAGGAGTGGAGACACGTCCTCTGCCATGGAAGCGGAAAGAAGTCCATATGGAACGACACCTACTGAGCTTACGCATCATTCTTGTCTGGAATTGACATCGGCTATACGCTTGCCTCAGTAGAGCTGAAGCCAAGGGTTTTCAACCTAAAAGTGTTCTCATCCCTGATTATTAACCAACAATCTTGTCCGAAAATGCAAATGTACTAACAGTAAGCAAACTCTGAATTTAGTTTAGCGTGGTGCCGCCTATAGCTGGATAGTTTGCCATCACTACGCATCTTGAGATTCAGGGTAGGGTAGTATATGGTGACATACTTTGATAATAAATTTACTTTGAACTTTGAGTACCCCAACATCCATACCAGTTACATGGGCAAGGATGAGGTGGATAGGACTCAGAAGAAACAAAACAATAGTAACACTGCTAGACAGATAAATCCTCTGGTTTTGTGAAATGGTTGCACAGTCTGACGAAGCCCCAATGTGAAAAGGTATCACAAAGAAGCAGCTCCGTTTAAATACATCAGCATTTGTAAATATGTTAGTTAAAAGGAAAACCTCACATTTGTAAGGATGGCAGTGCATCAGTGTACAAATAATCTTGGCTGCAGTGATGGAATTTCCAACTCTATTCAGCTCATAGTGCGGGTCAAGCACAATTTCTTGGGAAGGGACAAAAACATTTAAATCATTATTTTACCGTAATTTGAATTAAGAGGCTACATTGTACTGGAAGGTAGAGAGACACAGTTTAGCCTGTTCAGTCTGTTACATTCTGTATGAACTTCCTTCCACCCCTCTCCATCTTACTCTTAATTTAACTAAAGATTCCTTTTCTTCTAATGTGTTTGTCCAAGCTGATGTTAAAAACACAACTGGGAGCAAGTTCCACATTTACAGCACCTACAGTGCAAATAACATTTCAATGCATGACCAATGATACATTACCAATTTTTTGTACCAGTAACAAATATCCATTGGTAGAGAAGACCGAAAAGACCTCGATAAAACTTTGGAGTTGTAGAATTGCACAGCAGAGAAACAGGCCCTTTGGCCCAACTCCTAAAGGAAATGAGGACAGTACAAATTAATGGAGACTGAAAATTGATAAATTGTCAGGGTTTGATGGTGTGGATTCCAAAGTTTTGAAAATTGTGGTTGGCTATCATTCTTCAAAACTTAGTCTGAGAATGATTCCTGCAGTTTGGAAAGTAATAAATGAAATCCACTATTTAAGAAAGGAAAGAATAGGATAGGGAGAGGGAGAAATTGGGGAAATACAGTTAGTTTGACATCAGTAGGAAAAGTGGTAGAACCTAGAAATACGGTAGTGTGTACAGGGCAATTAGGGAATAACAATAGGGATGGGAGTTATGGTTCATATATCCATTAAGTCTTTTTTGAGGTTGCAACAAGTTGGATAGGACTAATCCAGTGGATGCATTGAAAGTAACTGAGCTTCCAGCAAGCCTCTGAAGAGATGTCACATACAAGAGAGATCACTAGACTGGCATCACACAAGGATTGTTTAAGGCACGCCTGGAGGTAGAAAAATGGCAGAGTTTCCATTTGGGAGTTCATGACAAGTGAGTGTCCCAGCTATACAAATGGATGAGATGATCACATGTATTGTATCCAAGCTTGTTGACCAAACAAGCTGGATGATGGTATTCATTGTAAGGAGGATGCAGAGAGGTTTTGAGTGATAACAACATAGAATGAACTGGGGGCAGATGAAATATGTGAGAATTTTGGAAATACCCAGTTTGGCCAACTCCTGTTTCTATTCCTTATGTTCTTAAAGCTGCCAGTTATCGAGATGAGTTACTTTGCACACAGTAAAAATGCCACACTTACTGGTGCCTCTCTAGTCTCTGGGTCTGTAATGTGGCCTGGCAAACCATAAAACAGCTAAAAACATTCCACCACCTACCTAGCATTTAGAGAGGGCGGAGAAAGCAATACATTACATCTTGTTGATGATGCCCACTCACTGAGAAACTTAAAAAATTGATCACAGCATGAAACACTATCATGATAAGTAGCAGGAAGGATAGACAGAGGATCAGTAAATAAAAATATACATATACATACCATCATGCTTACATTCAAAGAAATACCTACTCCACTTTCATCATACCATAACTGTAAACAAGGCAACAATCTTCAATTATCTAACATCAGCAAAACCCACAAAACAAGCTCAACAGTGAACTTTTAACCATTTAACATTTAACTTCAGTTAACCAAAATCTGTTGAACATATAACAGTTTATGATCTGAAGGTCCACGCAAGTAATTTGTCCAACTCAGACCACATCAAGTTTTTAAACTAGTTCAGTCCAAAGGCACGATGATATCCTTTTCTTCCCTCTTTTAGTCTGTTTAAAATTCCACAGCCAGTATTTCAGACTCAAGCTGAGGGCACAAGATACCTTCGGCCAATGACCATCTGCACTGCCATTTTGATACATGGCAGGACCTAAGTAGACAGGAGAGGGTGGCAAAGAGGGAGCGAGATGGCTTGAACGATGGTTAGACATCTTCTTCCTCAACCTCATCCTGTGAAGACCCAGCCTTGGTGGTTACTGCTGTGAGCTGAGCCTGCTGAGTAGCCTGTTGCATCTCAAGCCACTCCTGCTGCACCTGTGCAGCCTGCTGTTGTCGAGCCTGAGGGAGAAAGGGACATAATCAGGCCAGGTCAAGAGAAAGCTCCCCCACTACAGTGCAGGGAGCAGTGGTGATTCGTGTTCATCAACAGAATAGTTAGCAGCTTTAGCCCGATGCATTTTGCTTTCTTGAGAGTAATAGGTCAATCAGAAGAGTATGCAAACCGATGGGAATGTAAATGAAAGGCATTCCCATCTGTATAGAACATTTTTCAAACTAGGATGACCATTCTATCATAAGATATAAGAGCAGAACCATCAAGTCTGCTCTGCCAATCGATTATGGCTAATTTATTTTCCTTCTCAATTCCATTCTCCTGCCTTCTACTTGTAACCTTTAAAGCCCTTACTAATCAAGACCCTATCAACCACCACTTTAAACATACCCAATGACTTGGCCTCCACAGCCGTCTGTGGCAATGAATTCCGCAGATTCACCTCCCTGTAGATAAAGAAATTCCTCTCCATCTCTGTTCTAGAAGAACATCCTTGTGTTCTGAAGTTGTACCCTCTGGTTCTAAACTCTCGCACTATTTAAAACATCTTCCCTCCATCCACTCTGTCTAGGCCAATATTCAGTAGGAGTGATGGTGGGAGGGGTTGCTAAGAAAAGTAAGCATCTGCTATGAATATAAATATTAGTAAATATATGTATTAATATATCCAATTTTCTTCCTTTTCTGATAGCATTCCAAATTGTCTGCTGAACATTGCAGGCATGCTATCTTGGCACTGGCATGTGGGGCGACACTTGCGAGATACCCCAGTACATCCTTAGTTTTAATGCAAATGACATATTTCACACTGTCCACGTGAGTAGTTAATGTATCGGAATCTGAATGTGAACTGACTCCACTCATATTGCCAGCTCTCCACAATTACGTCCAGATGGTTAGAACTGGACTGGAAGGATGGAGAGTTCAAATTCCCCTCCACAGACTTCATCACAACACACTGACGGAAGTTCAGTGTCAGACGAAGGAAGCGCTGCACTGTTAGAAGTACCATTGTCTGGAAAGCTCAGAAAGATCCCTCGGCACTGTTTTGATTCAGCGCAGGGATGTGCTTCCTGGTATTCCACACAGTATTTGTTCCTTAACCAATATCAATAAAGCAAGTTATTTCACCATAAACCCATTGTTATTTGTGAGAGTTTGGTCTACACAATTTAGCTATTGTACTTCCTAAATTTAATCTCCACAAGAATTCGGCTAAATATAAAGCATTCTAGGACATCCCAGAGTTGTGAAAGATTTCTTTATGAAGTCCATCAGATTCTCACATGATCAAACATCAGCAGTTTTTAAATAGGTTAGACAGCATTATAATTAAATCTGATTCCTTCCATGCCTCAAATTTATTTAGCACCTAATTCCTCCCCACATTTTCAAATATATGAAGTCCATAAGCCTTTCAAATAATCTGGGGACCTGAACCAAATCTATGGGCAGTATGTAAATGACCTTAACAGAGAAACATGTGTTCATGCTGACCAGACTGAGCTCAGGATACAGTCACTTCAGAACAGCATTTCATTAAATGCTACTTCTACCTACAAATGTGGTGTCCAGAAATAACTAACTATGCAATACCTCCCAAGAATAGGCCATGGATTGGGGAGTCAATATCTAACCAGACCAAAGGAGAAGTGATAATTGTACGGAAACCCAGATATATGCTTTACATCAGGCCACTTTGCATCAAAATGGCCGCGTAGCATGTGTTAATCTAAAATGAAGTGGAAATAAATTTCCTTCATCATTTTGTTCCGATCTGAAATAAGTTTGGAAAATATCATTTTCCAGGCCCATGCCACATTGCTGTTGATTTGGCACCAGTAGATCTGCGGCTGCCTTACTATAAGGTTATGTGATTCTCTCAATAATACTGAGAGGCAGCTGTAGTTTACAGTAACAACAATGGTTACAGACTCAAGAGTCCGGCCACTAACTAGTAAATAGAGTTAAAGGAAATGCAATCAGCCACAGGACTAATTAGTACCCAAGATATTGAAATTTATTGTTGCAGTATGATTAAATGGAGTTGGGAAAAATGTGAAGAGTAGATTTACTAGAATAATGTCAGGAACAGCTGAAGAACTGAGATTTTCTCCATCAACTGAGAGACTAAATATTAATCGGTGTTTTGAAGGATCATTATTTGAGTTCAGAATATAAGGGAAATGACCTTATATCAAGGGTTGATGGGAGACATTTTTATTTGGCTCGGTGAGGTGTAATCAGGAATATTTCAAAAGGTGATAGAAGAAGAATCAATAAAACATTCAAAAAAGAGAAATGGATATATAATTTTAAAATGGAAATATACACCTAGTGGCCACTTTATTAGGGTCATTTGTGTACTTGTTTGTTAATGCAAATCTTAATCAGCTAATTACGTGGCAGCAACTCAATGCATAAAAGCATGCAGACATGGTCAAGAGGTTCAGTTGTTGTTCAGACCAAACATCAGAATGGCAAGGAAATGTGATCTAATTGACTGACCATGGAATGATTGTTGGTGCCAGGCAGGGTGGTTTGAGTATCTCAGAAACTGCTGATCTCCTGGGATTTTCACATAAAACACTCTCTAGAGTTTACAGAGAAAATAGTGTGAGAAACAAAAACATCCAGTGAGCAACAGTTCTGCGGGCAAAGACGCTTTCTTAATGAGAGAGGTCGGAGGAGAATGGCCAGACTGGTTCAAGCTGACAGAAAGATGACTGTAACTCAAACAACCGTACACATTAGAACCATGGTACGCAGAAGAGCATTTCTGAGTGCACAACATGTACCTTGAAATGAACGGGCTACAGCAGCAGAAAAACAAACATAGACTCAGCGGCTAGAGTGCACATCTACTAAATGAAAAAGACCGAGGGAATGCAAATAATCGGAAAGGTCTTTCACAAGCACTGATGCTATGGCAAGTACCCTTCTGAATGATATGATAAAATAACTTTACTTCACCGATCTTTATTTCCGGAGGAAAACACATTGCTTTCATAAATATAGTTCCTAGAAAAGCAATTCTGGTAAGTAGGTTGTGTTTCCATTGAGAACCAAGTATAAATGAACTACACAGTACAAGCAAACCAGTTGGAGATAAGGTAATGGAAATAAAGAAAACATTTTTGATGAGAAGTGAAATTTGTGATTGAGATAAAACAGATGTTGGTGGTGGAGAAACAAATGCCTTATGCTTCAAAATGATATGTACTTACTTTCGCAAACAACTCTTGCTGTTGACGTAACAGTTCTTCTTCAGGGATGCCCAGGTTCTCGAGACGTGAGTTGGCCTTCCTCCTTTCAAGGGCCACTATCTTGCATTCCCGCAGAACCTCCTTTGCTTCAGATAAATATGATCCAAAACCTAGACGTTCCAAAGCTGCGATGCAAGGTAACACAAACTTCAACATGCAGACTATTAAACTACAGTTCCGTTTCAAAATATTTCCACTATCGGTATTATTGATTACTGTTTAATAGAGAAGTTCTATGCTCTATTTCATTTCTTCTCTTTCTTTGACATTTAGTAACCTGCAAGTACTAAATGAAACACTCTGGAGAATCAGCCCCGATTTTTGTACTCTTTCCTGGAGTTAGACTGGACCTAGCAAACATCTGAGAGGTGAAATTTCTATCTCGGCACAAGTGCATCATGTCAATAAATATATCCCATTGGAAACTCAAAATAGATGAAGTCCTTCTTTGCTTACCACTAAGATTCCACCTAAGAATGTTATAAACTATACAGTATGCTGTCGACAATACTGCCTGGTCGGTGCCAGATTATCAGAATTTTTTTGTATTTCAATTCTAGACAAATCAATCTTGCAATTCTTTGGGTATTTCAATAGTCTTCTACAGGTTAATACATCATAATAAAAGACAAGCCATTCACAAACAATCCAAAACACTTCACAATGCACAAAACATATGAAGTGCACTTACTGAGGTAACTTGACAGTTAATTTGTATGCAACTTGTTCCTGAGATAAATGGCCAGATGACATGCCAGAAACAGCATTAGTTAGAGAGTAAATACTAGGTAGGAGACCAGGTGATCCACAGCGCCACAGGGAGTCTATAAAGTCAACCCAAGGCAGCCGATGTGGCTTCAGTTGGAAGCTTATCCAAAGAATGACACCACAGAGAGGGAATTGCTTGCTTGATGCTGGAATTAAATATCTGTTGAGACCTAATCTTTGAGAAGGGATCTTCTGACCATAGCTAAAGAAAGGTAATGCAGTGAGCTACCAGAAAATGCAAGCTGCTGTGTTTAAGACAAGATAAAGTTCAAACTAAAGGAGAAGAGTGATTGCGTTAAGTGATTTGAATCACATACCTTGCATGATGTGCTCTGGTGAGATGGTTTTCTTATCGGACTGACTGCAGATTTCATATGCTTCTGAAGATACTAAATGAATAAACTCGGTGCAGCAGTTCACCACCATCTCCCTGGCATCATTTGCTACCCTGATATTGGGTAGGATCTCTTTGATAATCTTGTTGATGGTAGCTCTTGGAATAGTTAAGTCATCATCATTGTTGCCTGAAGCTGAGGCCATTGTCCTTTGTTCTTTGAAGTTTCTTTTCAAAGGGTAATTCAATGTTATTTCACCCAGTACAGATATGTATATGGCAAATCACAAGAATGCACGAAAAGATAATTTACTGAAAAGTTTGATCCAAAACTAAAGCATAGTTGAACACATGGTTTAGGGGTGAGAGAAAGGGTTAAAGTATGCTCTTGAAGTCCTGGAGAAAAAGAAGCAAAAGACATTTCAATATGAAAGCTTAACAAATAAACAACTGATGAATCATTATTCACAGGCAAGAGAAAAAAATTACAAATTGCAAGTAAAGCAGACAGACCTAGAGAAAATCAACGGGCTGCATCTGTGATTGGTATCCCCATGTTTAAGACAGGTTTAGCTGAGCCAAAGTAGAGTTTCACAACAGATTGTGGGAGAGGGAGGCAGGCACAGAGGGTGAAGGGGGGCAACAGAAGGAAATAGAGGTGGGTGGATTAAGGAAGGTTTGTAGAAAAGAAGGTGTCAGGGAGGGGGAAGGAAGGGTCTTTTGAGAATGAGCTTTTGGGGGAATGTTTTAGAAAGAGGAATGTTTTCAGGGAGGGGGAGATGCTTAGTGGGAAATGGGAATGTTTGACGAAGCGGATTGATGGTATGTTGAGAATGCAAATGAAGGACAGATTGGGAAGAAGGAGGAAGTGGAAGTGTTTACAGAGGAAGGATGAGCCATCTTTGTTGGAAAGGTCTGGAGAGTCCGGGTGGACAGGGATTATTATGAGGGAGTAAGAGGGATGCAAGGGATGGAGGGTGAGTACTTAGAGGTTATTTATTGAGTGAAGGGGTACCGTTGGAGGGAGATGGTGTGGGTGGGGAGGGAGAGTTTGGACAATGAAGATGCTGGAAGTGAAGGTATATTTGGAGGGAGAGGATGTTTACTGGTGGCGATGGAAAGAGGCTGCTTTGGAGGTGAGGGAGAAGTTTGGAGGGAGGGGTTGGTGTGCAGAGGGTGTGCACTGAGGACATTGCAGGTGGAGGGACAAAGTTTGGAGGGAGGGGAGTGTGGGGGCAGAGGGGGAGAGTTTGGAGGCAGGGGAGTGTGTGGAGCAGAGGGGAAAAGCTTGGTAGGTGGGGAGTGAGGGGGGCGAAGGGGGACAGTTTGGTACATGGGGAGTGTGTGGATGGGGGGTGGAGGAGGACAGCTTGGAGGGAGAGGAGCGTGGGCAGTGGAGGGAGAAGGGAGGAGAGTGTAGGAGGTGGAAGGGGAGAGCTTGCAGGGAGGGGAGTGTGGGGGATGAAGGGGGAAAGGGAAGCCAGGGAGTGTGGGAGGTGGAGGGGGGGTGCTTGGAGGGAGGGGAGTTTGGGGTGCAGAAGAGAATAGCTTGGAGGGAGGGGAGTGTGGGGGTGGAGGGGGACAGATCGGAGGGAGGGGAGTGTGAGAGGCAGAGGAGAGCTTGGTGGGAGGGGAATGAGGGGCACGGAGGGGAAGATCTGGAAGGGAGGGGAGTGCGGGCAGCGGAGGGGGGGAACTGGGAGGGAGATGACATTGGGATTGCAAGGAAAAGTTTGAAGGGAGGTTAGCAGAGTTAGAGAGTGGAGGAAGATGGCGTTGGAGGTGAAGTGATTGAAGGGAAGAATTGTTGCGGGTAGGGGAGGGAGACAGTTTGGATGGAGGAGGCGTTGGGGGTGGAGGGGGAGTTGGAGGTGGAGGGGGAGTATTTGGCAGGATGGGGTGCTGGCAGTGCAGAGATGGAGGAGGCGTTGGAGGTGTGGGTGGAGGGGGAGGGAGAGTTTTTGGAGGGAGAGAGTGTTGCACGTGGAGAAGTTGCGTTAGCGTGGAGAGAGAGCATTGTGATGATGGGCGAGTGCTGGAGGGAAGGGTTTTGCAAGGAGGACAGGGAGGGGTAGTTTGTAGACATGGTTTGTTTGGGTAGATGAAGACGTTGGACGAATGTTTGGAGGGAGGGGATTGAATTGAAGCCTGAATGTTTGGCAGGACGGAGAGTTGAGTGGGAGAGGGCGGTTGTTGGGGTGCAGGTGGTGATTTGGGGGGAGGAGTGGGGTACTCGGAGGGAATGCATGTTGGGGATGGAGGGAGGGTGTGTTGGGGTTGCAGGGGGATTGTAGGGAGGGAGGACACATTGGAGGCAGTGGGGAAAAGCTTGGGAGGAGGGAGGGGTGGGGGCGGCGTGTTTGGAGGGTGTGGAAGTGTGGTGTCCAAATGTAGGGGAAAGGGGAGTGAGGTTGCTGTGTCTGGATGTGGAGCAGCGAGAGTGGAGGTGAATTGTTTAAAAGGACAAGGATTGGGAGGGAAGTTGGAGGGATATTGGGAATGTTTAGAAGAAGAGGCAGATCGGGAGGAGGGAATGGGTTTTGAGGGGCGGGTGGTGTTGGGGGAGTGGGGATGGGTGGAGCTGTTGTGTTTGGTGAGAGGAGATTTAGGGAGACAGTTTGGATGATGGTAATGTTGGGAATGGAGGGGGCACATTTCAATGGAGGGGAGAATTGAGGGAGTGAGTGGAGGTGGAGGGGGTGCTGTGGGTGGAGGGGGAGACGTCGGATGGAGGTACTGTTGGGGTTGTAGGGGACATGTCTCGAGGTAAGGGAGTATTGCCTGATGGAGTGCAGGGGGAGAGGTTAGATGGATGTAGTGCTGGGGGTGGAATGGACATGTTACAAGGGAGGGAAGTACTGAAGGAGTGAGTGGGTGGGGATAGGGTGCAGTGGGTGGAGGGGCAGAGGTCGGATAGAGGTAGTGCTGGGAGTGGATAGGTAGGTTTTCAAGGGAGGAGGGAGTTGATGGAAGGCGGGAAGGTGACGTTGTGGGCGGAGGAGGAGAGGGTGGGTGAAGGAAGTGTTGGGAGTAGAGGGGGTGCGTTTCGAGGGAGGGGAGTGTTAAGGGAGAGATTGGAGGGGGAGGAGGTGTTGTGGGTGGAGGGGGTGTTTTGAAGGTGGGAGTGTTCGAGGGAGGAGGTATCGGAGGTGGAGGGGGAATGGGTGGAGGGAGGGGGTGCTTGGAGTGGAGGGCTAGGGTTTGGAGGGTGGAGGAGCAGAGTTTAGAGGGACCATGTTGAGTTTGGAGGGAGACAACATTGTGGGTGGAGGAGGAAGGTTTGGAGGGAGAGGGTTTTGAGGATGGAGAGAGTGGGTGTTGAGGGTCATGGGGTAGTATTTGGCAGGAGTGGCTGTTGTCTGGAAGGGGTGCTGGGGGTGGAGGTGGACTATTTGGCGGTAGGGGGTGTTGGGGAGAGAGAGGCTGCTGGGAATCGAGATGATGTGTTTGGGGAATGACATTTTTGAGGGTGGAGGTGCCATCTTTATAGAGAGGCAGCACTGGGGGTGGAGGTGGTGTGCTGGGCGGTTGTTGGGGGAGGGAGTGTGCAGGAAAAGGTGAGTTGGGTGTGGAGGAAGGGGGTATTTGGGGTAAAGTATTTGGGGGGAGGGAGAGTTGAGTGTCTAGGGGTTGCATTAGGAGGGTAGGTTCACTGACTGTGACAGGGGAGAGTTTGGAGGGAAGGATTGTTGGAGATGAAAGGATTGTATTTGGAGGGTGAGTTTGCTGGGAACGGAGGGATGGTGTTTCGAGGGAGGAGCGTTGGGGTTGCAGAGTGTGAAGGAGTGCTGGAGACTCTGAGTGTTTATAGGGACGGTAACTTGGTGGGAGAACATTGTGCTCATGAAGAGGGCTGTTTTTGAAGAAAGGGACAATGGACAGGGAAGGGTCGTCAGGAGAGTGTTTGGGCTCAGTAGATATAGGGATTACGTGGGAGGATTGGATGTTGGGCTTGGAGAAAGGAGGTGTTAGTGGTGCATTCGGAGGAAAGACATGAAATGGATAGAGTGCCGAGGGTGGAATGGGAATGCTCGGAGAGACCACTTGAAGGGAGGGATGGAGGGGAAATGTCTGGTGGAAAGTTGTGTTGCAAGGTAGAGGCAACATTTGAAAAGGGAGGGGTTCGTTCGAAGTTGAGGTAGGATAGTTCTGTGGTGCATGGTAAGAGTGCTTACTAGGGGAGGAAGGCTGTTTGAGGCTGCATGCCATAACACCAGTGGAATGAGGGTTGTACTGAGGAGTAGAGGTTTCAGAGTGTGGTAGGATTGAGGGTCCATCATCGGTTGGGGAATCAGAAGTACTGACAGTGGGGGAGAAAGAATTGATGCAGGTGAGTGATGGCTGAGGAAGGACAGGAGGAGACATTGGTTTGCAGAAGAGGCTCGTGTGTTGAGGGGAAAGGAGTGCAAGACTGATCAGTGATGTGGTGCTGTGAGGTAGGATGTTCAAGATGTAGGGTTGTGGAGGAGCAAAAGTGACTGGAGAGGATACTAATAGGTGGTTGACTATGAAAAGAACTGATATGAGGAGAGGACACACGAGGAATGTGTGCTAGCAGAGAAAACACAAGGATTATGCAAGAGACTACAGCTGCTGGAATCTGGAAGAAAAAAAAACTGCAGGCGGAACTCAAAGGGTCTATGGAGGAGTGGGAAATGAATTGTCAACAATGAGATATATGTGTTCAAATGCCAAGCAGGGCAGAAACATAAGGAATGTAGTCAGGCTTCAGGATGTGGTGACCCTGATATGTTACTGGGGCAGATTAGGATTAGTGCTGAAGGGATGGGGTAAGTGTGGTAGAAGACATTGAGGAGAGTGGAAAGGAAAAGGGGATTGATATGCTGGGGAGGCTTCAGGGTAGGAGGAGGAGAAGGGTGGGTTAAGGTGGGGCAGGAGGAGGATGTGAAGAGGTTGGGAGTAGGAGAGAATGAGGGAAAAGGGACTTGGATGGAAGGAGGGCGGCTGTGGAGGGAGTAGATGGGACTGACTGCTGGAGGAGGAAGGCGGTGCGGCTGATGGAGGAAAAGGGTGCAGTTGATGGGGGAGGATGTGATGAGGTGATGAGATGCGAGGGTGCTGTGTCTTCCACAGTTACCCGCCTCCCCTGGCGTCACTCCGGCGCTCTCACGGCTCCCTCTCCCGCGATCTTTACCATTTTTTTCAGTCCAGGAGCCGCTCCATCAGCACCGGAAGTCGCCGCCAGCACGACTTCCGTTTCCCGGGGTAACGGATTTTACTTTTTAAAATCACCTCTAATTTTTCCAGTATTTTTAAATCTCCCCTTTATTATTTTTTGTCTTGGTGAAACGTAATATATATATATATAAAAAAAAACTGCTTCCACGCATTGCATTCTGAGAGTTGTAGTTTTGTTTGCTTGCCATTTAATTTCTAAATTTATTATTGTTGAATTATATTTATCAAAACTAGCAAAGGTTGAAATAGTTAAACATAAATTTAGAATAAATAATGTAATTGAGATCGCGCCTAATGATCTCTGGGAATTGAAGTCTCTAATAATTTTTGTTTACATTCGAACTGAATTATATTCCACTGTTAATTCTTTTATATTAGTTAAATATTCTTTATTATAAAATCAAATATTATAATATTTATTTGTGTGAAGTTCTTAACCATTTAATACGGCTAACATGCCCGCCTTTTGTAGGCGGACTGTTACCTGATTGATCAGACACTAGCATCGTGTACAAAAATGTTATGTGATGATTGGTTATTTGATGCGTCGATCAATTAAAAGTCCCGTCGCTGATTGGTTATTTGCATTGCCCGTCACAGGTGGCCCTCCGTTGCTTCCGCTAGTGTCACGATGATGGCTGGTGGAGGAGTTAGGATTTTATTTCTACTGCTTCTCGCCGTCGTTGGAACTACCGGGCGGATCCATCGCCTCACACTTAAGGTGCGTGGTATTTGGTTGTTGTAAGTGGTCGATTCAATGGATGTCAATGTGGCTGGGGGCTTGTTTCCTTCCAGTGTCTCTGAAGGAGTCCAGGTGTCTTGGGCTTGAGGCTCTCTTCACCTACCCAGCCCACATCCTCTTCGCCTTTGGACGCAGTGTTGGTGAAAAGTTCCTCTACATCTCCTTTAGTTTGAAATGCCATCTCAATGTGTTGTGAGTGCGGGTAGGAAAGAGGCGACCGTTTAGTATTGATACTCACAACAGACACGTAATGATGGAGGAAGTCAGCAGGTCAGGCAGCATCTGTGGAGGGAAATGAAGATTCAGGCCGAGACTCCAAGGGGGCAGTAGCTACAATAAAAATGTAGAGGGGGAGCACAAGTGAGAGGGTGGGTGGGGGGGGATTATTAGAGGCTAAGAGGTGATAGGTGTGAGAGATAAAGGGCAGAAAAAGGAGGAATTTGACAGGAGGGCGAAATAGACCATGGAATAAAGACAAGGAGGTGAAGGTGAGGAGACAAAGAGAAGAGGTTGCAGGAATGAGGGAAGATGAAAGGTGTGTGGGGGGGGGAGGGGGAAGAAACAGCAGAGTGAGTACTGGAAGTTAGAGGAATTGATATTGATTCCATCTTGTTGGAGATTACCAGGACAGAATACAAAGTGTTTCCCTTCCGACCTGTGATTAGCCTCTTTATGGCAGTTGAGGCGGTGGACAGACGTGATAATGTGGGAATGGGAAGTTGAATTGAAATGGGGTGGCCTCAGGGAGAACCATTCTGTTGGTAGATGAAGTAAAGACACTTGATGAAGCAGTCCCCTCATCTGTGTAAGAACTCACCGATGTAATGGTGGCAGCACCAGAGAAGGAGCACAAGATGAAACAATTTACAGGTGAAGAACTGCCTCACCTGGAAGAACTGTTTAGGGCTTAATTTCTAACATTTTTCCCAAATTCTGAGTAAGTCCCACTTCTTAGCAGGTTTGCAGGACTGTCCTTGCCTGGATCATTCCAGAAACATGATCAAATTGGGTTTGTTCTTGATTATTGTTCATTCAAATCAATATCTTGTATTGTGCATTGAAGTGATACAAGGTAAAATAATAGCAGAATGAAGTGTAACAGCTACAGAGAAAGTGCAGTGCTGGTAAACAATAAGTTGAAATGTCATAAGGAGCTAGATTGTGAGATTATTGTGCTATGGAACCATTCAGTAGTTCCATTACATCGGAGTGGAAGTGGTCCTTGAGGCTGGTGCTATACATTTTCATTCTTCTGATTCTCCCCGTGGCCGCATGGGCTTCCTCTCTCATTCCAAGGATGCGCAGGTTCGGGTTAGTGAGTTATAGGTGTGCTAAGAAGAATGGCGACACTCGCGGGATGCCCTGAGCACATCCTCGGTCTGTGTTGGTCTGTAACGCAAATGACACTTCTCACTGTACGCTTCAATGTGCATGTGACAGAAAACTAATCTTGTTTACACGTCAGATCTGTCCTGCTTTTATCAGACTCTTGAATAGGCCTTTTATATAAGATGGACTCTTGACTTCACGACCCACCTTGTTACGAGCTTGCACTTTACTTACCTGCTCCGCACTTTGTATGTAGATGTTACACTTTATTCTGCATTGTTTTTACTTTGCTCTACCTCAGTCCACTGTGTGGTGACTTGATCTGTGTGAGCAACGTGCAAGACGAGCTCTTCACTGTTTCTTTATCTTGTTTCTAATGATGCCATGTATCTAGTCAGTATCTGCATATGCTGCCCAGCAAACTGAATCTTCCTGAGGTGGTTGATAGGAGGTTTGCTGCCTCGGGCCTGGTGGGAAGCTTATTCGCTATGAACTGGAAGATCTCTAAGACATCAAATTGAAGATAAGATGTTGGTGTCAGGGGTTTTATTGTTGCAGTAATCCTCCTGTTCCACTTGCTTTTTTGCCTCCAGCTGTGCTCCCTTCATGGGACTACTGCCTCCTCGCAGTACACTTTCACCCTCCATTTCAAACTAGATGTCCCTTTCCATCATTCTGTTCAAGGAATCTTATAAGTCAAGGTCAAAATAAAATTTATCCAAGTCAAAGTAAAATTTATTATCAACATTTGTTATCACAGTAAAACAGACAAGATGAAGGCGGAACTTGGCAGGTCACACAGTATCTATGGAAAGAAATGATTGACATTTCGGGCTGAAGAACCTTCATCGGGACTCGCCGTCTGTTCCTTTCCACAGATGCTGCCATTTTCCACAGAACCTGCTGAGTTCCTCCAGCACTTTGTGTTCTACTCTGAATTTCTAGGTTCTCCACAATCTCTTTGTGTATATGTTAGCATATACTGTAGGCTTCATGATCTTGCAGGCATTTACGGGAAAATAAAGAAATACAATAGAATGTATGAAAAACTAGGAATAAAATAGCAAAATTTATTAATGTGCATGTTACCATATACTATTTTGAGATTCAGGCATTTACAGGAGAAATAAAGAAATACATTAGAATTTTTAATAGAAAAATGATATATAAACAAAAACTATACCCAAACAAAAATGCCAAAACAATATTTGAAATGTGATGAATTTGGCATTAAGAGAGATTTGTAAGGATGTTGAATATAATCTCACTTTCACTGTTAAGGTGAAAAGGCTAGATTTTTTTCCTTGAAAGAATGACATTGAGGGATCATATAACACAGGGTTTGTGAATAGAGAAATACAGATTGTTACCATCTGCAGAAACAGTACATGCTGTAATTTTGACTTTATTATCTACAACATGAATTATATTTACTCGCCCAGATGATTCTGACAGCACCTCCCAACCTGCTACTTCTACCACCAACAACGATAAGGATTTCTCAGAGGCCAACAATAATTCCAATCCCCATTTTTCATTCTGACATATCAGTCCATGGCCTCCACTACTGCCGTGATGAGGCCACTCTCCAGTTGAAGGAACAACACTTCATATTCTGTCTTGGAAGCCTCCAACCTTACAAAATGAACATTGATTTCTTTAACTTCTGCTAATTTCTCCCCCTTCCTCCTCCTCCATCCATTCTTCACTTTGGCCCCCCTCTTACCCCTTCTCTTCTCCTCACCTGCCTGTCACTTCCCTTTGGTGGCCCTCCTCCTTGCCTTTCTCCATTGACCGCTTTCCTGTCCTGTCAGATTTGTTCTTCTTCAGCCCATGACATTTCCCACCTACCATCTCCCAGCTTCTCCCTTCATCCCCCTCCTCCTCCAACCCCACCCACCTACAATCCCCATTCCTGGTTTCACCTACCATCTTCTAGCTTGTACCCCTTCCCCCACATTCTTTTTCTGACTAAATTCCCCTTCCTGTCTAGTCCTGATGAAGAGTCTCAGCCTAAAACATTGACTCTTCATTCCTCACCTGACCTGTAGAGTTCCTCTGGCATTTTGTGTGTTATTCTGAAGTTCCAGCATCTGCAGAATCTCTTCTGTTTGTGACATGTACAAGGCAGCAGGTACATGGGAAGACTAAGCTGCAGTTTCCCCTCTTAAGTCTCTCCTGTTGATTTAGAAATATGTTACCATTCCTTTGTTGGATCTAAATCCTCCAATTCCTTGCCAAACAACCCTGCAGGAGTACTGTTAACACTGATTAACAGGACTCCGAAGACTCGTACTTGTTCCTCAATCACACTTCATTTACGCGTGCTCAAGGAGAACAACTTGGCCCATGTCACCACGCTGTTTGAACAAAGAAATCAAGTTCAAGTTTATTGTCATCTGACTGTATGCTTGTACAACCAAACTAAACAAAGTTCCCTTGGACCACAGTGCACCCACAATACATATATCACACACAGCACATAAAGCAAAATATTACCACAAATGAGTTTTCTTAAAGAGAAATTATATTTTTATGCAGAATTGAGTAGTAAAGTTAGATATTGATCAACTGGTAACCTTGTGTCTGTTCAAATTATTTGCATGATCAATCACCAATTGCACTGCAGTAATACAAGTATTGCCAATAAAATTACACATTAAAGGCCAATAATACTATAGAATTAGTAAAGTAACTGACCAGTAGTGGCACACGAGAATCCTGTATTTGCATTCTTATCTTGGTGTGCCAAGTGGCTAAGGACTGCTGCTGGGTGTGGTCTTCAAAGACCTCCCTCCCCTGGATTGACGGCACACTATTTGTAAGCTAACTTTGCCTGGACATCATCCTAACCCATGCTCTACTGAAACTTTGATGGTACCAACACTAGGCAGCTCACCACCATCACTTCAAAGGCAACTTGGCATGGGGAGCAAAAGCTGTTCTTTTTAAAAAAAAATACACCCAGCTCCTGGAAATTATTGAAAGCTGTCAAGAATTTAAGTTGGGAAATCAAAGGTTCTTTTTCAGCGTGTTGAGGATATAGAACTTCAAAATCAGCATCAGGTTTATTATCACTTTTTCTGATCCTGTGCAGTGGCCCCTCCATACCAGACAGTGATAGAATAAGTCAGAAAAGAAGGAAGGCATGAATTCAAGAGCAGCACCTGCTGGTTGGGCTGAATATCATTCAGAACATCAAAACAAGTTATCAACAACTTCCTGTACATCAATAATCTCTGCACTTCTCTAAATTCTATTTTGTTTTGCATCTCTGGTTAGAATGACTTAATTACTTACAATTCCTGGGCCTACAATTCCTTCCTCAAATTGCCTTTACCTGGCTTCCTTTGTTGCCTTGCTTATCATCTCCTTGTTTTATCCCGGTATTACAGATTTATGAAATGTATATTAAAAGAAATCCAAAATCTTGTGGAATTCATTGCCACAAATGGCTGTGGAGGTGTCGGGGAGAAGGCAGTATAAGGGGTTTAAGTAGAATAATAAATCAGCCTGATGGAATAGCGGAGCAGACTGCTCCTATATCTTATGGTCTAACCTCTTCAAACACTGGTTCTTCATGATGACTGGTTGAAACTTATTGGGGGTGTCTGATTAATTTGATGTTTGTGGTTATATTTAGCAGAAGTTGAAACCAAAGGCTTTTGATTGGAGGATAGAGTTAGCCTTTTGAATTCAAATTTTAAAAAGCTTATGAATGCCTCTACTTCCTCATAGGATAAAGAAATTTGGTATGGTCCAGCAAACCCTTAACAATTTCTATAGATTCATCATTGAAAGCTTTCTGTGTATGACAACTACTCTTCACATGACCACAAGAAACTGCAGAGAGTTGTGGACACAGCTCAACACCTCACAGCAATCAGCCTCCTCTCTACAAACTCTGTCTAAACTTCCTGCTGCCTCAGTAAACCAGCCAGATTTATCAAGACCCTACCCAACCCGGACATTCTGTCTTTTCTCCTCTCCCATCAGGCAGAAGATACAAAAGCACATAACACCAGGCTCAAGAACACCTTCTGTCCCTCTGTTATCAGACTCTTGATTGGACCTCTTGTATGATAAGATGGATTCTTAGCCTAGCAGTCTACCTCATTATGATCTTACACTTTATCATTTACCTGCACTGCACTTTTATGGTAGGTTTTTCACTTCATTCTACCTTGTTACTGTTTTACCTTATTCTAGCTCAGTGTACTGATCTGTATGAGCAGTATGTAAGGGCTTTTGGTATACGTATATGACCAAAAACCAAAAATTTCCCATCTAGAAGAAGATGGGCACTGGAATTTTTGGTCAGCTTGCGGAGTGTTCACGTCTAAATCACCATTATTCCATGTCATTTTCTGAGTTTAGGAGCAATGATCTCCACCACGGGTTAAAACAAAGTAATTGATCGATCCTATGTTTGCGTCTTTTTTTGTGTGGCTCTGCAAATGTTTTCCTTTGAACTTATTCTGTTCCCCTTTGGAAAGTCTCATTAATGTCCTGTGCTTTCTAATCTGTCTGTGTTTGGAAAGATCACAGATGTGTTGTAAAGCTGCTATAAAATAGTTGTTATCTGCTTTCAAACTCCATTGTTCTCTGGGAAGGACAGGTTTATCCAGTTCAGGGCTTTCTAAGCTGATGTACGCAAGAAAGCATTCGGCACAGAAATTCTATGCCTGACTTTGAAAAGTCCAAGGCAAATTTATTGTCATATGTCCAGGTTCCTCATAGGCACATAGCATTTGAATTGACTATACTACTTGCATCCTTCACATACATGAGTAAAAATCTTTCTGTTATGTCTCTGTCTAAATGTGCAATTTGTAGTAATTTGTTATAAATAGTGTGTACAACGGACAGTCAATTTAACATAGAAATACAGTTGCATCAGCATGGGTTAAACAGTCTGATGGCCTAGGGCAGGGGTCAGCAACCTTTACCACTGAAAGAGCCACTTGGACCCGTTTCCCACAGAAAAGAAAACACTGGGAGCCGCAAAACCCGTTTGACATTTAAAATGAAATAACACTGCATACAACGTTTTGTTTTGCCTTTATGCTATGTATAAACAAACTATAATGTGTTGCATTTATGAAATTGATGAACTCCTGCAGAGAAAACGAAATTACATTTCTGCATGCAACAAAAACATGTTGACCTCCGAAAAAAAGACGTTGGGTTGAAGGTTACTTTTAAGTAAAATACTCAACGTCTATTTGAGTCCTTCTTGTATTTATGAAAAACGCCAAACTTAAATTTGCCACCAGCAGCAAACCAAAAATAACGTCAGCCAGCTGTCAACCTGAAAAATAAAAGGACTATTTCACTGAACAATGAAAGCATATGAATATACGTAAAATAATAGGCAATTAAAATATTTATCATCCTTGTTCAGGTTGACTCACACCTGACAATGCAGTCGTATTCAGTAGAGATGGATCGATGCTTAGGGGAGTGACCAGGAAGGATAATGTGTTTTTTTTCCTCTCTGAACTCACAGAAGCGTTTCCCAAATGATGTTTGCATTGCGATGATTGCCCAATGTAAATACACCGAATTTATCATGTCGTGACCTTTTCTGAACTCTCTCAAATTGGGGAAGTGAGACAATGTGCCTTTCTGTAAATCTCTGGCAAGCAACGTCAACTTGCGCTCGAATGCCAAAACATCCTCCGACATGTGCAGGGCTGTACGTCTTTACCCCGTTGAAGAGCTGTGTTCAGCGTGTTCAGGTGCGCTGTTATGTCTACCATGACGTGTAGCTTTGCCAGCCACTCTGGCTGTTCCAGCTCAGGAAAGGTGGGCCCTTTGCTGCCCAGGAAAGTTTTCACTTCTTCCAGACACGCGACAAAGCGTTTCAGCACCTCCCCTCTGGACAGCTAGCGATAAAAACACGTTGTAGCGGTGTGCTACACGCAGTCAGTAAACTGCAGTCAAAGATAGCTTTATTCGAACTAAACAGCCTTGCTTTTAAGCCTCCCTCAACCCGCCCCCCATGGGCGCGGATGCTGCAAAAGACACGTACTCACAAACCCCCGTAGGCTATCTCCCTTAGCCTGAACGCTGGCTAATTGTGAGCCGGTTCGGATGTGTCAGGAAATGGGTCGCCACAAAGTCTTATTTAGATTGTACAAGATCACCATAATCTTCAAATTTAGATTTACATTTCAAAAACTAACAAACTAACATAAAATACATTTTAATTAAATACTGACCATGTAGCGGTGTGCTACACGCAGCGCTAAAATTACGACACGGAGTCGGTAACTGCAGTCGAAGGAAAAAACTTTATTCGAAATCTTCAGCCTCACTTTTAAGCCTCCCTCAACCTGCCCCCCATGGCGCAGAGGCTCCAAAGCTCTGTGCTCGCAAACCCCCGTAGGCTATCTAATTGTGAGTCGGTTCGGATGTGCCAGGAAAAGGGTCGCCACAACCAATTATTTCCCAAAGCAACAGGGAGCCGCAGCACAGACGTAAAAGAGCCATATGCGGCTCCGGAGCCGCGGGTTGCCGACCCCCGGCCTAGGGGAAGAAGTTGTCCTGGAGCTTGTTGGGCCTGGCTTTGATGCTGTAATACCATTTCCCAGATGGTGGTAACTGGAACAGTTTGAGGCTGGGGTGACTCGGGTCCCCAATGATCCTTCAGGCCCTTTTTACACAACTATCTTTGTAAATATCATGAACAGTAGGAAGTTCACATCTACAGATGCACTGGGCTGTCTGCACCGCTCTCTGCAGAGTCTTACGATTGAAGGAAGTACAGATCCCATGCTAGAAAGTGATGCAGCCACTCAGGATACTCCCAATTGTGCTCCTGTAGAAAGTTCTTAGGATTTGGGGGGCCCCACATCAAGCTTCTTTAACCGTCTGAGGTGAAAGAGGCACTGTTGTGCCTTTTTCACCACACAGCCAGTATGTACAGACCACAAGAGATTTGAGAACTGTTATGTACAGACCACATGAGATTTGAGAACTGGAAGATGTAACTTTGTCAAAAAAAAAAGCATTTTGTGAGCATCAGTGCAGACTGAGCTAGTTAACATTGATCCAAGTAAACAAATAAACACACAACAGTTCAAAGAGTCTGTTAGCAGATCTTGTTGATTAATTAAAATAGAAAATGCATGCTAGCAGGGAAATTCAAAAAGATTAAATTTGTAAGAGGGTCCCTGAGAAAGGTTTGGGATTCTTTTTAATATTTAAAATCCATGGAGGAACTTCCTGGCCTGGATATAGTGATCAACAAAGGAAGTTGCTTGTATATCTCTAGCAACTTTGTGGCAAGAGCTTCTCTTTCTTTTTTTTTAAATTTTTTTTATTGAATTTTCAAATGGGTTACAAAATAGGAAAAAATATATATATCTCAACCCTCCCCCCCCCCCCAATGTCAAACTGAAATTATTAACCCGCTTAGTTGAGGAAAAACACCAGAGTCATGAAATTACCTCTGAAACGGTTTTTTATTCAGAGATGAGTCCGCAGCCCCACGCACTTCAGGCGTAAGGTAGCCAACTCCCAATTTGTCGGTTTACAAAGGTCATACTTATACCCAAAAGCAGGGTACTACATTCGCAAATATCGAATTCATCAATTGATTGGCTATTGCATAGCTAAGCATGCGAAATACTCAGAATTAGCAAAGGTTAAAGCGTAATACTTGGAATTAATACTGACGCACTTCAAATAGATATACTCAAAATACTTTGCCAAGCACATTGTCTTGTGGTCGCAGGTTCCCTTTTCCTTGTGGTCTCCATGTCTGGCCTGGCACCTTATTTTAGCTTCCCAAATGACATACCTCCCTCTGGCCTGGTCTACATATTTTGCTACACTTACCCCTCGCCCACCCCCTCTACACGTACCCCTTACCCTCTTCACATTCTTACTAACACATCCCTATATATAAGAAAAAGAGAAAAAAAAAGTGCATGGATATCGGAAGATCCCCACATGCTCCATGGAGTTCAAATTAGATTTAATGTATGTATATGTTTCTTTCCCCAGATGACCAATAATTTTATCTTCAGAGCACCTATATATTTAATCCTATCTTTTGTAAATAAGGGCACCAAATTTTCAGAAATATCATATTTATTTCTTAAATTATAAGTAATTTTTTCAAGTGGAATGCAGCTGAAAATTTCATTCTTCCAACGATCTATGCTTAAGTATAAATCCAATTTCCAAGTAACTGCAATAGCCTTTTTGGCTATTGCCAATGCAATTTTTATGAACTCTTTCTTGATATTTGTTCAATTTGGGTTTCGGTTTTATCCCTTCGGTATCACCTAGTAAGAATAATATTGGATTGTGTGGAAGCTGTGTTCCAATAATTTGTTCCAGTAAAACTCTTAAATTTGTCCAAAAAGGTTGAATTTTAAAACAAGACCAAGTAGAGTGTAAAAGAAGTACCAATTTCTTTATTACATCAAAAACATTGATCAGATAAATTTGAGTTTAATCTATTTATTTTTTGTGGTCTATAATTGATGTAAAAAGTTATTGTACTAATCTAATCTTAGTCAAACATTTATTGTATTTGTCATACTGTCAAGACATAATCTTGACCAACTTGTTTCATCAATTTTAATATTCAAATCAGTTTCTCATTTTTGTCTTTACTTATGAATTCCTTGTTTAATTCCCTGTTTTGTAAATCAAATTATACATACCAGAAATAATTTTTAAAATTTTTCCTTTATGAATTAAAGTTTCTATTTCATTAGGTTTTGGCAATAACATTGTTTGACCCAGTTTATCTCTTAAATAAGCCCTTAATTGGAAATAACAGAAAAGACTTTTATTTGATATTTTATATTTATTTAATTGGTCAAATGACATTAATATACCTCCTTCAAAACAGTCTCCTATATATCTAACCCCTTTGTGAAACCAGTAATATATAAAAGTTGATTATCTATTGTAAAAGGAATAAGTTTATTTTGAATTAAAGGTCTCTTTGCTAATAAAGATTTCTTTATCTCATCATCAACATTTATCTTATTCCATAAATTAATCAAATGTTTTAGTATAGGAGATTCTTTCTTTTCCCGTATCCATTTAGATTCCCATTTATATATAAAATCTTCTGGTATATTTTCTCCTATTTTATCTAATTCTATTCTAATCCATGCCGGTTTATCTTCATCAAAAAAAGATGCAATAAATCTAAGTTGATTTGCTTTGTAATAGTTCTTAAAATTTGGTAATTGTAACCCTCCTAGGTCAAATTTCCATGTCAGTTTTTCCAACGATATTCTTGACATCTTACCTTTCCAAAGGAATTTCCTCACACATTTATTTTAACACTTGAAAAAACTTCTGCAGTAATTGTATTGGTAGTGTTTGGAATAAATATTGTAATCTAGGGAATATATTCATTTTTACAGTATTGACTACCTACTAATGTTATTGGTAACATTATCCATTTGTCAAAATCCTCTTGAATTTTTTTCAATAATGGCAAATAATTTAGTTTATATAAATTCTTTATATCATTATCAACTCTTATACCTAAATACTTTATACCATTTATCAGCCATCTAAATTGAGTTATTAATCGACATTGACTATAATCTCCTTTAGTAAGGGGTAGAATTTCACTTTTATCCCAATTTATTTTGTACCCTAATATTTTCCCATATTCTTCCAATCTAGAAAATAATTTATGCAATGGGTTAGTTAGATAAATCAGAACATCATCAGCAAATAAGTTAATCTTATATTCCTCCTGATTAACTCTGAAACCCGTAATATCTGAGTCAGTTCTAATTAATTCAGCTAATGGTTCTATTGCCAACACAAATAAAGTAGGTGATAATGGACAACCTTGTCTAGTTGACCTTGTTAACTGAAATGATGTTGAAATTTAGCCATTTGCCACCACTTTAGCTTTGGGGTTAGTATTTAAGGTTTTAATCCATTTTATCAAAGATACTCCTAATCCATATTTTTCCAATACCTTAAATAAAAATCCCATTCCAATCTATCAAATGCTTTTTCTGCATCCAAAGCAACTGCCACACTCATTTCTTCCCTCTTTTGTGCTAAGTAACCGAGTTACATTATCTGCCGATTGTCTATTTTTAATAAATCCTGTTTGGTCCATTTTGGTAAGTATTTAGAAAATCTATTAGATAAAATCTTTGCTATTATTTTATAGTCTGTGTTCAACAAAGAAATAGGTCTATGTGATGTTGGCTTTAAAAGATCTGTCTTTTTTTGGCAATACTATTAAAATAGCTGTCAAAAAAGATTCTGGGTTTATGCGTTCTTTCCGCTTGGTGTATTAGCTCCATAAAAGGAGCTGAAGTTAAATCTTTAAACTTTTTGTAAAATTCAGGTGGAAAACCATCTTCTCCTGGAGGTTTATTACTCTGAAGTGATCCGAGAGCTTCTTCGACCTCTTTTAATGTAAAAGGCACATCTAATCCCTTCTGTTCTTCCAAGTTCAATTTTGGGAGAGTTATTTGTGATAAACAACCTTTCTATCTCAACAATATCATTTTGTGATTCTGATTGATACAGTTCAGAATAAAAATTTTTAGAAGTTTCATTGTTTTCTAAAGGTTTAAGTAATTTTATTTACACTTGTTCTAATTGCATTAATCGTTTTGGAAGCCTGGTCTGTTTTTAACTGCCAAGCAAGAATCTTGTGTGATCTTTCACCTAATTCGTAATATCTCTGTTTAGTTCTCATAATTGCTTTTTCTGTTCGGTATGTCTGAAGTGTATTATATTGTAGCTTATTAACAAGTTGTCTTTGTCTTTGTTCTGTCATATCTTTGAGATTTTTCTAATTTTGTAATCTCTTTTTCCAATTGATCTATTTCTGCCATATATTCCTTAATTTTAGAAGTATAACTTATTATCTGGCCTCTCAAATATGCCTTCATCGCTTCCCATAATATAAATTTATCATCAACTGAATGTGAGTTTGTATCTTAAAAAAAACTGGATGTTTTTTCATAAAATCACAAAAATCTTGATGTTTTAATAATATTGAATTAAATCTCCATTCATAAATCGATTCCTCTTTATCCATCGTTATCATTGTCATTATCAAGGGGGAATGATCTGACAATATTCTTGCTTTATATTCCATATTTTTCGCTCTGTCTCGAATATTCGCTGATAGTAGGAAAAAATCTATCCTTGAATAAGTTTTATGTATTTGAATAAAATGAATAATCTCTTTCTCTTGGGTTAATTCTTCTCCATATATCAATCAAATTTAAATCTTTCATCAATGATAAAGTTAATTTTGCTACTTTTGGTTTTGTAACAATCTTTGTTGACCTATCTAAAACTGGGTCTAGACAAAAGTTAAAGTCTCCACCTATTAATATTTTATCATGTGCGTCAGCCAAATTCAAAAAAGCCTCTTGTATAAATTTTACATCGTTTTCATTTGGTGCATAAATATTCATAAGAGTCCATGGTTCTGAAAAGATTTGACAATGTGTAATTACATATCTTCCTGCAGAATCAATTAATACATTTTGTATTTTAATTGGTAAAGTTTTGTTGACCAAAATTGCAACTCCCCTTGCTTTTGAATTAAATGAAGCTGCAATAACATTTCCGACCCAGTCTCTCTTTAATTTCTCATGTTCTATCTCTTATATAAAAGCTGTACCTATTTTCATTTTCTTATTGTATGTTAAAATTCTTTTTCTTTTCACCGGTCCATTAAGCCCATTAACATTAAAACTTTGAAAATTCGGTAAATTAGTCATTATTTTTAACGGGGTTACTCCAGTCTATAATAATACATAATATTTCAACTCATAGTACCTTGGGGAATTATTTTAAAATTCTCCATGTTGCTATGTGTCTCCCCTCCAATCATCCAGGCAAAGAAAGAAAAAGAAAAATAGATTATAAAGAAAAACAAAAAACCCCCCTGCTAATGTTGTGAATGAAATAAAAAGTACCCCCCTCTATTGTGCGGGTCATGGCAAACGCTATGATTATACACGTGAATCCCGTAGCAATCGATCAGAGTTTCCCCAGCTCCCCGTAACATAAAAAAAGTATATATAAGAAAAATAATATCACTACTCAATTAATATTTCTCAAAATTTTACCTTTCTCCCCCTGTATCATATAATTAAAAGTATATTTAAATATTCTTCTGTCCTTAATGGCCATCAATTCACTTCACTGTCCCCGTCTTCATCTTTAATCTGTTTCACTTTTAAATCTTTACTGTGTCTAGTGAATATTTGGGAGTTCTTGTGCAAACTCCTCTGCATCCCGATGATCAGTAAAAAATCATCTTTTTCTGTCATCCAAAAAAATTCAGGGTTGCTGGGTGACACAATATAAATTTATAACCCTTTTCCCATAAAACTTTTCGATGGATTAAATTCCTTCTTTCTCTTCAAAAGGTCATAATTAATATCAGGATAGAAAAGAACGGCTTTCCCTTCTATCATCAATGGCTCATTTCTCTTTCTGGCACATTGGGCAGCCGTCTTCGGGATCTTTTCATTATCTTGATATCTTAAGCATTTTATCAGGATTGCTCGTGGGTTTTGATCAGGTTGAGGTTTTGGTCTTAAGGCTCTATGGGCCTTTTCAATTTCAATCAACTGGGTTCCCTCTTCCATTTCCAAATTTTACAGGATCCATTTTTGAGAAAATTTTATTGGATCCTCTCCCTTGATCCCTTCTTTAAGACCAACAATTTTAATATTATTTTGTCTACTAAAATTTAAGCACGTCTATTTTTTCCAACAGTCGTTTTCTTTCTGATGTCCAGGCAAGAATATTATCTTCCATTTTTTTCACTCTATCAATAGAGTCTCCTGTTATTTCTTCCAGTTTTTAAAAAAACTTTCTTGTCCATTTTCCCCTGTTTTTTCACCATTTTATCAAATAGTCTTCATATTTTTAATATCTTTTATTTTTAATGTTTTTAATTCTTTTAATTCATGCATTATTTGCGCTAAAGCTTCTGGTATATCTCCAGAAGATCTTCCACCTCCAACCTCTTCCTGTTCTTCTTTTGCCTCCTCATCTTCATCTGTGTGTTCCAGAGAATCCAAATCCACCTCAGATTCATTTTCACTTCCAATCATAGCTGGGATTTGTAGTTCAAATTGCTCATGTTTGCACATGTCCCTTCCTTCGCGCACGCGGAGTTCCTGTTGTTCCTTCTTGGAGACTGTTGATGTTGCCGCCGATTCCTGTTCTGTATCGCCAGAAGTGAGATGCATTTGAGTCCAAGGCTTCTTCATGGTGGCCGGTCCAGCTTGTACTGTCTTCAAAGTAGTAGTTTTCTTCTGCGGCTGTTTAGGAGGCATATGTAAGGAGAATCCTGAATGGTTTAGATGTAGTTTCTAGAAAATATTTACTAACTTTTCTTCACTTAAACATTTATTAGTGTTGTTTTTTTTTGTTGTTTTTTTTATAAAACGGGAGAGCTGGATTTCCACGTCTCGATCCTACATCATCACGTGACGTCCCCCGAGCTTCTCTTTCTTGAAGCTTTTTGCTGCCAGCCATTGATTCAAGGGAGATTTCTGATGTGCAGCATTCATCAGTCCAGCTGATAAACCAGTTGAATTAAAGAGTTCTCAAAGACAATAAACCAAAGAGGGGAAAACATAACTGCTATGGACGGTCCCAAGCCTGACTGCGGAACAAAGAGGGTTGGGCATGAGGCGAGCAATCCCATCTGGTAAAAACCAATGTAAACTTAAAAAATGCCAGATCAAATAACCACAGCACAAAAGAATGTTACTTATCTCTTCACCTGTTCATTTCTTTGCGCTCAGCCGGCAGGTCAACGAGGTCACTGCCTGATGTCAGAATAGTTAGAAGTTGTAAGGCCACAGATACAATAGAACAATCAGTTTGATAAGCATTCCAGCCAAGTCAATGGATTATTGATACAAAAGAACAATGAGTTTGATAGGCAGTCCAGCCACTTTAATTAGAAAGGAATGTCTTGTCTAATTTCCATCAGGTGCTGCCTTTTGTCAAAACCAAAAGGTGTGACAAATCAGGAGACAGCTTATGTGGATCTGTGTGAACTTTGACCCTTATCTTGCTCCAAAGAAGCAGCTGTGAGATATTATTCAAACACACTGCAGTCATAGACATAGTTGGTACTTAACCCATTATTTACAGGAATCTGAGAATCCCCCAATTCCTTTAAACTTTATCACCCAGAGCTAAGAGATCACCAACAAAAGTTCCAATGACTTCATCCCTGGGAGAGAAAGGATCTTTGCCTAGAAGATACATGAATTTGTGTGGTGAAAACTGAAGCCACTGGGCCTATAGATGCTGCCTGGCCTGCTGTGTTCCACCAGCATTTTGTGTGTGTTGTTTGAATTTCCAGCATCTGCAGATTTCCACGTGTTTGGGCCTATCAGCTCAGGATAGAGGTACTCTGGTGAGCCACTGTCAGCGGCCTACATCCCAGTAGGGGTGACAGGCTTGCCATGCATAATATATAACCAAATAACAATTACAACATGGAAACAGGCCATCTTGGCCCTTCTAGTCCATGCCGAATGCCTAGTCCTACCTACCTGCACTCAGCCCATGACCCTCTATTCCTTTCCTGTCCTTATACCTATCCAATTTATTTTTAAAATTTTTTTTTTTAAATGACAAAATCGAACCTGCCTCTACCACTTCTACTGGAAGCTCATTCCACACAGCTACCACTCTGAGTAAAGATGTTCCCCCTCGTGTTACCCCTAAACTTTTGCCCCTTAACTCTCAACTCATGTCCTCTTGTTTGAATCTCCTACTCTCAATGGAAAAAGCCTATCCACGTCAACTATCTATCTCTCTCATAATTTTAAATACCTCTATCAAGTCCCTCCTCAATCTTCTATGCTCCAAAGAATAAATACCTGACTCGCTCAACCTTTCTCTGTAACTTAGGTGCTGAAACCCAGGTAACATTCTAGCAAATCTCCTCTGTACTCTATTTTGTTGACATCTTTCCTATAATTCAGTGACCAGAACTGTACACAATTAAAGCAAAGACTGAAGTATTGTGTTTGCAGAATGTTTAAAATAGTTATTTGAAATACATATTAGTGTACATAATTATAATCTATATTCAAAACAATAGTTTAAGACCAATATTGATTGAGCAGTAGTAATGAAATGGGATGCTATTTGAAATATTACAGGTAGCTCATAACAAAATCTAACAGTTTAAAAATTTAAGACCACAAGATATAGGAGCAGGTTTAGGCCATTTGGCCCTTAGAGTCTGCTCTGCCATTTCATCGTGGCTGATCCATTTTCCACTCAGCCTCAATCTCCTGCTTCCTCCCTGGATCAGAATTGGGTTTCCAATATCACCAGCATTTGGCGTGAAATTTATTAACAGTGGCATCAGTACGATGCAATGTGATAAAAAGAAATCAATTGTATTCCGTATATATACTTTGAATTTAGAATTTTCTATTTCTGCATAAATGACCTAAAATGTCATCAGATCATTAAAGGTAAAGGGAGCCCAATTAAATAAATAACGCAAACATACATTTTCATTTTATTTATTGAGAAAAATTATCTAATATTGCATGTTTTGTTGGAAAAATTGTGAACCTTTGTTTTCAATAACTGGTGTGATCCCCTTGTACGGCAATAATTTCAACCAAACATTTCTGGTAACTGTTGATCAGTCCCACACATTGGCTTGGAGGAATTTTAGACCATTCCTCCTTACAAAACTGCTTCAGCTCTGGGTTGTTAGTGGGCTTCCTTGCATGAACTGCTTGCTTCAGGACGTTCCAAAATATTTCTATAGGATTAAGGTTAGGACTTTGACTTGGCCATTCCAAAACATGAACTTCCTTCTGCTTTGACCATTCTTCGGTAGACTGACTTGTATGTTTAGGGTTGTCGTCTTGCTGCATGACCCACTTTCTCTTGAGCTCCAGTTCAGACAGATACCTTGACCGTTTCTGTAGAATTTCGTGGTACAGTTTAGTTCTGTCAATGATGGCAAGCTGTTCCGGTCCAGAGGCAGCAAAACAGACCCAAAGCATGACACTGCCACCACCATTTTTCATAGATAGGTTACAGTGCTGGAATGTAGTTTTGCTTTTCACCAAAACTAATGCTTCTCATTTAAGCCAAGGAGCTCTATTTTGAACTTGTAAGTCCACAGACCATTCTTCCAATAGCCTCTAGCTTATCCACATGGTCTTTAGCTAGGCAGCAATGTTCTTCTTGGAATGTAGTGGCTTTCTCCTTGCAATCCTGCCATGCATATTGTTTTTCACCGTTTGCCTGATGGTAGATTCATGAACACTGACATTAGCCAATGCAGATGAGGCCTGTAGTTCCTTAGATGTTACCTTGGGTTCTTTGTGACCTCCTGGAACATCCGCTCTTATCAAGGCCTTTCACCATTTGATTGCTTTCGATGAAGTCACCCCTCAATCTTCTGAATTCTAGTAAATACAGGCCAAGAGCCATCAAACACTCTTCATACGACAATCCATCCAATCCCGGAATCATTTTCAAAAACTTCCTTTGAACCCTCTCTAGTTTCAGAATGTCATTTCTGAGATAAGGGCCCAAAACTGCCAACAATACTCCAAGTGAGGCCACATCAGTGCTTTATAAAATCCCAACATTCCATCCTTGCTTTTATATTCTAGTCTTCTTGAAACAAATGCTAACATCACATTTGCCTTCCTTGCCACAGATCCAACCTGTAAATTAACCTTTAGGGAATCCTGCACAAGGACTCCTAAGGCCCTTTGCAGCTCAGTTTTTGTATTTTCTCTCCATTTACAAAATAGTTTACTTTTTTTCTAGCAAAGTGCATGACCATACACATCCTGACACTATATCTGCCATTTCATTGCCCGTTCTCCTAATTCACCTAATCTGCCCAAGTCTCTACTTCCTCAAAACTACCTGCCTCCTGCACCTAGAGGTGACTACCTCCCTGTAGCTCCTGTCACAACCACATTCTCCTGTATGAGTTGAAGGTCATCGAGCTGCAGCTCCAGTTTCATAATATGTTCTCTCAGACTTCCCACATCCCACACACAGCACAAAACACTGCCCTGGAGCCATTCTCACTAAACTACTATGCTCTAACAGAAGGAATGAACAAATAAGAAAAGGAGAAATTTACCAGATACTTCACCTCACCCAAGCCTGATCATGCCTCAGCTGATGAGCCAAAGCTGATCACTGACTCACTCACAAGAATGGCTTGCACATGAGTCATTTTTATTGGCCCTTTCTAATGAATCCCCTTTCTTGATTGGTTGCTTCTTAACTCAGAGAAACTGCTGTGAAGCTCTGCCTTTTAAAACTCAATCACCATTCTGATTGAAAGGTGGCTCCTTTTATGCATTGCCTCTTGCTGATTGGTTGCTCCTCAACTCGTATCTTGCATTCTGATCTTTTAAATATTTTTTCTCATTGATTCAACTGATCTGTCTTGATTCTAGTGGAGCAGAATGTATATCAATGTGTGGAGGTTGAGACTTGAATTTCCAGATTTTCTTACACGTGCCAATTGCCAAGTCAGTATTGGTTTTTCATGATGTAGTAATGATTGTTGAGCCCTTCACCATACATACAACTGTAATTGAACTTTATGTAGGTTATTTCAATACTTCTGATGTTGAGTCAGTTTATTAAAAAAATTAGGAAATGACAGATTTATGCTATTTTATAACTGGGAGAACACTAGAGTATTATGTTGTTTGCTTGATGCAGACCCTGCTCATATGCATTTAAATCTCCCATGAGATATTCCCGTTCTGGTTCCAACATCGTGACCTCCTTGTGCCAAGATGAGGCCACCCTCAGGGTGGAAGAACTACACCTTGTATTCATCTCCAACATTGTGGCATGAATATTGATTTCTCTTTCTGGTAAATAAAGTCCTTCACCCCCCCCCCCCCACCACTCTGAGCTTTGACCTCTTTTCACCTGCCGATGTCCTTCCCCAGTGTCCCCCCTCCTTCCCTTTCTCCTCTGGTCTACTCTCCTCTCCAATAAGACTCTTTCTTCTCTAACCCTCGACCTTTCCCATCCACCTGGCTTCACCTATCACCTTCCAGCTGGCCTCCTTCCCCTCCCTACATTTTTATTCTATCATCTTCCCCTCCTTTCTCAGTCCCAAAGAAGGGTCTCAGCCTGAAATGTTAACTATCTGTTCATGCCCACCCTGCTGAGCTCTTCAGCATTTTGTGTGTTGCTTTACATCCCCCTTGGGATGTGGGAAGGAAATTATGATGGAAACCTACACATCATTTATTTACAAATGAGAAAATCTACAGATGCTGGAAATCCAAGCAACACACACAATGCTGGAGGAACGCAGCAGACCAGGGAGTATCTATGGAAAAGAGTAAACAGTCGATGTTTCAGACAGAGACCCTTCAGCAGCACTGGAGAAAAATAGCTGAAGAGTAAATTTAAAAGGTGGGAGGAGGGGAGAGAGAAATACAAGGTGATAGGTGAAACCAGGAGGGGGAGGGATGAAGTAAAGAGCTGGGAAGTTGATTGATGAAAGAGATACAGGGCTGGAGAAGGGAGAGTCTGATAGGAGGGGGCAGAAGGCCATGGAAGAAAGTAGAGGGAGGCATTGGGCAGGTAGGGAGATAAGGTGAAAGTGGGAAAAGGGGATGGGGAATAGTGAAAGGGTGGGGAGGCAAGCAGAACAAGTGCTACACCTGCCCCTACACCACCTCCCTCACATCCATTCAGGGCTCCAAGCAACACTTCATCTGTGAGTCTGTTAGGGTCATGTACATGTCCAGTGCTCCTGGTGTGACTTCCTGTACATTGGTGAGACCCGATGTAGATTGGGAGTCGATTCGCCAAGCACCTACAGTCTGTCCATCAAAGGAAGTGGGATCTCCCAGTGGCCACCCATTTTAATTCCACTTCCCATTCCCATTCCGATAACACTCCCTTCACTGTTGTGATAAGGCCACACTTGGGTTGGAGGAACAGCACCTTGTATTCTGTCTGTGTAGCCTTCAACCTGATGGCATGAACATTGAATTCTCGCACTTCTGGTAATGCCCCCCCACTCTCTCCTTCACCATTCCCCATCCCCTTTTCCCTGTATCTCTTTCATCAATCAACTTCCCAGCTCTTTCTTTCACCCCTCCCCCTTCAGGTTTCACCTGTCACCTTGTGTTTCTCTCTTCACTTCCCCACCTGTTAACTCTACTCCTCAGCATTTTTTCTCCAGTCCTGCCGAAGGGTCTCGGCCTAAAATGTCAGCTGTACTTTTTTCCATAGATGCTGCCCGACCTGCTGAGTTCCTCCACCATTTTGTAATTGTTGCTTTATTTATTTATTTGTTTTTGTTTACTTATTGAGATGCAGCATAGCCCTTTCCCGCCCTCCGAGCCACATTACCCAGCAATCCGTTGATTTAATTGTAGCCTAATCACAAGACAATTTACAATGACCAATTAACCTGCCAACTGGTACATCTTTGGACTGTGGGAGGAAACCTGAGCACCTGGAGGAAACCTCAGTCGCATGCAGTGACAGGAACTGAACTCCAGTGCATTGTGCTAGCCAGTATGCCACCATGCCACCCTTGCTGAGAGTGGTTCAAAACACCAGACCCTGCCTTTGGTAATCAAGTACCTGGAGGGGAAAAAGTTGTCAGATATGGACAAAGAACATGAAAGGGCATCAGGGTTTACTGTTCACTAATGTGACATATAGGCTTCTTGTACTAAATCATTCTGCCATACAATCTCTTTTTATAATTGATCTTCTCCATAATTCAGTTACTAATAGCAATCAAACCACATGTCTGATGTTTTTGTTCATGATTGTTTCAAGCAACAGAATTTTTAACAGTAGTAGAAACTATGTCACAGGAGAGTTGTTGGAATAAGCAAAATGATTGCTTCAAACATTTATCATGTGTTATCACTTCAAGAGTATTAGTCATTTCTTGACTCAAGCCAAGAGGAATTGTTTGCTTGTGACTTTTGATGCTTTCTGTGTGGGTTTTTGCATGCTCTCCCTATAACCATGTGGGTTTTGCTGAGTGACCTGATTACAAGTTCATTTAATTGTCATTCAACCATACATAAAAAGAGCCAAACGAAACAGTGTTACTCAAGGGCTAGTGTGTAAAATACAGTGCCAACAGTCTTTCAGCGCCAGGCAAACATAGCAAGTATAAGACAGCTGTAAACATACAGTCACACACAAACAAAATAGTCCAAGTTCCTGAGTCCAGGAATGTTGCAGCAGTCTGCAGTCAAACACAATACATCTCGTCTTTTGCTGAGTGAAAACTGGAGGACAGCACCAACTCCAGCATGGACGCCACACCATACTGCCTCTAGGGGAGGACACTGACTGTGCCTCGTGTCCATGCTGCAAACAGGCGGCACCACGATTATAGACCACGCAGTTTCCCCTCCATTTGCCAACAAAATGGTGATGTTTGAGCTTAAAAAAAGCGTACAGCACGTGTCTCTTAAGAGGAAGAGAAACAGTCATGTTTTTTTTAAAGCAGAAAACAAGACAGATTCACAAGTTCATAAACAGTGAGTAATAATCACTGTGATCATAAAACAGTAATAATAATTACTTTAAAAAGCAGAAATAGTTAACTGCGTTTGATTGCACAATGGATTATTGGCTTATATATACGCTGAGTGAAGTGAACAGTATTTTGAAGCAAGTGAAATAGTCAGTGAGAAGCGAGTGCCAGTTGTGCTAAGTGCGTTGGGTTTAAAGACGTACATTTTGCTTAGAAGTTTTAATTGCTCCAGTCAAACCTGCCAAAATGAGCTTTGCTGATATCATGAAAGTAATGTGGGAACATTTAGAACCAAAACCATTGTTGATTGCAAAACACTTTGGGTTTCATAGGCAGAATCAAAAGGAAGGGGCATCTATTTCAGCATATGTGGCTGATTGAAGAAAGTTGTCTGAGCACTGTCAGTTCAGTGAACTCTAATGATGTACTGAGAGATCGTTTAGTTAGTGGAATCTTACAAGAAAGCATTCAAAAACAACTCCTAGTTGAAGCACAACTTATATGTAAAAGAACAGTTGTAATAGCTGTATCAATGGAGACAGCAGACAGATGCAATTGAGTTGCAGTCAGGATTGAAAGTGAGCGTGAACCAAATTGCAACGAGTGAACAAAAACGCCTGGTTGAACAAATTGTGTTAGCATTGTGGCAGAGGTCTTGCATACACCAGACCAATGCAGTTCGAAGATGAAATTTACTGAAAATGGACTGCCCAGGGTAAGGATTAAAAGTCATGTTGCTGTTTCAAAATGAGCACAAATCTGTATGCTGTTGATTTTAAAAAAAAAATCAGAATATGAGAGTGACACGGATCTGGGTAGCCTTGAGGATTTTGATATGAAAACTAATCGTAGGCAACCAGAAGTGAATGGCAAATTAATTAAAATGGAATTGGACACTGGCTCCAGCTGTTCCAGCCATTCAACAAACTGAGTTTGAAAGGCATTTCAAAGATAGTGAACTGAAGCCTGAATCCAACTAGGAAGTTGTACTGGAGAAAACTCCCATGGGAATGGTATTTGTAACAGATACAAGCTCAATGTGGCTTGTTAGTTGTTGTATGTGGTAAAAACGGGAGGGCCAGCATTGCGGGGATGTGATTGTCTACACATGAGTTAACTACAACTTGTATTGAGATCCATCCACCAATTGCATGCCTCATCCCCTGCAAGAGAGTCAACTGGAAGTGAATTAGGAAGGGTACTGAATGATGCCACAGAAGTGTTCAAGGATGGCTTTGGAAAACTCAAGACATATCAAGAGCAAAATAGTGTTACATGAAAATACCACACCCAAGTTTTACAAAGAAGCCTGCTTAGTTACTTGATTCATCCATGATGAAGTTCCCAATGAGCTAGATCACATGGAGGCTGAAGGACTTCTTTCCGAGGTAGAATGGAGCTCATGGAAAATGTCAGTGGTCCTCATAGCCAAGTAGAATGGTCTGTCAGGATCTGTAGTTATTCTAAGGTCACAATCAACCCAGTGCTGAAAATAGATCAATACCTTCTACCCAGGATGGGGATATCTTTGCAAACCTTTCTGGAGGGAAAGACTTCAGCAACGTGGACTTAGCTGAGGCCTGCCTTTGGATAGAGATGGTGGAAGGGTCCAAAGTGTTTCTCATCATAAACACTGACAGATGGGCTTTATCACTATAGTAGGCTAATTTTTGGAGTTCCATCTGCAGAAAGCTATGGACCAGGTGCTGCAAGGTTGCCCAGTTACTCAGTGTTATTTGGATGACATCATTGTTACTGATGATGACAAGGAACATCTCCAAAATCTCAAGACAGCATTAGAAAGATTAGAAGATTATGGGCTCTGACAATGATATAACGAATGTGAATTATTGAAACCAAACATCACCTGCTGTAATCACATCATTGATGCACAAGCATTACACAAGTGTGCTGAGAAAATTCAAGTAGTGGTGGATGTTTCTAGGCCAAAGGACACAGTTACAGTCCTTAGGGTTTGTCAAATACAACAAAAGGTTCTTGCCAAACCTCGATACAGTTCTTCACCCCTTGGAGTCATTACTGCAAATTGGGAAGAAGTAACAATGGACAAAGCAGCGTGAGGTGTTTTTCAAGAGGGTAAAGGAAATTAATGATGTCTGACATTGTACTCACTCTTTATTATCCATGTCATCCAGTGAAGCTAGTCGCACACTGTTCGAGATGCCAACATGTGCAGAAGAAAGATGTCCAGAGCTGTCAGAACCTATGTTTTTTTATATATATATATATATAAAACTTTCTTGTTTATTTAAATTTATTACAGGTTACATGTTTAAAAAAATTACATACATCATGAAGTTACCATGTCGTACATGCATGACTTGCTAAAAGTAAAACTAAGAATGTATATGATTTATCCGCGTTCCATATTTTCTTTCAGTTGTTTTTTTACGCATGAAGTTACAAAAGATAACATATGAACAGTTCGTCACAGGTAAAGCCATTGAACACTTCCATATGGAGAATTGTTGCAGTAAAGCCATATCCATCATCAATGACACCACCACATAAGACATGCTGTCTTCTAACTGCTTGCATCAGGAAGGAGGTAAAGGAACCTCAGGACCCACACCACCAGGTTCAGGACCAGTTGCTACCCCTCAACCATTAGGCTCTTGAACCAGAGAGGATAATTTCACTCGCCCCATCACTGAACTGTTTCCACAACCTATGGACTCACTTTCAAGGACTCTTGATCTCATGTTCTCAATATTTATTGTCTATTATTATTATTATTATTTTTTTTGTACTTGCGGAGTTTGTTGTCTTTTGCACTTTGGTTGTTTGCCCATCCTGTTGGGGGTAGTCTTTCATTGATTCTCTTGTATTTCTTGTTTTGACTCTGAATGCCCACAAGAAAATGTATTTCAGGGTAATATATGGTGACATACAGTTGCAAGAAGAAGTTTGTGCACCCTTTGCAATTATCAGGTTTTCTGTATTAATTATTCATAAAATGTGTTCTGATCTTCATCTAAGTCACAGTAATAGACAAACACAATCTGCCTAAACTAATAACTATGATAGAAATAATAAACTAATAACACACAGACAGTTGTACACCATTTAAACAATCACAGTCCAAGTTCAAAAAAGTATGTGAACTTCTCAGGCAGGGTTTCTCATCTGGGGTTCCCAGGAACCCTAGAGTTCCGTGAGAGATCATGATTAAAAAAATATTAAACATTATGTTTTAAAATTCTGTACATTCTGGAATGTTAACATTGCTAACCAGTGATGGGCAATGACTGAGCAGGCCTCTTAGCAATCTCGTTTGATGTTTCTCAGTCCAGTATGGCACTGTGCAGTAGGACTATGTTTATTTGCTTGAGTCCATTCTCAGTTTTTGTCATGAGATGGGGAGGACTGTGGACTGATCATTGGTGAGCGATGTATTGCTTAGAGTAGAGGATGGTAGGCTGACGAGTGCTGTATTACACTGAGGGAAGGATGGTAGGCTAGTGGTGAGCACATTTTGCAAGGGGGAGGACAGTAGGTAAATGAGGAGTGATGTATTGCATGAAGGGGAGGTTGGTAGGCTGATGAGGGATGTGAAGGGAGTTTTCCATGCTTTGAATGGACTTGCCCAACTTGGGCTGTGATGTCAGCCTCTCCCTCCTGAATTACCTCCCAATTTCTCCTTGCGCACTGACTGACTTCTAGGAGTAAGCAAACTCTAGAAAATTAGAGAGAAATTTTCATTCAAAAGATAGGTTTTATAGCACCGTGACTCAGCTACTGGCTGTTGTAAACATTGCAAAAGGTCGATTGTGTAGGTTAGAAGTGAATTGTACTGTGAAGTTTTTGGATTTTTTGTGGTTTTCTCTTTTAGTTATTAATTATGCTATTCTTATCATGCAACAATGGACACACAAAAAGTCAGTATTTATAATGAAGACTACTTATCAATGGGTTTTACATGGTCTGGGGATCCAAGTTGTCTATTCCATTGAGCCTAGTCTGTGGCAAGCAACTTATAAATATAGCTATGGCTCCAGCAAAATTGACTTAACTACAAAATACAACCATGTGACAGTAAAAATGCTGATTATTTTAAACAGCTATTGGAATCTCAAAACTAACAAATTAAAGCTTTTATTAATAAGGTCACAGTAAAAAGGTGCAGAAGCAAGTTATTTAGTAGCAGAACATTTACCCAGAAAAGGAAAATTCATACAGTTGGTGAGAACCTAATGATGCCAGCAGGTAAAATTACAGTGTGTAAAATGCTTGAGCAAGATGCAGAATGAGAAATTGAAAAGGTAAGTTGATGCGTTAATGACACGTCACAAGATGCTAAAGAGGTTTTGAGTGATAAACTGAAACAGCTTCTCAATCCAGGTTGATGAGTCAACAGATTTCACCAACAAATGTCATGTTGTAGCATTAATCATTATATACATTAATGATCTGGATAATGGGGTGGTAAATTGGATTAGTGAGTATGCAGATGATACTAAGGTAGGAGGTGCTGTGGATAATGAAGTAGGTTTTCAAAGTTTGCAGAGTGATTTAGGCCAGTTAGAAGAGTGGGCTGAGCGATGGCAGATGGAGTTTAATGCTGATAAACGTGAGGTGCTACATTTTGGTAGGAATCATCCAAATAGGACATACATGGTATTGAAGAATGCAGTAGAACAGAATGATCTAGAAATAATGGTGCATAGTTCCCTGAAGGTGGAATCTCATGTGGATAGGGTGGTGAAGAAAGCTTTTGGTATGCTGGCCTTCATAAATCAGAGCATTGAGTATAGTAGTTGGGATGTAATGTTAAAATTGTACAAGGCATTGGTAAGGCCGAATTTGGAGTATTGTGTACAGTTCTGGTCACCGAATTATAGGAAAGATATCAACAAAATAGAGAGAGTACAGAGAAGATTTACTAGAATGTTACCTGGGTTTCAGCACCTAAGTCACAGGGAAAGATTGAACAAGTTAGGTCTTTATTCTTTGGAGCTTAGAAGGTTGAGGGGGGATTTGATAGAGGTATTTAAAATTATGAGGGGGATAGATAGAGTTGACGTGGATAGGCTTTTTCCATTGAGAGTAGGGGAGATTCAAACAAGAGGACATGAGTTGAGACTTGGGGGCAAAAGTTTAAGGGTAACATGAGGGGGAATTTCGTTACTCAGAGTAGTAGCTGTGTGGAATGAGCTTCCAGTAGAAGTGGTAGAGGCAGGTTCGGTATTGTCATTTAAAGTAAAATTGGATAAGTATATGGACAGGAAAGAAATGGAGGGTTATGGGCTGAGTGGGGGTCAGTGGGATTAGGTGAGAGTAAGCATTCAGCACAGACTAGAAGGGCCGAGGTGGCCTGTTTCTGTGCTGTAATTGTTATATGGTTATTTGTAAGATATTGTAAATGATGGTGAAATTCAAGAAGACTTTTTCTATTGCAAAGAGCTGCTCGAAACAAGCAAAATGTCCAAGATGTATTTAATGTTTTGTCTTCATATCTGGAAACAAAATGTCTGTCTTGGAGGAACTGTGTTGGCACCTGTACTGATGGTGCCCCATCAATGGATGGCTCCATGAGAGGTTTCGTTCCTCATGTTAAAAAAATTTTGATGTTGTCACAGTACACTGCTTCAACATGGCAAAATAATGTTCATGTTGTAAATAGAATTAATTAAAATCAATTTACATCCTTTATTCAAGTTAAATTTACAGAGCCTACCTTTAGAAAAATTAAATTCCATTTTGGCTTAAGCCTGTTATTTAACAGAAATTTGTTACGCTTGCCTTGTCAGTTTTTAAAATTTATGGAAGGAAAAGAAAGCAGCTACAGGAAATATTTGGTAAGGGTTATTGCTGCTAAAGGAGGTTTTACCAGTTATTAAATGCAATGATTCTTGTAGCAATGATTAGACAGTGTGTTCAATAAAGACTTGAAAAGTATAATTGTGTGTTATTAGTTAAGCAGATTGTGTTTGTCTATTATTGTGACTTGGATGAAGATCAGCCCACATTTTGAGTAATTAATGCAGTAAAACAGTTAATTACAAAGGTTCACAAACATTTACTTGCAACTGTTTTTGTACTTTGATAATAAACTTTGAATAAGTATATTTAACAAAGTCTTTCAATGAGGAGAAGCCTTTGATATGTATTTCAATTGAAGAGGCTGTTCACTGTCGTAGAAGTGAACAGTGAGTGTAATTAGCTATTTGAGAGAAGGCATCTCATGCAAACCCAGTGCTGACTTTGCCTGCTGCTGAGGCATAACCTAGTTGGATTTCTCTGTACTCACAATCTTTTTCGCCTTTTTTTTAGGATGATACAAGATCAACAATTTACTTGAACACATTTGGTTTCTACACTAATGGAACCTTGTTAGTAAACCTCACAAGTCTTAAATTAAGAAACAATATAGTCTTGGAGAAGATTTTGGTAAGTACTTTGAATGAAATGTTGTGTAACATGGAAATGACACAATTTTAATGATTCCCTATTATAGAGTACAGGGATTGGTTTGATAACACTCCTTTTTGATAAAGTTTTTTTTCCTCTTTCACAGATATGCAAAAATAGATAGCCCCATCCACTTGGGAAAAATTAACACTAGCACTTTATGCCCCATTAAACTGCTTAGCTTAAATGTTCTGCTTATTGAAGCCCAAGTTTGATAATGTCAGAGCAGTGGCTTTGCAATTCTTCCCAAACTGTTGACAGCAGCTGTCTGGCTCAGAGAAGACGAGAGATCAAGTTTAAGACTCTAATGACACAAAGCTGTTTGCTTGAATCTCACCGTTCCCCATCACCCCATGCCTCCCCTTCCATCATCACAAGGATCTCCTCATCTCTCTCCAAATCTTACTGATGTGCTGCTCCTTTGAAACATACCAATTTCTACATGTGTTCTTATCCCTAGTTTTACTTCTCCATCTTCTCCCTTGATCCCTCTGCTATCTTCAGATTATCAGGCAAGTTGGATTGGAACATAGAACAATATAGGCCATTCTCCAAGATCATTCTAACCCTTCTCTCCCACATTGCCCTCCATTTTTCTTTCATATAAGTGCCTACCCAACAGTCTGTTAATTGTGTGTATGTATACACACAGACACAGTCTGCTTGACATTCACCTCGAAATTATGCCCACTGGCCCTTTGAGCTGGCGGCTTAGCAACCCTCAATGGAATATGTCACAAGAGCAGCTGAAAAATACAAAGCAATTTTTTTCCACCAAGTACTTAAGAATTCTTGCTCATTTATTGCAGCTTATCGTTCAATAAATAGTTGGTAATACATTTTTTTTCTTTCTTTCCCCCCCCCCCCACCCCACTGTGTTTATAAATCAGATTGGGTTCAGCATTTCGAAAACGAAGACTGATACGCCATATACAGTGAGTACTGTTAAAGAAATTTTTACACCTCTCACGCAGATTGTCCTGAAGTATGTTACTGCCAAAGGCATCCTTTGGAAACATGGGTATGGGTATAAAGTGGGAAATGTCTTGGCCTATTTTTATATAAACTCCCATAAGCATTTTTAATTAATTGTTCCAGAGAAATTTTTGTATTTTGTTTAAGAAAGCAACATATTAAGTAGTAGACCCATTTTCAAATAAAAACTTGATGTACCCAGTACATGGATTCAACAAAGATAACAGAGAGGATACTAATGATCGATGACATAATGAGCTTAATGAACTAAACTGCTTAACTGAAACAGGTGTAGAAAGAATCAAACTGGGCAAAGTACAATCAAACTAAAGGTACAGGTGTGGCAGATGTGACAGTTTAATCATCAAATCATACACCAGAGAAAGAGTGAGAATAGGAACAAGACACAAGCTGCTTATCCCGTATCAGCACAGTCTCTCCCAAGCAGAAAGTTTGCAGCAGGCAGGAGTTTCAAGATGTGCTGCCTGGGGAAGCACAAAGAAACGGGCAAGTTTGAAGACTGGAAACGGGGCACAGCTGATGAGAGACATCAAACTGACTCCCTACTAAATCGGAAGAAGTCCTGCACTGCCATCAGCTCAGAACCTTCAGAAATCACTATCCACTCCTGCACAGTCCAGAGGAATCTTGTCAGAAGTGACCTCCATGGAAGAGTTGCTGCCAAAAACCCATTCCTCCGAAGTGGAAACAACACCAAGAGACCCACTTAGACACAAAAATACACGGAATGTGGTGCCGAACAATGGCAGCAAGTGCTCTGGACTGACAAGTCAAAATTTGGAATTCTTGTCTCAAACAGGAGGCAGTTTGTCTGTAGAAGAGCTGGGGAGTGCTACATGGATGAGTGTCTGCTGACTTCCCTGCAGGCTTGGGACTGCATTTCTGCAAATAGAGTTGGAAATCTGGTCATAATTATGCAGTCCTCAATATTGAGAAAGAAGTACAAGCAGATTCTCATCCATCATCCATCAGGGAGGCGGCTGATTGTTCTAACTTCATTCTGCAGCATCCAAGATCATAATTAACTATCTTAAGCAAAAGGAAGAACAAGGAATTCTGCAACAGATGGTGTGGCCGCCACAGAACCCTGATCTCAACCTCATCGAGGCTGTCAGGATTTACCTGGAGAAACAGAAGCAAGTAGGACAACCAGTCTGCAGAAGAACTCTGATAAATTCTTCAAGATGCTTGGAACACCCTACCAGCTGCTTTTCTTATAAGACTGCACGACAGTGCACCTAAGAGAGCTGATACAGTTTTAAAGGCAAAGGATGGTCACACAAAAATTGATTTGATTTAATTTTTTTAAAGTTCAAGTTTAATTATCATTCAACCATACCCTTCGAAAGCCATGAATATAGCCAAACGAAAGAGCATTACTCTGGGGCCAAGGTGCAAAATACAGTATTGTGGCGACCCATTTCCTGGTGCATCCGAACCGACTCACAATTAGATAGCCTACGGGGGTTTGCGAGCACAGAGCTTTGGAGCCTCTGCACCATGGGGGGCCGGTTGAGGGAGGCTTAAAAGTGAGGCTGAAGTTTTCGAATGAAGTTTTTTTCCTTCGACTGCAGTTACCGACTCCGTGTCGTAATTTTAGCGCTGCGTGTAGCACACCGCTACAATTGGTGACCCCGACGGCCCAAACGATTTTTGGACCAGAAATGTCCGACGCCGTCTCTGTTCATGCGGTTTCGTTGAAACTGCCGGGTTTCTGGACACAGCGACCGAACCTATGGTTCCAGCAAGCCGAAGCCCAATTCCACGTTCACCAGATCACCTCAGAAGACTCCCGCTACTACTACGTGGTGAGCTCCCTCGACCAGGACACAGCGGCCCAGGTCGCGGAGTTCGTACAGTCGCCCCCGGCAGACGGCAAGTACACAGAATTCAAAGCCCTGCTCCTCAGGACTTTCGGACTCTCACGGCGCGAGCGGGCTGCCCGTTTACTGCACCTGGATGGCTTGGGCGACAGACCTCCATCGGCTTTAATGATGAGATGTTGTCTCTGGCCGACGGACACACATGCCTCATGTTTGAGCAGGCATTCCTGGAGCAGCTGCCCGAGGACATACGCCTGCTGCTATCTGACGCGGATTTCAGTGACCCCCGGAAGGTGGCAGCCCGGGCGGACTTGCTGTGGAACGCCAAAAAGGTGAGCGGGGCGTCCATCGCACAGATCTCCCAGCCACGCTCCCAGCAGCAAACCAGTCCAGGCCCGGCCGCAGAGCCCGCCAACCCCCGGCCCAATGAACACTGGTGCTTCTACCACCAGCGGTGGGGCGCAGAAGCCCGCCGTTGTCGCCCGCCCTGCAAGTTCCCGGGAAACGCCAGGGCCAGCCGCCGCTGATGGCTACAGCGGCTGGCCATCGGGATAGCCTCCTGTATGTGTGGGATAGAAGGTCGGGACGCCGGTTTTTGGTCGATACTGGGGCTGAGAACAGCGTTTTACCTCCGACGAGTTACGACACCCGCAGCAGGGCACCGGGTCCCCCCCTGAGGGCCGTGAATGGCAGCACAGTAAGGACCTATGGCACCCGTCAGGTGCAGCTACAGTTCGGCTCCAGCCAGTTCACGTGGGACTTCACACTGGCCGCCGTAGCCCAACCGCTTCTGGGTGCGGATTTTTTGCGGGCTCACAGCCTACTGGTCGACCTGCCCAGGAAGAGACTGGTACACGCCGAGACCTTTCAGACGTTCTCCCTGGGTGCAGCCCAGTTGCCAGCCCCTCACCTCGGCTCCATCACGCTGTCCGACAACGACTTCACCAGGGTCCAGGCGGAGTTCCCATCGGTTCTGGCACCGCAGTTCACAGCGGCCATGCCCAGGCACGGCGTACAGCACCACATCCCGACCCAGGGACCACCCCTCCACGCCCGCGCTCGGCGGCTTCCCCCGGACAAGCTCCGACTGGCGAAGGAGGAGTTCCAGAGGATGGAGGAATTGGGGATCATCCGGCGGTCCGACAGCCCATGGGCCTCCCCCCTGCACATGGTGCCCAAAGCGACGGGGGGCTGGAGACCGTGCGACGACTACCGCAGGCTGAACGAGGCTACCACACTGGACCGCTACCCTGTGCCGCACATTCAGGACTTTGCAGCAAACCTACACGGCGCACGGATCTTCTCCAAGGTAGATCTCGTCCGAGGGTACCATCAAATCCCGATGCATCCTGACGACGTCCCCAAAACGGCTCTCATCACCCCTTTCGGCCTTTTCGAGTTCCTCCGCATGCCGTTCGGCCTGAAGAATGCCGCACAGACGTTCCAGCGGTTAATGGACGCGGTGGGACGGGACCTGGACTTCGCGTTCATCTATTTGGATGACATCCTCATAGCCAGCGGCAGTCGTCAGGAGCATCTGTCCCACCTCCGTCAACTCTGCACCCGACTGAGTGAGTACGGTCTTACAATCAACCCCGCCAAATGCCAGTTCGGACTCGATACCATTGACTTCCTGGGCCACAGGATTACTAAAGACGGGGCAACCCCTCTGCCCGCTAAGGTAGATGCGGTCCACCTCTTTTCCCGACCCACCACGATCAAAGGCCTTCAGGAATTCGTAGGTATGGTCAATTTCTACCGCCGCTTCCTCCCTTCAGCTGCCCGGATCATGCGCCCCCTGTTCACCCTGATGTCGAGTCCGAGCAAGGACATTACCTGGGACGAGGAGTCCGCCGCCACTTTCATTCAAACGAAGGAAGCTTTGGCGGACGCCGCAATGCTAGTACATCCCAGAATGGACGCCCCTACCGCCCTCACAGTGGATGCATCAAACACAGCAGTCGGTGGGGTGTTGGAGCAACTCATCGCAGGTCGCTGGCAACCTCTGGCGTTTGTCAGCAAACACTTGCGACCACCCGAGCTCAAGTACAATGCTTTTGACCGGGAACTGTTGGCGCTCTACCTGGCAATCCGGCATTTCAGGTACTTCCTAGAAGGTCGGCCCTTCACTGCGTTCACGGACCACAAACCGCTTACCTTTGCGTTTACGAAAGCGTCCGACCCCTGGTCGTCCCGCCAGCAACGCCACCTGTCCTACATCTCTGAATACACGACGGATGTCCGGCACGTCTCAGGTAAGGACAATGTCGTGGCAGATGCGCTCTCTCGCCCTACCGTTCATGCCCTTTCCCAAGGGGTAGACTTTGAGGCACTGGCAGAGGCGCAGCAGGCGGATGAGGAGATTCCGAGTTACAGAACCGCAGTCTCTGGTTTGCAGCTCCAGGACCTCCCCGTGGGCCCAGGTGAGAGGACCCTACTCTGTGACGTCGCCACCGGCCAGCCCCGTCCAGTCGTCCCGACAGCATGGTGTCGCCACTTTTTCGACTCCATTCATAACTTGGCGCATCCCTCCATCCGGACAACTGTCCTGATGGTTTCCAGCAGGTTCGTTTGGCACGGACTCCGCAAACAGGTCAGTGAATGGGCCAAAATGTGCATGCACTGCCAGACGGCCAAGGTGCAGTGGCACACCAAAGCCCCACCGCAGCAGTTCCATCCCGCCCACCGGCGTTTCGACCACATTCATGTGGATATCGTGGGCCCCCTGCCAGTGTCGCGCGGAGCGCGGCACCTCCTGATTATCATGGACCGGTTCACAAGATGGCCAGAGGCGGTCCCGCTCACCGACACCACCTCCGAATCTTGTGCCCGAGCCCTGATCGCCACCTGGATATCTCGCTTTGGTGTACTGGCCCACATTACCTCCGACAGAGGCGCCCAGTTCACCTCCAGCCTGTGGTCAGCTATGGCCAGCCTTTTGGGGACTCAGCTGCACCACACAACTGCCTACCACCCACAGTCGAACGGGCTAGCGGAGCGTTTCCACCGTCACCTGAAGTCGGCCCTCATGGCCCGCCTGCGAGGAGCCAACTGGGCGGACGAGCTTCCCTGGGTCCTACTCGGCATGCGCACAGCGCCCAAGGACGACCTGCACGCTTCGTCGGCCGAGTTGGTATACGGCGCGCCCCTGATCGTCCCCGGGGAGTTCCTACCAGCCCCAAGGGGGCAAGAGGAAGAACCCGCAGCAGTCCTGGGCAGACTACGCGAGAAGCTCGGTAACCTGGCCCCCATACCCACTTCACAGCACGGGCGGCACCCGACCTGCAAACCCAAAGACCTACAGAACTGTAAGTTTGTGTTTGTACGAAGGGGCGGGCATTGGCCGCCGCTGCAGCGGCCATACGAGGGGCTGTTTATGGTGCTCCGGAACAACGGGTCCACGTTCGTGCTGGACGTTGGGGGGAAAGAGGAGGTTTTCACAGTGGACCGCCTCAAACCGGCCCATGTGGACCTGGCGCAACCGGCCGAGTTTCCGGCGCCTCGGCGCAGAGGCTGACCTCCCAAGCAGGTTCTGGCCCCGACTGTGGACATTGGGGGGTGTATCGCCGGTTCTGGGGCGGGGGTTATGTGGCGACCCATTTCCTGGCGCATCCGAACCGACTCACAATTAGATAGCCTACGGGGGTTTGCGAGCACAGAGCTTTGGAGCCTCTGCGCCATGGGGGGCCGGTTGAGGGAGGCTTAAAAGTGAGGCTGAAGTTTACGAATAAAGTTTTTTTCCTTCGACTGCAGTTACCGACTCCGTGTCGTAATTTTAGCGCTGCGTGTAGCACACCGCTACAGTCACACACAACACAGAGCACATATGAGAAATCAGTAAAATATAGTCACACAAAAAATATAGACCAAGATCCTGGCTCCATGAATGTTGCAGAAATCTACAATTGACCACGATACTGCTTACACACACAAATTGCTGGAGGAACTCAGCAGGTCAGGCAGCATCCATGGAAATGAACAGATAGTCGACGTTTCGGGCCGAGACCCTTCTTCAATACATCTTGCCTTCTGCCGTGCAAACACTAGGAGGCAGCACTGATTCCAGCTTGGCGCCACACCAACTCTGCCTCTCTCCCGTGTGGCTGTAAACAGGTGACATTGCAGCTCGAAACCTAGTCTTTGCCACAGCCAAGGCCACGGAGCTCCCCTGCCTTCCGCCAATAAATCAGTGAATGGAGCTTGCAGCATTCCACATTAATAATGTCCAACAATGTCTTGTGATCACTATAAGTGACTAAGACAATTATTCACTGTTAGACTGCACACTGCCTTTGCATACCAACTCCTCCGAACACTCTCCGATGCATGATCCGCACCGGGTCCAGCTCCTTCACTTTCTCCACCAATCAGCAACTCGCCGATGGAGTTCCACTGCAGTTCTTTAAGTTCTTAATGTGTAGTGGGGGAGGGGTCTAGTAATCATAAACACATTTTATAAAGTACAGTAAACTTATTGTTGACCCTGTAGAAGCGACTGCAATCAAACACATCGCCATTTTAATGGAAAGATGACTGTTTACTGTTCTTTATAGTAAAATTTCTGATATCTAGAAATTTTTCATTATTTTTGAAAGCATCTTTGCTTTACAGAATAATGGTACATATGCCTAGGACGTTTGCTCAGTACTGGACGTGCTGAGGTTTGATCACCTAGTCTTCTGCCACCTCCAGGTGGTGGTGAAGAAGGAAGTGTGTGTTTACCCACTGAGTCATAACTGGCACCAAACTGTTGAACCTGTTTAAAAATGCATTGCTATCAATGTAAAGTCACTTCCGTATCTCTGGTGTTCACCCCCTTCACTTACCAGACTCTGAGAGTTTTACCTTTTTATTTAAGCTTGATATAAATGTGGGTTCTCTCGCCGATCACTTTTCTCTGTTCGTGGCCAACACTTTCTCTTGAGTTATTGTTATTCCAGTTAGGATGATAAGACCATAGAGAGAAAGGGTGTGGAACCAGGGCATTGGGCTCACAAAGTTTGTGCTGATTTTCAGCTACCTGATTACACTAATCTTACATTAAACCATTTATTATCCCTCCACATTCTCACCGCTACCTTCTTCTTTACCACTTGCCTACACACCAAGGGCTAATTAACCAACCACCACATTTCTGGATATCAGAATCAGGTTTGTTGTTATAACTAATGTTATGAAATCTGTTGTTTTGTGGCAGCAGTACAGTGCAATACATTACAAATTACTATTGGTTATATTAAGAAATATAGAAAAGATAGTGCACAAAGAAAGTAAAATAGTGAGGTAGTGTTCATGGTTCATGTACCATTCAGAAATACGATGGCAGAGAGGTAGATGCTGTTGTTAAATGTTGAGTGCATCCTCAGGCTACTGTACCACCTCCCTGACGGATCGGATACAATGAGAAAAGGGCATGTCGTGGATGATAAGGAATTCTTGGGGGGGGGGGGGAAAGAAATACAATAGAATTTACATAAAACTATACACAGTCAGACAAAGACTGACAAACAAATCTTCAATGATGGATGTCGCCTTTTTGAGGCATCTTCTTTAGAAGATGTCCTCAATGTTTAATGGTGAGAAGGCTAGTGATGGAGCATGATTGAGCTGAGTCTACAGCCCTCTTTTTTTTTTGTTTTGATCCTGTGCACGGCAGCCCCTACACCCAGAGGTGATGCAATCTGTCTGTCCATGGTAGATCTATAGAAATTTGCTGGTCTATGATGTACCAAACCTCCTCAAACTAATGAATCAGAGCCACTGGCGTGCCCCGTTCGTGATGGTATCAGTATGTTGGTCCTAGAACAGATCCTGTGAGATGGTGCTGCTCAGGAACTTGAAGCTGCTGACCTCTCAGCGAGAACTGGTCACAGAGAGAACATGCAAATTCCACAAGACAGCACCCAAGATCAGGATTGAACTTGGTGCTTTGGTACTGCGAGGCAGCGACTGTACCAACTGCACCACTACCGCCTTAGCTGCACTGCTGCGCTGCTTTTCCATTCACTAAGATCACATGCAGTGCATACCTGCCCTTTTTCTCCCCTGCCCCAATAACCCCTGACTATTCTGACTTTAAAAAAAAATCAACGTTGAAAATAAATATTATTAAAAAATATGTTGCCATATACTACCTTGAGATTCATTTTCTTGCAGGCATTCTTGGGGGGGGGAAGAAATACAATAGAATTTACATAAAACTATACACAATCAGGCAAAGACCGACAAACAGATGTTCAAATGAAGACAAGCTATACAAATAAATAAAAAGAACTTGAGTTGCAAAGAGCCCTTGAAAGTGAGTCTGTAAAATCAATTCAGTGTAGTCATGATTGATGTTATCTATACTGGTTCAGGAGCCTGATGATTGTAGGGTGATAACTGTTTCTGAAACTGGTGATCTGAGACCAATTATATAAATCTGTTTATTAAAGTAACATTTTAAGTTTGTGTCTCAGCTAACATCACAAATACAGTACCTACACTTGAGGAAATTTCCAAATTCACGCAGCCTTCTAGCTCAGACTTTTAGAACATAGTTTCTACCTATCTATCTACACATTCAATTTGTCAAATAACTGAACCTGGATTCCAGGAGACGCTGATCTGCTAAGAGATGCCATTCAATAGTGGCAAGCTTTGCAGCTGCTTATTTTGTTATTTTTCAGCCCTTTTTCCCTCATGTTTCACCTGGTAACGAGATTTTATTTCTAACACAGGTGGACAACTCTGATACATGTTTGCTGAGGAAGTACGCCAATTCTTCAGATGAATCCCTCACCCTCTTTAAGTTTAACTTAAAGGAAAATTTGTAAGTATTCTAATGTGGAAAAATTCTATTCTTTGTGGAAGGGTAAGAGGGGAATTGATTTTTAAAGAATTCGCCATTTTGTCCTTATAACTATAATGAATTACAGTCTGCCCTCCTTATCCGCGGGGGATTGGTTCTGGGACCCCCTGTGGATACGAAAAAAAGTGTATGCTCAAGTCAGTGGACTTTAGCAGAGCACAGGAGCTTATTTAAACTGTAGGACCCAGCGGAGCTCAGGATCCACTGCCCACAGTGTTTCTGTTCCATTGATGGAGCTCCTGACCTGCCGCCCGCAGCTGCTGCTGAATCCGCAGTGTTTCTGTTCCATTGATGGAAAACAATCATGACTAGAAATAAAGTGGAAATAATAAAGTGATCAGAAAGAGGTGAAACACCATTGGTCATTGGAAAAGTATTAGGCTACAGTTGGTCAACGATCGGAACAATTTTAAAAGGTAAAGTGAGAATAATGGAGCATGTGAAGGCCCTGCCCCGATGAAACCTACAAGTATTACTAAGCAACACAGTGGTTTAATTATTGAAATACATACTTTTCTTAAGTGCTTTATATGCATAAAGGTAAAGTATATAATATATACTAAGACAAACGTTTGACTAACTGACGCTAAATAATACCGGATGTACCTGTTCCAACTTGGAGAACTTACATTATTTTCCGATTCCCAATCCGCGGTAACCTATGCACATCCTCCTGTATACTGTGTTACGTACTCGTGGGTATCATGTACTTGTCACATGACCGTGGTTTTGAGCTGCTGGAGATGAGGTAATGGTCTTGTGATGGTGGAGTGATGTCATTTTCCCGCTAGTGAGAGGTCATGTGAAGGTTTTTCTCAACAGGGTATGAAAGGAGGACCCTTCCCTGTGACGCGGGGCAGTCGGTGGTCAACTTCACCGGTGATGCTATGCTGCTGCGTTTTATGACGCAGTTTCGTTTAAAAATGGAGTTTTATTTTCTGCCTTAAGTTTTAAAAGGCTATTGCCGGCAGTTTCGCTATAATACTGCCAGTTTAGAAGTGGAGAGTGAAAATTCGTCGGAGTTCAGAAATCCAGAAGAATCGGGAAAATCGATTTCAACGGTGAAGCAGGCTCGACCTTGTTTAATCCTCATTCGGAAGGAATTCATTAGCTGTGCCCACGATAACCTCTGTTCTGCCAAAAGAATAGAAGGTTTGGTAAAGTTTCGCCAAGGAAAGGTCAGTGCCTTTAAGCCGTTTTATTTTCTCCGATCATAAGTCCTCCGGGGAAAGTATTCTTCGACGGGAATCAGCAGTAATGCCACGAAAGAGAACTTAGATTATTTCAAAGGAAAGAAGTCTCTCTTATGGAACTGAGTAAAACTTTGGACTTTCACATTACTACTTCTAAGAACTATTCTTCACATTATCGCTTTAGGAACTCTTTGAGCTGCCGCAGAGCAGTTGACTTCCGGTTACGTTAGTTTTGTTTACTTTTGGGTTTTTTTTCAGTGTTTAATAAAAGTTTTATTTGTTATAAAAAAACCTGCCTCAGTTATATATTGTTGCCAAATCCATAACAACTTTAAGTTATTAGGTATTTATAATACCTAATACAATGTAAATGCTATGTAAATAGTTGTTATGCTGTATTGTTTAGGGAATAATGACAAGAAAAAAGTCTGTACATGCTCAAACAATGAATGCTGGAGAGAGGGCTTCCAGGTTTTCCCGATCCACGGTTGAATCCACGCATGCGGAACCCGCGGATGAGGGCTAACTGTACTGAGCTTTAGATCTTGTGGGCGTAAGATTTTTCTTGGAGCGAGCAGATTGCTGTGACATAGTAATCTAATTCCAAAGTCACCCAGATATTGACTGAAATTACTATGGTTAGTAAGGAAAGCATGGGATTCCTGGAATGTGAAATTGGAACTAATGTCAGAAAATGTGGCAGATAACTTAGACTGATGCTTTGCATCAGTCTATATGGTGGAGGAAACTACAGGTATTCCAAAATCAACATTTAAAAGGCATGGAAGAACTTGTAACTATCTTTATGACCAGGGCCACAGTATTACAAAACCTGAGGTGACTAAAGGCAGACAAGTCACTAGGACCCATTGCTGGCATCCAAGGATTTTTAAACAAAGTGGTTGCAGAGATGGTGAAATTTTCCATGGAGGAGTGGCACAATAACATAATGGTTAGTACAATGCTGTTACAGTGCTACTGACCTATGTTCAATTCCGCCACTTTCTGTAAGGAGTTTGTACATTCCCTCTATAACTGCGTGGGTTTCCTGCTGGTATTCTGGTTTCCAACCACATCCCAGGCGCATACGGATCAGTAGGTTAATTGATCAGATGGGTGTAATTGGGCAGTGCGATCTTGTTGGGCTGGAAGGGCCTGTAACTGTGCTGGACCTCTAAATAAATATAAAATCAGATGTGATCATGGAATTGAAGGGCTTGTACAACTAGCACTGAAGCATCTATGATCACGTTGGATAATGGGGCAGGTTTGAGAGATTAGCTGGGCTATTACTCTTGTGTGCTTTGCCTGAATGTTGTAATTTTAACTGGAGGATTGTGTGTGTTCCAGAGGCTGAGGAAATTCACTGATAACCAAATGATGGAAAGTTTTGATATGTCTTTTAAGGTGTTAATGCGAAATTCTGTACTCTGTGTTACCTCGCCTCACCTTTGCTTTTATGCATCGTGGCCCTGTACATTTACTACGTTTCCCAAGGTGCTTCATGGTCTTGTGCCTCTTGCTGCTCTCCTGAGACGTTGCTGGGGACTGACAGTGACGTGTTCCCACTCTGGTTTGCAGTGCTCTGAGCTTACTAATGAGGCCAGTGTGAGGATTACAGACCTTTCCACAGATGAGGCTGGAGCTACCTGACAGGACAGATGGGTGGGTAATACTCCTTTCATAAGACCTTAAAGGATTAGACCATTCAGCCCATTGAGTCTGTCCCACCATTCCGTCATGGCTAATTTATTATCCTTCTCAACCCCATTCTCCTGCATAATGTTTGATACCCTTACTAATCAAGACTATAACCCAATGACTTGGTCTCTACAGCCATCTGTAGCAATGAATTCTACAGATTCACCACCCTCTGGCTAAAGAAATTCCTCCTCATCTCTGTTCTAAAAGGACATCCTTGTATTCTGACATTTTGCCCTCTGGTCATTAACTCCCCCACCACAGGAAACATCCTGTGCACGTCTCCATTATCTAAGCCTTTCAGTATTTCAGTAGGATCCCCCTCGTTCTTCTAAACGCTAGCAAGTGCAGGCCCAGAACCATCAAATGCTCCTTATTCATTAACATTTTGTTCCCAAGGTCATTCTCTTGAACCTCTCCAATGCCAGCTCATCACTTCTTAGATCCTCAAAAATGCTCTCAATACTCAAGTGTGGTCATTTATGTAGTTTGGATATGTATCATGTGAAGTTCAAGAATCTGCTGCAATTCTCATGCCTATAGGAGCGTTCATCTTGTATCACATACTGTAACTGTTGCTAGTCTGTGAAACCTATAGCTAAACCTTAATGCTATATACTCTATATATCCTTTGTGTCTTTTACATAAATCTGTGTAGGGTGTAGAAGAAATAGGTTTAAAGGTTGGTGCATTATTATATTTTCAACATCTCACAGAGTACATATATCCCTGTCTACTGTATGTTGTATGTGCTGTATGTTGGCTTAGTCATTCAATTTCTGTCCTTGTGCCTTCTATGAGCATGGATGACGATATCCACCTATTTCTCTTGTATCTTAACATGTGTAATTTATAATGTATTTTCTTGCTAACTCGCCTGACCCAAATTCATTGCCCTACACTTCTCCAGGTTGAAGTGCATTCATAAATTCTTCACAAACAAGATAAAATCTGCAGATGTTTGAAATCCAAACAACGCACACAAAATGCTGAAAGAACTCAGCAGACCAGGCAGCATCTATGGGAAAGAGTAGATTTTGGGCTGAGAACCTTCAGCAGGGCTGGAGAAAAAAAGAGTTGAGGAGAAGATTTAAAAAGTGGGGGTGGGGGAGGAGAGAGAAACACAAGACGATAGGTGAAACGTGAAGGAGCAGGGATAAAGTAAAGAGCCATGAAGTTGAGTGGTGAAGGAGATACAGGCCGGAGAAGCAGGAGTCTGATAGAAGACGGCAGAAGGCCGTGGAAGAAAGAAAAGTGGGGAGACACACTAGAAGGAGGCGATGGGCAAGCAAGGAAATGAATGAGACAAGGAAAAAGGGGACAGGAATGGTGAAGGTTGGGGGGGGGGGGTGAATACCAGAAGTTCGAGAATTCAATGTTCGTACCTTCATGTTGAAGGCTACTAAGACAGAATATAAGGTGTTGTTCCTCCAAACTAAGTGAGGTCTCGTTGCGACTGTGGAGGAGGCCATGGATGGACATATGGGAATGGGAAGTGAAGTTAAAATGGGTGGCCACTGGGAGGTCCTGCTTTTTCTGGCAGATGGAGTGTAGGTGCTTGCGAAGCAGTCTCCCAATCTACATCAGGTCACACTAATATACAGGATGCCACACCGGGGGCACTGGGCACAGAATATGACTGCAAAAGAATCACAGGTGAAGTGTCACTTCACCTGGAAGGACTGATTGGGGCCCTAAATGGTGGTGAGGGAGGAGGTGTAAGGGCCAGTGTAGCACTTGTTCCGCTTGCAAGGATAAGTGCCAGGAGGGAGATCAGTGGGAAGAGATGAATGGACAAAGGGAGTCATGCAAGGAACTATCCCTGTGGAAAACGGGGGAAGGAAAGATGCTTCACCTTTCACCTTGTGTTTCTCTTTCCCCTCCTCCCACCTTTTAACTCTACTCCTCAGCTTTTCATCTCCAGTCCTGCCAGAAGGTCTCGGCCCAAAACGTTGACTGTACTCTCTTCCTTAGATGCTGCCTGGCCTGCTGAGTTCCTCCAGCATTTGTGTCATAAGTTCTTCATGTAGCTTCTGAGTTTCTTCTTCACAGATAAGCAATAGCCTATTTTGAGATAGTGTACAAACCACTTGCCCGTAGCGAGTGTGCTTAAATTCAAATATTGAAAGCTCTGCTGTCAGTGAGGTAGATTTGGAACCTCTTTTCTCTGCATCCAAATGGCATTAACTTTCTGATCAGTCTTCTGTGTGAGAACTGTATGGCTTGTATTGCTATTTGGGTAGAATTGGCTGCTTTAGTTTCTATTCTATTCTATTCTATTCTAACTGTACATAATCAACTCCTGTGTCCATTACAAAGGCAAGCTGGATTGGCCCAACACAAGTGGAGGAACTGCTGCGTGTTTGCTCTTGCAGAAACATGGCTCAAGGACAGCATCCCATGCACCACCTGTCTTCAGGCTATGCCACTCAGGGATTTGTGCTAATATTATTTTGTAACTGCATGTGCCAGCATAACTATATTGCTGTGTACATGCATATGGTTGAATAACAATTAAATTTGAACATTGTGTACCTGAGCCATGGGCTGGACGATGGTTAGCTATGCGAATTTCATCCGAGAACAGAAAGTGATGAACAGGTCGATTCACTTTACAGCCATTTCCTTGTTTCACGGATGAAAGTTATCTGAGTTCAACTTCTGTGACAGTATCTCATGTGGGTCACTACTTAAATTTGAGGGGAGTTGAACTGAAAGTAAAGTTGAAATTCTGAATCCACAGAGTCTCTGTGAAGAAATTCGGTCAACAAAGCAGGTTGTTAATATCAGAACTGAGTGATGGAAAGGACTTGGATAATGGTGATGCAGCAAACGTAAAGAAAAACAGCAAACCAACTCAGGACAAAGAGTCAAAAGGAGATGGTCAGAAGGTATCATCTTCAGGTAATGAGCTGCATTTTTTTCCTCTCTTTTTAACTTTGTCACAAATCAAACTACTTGGAACTGTCATTTAAAATTTTTGCTCCCATTTGAGAGCAGTACTGAAATATCAGAACCAGGTTTATTATCGCTGACAGATGTAAGGTTTATTGGTTTGCAGCAACAGCACAGTGAAAGGCAGAAACATATATTTTAAGTTACATTAAAAATAAGGAGAGCATAATAGTGAGGTGGTTTTGTGGGTTCATGGACCATTCAGAAGTCTGATGGTGGAGGGGAAGAAGCTGTTCATAAAATGATGAGTGTGCGTCTTCAAGCTCCTGTACCTCCTCACCAGTGGTAGAGGGCATGTCCTGGATGATGAAGGTTCTTAATGAAGAATACTGCCTTCTTGAGGCATTGCATTTTGAAGGTGTCCCCGCTGGTGGGCAGGCTAGTGCCCATGATGGAATTGGCTCAGTTTAAAACCCTCTCCAGCTTTTACTGATAAACTGCAGAAGAATTTGGAGACCTTTTTAAAATTTTCATCCTGATTTGAAATGGAGTTGCTGTGCTGATATCTGAATTTCAATTACATTAGCTTTTCTTAAAAACTACTCAACACAATCAGCTTTTTAGAAAGCCTCCAGTACCAAAACAATATCTGGCTGATTGAGCAATTTAACCCCTTGCCAGCCCAATACATAACATGCAGTTGTCAGAGCTGGTAATAACATTGCTTCCAATGTTAGGACGTCAGTATTAAATGGATTAGTTTAATGATGCAGACATTGTTGGACTTCTTGAATCCAGGAAATATCATGGCTGACACTCTCAAAATGAGGAGTTAGGCAATCAGAGTGGAAATTAGAAGAAACATTTGCCCAGAAGCATTAACTTCTGTGCAGCAAAGCTTTTCATGTTGAAATTCTGTCTTTTTAGGTAAAACCAGAAGAAAAAGAGGAACGGATGATAAAAAGAGCAAGGAGCCAATAAAAGGAAATGTGAATCCTGTTAAAGAGGTTAGTGTAGTTAACTTCAGTATTGCATGAGATGGGTTCCTAACTAAAATTGATTACATGTGGTAAAATAACTTAGTGATGGTTTAACATGATACAGTAGTACATATCAAACAAGAATAAGCAGAAAAACATGATTTCATTAGTCCTGGGGATTAGTTGGCAGAAATCAAATCTGTGAAATAACTTCCTCCCTCACCACCATTCAGGGCCCCAGACAGTCCTTCCAGGTGAAGCGACACTTCACCTGTGAGTCGGCTGTTGTGGTATACTGTGTCCAGTGCTCCCGGTGTGGCCTTGTATATTGGTGAGACCCGATGCAAACTGGGAGACCGTTTCGCTGAACACCTACGCTCAGTCCGCCAGAGAAAGCAGGATCTCCCTGTGGCCACACATTTTAATTCCACATCCCATTCCCATTCTGATATTTAACAATAATTTTACAATGATTTTTAACAATAAAAATCTCTTATATTTTGAAATATTCATATAACAAAATTACAGTGGAAAATTAAGTTGGATTTGTGGTTCCACATTGCTAGCACCTGAACTTCTTACACAGTGAGGTTATTTTGTGGGGGGGGGGGGGAATTACTTCTGGTAATATTAGTTTTATTGACCTAGAAACAACACAAGCTGTGAAGAATCACTGAAAGTGACTTGTGTGAGAATCACCAAGTTGCTGTCAGTTTAGTGGATTTACAGAACAAAAATATTTAGTTTTCCCACCAGTACCACAAAATCCAGACAAGGGAATCAGAAGTCATATTTCTTTTAACCTGTGGAAAGATATCCCAAATGTACACTCAGTGGCCACTTTATTGGGTACGCCCTGTACCTAATAAACTGACCACTGATAGTGTGTTCAGAGATGCTTTTCTGAACACCACTTTTGTAATGTGAATTGAGTTACTGTCATCTCTCTATGAGCTTGAACCAGTCCAGCTACTCTCCTCTGACTTCTCTCATTAACAAGGCATTTTCGCCCACACAGCTGCCACTCACTGAATGTTTCTTGTTTCTCGTACCATTCTTTGTAAACTCCAGAGTCTGCTGTGTGTGAAAATCCCAGGAGATCAGCAGTTCCTGAGATACTCAAACCACCCCATCTGGCACCAACAATCATTCCATGGTCAAAGTCACTGGGTCACATTTCTTGCCCATTCTGAAGTTTGGTCTGAACAACAACAGAACCTCTTGACTATATCTGCATGCTTTTATACACTGAGTTGCTGCCACATTAGCTGATTAAGTATTTACATTAACAAGCAGGTGAATCTAATAAAGTGGCCATTGAGTGTGTATAAAGGCTAGACTTGAGTTATATGGGTCTATACATGAATGCACACAAGGAAAATGCTGCTTTCTTTCGTTTTCTCTCTCAACTTAAGCCTTGGGTGTATGGTGAGGAGAAGAATCTAGAGAACTGATCAGGAATGGAGCATAGAGGCTGCCTAATCCAAGGTACTGTCTTGCTCTGAAACAAGACAAGCATGGAGCTTGGTACAGCAGCTGATTAACGATGCAGAGAATTAATACACCAACTCGCTTAAATTGTACTTTTCCTGTAATTGTAAGACATGGCAACAGGTAAAGTAGTAGCTGATGTGAGTAAATCCCAGTGACCAAATCCACATGGCCCTACAAGTAACAACAGGATAATGGTTGATTGTTATTATGGTTGTCTCTCGGGGTCTGAGGAAGACTACATTGTGCAAGGTGGCAGTGTTTTTTTTTTACGAGGCCGAGTTGCAAGCTCAACATCAACCTGGCACGGATGGAGAGCGCACTCGGGGGCAGTCTGTCACTGGATCAAACTCGGGAACCTCAAAAGTTGGGAGATGAACGTTGTACAATGTAAACAGTGCATGAAAGATGTTAAAGTGGAAAAGCCTTGCATAGAGACGATCCCACTCTTTCGGCCTCAGAAGTCAGGATCCAGTGGCACGAAGAATTGTTACGTCTGGCAACTTCCTTGGCTGCATCTTAAGCGCTCTGCAATGCACTGCTGCAATGCCTTCTCAGCCGTTGAACCCCCGGGGTTTCCTCTGCCTGATCCACCGAAGCAGCCTTCGCATGCTGGGATGAGCAAATTCCCATCTCACCAAGGGTTTCAGACCCATTGACTACCCTCGCCTGGTTTAGCCGGCCTGTCCCATTGCCCGAGGTGTGGCCACTGTCGCATGCAAACAGCTGCGAGGAGCCACAGGTGAGAGCTGGGCATTGGTGGGGACCGATAGATGAATAGCCACTCCAAGGAGTGTGAGAAGCCCCCCCACCTAGCGGTGCCACCCCTTCCATGCACCCCAGATCACCCCATGGTTGGTAATTAATGGTTAATGAGTTTTTAGTTTATCCCTGTCAAGTGAGAATTGTTAACAATTCATGTTAATTGTCATTTGTCAGTACACAAGAGTAAAGGAGAACAAAATTACTGTTACTCCAAATCAGATGCAGCCATTAGAAAAGCCACGATAAGCATAAAGAACACAATAAATACAACAGATTATCTTGTATACATAGACTGCACTAATTTCATGTATTTGTATAAAGGGAACTGAAGTGCATGACACACTGAGAGGTTGTGTTTTTGGTGCAGGCTACCTTTTGGTGCGTTTGGTAGCAGCCTGTGAGTGATTGACAGATCCATCAGCAGTTTGCCTGTTCACTGGAGTTCAGTCTTCTGGTTTCAATGATTTCTTTTCTTCCTAGCAGGCAAAACTACAAATACATGAAGAAGTTTTTAAACTGCAAAAAGCAAATGATTCCTACAACTTCAAAGTAAGCATCTTCATTCTAAAGCTTTGTCGCCTTGTTTTGTTCTCTTCCTCCAACCACTCCATCTGCCCATCGTGTGCACACTCTTCCCATTGATTACCATCTCCCTGTATTCCCTTCTGTACTCCCACCTCCTCCATTTGGTTCCATGGTCCACCTTCCCGTTCTATCACATTCCATCATTATAAACTCCTTGTCACCTCAGCCTCTGTCACTATTTCCATATTTCCTCCTCACCTGGTATAATGAAAGTGTTTTTAAAAAATGGTTCTTGTTCTTTTCTGATTCAGCAGCAAGTGGTATCTAAACAAGGAGGCACTGTACATGTGTAAAAGGTTATAAAAATTACTTGGGTAAATGTGTGTAAAAAAAAACAGAAAAGTGGTTAGATACTCATATGATCTCATATGGTGCACTTTGGAGCAGCACAGCTGTTTTAGTCTGTTACTAAAAGTGCTCCTCTGTTCAGCCAAGGTGGCATGCAGAGGGTGAGAGTTGCCAGGATGTTCTGTAGGATCTTTTGTTCTACCATAGCCTCCAGTGTGTCCAGTCCGATTCTTCTGAAAGTCCAGCCAGCCTTTCTAATCTGTTTATTGGGTCTGTTGGCATCACCTGTGTTGATGCCATTACTCCAGCAGACCATTGCATAGAAGATTGAACTGGTGACAACAGACTGGTAGAACATGTCTAAGCCATGCCACACAATATACTGCCAGAGGGAACCTCCAGTATCTGACAGCTGTTCCAGCCTCTGTCACTCTTGATGTCCTTGTCTCTATTTCTGGTTCTGGGCACTAGTAACAACCCACCCTTATGAAGACTCCCACTTGCTCAAAAAGTTGCCACTTTTTGATATCTTTAAAAACCCTTTACACAAATACTTTAACAGACAAATATGTTTTTTTTAACCGTAGCTACTCAATGTTGTACAGTAGACTAATTGTTTTGTACTTTCTCAAAATATTCCCACATCCCAGATTAACACCATTCTATCCATTTTGTGTTACACATTTTAGCATTTCCTGTACCAAGGAGGAATCAAATTTAACTCTTTCCTTACATCCAGACCTACCTATCATTAGACAACTCATGCTCCTCTCCTTCCCTCTTTTTAGACGAGTTTTTTAGACTCCCTACTATCTTTTACTCCATATGAAGGGTCTTGACCTGAAATGTCTACTCTGTCATTTTCCCTCAATATATGCTGCCTGACCTCCTGAGTTCCTCCACCATCTTGTGTCTATTTTAATCTATTTGAAAATTAAAAGTTAATTTTAAATATTGGCTTTATTACAGTAACTTTTTATTTTGCAGTTCTTTATGAAAGTTCCATCCCAAACTGAGGAAGGCCTTTATACCCTCAGCTTTCACAACTGCCATGACATGGTTTCGCGGAATCAGATGGCTTCATTCGATATGACTGTAAGTACATTGGAAGAAGGGGCAGAGGTTAGGATAGAAAGCGTTTAACTCTTCATAAAAAAAACCTCAAAAGCTCATCCAGATGAAGGGTGTCAGCCCAGTATGTCAGCTGCTTATTCCCCTCCTGAGATGCTGCTCTACTTGCTGAATTCCTCCAGCATTTTATCACAACCAAACAGACAGAGCTAAGAAAACATTTAATAGTGGGCTGAAGGGGCTAAGTACCTTTTCTGTTTCTGTACCAACAAATCTATGTCCCTTCTCCTATTCCTGGCCTCCAGAGGTGTGTTTCTCTTCACAATTAGTACTTCTTAACTGCTTAGTTTAAATAAGTTCAAGTTCGGGTTTATTGTCAGTCAACCATACACGCGTATTCAGCTAATCAGAACACTGTTCCTAAGGAGCTAAAAGTTCAAAGTAAATTTATTATCAAAGTCACCATATACAAACCTTTGTTTTCCTGCAAGCATACACAGTAACTCCAAGAAACACACAGAGTGAAAGACCACGCCCAGCAGGATGCACAAACAGCCAATGTGCAAAACACCACAAACTGCTAATACAAAGGAAATAAAATAATAAATAAGTAAGTAATAAATATCGAGAACATCAGATGAAAGGTCCTTGAAAGTGAGCCCATAGGTTGTAGGAACAGTTTAGTGATGGGGCAAGGGAAGTTGAGTGAAGCTGTCCCCTTTGCTTCAAGAGCCTGATCATTGAGGGGTAATAACTGTTCCTGAACCTGATGGTGTAAGTACCGCAGAATTTATCATGAAACACAGACCCCACCTTCTGCATTCTCTGAATCAGCAGTCCGGTCCATCCTGTGTATCAAGAACCCTTGGGTCTTACTGGTGTGCCCAGAGTGAGTCATGTTTCTGTGAAACACAGAAAACAGCAATATTTTTGGTAAGGTGCAAAACACAATATGTAGAGTCAAACACAGCACATGTAGTTACGATTCAGCACATACAGTTCCAAAATTATGTTAGCACAAGCCCTTGACTGACGTGGCTTGAAGAATGAGAGGTTAACACATCCTACACAGTCAAGACTGCTCACCAATGCCTCTGTTTTCTGAGGAGCCTGAAGAGAGCAGGACTTAGTACATCCATACTCGTGTCAGTCTACAGATGGACATCCTGACAAGCTGATAACTGCTTGATACAGAAACTGCACTGCACGGGCAGGAAGGCTGTACAAAAGGCTGTCAAAACTTCCCTATGCATCACTGGCACCAACGTACCCGCCATCAAGGATATGTACAGAAAGGAAGGGCCAGTAACATCATGAAGGATTCCATACATCCTGCTCATGGACTATTTGTCCCCCTCCTTTCACGCCAGAACCACCAGACTCAAAAACAGTTGCTTTCCCCCAAGTAGTAAGGCTGATTAACACCTTCACCCACCAACTCCACCAGTACTTTATTATTTCCTTTCGGTCACTTTATGTACAACCTAGTGTCACTTAATGAACATACAACCAATTTATGTATATAAGCCTTGTTAAGTATTTATATACCTATATGCACGTGTTTTTTAAATTATTATTGTGTTCTTTTGTGAGTTTTTTTGTGCATCATTGGATCAAAAATAACAATTATTTTGTTGTTCTTACACTTCTGTATAGGAAATAACAAACAGTCTTGATTTAAAGTGTGAGGTGCATGTTTGTGTAAGACTGTATAAAGTTACTGACACTATTATAAAACAAGCAGTGATATAGATATGTGAAACAGCAGCAATAAATGGAAACTTTAATTAGAGTATAATGGTTTGTGCATTCTTTCCCTCTGTTGTAACCCCACTGTTTTTCCTAATTTATTGGATTATTTGTTATAAATTGGTTTTGATCGTTTTAAAATGTAGAATTTTAAAAAATTTGAGCTTCAGTCTGTGATTGACTTCACGGTTCCCAATAGACAATACCAACAGTTTTCATTTGTACAACAATTTTGATAAAACATCCTGAGGTATGACCGAAAGCTAATTTTAATTACCCATTTCTTTTAATCCTTGATTGGAACAACAGTGAGCACACATTTGAGTTATAGTTGCCATTGTAAGTGTACCCTTACGTTTTAAATTTTGCTTCTTAGGTTGAGATTACAGCAAGAAATCCTCAGAACTACCTTTCTGCTGGAGAAATGCCGTTGCCTGTGCTGTACTTGGTTATGGCTGGGTTTTTCTTTACTGCAGCCATGTTCTGGGTTTACCTACTTCTGAAGCACAGGTAAAGCTTCTTTGCTGTTGTACGTGTGTCTGTGTGTGTGTAGAAGATCGTACTGTAGTATGTCGCTTCATTGAGTTGTTATCCTCTCTAAGGAGGTCAGTGTTGGCCATCCCTGCTGACCTAGCTGTGCTGCTTCAGAAGGAGCTTAAGAAATAGCTACTTTGCTGTGGGTTTGTGGACATGTATAAGCCAAATTAGACAAGGAGGCAAGACTTGCTTCCTGATGTATACATTATGAATTAAATTTTTGCTACAATCCTTTATTTCTGAGAACCGCATCTGATACTGGCTATTTAAATCTCAGATTTACTTTGAGATTCAAGGTTTAATTCCTGAGCCGCTGACAGGAGACTTTAATTTGTGTCAGAGGGTAATTAGACAAGTTAGTAACATGGCCACTACATTACTACCTAACCTTTAAATTCCCATTGCCTGATCCTTTGTATAAACTTGTCATACAAGATGCAGGTTGGGTAATTGGAGAGTTTATTTGCAGCACATTTATGTTAGTGGCCCCTCTGCCTTTGTTACAAGGTTGGCCAGTTAGCTTCAGCTAATCTATGGTTCAAATCTAAATAAAATCCTAGTGACAACTAAAATATGTTCAATAATTTCTCTTAAACTTCAAAACATTTCTTTAAATCGTGTTTCATTTTACTGATTTTAATAATACAGAACTGAACAAGGATTACAGGTTGTGGTTTAATCAATGCTCTGGTCTTAGAATCGGGTTTTAATTTATTTAGAGATACAGCACGGCTGTATTCCAAACTTTCTCTGTACTTTTCAAAGTAAATTTTAAGCCTGACCCTTTTGACTGCCTTATTCAGTATTGTTGGAGGAAAAGATATTATTTTGGAGACATCTGATTTGCACAGTTTGGCTTTTATTTCGCTTATAGCTAGGAAGGGCGCTCTTGCTTAAATGGAAGGATGTCTTGTCGTTCCTCCTACTCACGCTCAATGGTTATGTGATGTTATGTTGTGCTTAAATTTAGAGAAGATCTGTTGTTCTATTTCTGAATCTAGTCAAGACTTTCAAACATTGTGGGGACTACTTTTGAACTATTTTCAAAACCCTTTATTTTCTTTTAAAGTACAGATGTTGGCTGATAACATTTCACTATATGATAAGGATTTGTTTTCTTTTTTCTTTCTTTACCAAACAGCTTCGGTCTTGGTAGTGGGATTAGATTCTTTTATTTTTGTATAATAAAATTATCACATTTCAATGTTAAGATTTAATTTACATGAATATAGTGTAATGAGATTCCAAGTGTGACTCAAATATAGAACCCAGATGCATGTTTCTCCTCCTCTTGGAAGATGAAAGTACGATAAAGCACGATAAAGCATTCTTCACCAAAATAGACCCATTTCATCCACATTGAAGACCAGCTCAGGAGGATAATTGTCCTTTTCAATTATAGCCTTGCAGTGTTGCGGTAAAATCCTGGGCTGCCTTGCTACCTGCACTAGTCACTTTACCAAAGATACATGTGCTATGGAGGTTACTGCACCTGTTTAAATCTATCAAAACAACCTTGTCTAGCTGTGAATGTTACCAACGTATCTTCTTTTTCTTGAATATGATGGAAGATGTTTCCTGCTTTTTCCATTATTATCAACTGACTTGGGGGAATGTTTCGTAATATTTGATCATTCACCGGTATATTTTCCATTTTTTTCAAGCAAATAGCCCCTTGAACAAGTCACAAGATCACAAGACAGGAGCAGAAGTTGGCCATTCGGCCCATCAAGTCTGCTCCACCACTCCACCATGAGCTAAACTATTCTCCCATCTAGTTCCAATTTCTGGCTTTTTTCACATATTCCTTGATACCCTGACTAATCAGATACTTATCAATTTCCTCCTTAAACACCCTCAATGATCGGGCCTCCACATCTGTATGGGGCAACGAATTCCATAAATCCACGACCCTCTGGCTAAAAAAATTTCTCCTCATCTCTGTTTTAAATTGGTGCCCTCTAATTCTAAGACTGTGGCTTCTTGTCCTGGTCTCACCCACCAAGGGAAACAGCCCTTCTATATCTACTCTGTCCAACCCTTTCAACATTCAAAATGTTTCTATGAGATCCCTTCTCATTCTTCTATTAATGGCTACAGTCCAAGAGCCTACAAATGCTCCTTATATGTTAGCCTCTGCATTCCAGGAATCATCCTCGTAAATCTTCTCTGAACTTTCTCCAATATCAGTGCATTGCTTCTAAGATAGCAGGCCTGAAACTGCACACAGTATTTCAAATGGGGTCTCACCAGTGCCCCATCAACACCTCCTTACTCTTATACACTATTCCTCTTGAAATGGATGTCAACATAGCATTCGCTTTCCTTACTGCCAATCCAACCTGGTGGTTAACCTTTAGGGTATCCTGCACGAGGACCCCTAAGTCCCTTTGCACTTCCGATTTTTGAATGTTCTCCCCATCTAAATAATAATCTGGCCGATTATTTCTTTTTCCAAAATGTACAACTGTACATTTCTCAACATTGTATCATCTGCTGTTTCTTTGCCCACTCTCCTAAACTGGCCAAGTCTCTCTGCAACTTTTCCGTTTCTTCAACACTTCCTGCTCCTCCACCTATCTTGGTGTCATCCGCAAACTTAGCCACAAAACCATTTCATCCATAATCTAAATAATCGATATACAGTGTAAAAAGAAGCGGCTCCGACACCGACCCCTGCGGAACATCACTAGTAACCGGCAACCAACCAGAATAGGATCCCTTTATTCCCACCCTCTGCTTTCTGCCTATCAGCCAAAGTTCCACCCATTCCAGTATCTTTCCTGTAATCCCATGGGCTCACATCTTATTAAGCAGCCTCTTATGCAGCACCTTATCAAAGGCCTTTTTAAAAATCCAAATACACAACATCCACAGCCTCTTCCCTTCTCAATCTTATATGAGATTACCTCAAAAAAGTTCCAATAGGCTGGTGAGGCAGGATCTTCCCTTCATGAAACCATGCTGGATTGGGCCTATCTTGTCATGCACCCCGAGGTATTTTATAACCTCGTCCTTGAGGATCGACTCCAATCATTTTTCAACTACCGATGTCAGACTAAGAGGTCTGTAATTTTCTTTTTGCTGCCTCCCTCCTTTCTTAAACAGCAGAACTACATTTGCAACCTTCTGGTCCTCCAGAACCATGCCAGAGTCTATTGATTCTTGGAAGATCATTTCCAATGCCTCCACAGTCTCCAAAGCCACCTCCTTCAGAACCTGTGGGTGCACCTCATCCGGTCCGGGAGACTTACCTATCCTTAGTCCATTTAGCTTCCCAAGCACCTTCTCTGTAGTAATCTTGACTGTACCTAATTCTATTCCCTGAGACCTCTGACTATCAAGTATGTTGCTAATGTCTTCCACTGTGAAGACTGATGCAAAATACTCATTTGGTTCGTCTGCCATCTCTTTGTTACCCATTATAATTTCTCCAGCAGGGCTTCCAGTGACGCCACGATTCAGTATTGATCTGCCTCACATTTCCTCCCACAAAACTTGAGGAATAATAGCTGTTAAGTTACTTTTGACCATCAATGAAAAGTATTTTCGTTAAGTAAAGAGTAAAGGAACTTGAGTATGGCGTCTCAGACTTCAAAACATACTGGAAAACAAAAAATAAAAAGAGAAAGCAAGATAAAAAGATACAGCTAGCGCCAGAACAGGCCGAAGCTAGCAAAGACGATGAGGAGAAAGGTATGGCGGTGATATTACGTGAGTTGAAAGAGCTGAGAAAAGAAAATCAAGAGTCATTTTCAGACACCAAGGCATCCTGGAGACTTCGGTGACCTGTAGGAACGACTAGACCTACTTGAGCAGAAATCTACCAAGTCTGAGTCCAGAGTTAGTGCTAACAAGTACGCACGGTTCCGGTATGAGAGAGCACTTAAATACCTGTTGAAGTGCGAAGCCGCTCTTACCACAGCTTGCGATGATCTCCAGAACTGCTTATGAAGAAATAACAAGAATTTATCAGATACCTGAGGGTAGTGAGAAAGGAGACGTGGTGCGGTTTGTCAAACAGTTAGTTAAAACGACGCTTCGGCTGTCAAAGTACTTAAATATACACGTTGAGAGAGCCCATCGACCTCTGATCAGAGAGCAGTGCCCTCTGCATCACCTTGCTCTGTCATTGTGCACTTCCTGGATTATACAGTAAAAGAGCCAGTACTGCGTCAAGCATGGGCTCAAAAACAAGTTAAGTTTCAAGGCAGAGTCATCTAATTCGATCAGGACTACTCTCCTGAGGTCCAGGAAAGAAGAGCAAAAGTCTGTGCCGTGATCAAACAGCTAAAGGAGAAAGGTGTGGCTTCCCAGTACAGCTGAGAACAAACTTGGATGCTGGAGTGAAGACCTTTCCTTCCCTGTACTGAACAACCTGGGTATCTCCGTGCGGTGAGTGGGAGGGAGAAGCGACTCATCAGCGGGGTGGAGGGGGAGAGGAGGGAGCGCTGCACTGTCAGAGGCAAACATGAGAGCTTTCCTGACAGAAGAAGAGGACAATTACAATTTTTCTATTAAAGAAGGAGGGATTATGAACAGTGTCTTCTTTGGACTGATAAATTATTTCTGGTTGTGAGTAATATTTAACCGTCTTCGCCAACATGTACAGCTATTTACTAGTGTAACCGACATATTTTGATACACAATCCAGTTTTGTGAGGGAGTGGAGAGGGCGAGTTAAGGAAAAGAAATCACCAAGGGAGGGCAACAACTCAACCAGGGGGATATGTTTTCTCTCTGGTTTGCAGCAATGACACTGTAGGCGTGTTCCCCAGAGAGAAGCAGGTGTCATTACTCTCTGCCTAATTATTGTCGGGGGCTGTTCTTGGTAAGAGGAAAAAACAGTCATAATAAGTTGTTTTATCAGGAATCTTAGAAGACCAACTGGGTTTTTGGAAGTCTTGTTTGGTTTTGTTGTGTCTTATGGGTTACATTCTTTTGAAAAGTAGTTTCTCTAGGCATCGGCAGGTCATCACAAGTTTTTCAGTTATTATACTATAAAAATGTTGAGGGTGGGAGCGGGGTGGTGATATATAGTAATCAGAATCAGACTTTAATCGCCAAGTACCTGTGCACATACAAGGAATTTACTTCCGGCAGATGTTGTCTCTCTGCTCATAACAATAATAATGATAAATATAAATGAAAATATAGATTATACATACAGGTAGTGCAACCAAGTAATAGTTAGCCGACAGTTAACCGGCAGTTAACTGTTCAGCAAAGTGACCGCATTAGGGGAAAAACTTCTCCAGTGCCTATTAGTCTTAGTCTGGAGGGATCTGAAGCGCCTACCAGACAGAAGCAGTTCAAACAGGATGGAAGGAGTCCTTTATGATGTTCCCCGCCCTCTTCTTCAACCTGGAAGAGTACAGGTCCACAATAGAGGGCAGGGAGGCTCCAATGATGCGCTCGGCAGTCCTCACTGTGCGCTGTAGTCTGGTTCTATCCTGCTTGGTGGCGGCTCCAAACCACACAGTGATGGAGGTGCACAGGACAGACTCAATGACTGCAGTGTAGAACTGCAGCAGCAATTCCTGTATCATGGCCACTTTGATCATAATTAGTTATAATATTAATGGAATCAATCACCCCATTAAAAGGAAAAAAAAATTGGGTCCGTTGAAAAAACTTAATTGCTCTTTAGCTCTATTACAAGAAACTCATTTAAGAGACATTGAACACAAAAAATTAAAAAGAGAGTGGGTGGATCAAAGTAAAAACAAAATGCTGGCAGAACTCAGCAGGCCAGACAGCATCTATGGGAGGAGGTAGTGATGACGTTTTGGGCTGAAACCCTTCATCAGGAGTCAAGGATGGATCAAGTCTATTATTCATATTGCCCTAATGGAATGAGAGGAGTAGCAATATTAATTAACAAATCAGTTTATTTTGTGGTGGAAAAAGAGGTTAAAGATAAGCAGGGTAGATATGTGTTAACTTTGCGCTCAATGGGAGGTGAAGAGTTTACTATCATGAGTATCTATGCACCGAATTAGGATAACCCCACCTTTTTAAAAGAAGTAGCTTTATTACTTGCCAGGGTAGCTAGAGGTACTGTTATAGTTGGAGGAGACTTTAATTGTATTCTTAATAGGAGTTTGGATAAATTACCTGAGAATGGGGAATCTTACCTGAGCAAGAAGTCTGAAGCAGTAAAACTTATGTTGGATGAGCCTGGGCTAGTTGACGGCTCGAGAGCATTGAATCCAGGTGCCAGGGATTTTAGTCATATATCAAGAGCCCATGGCTCATATTCAAGAATTGACCTTATTTGCATCCCAAAGAAGAATCTACATCAGGTGAAGGATTGTGTTATTGAACCTATTCCATTGTCAGATCATGCTCCTGTTAGACTTGTACTGAAAGTAGGCTCTGGGTAGCACTTCAAATATTGGAGGCTCAACTTTTCCACCTTGATGGACCCCTCCTTCTATAATCAACTAAAACAATGCATTGATGAATATTTTGTGACAAGTGACAATGGGGAGGCTTCCCCCTCAATACTGTGGGGAGGTACAAAAGCTGTATTAGGGGAAAATTTATTGATTTGGCTGTTCAAATGAAAAAATACCAAAATAAAAGATGTTTTTAAAGCATTAAAAATAATAAATCCCCAGGTACGGATGGATTTCCAGGTAAGTTCTATACAATATTTACAACAGAACTTACTCCAGTTTTATGTAAAGTTTTTAATGATGCTCTGAATGAACATGACACCCCCCCCCCCACCCCCCGGAGAGCTGGTCTGAGGCAATCATATCAGTAATTCACAAGGATGGAAAGGACCCTATAGCATGTAGTTTATATAGACCAATCAGCCTGCTTATACTGATGTGAAGATTCTTTGTTCTATTTTAGCAGAGTCTACAGAAATAGATAGGAAAATTGATTAATCCAGATCAAACTGGATTTATTCCAGGCCGCCAGGGAGCAAACAATGTTAGAAGAGCATTAAATATCCAGTCTTTAGCACAGAGATCCATCTACCCTTCAATGCTTCTTAGCTTAGGTGCCGAGAAGGCATTTGATAGGGTGAATTGGATACACTTGGACTATACCTTAGAAAAAATGTGTTTTAATGCAACATTTCAAAGTTGGATGAAGACACTGAATAAAGATCCAATTTCCAGGATTAGAGTAAACAGATACTGTTCCAATTTCCTCAGGCTCAAAAGGGGAACCAGACAGGAAAGTCCCCTATCCCCGATATTATTTGCCTTAAGCATCGCACCACTAGCAGAGTTAATAGACAAAATGAACAAATTGAGGATATAATAGATAAAGGAGGTATAACCTATAAAATAGCTTTATTTGCAGATGATATTCTTCTTTTTATAAAGAACCCTCTTTCATCAGCTCCCCCGCTTATGCGATATTTGAGAAGCTATGGAGAGGTGTCTAGACACAAAGTTAACAAAGCGAAATCTGAAGCTATGATGATTACAGGGACCTGGCCAAGCCAGCTGGATGATGAAGTGACTTTTCGTTGGCCAAAACGGGGCTTTAGATATTTGGGGGTTAGTGTGCCTCATAGCTCCTCCCAGCTCTTTGCAGCCAACTATGTTAAACTTATTAATCAAGTGTAGAGAGATCTTGATCATTGGGAGATACTTCCTTTATCACTGATAGGTAAAGTAAAAGTGATCAGGATGAATATTTTTACTCAGCATTCTTTTCCTTTCCAGTGCTCTTCCCATAATAGTTCCTGTATCTACTTTTAGACTCATCAGTAGATTTATATGGCAGAAAAAGAGGCCTCGGGTGAGACTATAAGTAGTATGCTCAAATAAAAAACAGGGAGGTTTAGCTCTACCTCATTTAAAGACCTGCCCAGTTAAGAGCAATTGTGTCATGGATTAAAGAAGATGTGGATTCAAGATGGGTTCACATAGAGCAAAATTCAATTGGTGAATTATCCTTAGCAGCTCCTTCCTTTTTAAATCCAAACGTGTGGAAGAATGTTAAGACTCAGAATGAATGGGTTAACTATACGTTGAAAGTATGGGATAGAATTAGGAAAATACTAGATCTTCCAAGGACTATATCAAGGGCAACCAGAATTGCATTCAATTTAGATTTTATTGCCATAAGACTGGATTCTGGTTTTAACAGGTGGGCGCAAAAGAGGCCTGGTTCTTGTGGACCAAATGTGTACTTAAATCTTTCTCCCAACTCCAAACTGAATTTGACCTTGTATCAAATGACTTTTATAGATTCCTCCAAATTAGACATTACCTTACATCACACAAAGAATGGAACAATCTTAAAATACAGCCAAAAAACTTGGAAAAATTTTGGATAGAGATCATCATGGGTAGGACACAATCCCAGAAAATTGTACATATAAAATAAATACACCTGGTTACAATGGATAACACGTTAGATGTTAAACATAAGTGGGAACTGGAAGCAAATACTATAATAGAAGAGGAAGAGTGGGAGAGGTCTTGGGAGTCATGGCATAAATGCTTGAATAGTCCCAGTTGGAGGGAATTTGCTTGGAACAACCCTGTTAGTAATAGCATTATACACGGGGGAAAAACAACAGCAGAATTTGGTGGAGAGGATGTGGCCTCGTGGGAGATTTTGCACATGTATTCTGGGACTGTCCCAAATTAAGGGAATTTTTATTTTATTTAGAGATACAGCACAGCTGTTCTGGCCCAACGAGCCACGCAACCCACCTATTTAATCCTCACCTAGCCACAGGACAATTTAAAGTGACTAATTAACCCACTAACTGGTACGTCTTTGGACCGTGGGAGGAAACTGGAGCACCTGGAGAAAATCCATGCTGTCATGGGTCACTGCACAAACTCCTTACAGGTGGTGCTGGAACTGAACTCCAAACTCCGGCACCCCCATTATCACAACATGCCATGAAATTCATTGTTTTGCAGCAGCAGTACAGTGCAATACATAAAATATGCTTTAAGTTATAATAAGAAATGCATTTTAAAAATTAAGTAGTTATTTTTTAAAAAAGCGAAAAAAAAGAGGTTGTGTTCATGGGTTCATTGTCCGATCACAAATCTGATGGCAGAGGGAAAGAAGCTGTTCCTAAGACATTGAGTGCCTTCAGGATCATGTACCACTGCTCTGATGGTAACAATGGAAAGAGGGCATATCCTGGGTGGTGGGGGGTCCTTACTCATGCCTGCCTTTTTTTTTCTTTCTTTTTTTTTGAAGCATTGCCTTTTAAAGATGTCCTAGATGGTGGGGAGGCTAGTGCATACGATGGAGCTGGCTGAGTTTACAATCCTCTGTGGCTTTTTCTGATCCTGTGCGTACCAGACCACCCTGTTAGAATGTTAATGAAATGTTGAATATTAAGGTTGAAGTTTAGGTGATGCTGAGTTACAAGTTTACAGGGTGGGTGGGGAGGAAATTGTGGGACATTTTAAAAAAAAAACACTTCAGAAATACCAATTCCAATCATCCAACGCAATTGTTTGCTTGTTTAAGAGTTCTCTGGAATAGGGACTTAATAAAGGAAGGAAGAAATATTCACTGTGTTGCTCTTCAAAATAAGTTTTTAATCTTTATGCCTAAAGGTAATGGACAATATGCTTAGTGGCCACTTCCTTAGGTACAGGAGTGAAACCCTGTGTGGTCTTCTGCTGCTGTAACCCATCCACTTCAAGGTTCGATGTGTTGCGCATTCAGAGATGCTCTTCTGCACACCACTGTTAAGATATTGGTTATTTGAGTAATTGTTGCCTTCCTGTCAGCTTGAACCAGTCTGGCCATTCTCCTCTGGCCTCTTTCATTAACAAGGCGTTTTCACTCACAGAACTGCTACTCATTGTATGTTTTTTGTTTGTCGCATCAATCTCAGTAAACTCTGGAGACTGTTGTAGGTGAAAACCCCAGGGGATCAGCAGTTTCTGAGATACTGAAACCACCTCGAACAACAATCATTCCACAGTCTGTCACTTGGATCACATTTCTTTCTCGTTCTGATGTTTGGTCTGAACAGCAACTAAACCTCTTGACCATTTTTTCATGCTTTTATGTACTGAACTGCTGCCACATGATTAGGTGATTAGATGTTTGCATTAACAAGCACGTTACCTGATAAAGTGGTCACTGAGTGTATGCATGTATTTCCCCTCTCCGTCTGTATCTAAAGTCATTGTTATTGTTAGATGAATTTGAGTTATTGTTATAAAATTACTAATGCAGCATAATGTGTCCTTTAGGTACAGTGTGTTTAAAATCCACTGGCTGATGGCTGCCCTGGCATTCACCAAGTCCATCTCCATACTCTTCCATGCTGTGAGTACATGGTTACATTATGAAGGCACTTATTTCAAACAAGTTCCTGTTCCCATTAGCAGCACTTTGATTAGCTGTTTTATTGGCCTAGATTTGAAAACTGGTGTGCCAAACATCGTACAAGAATGAGCAAGCCAGAAGGTCTCAGAAGTTCAGTTAAATTAATTGAGTTAATGTACCTGCCTGAATCACTTCCTCCGGCTGCTCACTCCATATACGGACCACCCTCTGGGTGTGAAAAATGTCATCCCTCGGGTTCCTATTAACTCACTCCTCTCTCACCTCGCACCTGTGCCCTCTCATTCTTAATTCCACCCCGCCCCCTGAAAAAATCTGTGCACCCCCCCCCAACCCATCTATGCCCCTCATGATTTTAGACACCTCTATAAGATCATCAGTTGGTTTCCTGCACTCAGATGAAGAAGTTTCTAGACTGCTCATCCTCTCTCTGTTAATTTAGCCCTTTGAGTCATGGCAACATCTACTAATCCTTCCTGCATTCCTTCCAACTTAATGGCATCTTTCCTATAGCAGAACACCACTTTCAAGATGTAACCTCATCAACATTTTGTACAGCAACACCATAACAACAGCTGTACTCACTGTCCTGACTGATGAAGGCCGTTGCTCCAAAAGGCACTTTCACCACCTTGTCTACCTGTTTGTACTGTGTTCAATTCCTCAGCAGATGAAGGAGCCCTGCCTGCAAGCAGCAAGTCCTGAATAGTTTCCTGACAATTAGGTCATTATACCGGAGGGGGAAAAAAGCATTCGCACATCATAAATGCCAGGCAATGGTTATCTAATGAGAAAATCTAACCACCTACCCGTGGCAGTAGTGGTGGTACTGAATGTCACATTTTTTTTCTTTCATCCTAATCGTAGGGTGGGGAAGGGAGTGACTGAAAGTTCAGCTGAACCAGCCACATAAAGCTGTGACTATATTGGTATGTCAGAGGCTTGGTGTTGAGCAGTGAGTATCTCTCTGCTTGATGCCTCAAACCCTTCCCTCCACCACTGACCCTGGAGCACGATAACGGTCACTCTACTTGCCTGGCTGAACGCAGCAGCAACATGTCTCTCAAGGAGTCAATACTATTCAGAACAAAGAAGTTGCTTGATTGACAACCCATCAATCATGCTAATAATTTTTCTACCTGTGCACTTTGGTTGCAGTGGATATTGTTTACCACATGTGCTGCAGGTACCTGCTGATGTTTTCCGGACAATAGCTCCCTAACATGCAACTTCTATCACCAAGAAGAATAGGGGTGGCAGGGACATAGTGACGCCACTACCTCTGGGTTCTGCTCAAGTCTCACACCATCCTGAATTTGATCACCAGACCTTCATTTAGCCGAAGGCTGTGGAAATGCCTGACATTTGGTTTGGCTTGCTAAGTTGTACACTATCTCCTCATTATCCACGAATCCATGTACTGCTGAGATTGAGTATGGCTAAGTGTGCAACTGAAACCAGGTTCCAGTGCTTGTCTGCTTCATCAATCTTCCCACAGCCATTAAACTCATTGGGTTCATGGGAACAGTTATAATGGAATTGAAAGTGTATTGTGGTATATCAAGTACAGTCGGCCCTCCTTATCCATGGGTCATTGGTTCCGGGACACCCTGCGGATACCAAAAAACGTGGATCCTCAAGACCCTTATTTAACCTGCCTCAGTGCGGGAGGACTTTAGGACCCGGGGGAGCTCCAGACCCGCCGTCCGCGGCTGCTGTTGAATCCGCAGTGTTTCTGTTCCGTAGATGGAAAACAATCATGATTGAAAATAAAGTGGAAATAATAAAGCGATCAGAAAGAGGTGAAACACCATCGGTCATTGGAAAAGCGTTAGGCTACAGTCAGTCAAGGATTCGAACAATTTTAAAGGATAAAGTGAGAATAATGAAGCATGTGAAGGCCCTGCCCCAATGAAAGCTACAATTATTACTAAGCAACGCAGTAACTATTGAAATGCATACATTTCTTAAGTGTTTTATATGCATAGAAAGGTAAAATATATACTAAGACAAACGTTTAACTAACTGACACTAAATAATACCGGATGTACCTGTTCCGACTTGCGTACAAATCCCAACTTAAAGACTGCCTGTAGTTTAAATCATTTCTAGATTACTTATAATACCTAATACAATGTAAATGCTATGTAAATAGTTGTTATACTGTATTGTTTAGGGAATAATGACAAGAAAAAAAGAGTCTGTACCGGGTTTTCCCGATTTGCGGTTGGTTGAATCCGCGCATGTGGAACTCACGGATAAGGAGGGCCGACTGTAATATCCCTTATTACAGAAAAAATACCAGCCCAATTCCTCCAACATCACAGTCTTACAGGTGACTGTGCCAGTGACAAGAATCAGGTTTATTATCACTGACATATCGTGAAATTTGTTGTTTCATGGCAGCAGTATAGTATAAGATGTTTAAAAAAAAATTACTTCTACAATACCTCCTTAAAGTGTAGGAGAGGAACAGTGAGGTAGCATTCAGAAATATAATAGGAGTGGGGAGGAAGCTATTCCTAAAATGTTCAGTGTAGGTCTTCAAGATCCTGCATCTCTTTCCTGATAGTAATATGAACAAGGCATGTCCCAGATGGTGAGAGTTCTTGATGATGTATACAGCTACATGACATGATCTACTAAAGATGTCCTCAATGGTAGCCCATGAAGGAGCTGGCTGTGTGAACAGCCTCCTCGCCAGCACATATCAGGGATAATTATGCAGTATATTGGGTACCGTGGTAGCATTGGTGTTCCGAGTTCAATTCCGACATCATCTCCAAGGGGTCTGTACTTCCTCCCCGTGGAATGCGAGGGTTTTCTCTGGATCCTCCAGTTTCCTCCCACAGTCCAGAGAAGTAACAGTCAGCAGATTAATTGGTCTTTGTAAATTGTCCTGTGATTAGGCTAGGGTTAAATTAGGGGCTTGCAGCTCGAAGGGCTGGAGAGGCCTATTCCACACTGTATTTCAAAACAAATTAAGTGCTATCCTTGAAAGTATCGAAAAAGCTGACTAATGGAGGTTAAGTGATAATACAATCTGTGTTGCAGTAGTCTCTGTTGAAACTTCTACAAATGGATGAATTAAAATGAATGCATTCTGACAACGATGCCATCCCGAGTTGGAGGGGGCAGGCTGCGTGTGCCTGGGCTTACTGTAGTTTTTTAATAGAGCAAGCCAAAATCGTAAAGTGTAGAGTGAAGGAAAGAGATGGAAGCTGTTACTAATTCTCTAAACGAAAGCAGGGTAATTTCACAAGAAGGTGTGATGAGATCACCAGGTGAATTACAAGTGTGAAGTCGATCTGTTATTTTCAACATTCTTATCACCAGCTGTGACTGATCAGAATTACCCATTCATTTACTCTCTTTATAGCTTTAGCAGATGCCTGGATTAGAAGTTAGTAAAGCCTGAAGTGTTGACGTATTTAATAGATAATAGATTGATTATACATGTAACTTGATTCCAATCCTCTGTCCTATAACACCTGGATGGATGAGAGGTAAAACACTAGTATCCTTTCTGTACCATGACCCAGCTGAGTGCCAAGGCTCAAGTTGAAGTAATACAGCCCAGAAATGAATTTTGGCCCACTGGGTCTGCACCCACCCAATCGCACCAATCCGATTTCAATGACCCCACATTCCCATCAGTTCCACCCACCGTCTCGATTCTGTCACTCACCTACACACTAGAGGCAATTTACTGTGGCCAATTAACCTACTGATCCCTATTTTGTTGGGATGATGTGTGGGGATATGGTGGGGGGAGGGCTGGCAGAGGGGGACCCATGCAGTCACAAAGAGAGCATGCCGATTCCACGCAGGATTGAACCCAGATTGGTGGAACTGTGAGGCACCTTATCGTGGGAGCACCTGTAAAGCCTTCCCCCACCCCAGCCCATCTTACCTGAAATTCCATGAGATATTTGAAGCTATTATAATAATGTGTTTATTTCTAGATAAACTACTATTTCATTGCTATCAAAGGATCAGCAATTGAAGGCTGGGCAGTGATGTACTACATTACCCATCTGTAAGTATTTTTTTGGCACAAGCCTTGTTTGCCCGAATGAAATGAAGTTCCAGCAGCATTAAAATGTCCATCTGAGGGCTTGAGTCCCAGGGCAAAGACTGAACTAAGCACTTTATCAAGTACTGGGTGATCACACTAAACATTCATTCCCACTGTGTATGAAGGTACTTCCATCAGAAGTAATCTTGGTACTGAGATAACAATTAATTTAATTTCTGCTCTCAAAAGAATTCAAGGCTGGGAGGGATAAGTCTCAAGGATGCTAAGTGAGATTTAAATGGTTATCTCTCCATGCTAAAGCAAAATTGTCCAGGATTTGTTTTTTGATGTATTAATCAAGTTTGACATTGCAATGATTATTCCTCTTATTCATGTAGCCCTCCAGAACGTGATGTTGAAACTTGTATAAAATTCAAAGTAAATTTATCATCAAAATACAATGTCATTAACTGCTTAGAAATTAATTCTTACAGGCATTTACAGGAAAATTAAGAAGTACATTAGAGTTTATGAAAACAATACTAACAAAGACTGGCAAACAGCCAATGTGCAAAAGAAGACAAATCATGCAAATAATTAAAAAGTGAATAAATAATAATGAGAAAGGAGGAGGACTTAAAAAATACTTCCATACTTTCTATGCACCAGAAGCCCAAGCGCCTTCCCTTTTGGTTTTGGCATGGATAGTTGATCTTGATTTTATAAGCATTGCTCTAAAGTTCTCAGCATTGTACCAGTTCTCTCACTCATACATGTAAAGACAAGCTGGTTCCAGTGCAGCTAAGATTTTCCCTGTGGGAATTCTAGTACTGTCTTCTGTGGAACAGTGAGAACTGCACAGCCACATGTTTACTATCCTGCTGAAATCCTACAGTACTTTAGACTTAATGGTTGGGGCAACATTCTCTCCTAGTTTAAAAGATCTGTGTCCAAACCCCATTCCATAAACTTCACAAGTCCTGGACTAATTCAAATGCAGCATTTGGTATTGATTGCATTTCACTTGTGACCTTTGTGAAACACAGAGGACTTGTGTTTCTTCAGATCTTTCAGATGGACGGCTTAGAAGAAGATCAGTATGGTCTCTTTGGTGCTCATTTATCCATTATTTATCATTGTTCAATTTGTTGTGATTGGTATTTATGGGAGTTTATAAACAGAATAGCTAAACTCTTTCATATATAATAACAGTGATAATGCTCTAAAGATTCTACAGTTGCTGTAAAGTACTTTGAGACATCTTGGGTCCTGAGCTTAAAACTAATGTTTAACTCAGAATCAATTTTGTTATCACTGACATACAGTATGTCATGAAATTTGTTATTTTGCAATGTTCAATACATAAAAAAACTCAAGTTACATTAAGAACTATATATTAAAAAAATAGCTAGTGCAAAAAAAAACAGCAGGAAGTGCAGTCAACGCACACACAAAATGCTGGAGGAACTCAGCAGGCCAGGCAGCATCTGTGGTAAAAGAGTAATAGTCAGCATTTCAGGTTGGGAGTCTAGGGTCTTGACCAGAGGTGTTGACTGCTTACTCTTTAGATGCTGCCTGGCCTGCTGCATTCCTCCAGCATTTTGCGTTTGTTGCTTGGATTTCCAGCATCTACATATTCTCACTTGTTTGAGAAAGTGCACGAGTGTTTATTGGTTAATTGTTCATTCAGGAACCTTGTGGCAGAGAGGTAGTAGCTGTTCCTAAAATGTTAAATGTGTGCCTTCAAGCTCCTGTACCTCCTCCCTGATTTGTCCACTGAAAGAACTTTAGTCTTAAAGAAATTGTGACAATCTAGCCTAAAACTCAAGTTTCCAGATTCAAGTTTTAAGTTTATTGTCATTCAACCATGTACATGTACAGTGGCATGCAAAAGTTTGGGCACCCCTGGTCAAAATTTCTGTTACTGTGAATAGCTAAGCGAGTAAAAGCTGACCTGATTTCCAAAAGGCATAAAGTTAAAGATGACACATATCTTTAATATTTTAAGCAAGATTACTTTTTTATTTCCATCTTTTACAGTTTCAAAATAACAAAATAGGAAAAAGGCTCAAAGCAAAAGTTTGGGCACCCTGCATTGTCAGTACTTAGTAACACCCCCTTTGGCAAGTATCACAGCTACTAAACGCTTTCTGTAGCTAAGAATCTTTCAATTCTTGTTTGGGGGATTTTCGCCCATTCTTCCTAGCAAAAGGCTTCTAGTTCTATGAGATTCTTGGGCCGTCTTGCATACACTGCTCTTTTGAGGTCTATCCACAGATTTTTGATGATGTTTAGGTCAGGGGACTGTGAGGGCCATGGCAAAACCTTCAGCTTGTGCCTCCTGAGGTAGTCCATTGTGGATTTTGAGGTGTGTTTAGGATCATTATCTTGTTGTAGAAGCCATCCTCTTTTCATCTTCAGCTTTTTCCACAGACAGTGTGATGTTTGCTTCCAGAATTTGCTGGTATTTAATTGAATTCATTCTTCCCTCTTCCAGTGAAATGTTCCACATGCCTCTGGCTGCAACAGAAGCCCAAAGCATGATCAATCCAGACCCGTGCTTATCAGTTGGAGGGGTGTTCTTTTCATGAAATTCTGCACCCTTTTTTCTCCAAACATACCTTTGCTCATTGCGGCCAAAAAGTTCTATTTTAACTTCAGCAGTCCACAGGACTTGTTTCCAAAACGCATCAGGCTTGTTTGGATGTTCCTTTGCAAACTTCTGACGCCGAATTTTATGGTGAGGACACAGGAAAGGTTTTCTGATGACTCTTCCATATGAAGGTCATATTTGTGCCAGTGTCGCTGCACAGTAGAACAGTGCACCACCACTCCAGAGTTGCTAAATCTTCCTGAAGGTCTTTTGCAGTCAAATGAGGGTTTTGATTTGCCTTTCTAGAAATCCTACGAGCAGTTCTATCAGAAAGTTTTCTTGGTCTTCCAGACCTCATCATGACCTCCACCCTTCCTGTCAACTGACATTTCTTAATGACATTACAAACTGAGGAAACGGCTACCTGAAAACACTTTGCTATCTTCTTATAGCCTTCTGTAGGCATCATTTATTTTAATTTTCAGAGTGTTAGGCAGCTGCTTAGAGGAGCCCATGGCTGCTGATTGTTGGGACAAGGTTTGAGGAGTCAGGGTATTTATAAAGCTTTGAAACTTGCATCATCTGGCCCTTCCTAACGATGACTGTGAACAAACCATAGCCCTAACAAGCTAATTAAGGTCTGAGACCTTGGTAAAAGTTATCTGAGAGCTCAAATCTCTTGGGGTGCCCAAACTGTTGCATGGTGCTCCTTTCCCTTTTTCACTGTAAAATTGTAGAGAACAAAAACACTAATCTTGCTTAAAATGTTGAAAAGAATGTTTCATCTTTAACTTTATGACTTTTGGAGATCAGTTCATCTTCTATTCACTTAACTATTCACAGTAACAGTAATTTTGACTAGGGGTGCCCAAACTTCTGCATGCTACCATGTACCACCAAACAAAACCATATTTCTCCAGTCCAAGGTGCACAACACAATGCAATAACTCAAACACAACACAATGTAATAATTCCACAAATAAACAAATAATAAAATATATTCTAGAAGATCGATATCATCAGGTGCATTAACGATAAAAGTTTGAAAGGTAAACATTGTTAACGCTTCTGGTGCTTCTTACGTGATAAGAGCTGGGAGTAGTCTCATGGCCTGGGGGAGGAGCAAGCTGTTTCTCATCTTAACAATCCTTATCCTGACTTGTTCCATAGGTTGAAAGGTGCCTTACTGTTCATTACTTTGGCTCTGATCGGCACAGGCTGGGCATTTGTGAAGTACATTTTGTCAGACAAAGACAAAAAGATATTCATGATTGTGATCCCCCTCCAGGTAATGAAAGAGTGAAAATTAGTGTTACTTTTATTTGTACTTGTTTCCAAGGACTGCACTGACCTTTAATAATACATGTTGATAAAATTAATTCATGACTTAATTTAGAATTATTAAATAACACAAGAGTAATTAATTTTCCCACATCTGTGATGCAGCTAGTCGAACTGCTGCCTCATAGTACCTGGGCAGTATGTGGGTTGGTAGTTTACTGCCCACTGTGTTTGGGGACGGGGGTTGATAAGAATGTATGGAGAATGTTAAATAAAAATGGGACTAGTGTAAACTTGGTGGTTGGTGGCCAGCACAAAATCTATGGGATAAAGGGCCTATTTCTGTGCTATATCCCTTTGACTGCATTTCATAAGACCACAAGATATAGCACCAGAGTTAGGCCATTTAGTCCATTGAGTCTGCTCCACGATTAAATCATAGCAACTCCATTTACCTGCCTTCTCTCTGTAACCCTTAACCCCTTTACCAATCAAAATTGATTTTCAAAATTCTTCCTTGGCATGTCCTTGGTGTAGATTATCCATTAATTATCATTAATCTAATTGTTAAGTGATTAGTATTTATGGGAGCTCATAAGCAAAATAGCTTAACTCTTTCATATATTTTTGTTTGTTCCACACACGCTTGAGTGCTTTATCAAAATGGCACTCGATGTCGCAGGTTAGCATGTTAATGGGCCATTCAGCCCAACTAATCAATGCTGGCATTTGTATTTCACTTAAGCTTCCTTCCATCTTTCCTTATCTAAATCTATCAGGATAGCCTGCTATTCACTTCCTCAACAAGTTTGTTGAAACTCCCCTTAAAAGCATCTGCTTTATTCACCTCAACCACTTCCTGTGGGCATAAGTTTGTCAATTCCAACATGTTCTCCTTGGATATAGAGGTTCCTTAAGTTGCTTCGGATTTCTTGATGGCTGTCTTACATTGATGGCCTCCAGTTACGCTGATACTAGGCAGAAACATTCTCTCTCTATCCACACAACCAATACTTCTCTTTCTTTTCTTTTTCAATCTTTTTATTAAATTTCATATATAAAAAAAACAACACATAATAATGAATAGATTACAGATTCAATAAACTTGAGATTACATTAGTAATAGGATAATAATATCCTATTAAAACATCCATCAACAAAAGGTACATAAATCAATCAAGTCTATATAAATATATATGAAAAAAAAACAAAAATAATCATCGAAAAAAGAAAAAAAAAATTGAAATTATATATGAGAAAAAATATATATTGAAAAAAAATACTAAACTAAAACTAACATGGGCAATAATAGCACTTTATAAATATATAAAGGTGTCAAGAAAAGAACTCCGGAACTCCATACCTGAACAAGTATAAGTAGAGAAAAGGATCTGAAATAGGCCAAATTAATTCATATGAAAGTGTCGAATAAATGGTCCCCAGGTTTCTTCAAATTTAATTGAAGAATCAAAGATAGTGCTTCTGATTTTTTCCAAACTCAGATAAGAAATAGTTTGGGAGAACCACTGAAATGTAGTAGGAGGATTTACTTCTTACCAATTTTGTAATATAGACCTTCTGGCAATTAATGTTACAAAGGCAATCATTCGTCTGATTGAAGGGGAAAGCTGATTGCCATCTTCATTTGGTATACCGAAAATTGCAGTAATAAAATGGGGTTGTAAATCAATATTCCATACTGAGGAAATGACATCAAAAATGTCCTTCCAATAGTTATGTAAAGTGGGACATGTCCAAAACATGTGAGTCAATGAAGCCACTTCTAAGTGACATCTGTCACATTGAGGATTAATATGCGAATAAAATCGGGCAAGCTTATCTTTAGACATATAAGCTCTATGTACAATTTTAAATTGTATTAAAGCATGTTTAGCACAAATAGAGGAGGAATTAACCATTTGTAAAATTTTTTCCCATTTATCTGTTGATATATTACATCGAAGTTCTTTTTCCCATTCTTGTCTAATTCTATCCGATATTTCTGGCTGTATCTTCATAATCATGTTATAAATAAAAGCTACTAATCCCTTCTGACAAGGATTAAAAGTAAAAATCAAATCTGAAAAATCCGATGGAGTTGAGTTAGGAAAAGATGGAAGAATTTTATGTAAGAAATTTCTAATTTGTAAGTATCTAAAAAAATTAGATTTAGGTAATTCAAATTTGTTGGATAGTTGATCAAAAGACATCAAAGTACCTTCAAAAAAAAGATCACGAAAACATTTTATACCTTTCCTTTTCCATATACTAAAAGCTTGATCTGTCAATGAAGGTTTAAAAAAAAAATTACATAAAATAGGGCTGTCCAGAGCAAAGTTTTTCAGATTAAAGAATTTGCGAAATTGAAACCAAATTCGTAGTGTATGTTTAACAACAGGGTTAGATATCTGTTTATTGAATTTGGCTAAATCAATAGGAAGAAAAGAACCAAGAACGGAAAATATAGAATATCCCTTAACCTCACTACATTCCAAATTTACCCACTGTGGGCACACAGGTGAATCCAAATCTAGTTTCCAGTACATTAGGTTACGAATATTATTCGCCCAATAATAAAATCTGAAGTTAGGTAAAGCTAGACCACCATCTTTTTTAGACTTTTGTAATTGCCTTTTGCTTAACCTAGGATTTTTATTTTGCCACACAAATGAGGAAATTTTTGAATCAATATTATCAAAAAAAGATTTAGGAATAAAAATTGGTAAAGCTTGGAATAAATATAAAAATTTCGGTAAAATCATCATTTTAATAGCATTAATCCGACCAACTAATGATAAAAATAAGGGAGACCATCTAGTAGTAAGTTGCTGAATTTGATGAAGCATAGGTAAAAAATTCAGTCCGAATAAATCTTTATATTTCTTGGTGATTTTTATACCTAAATAGATAAAGTTATCAGTAACAACTTTAAATGGCATCCTATCACTCAATAAGGTTTGCGCGTTTAAAGGGAATAACTCACTCTTATCTAAGTTTAACTTATAACCAGAAAAGCTACCAAATTGAGCCAACAAGGATAAAATAGCAGGAATAGACCTACTAGGATTAGAAATATATAACAACAAATCATCAGCATAAAGCGATAATTTGTATAACTTCTCATTACGGGTAATACCAAAAATATTAGGAGACTCACGAATAGCAATAGCTAAAGGTTCTAATGCAATATTAAATAATAAAGGACTTAAAGGACAACCTTGTCTCATACCACGAGATAATTGAAAAAAAGAGGATCTATAATTATTTGTAAGAACAGAAGCAACAGATTTATAATATATTAATTTAATCCATGATATAAAATTAGAACTAAAATTAAAGTTTCTCAATGCATTAAATAAATATGTCCATTCAACTCTATCAAAGGCTTTTTCAGCATCTAATGAGATAACACATTCTGGGGTTGTAGGTGATGAAGTATAAATTATGTTAATCAATTTTCTAATATTAAAAAAGGAATACCGATTCCTAATAAAACCAGTTTGATCTTCTGAAATAATCTGTGGTAATACCTTTTCTAATCTAATGGCTAAAATTTTTGTAAGAATCTTAGAGTCTACATTTAATAATGATATAGGGCGATAAGATGCACATAAAGTAGGATCTTTATCTTTTTTAAGAATTAGAGAGATAGTAGCTTCATAAAACGATTGAGGTAGTCTCTTCTTAACAAACGCATCATTAAAGATTTCACATAGCCAAGGAGAAAGCAATAAAGAAAAAGTTTTTAAAAATTCTACAATAAAACCATCAGGACCAGGAGCTTTCCCTGAATTCATTGATGAAATAGCCTCTCTTATTTCATCCATAGAAATAGGAGCATCAAACAAGCTACAATCTTCATCTATCAGTTTAGGAATATTCAAGTTATTAAAAAAATTATCCATCGTAAACCGGTCACCGTCAAATTCTGATTGATATAAAGATTTATAAAAATCTTGAAAAGTGTTATTGATTTCTTTATAATCAGTAGTTAAATTACCGTCTTGTTTACGAATTTTAATAATTTGTCGCTTAGTCGAAATAGCCTTTAATTGATTAGCTAACAATTTACCAGTTCGATCACTATGAATATAAAATTGAGCCCTAGTCTTAATTAATTGATTCTCAATTGAAGAAGATAATAATAAACTATGTTCCATTTGAAGCTCAACTCTCTTCTTATAAAGTTCTTTGGTAGGAGTAACGGAATAAATCTTATCAATTTCTTTAATTTTATCCACCAATAAAGCTATATCTGAATATCTTTGTTTTGTTTTACCAGCGGAATATGAAATAATTTGTCCACGAATAAAAGCCTTGAAAGAGTCCCAAAGTATTCCTTTATCAATCTCTTCATTATAGTTTGTTGAAAAAAATAAGTCAATTTGTTGTTTTATGAAGGTAATAAATTCTGGATCTTGAAGTAAAGTAGCATTAAGTCTCCAAGATCTAGTATTGATAGAAGAGTCCGGAATCTTGATAGATAACTTCAAAGGCGCATGATCCGAAATAGCAATAGAATCGTATTTACAATCAATAACATCTGTTAATAAACGATGATCAATAAGAAAATAATCAATTCTAGAATAACTATGATATACATGTGAAAAAAATGAAAATTCTTTATCTTTAGGGTTCAAAAACCGCCATATTTCAGTAATTCCAGAATCAACCATAAAAGAATTAATAAGTAAAGCTGATCTATTCGGAAGAGTTCGAATAGGTTTAGATCTATCCATCGAAGGATTCAAACAACAATTAAAGTCTCCACCCATAATCAACATATATTCATTCAAATTAGGAAGAGAAGTAAATAAACGTTTAAAAAATTCAGGACAATCAAAGTTTGGAGCATAAATATTAACTAAAACAACTTTCCGATTTAAAAAGTGAACCAGTTATCAACAAAAATCTACCCTGTGGATCAGAAATAATTTCATAATGTGTAAACGAAATTGAGGCGTCTATAAAAATAGACACACCCCTAATTTTAGCGGTACAATTTGAGTGAAATTGTTGACCTTTCCAGAACCTAAAAAAACGTTGATTATCCTCCCTCCTAATATGGGTCTCCTGTGCAAAAATAATATTAGCGTTCAATCTATGGAATACTTTAAATATTTTTTTACGTTTAATCGGATGATTTAAACCATTAGTATTCCACGAGATAAAGTTAATAGATTTATCCATCATACCAATATTAATTGTGTGTATCATAAAAGGTTAAAAAGACACATAACCCACAATTTAGGAAGAAGGAAAATTGATTCAGGAGCAACCGGAGATCCTGACACCTCAACAATATTAACAATTTAAAGTCAGCCCATAAACTAAAAGCAAAAAAATAAAAAGCAAAAGCATGAAAAAAGATCCCTCCCCCCTCCCCCCACCCTTTGAAAGAAAGCCAAGCGGCAGGCGCATGAACTAATACTAATATTACCCCCATTTCAAGATGGCAGCTCCATAAGAAAATTTTTTAAGAAAAAACTATATAACACCCTAATTAAAATATAGAGTTGCAAAAAAATATATATATATATATATACATACACATACACACACATATCAGACAAATCAAAAAAAAACTAAAATAGTAAAACCAGAAAAATCATTAATAAAAAAAATGAACATTAAAGTTTAAAAATGTAATACACCTTTAAAAAAGAAATTCCATATTCAGATACAAAGATGACGTTTCACAAGCCAAGACTTATGGGAAGAAGAAACGACATTTTGAGAAAGCCGTATTACAAAATATGGATATAAATTCAGCAATCTAATAAGAAAATTTAATTTAAAAAAAAGTTATCAAAATAGAATTTTTTTAAAAAAAAGATTTAATAGACACTACAACATATATAAAAAAAAACTAAAAAAAAAGAATTCAAAACCTTTGTTCCATTTCTAAATACAGGCAAGCAAATAAACGCTTATAAAAAGTAAAGACTTATGGGAAGAAGAAACGACATTTTGAAAAAATAATTCATTATTACAAAATACAAACGTGTATAAAAAAGGATATTATAAAAGTTAAAACAGCATCTATAAGCAATAATAATAGTAGTAAAAAAAAAGACCCAGACCCATAGTTCAAAATAAAAAGTTATAACCCAACTTCCAGGGTTAAAACTTAAAATGAAATGACATCCTCTCTCCAAAAAAAATCTTCAATGTAACTCATAGTTCAAGTTGCACTAGAGGATCGATATTCTTCAACAAATTTCTTCGCTTCTTCAGGAGTGTTAAAAAAGTGTAGACTGTTGTCGGGCAGCACCATTCTAAGCTTCGCTGGATACATTAAAGCTTGTTTAAATCCAATCGAATGAATCTCTGCCATCACTGGTTTAAAAGCGATCCTGGCTTTCATTACTTCATAAGAATAATCCTCAACTATTCGAAATGAGTAATTTTTGAAGGAGATCATACCTTTTTTACGAGCTAACCGAATTAAAAGCTCTTTCTCACGAGGATAATGAAGGCGAACAATCACCGCTCGTGGTTTATCAGGCACAGACGAAAGCCTCGCAACTCTATGAGCACGGTCGATAACAGGTTCATTTTTCAAACCTTCACCACCGAAAATTTCCCACAGTAATTTAGAGAAAAATTCAGTTAAATCACCGGACTCAACTTTTTCGGGAATTCCGATGATGCGCAAATTCTGTCTGCGAGAACGATTTTCAAGATCAGTAATTTTAAACTTATACTGATCTAAAGTTTTAGCAGTCGACTCTATCTTCTTCTCTAACACTTCAATTGTACGTGCTTTTTCACAAATTGATTGTTCAAGAGTCGTGATCTTATTTCCAAGCTGCTGAACCACTAACGCCTGCGACTGAAACTTAGTTTCAAGCGATTTAACAACTCCTTCAAGATCGGATATTTTCGAAGTAATCCTCCTTTCCAAATTTAACAGTTTACTGTCCAATTTACCTTCTAGTCTGCCTTCCAGACCCGCAAATTTAGCATCCAGTTTATTGTCCAATTTACCTTCCATACCCGCAAATTTAACATCCAGTTTAATGTCCAAAAGACCAGAAATTGCGTCGATGGATACAGGATCCTTAGCCGATTTCTTACTTGTAGCCATTTTAGGTTTGACAAGATTAGATCAACTATTATTTTAGGAAAAAAGGGTCAATCAAAGGTAGCAACTCATATGATTAAGTTCGAAAAGATCTAATTAAAGGGTGATTATAGTTAAAAAAATAAAGAGCGCCTAAAAGGCAGATGCTTACGTCGCCATCTTGAAACTCCACCCCCCAATACTTCTCATAATTATAAAAACCTCCAAGCCATCCCTGCTATCTTTTCTCAAGAGTTCTGCTTGTCTTTTGGTAGCATTTGCATCCTTATATTTCTAGCTGTAAATACTCTCTGCAGTAATCTAGACACATAGCATCAGCAGGCCATTGCCAAGAGGATGTCAGATGCTGCCCGTCTTACTAGGTTCTGTGAGATGGAGGCCCCACTGTAAGACTTGTTGACCTCAGTTTCCTCCCACTGCTTTATTTTCCCCATCACCCTCTCTGTGCACAGCAAAGTGTTGAGTTCAAATCCCACCATGGTGTTTTGAAGAGGCATGGTAGTGTTGTGGATAGTGTATCGCTATCACAGCACCAGCGACCTGGACTCAGTTCCCACCGCTGTCTGTAAGGAACTGGTCCGTACTCCCCGTGACCACATGGGGTTCCTCTAGGTGCTCCGGTTTCTTCCCACGTTCCAAAAGCATTAAGATTAGTAGATCAAAAGGGTGTAATTGAATGGTACACCACGGCCCTGAAGGGCCTGTTATCATGCTGTATCTCTCTGGGACATTGAAACATCCAAAACCTCTGTCCTTCCTGTCTCCGCAACTCAAAAGACACAAGAGAGCCTGTAGATGCTGGAAATCTTGAACAACACACACAAAGTGCTGGAGGAACTCAGCATCGATGAAGTGAACAGTCAACATTTTGGGCTGATATCCTTCATCTAATAAAGAGCCTTGGCCCGAAACATCGACTGTTTATTTTCCCTCTGTAGGTCCTGCCTGACCTGCCGAGTTCCTCCAGTACTTGAGTGTGTGTGTTGCTTCAGATTGCCAGCATCTGCAGAATCTCTGGTGTCTCTGATTTATGGTAAGAACAATGGCAAGTTTGCAAATGGGGGTAAAAGATGTGATCTAACATGGGAAAAGTCCACCTAGCAAGGAAGGATTTCAGTCTTGTGAGTAACTGAGCCAGTAGTCAGCAGGTATAGTGTAAATCAGGGCTTTTGGATGAACTGCACGTGACAGGAGAGGCAATAAACTCAACCTATTGAATTTGTATTCCTCAAATAATGCACTTCTATTCTATAAATAAAAAAATAATATTGAGGTACAAGAAATGGAAAATATGGGAAAGTTAATCGTCTTTTTCAAATGTCTTTTTGAGGTGCTAGCAAACACAGCCTATATTATCATTGAGTCAACAGAAGAGGGAACGACTGACTATGCATTGTGGAAGGAAGTCCTGTTCCTTGTAGATCTTATTTGCTGCGGGGCGATCCTGTTTCCTGTTGTCTGGTAAGAGTACTGGAATGTGTCACCTGTTTTCACGCAATGCCTTCTCACAACACAAGCAAGTGCTTTGTCAAGGGAATGTGAAAGACTGTGTATTGTAACAGTATGGACGGCTGCGTGCTGAATGTGTACAAAACTGAGCTCTCCTCTGAATAACTACTTCTTCACATGGATTTAATTTGTAATACAAATTCCAAAGCTTTCAAATTTCAACCATTTATGTACTTTCTTATCAAGGTTGTCTTCCTCTTCGTAATATATTTTTACAATTTTCTCTAGTTTGATGGTGTTACGAACCCCGTAACTGGGTCACTTACCAGCAGAGATAGAGAGGTCCGTTGAAGTCTGATGATCCTATTTTTAACAGTATTTATTAGTAAAAATACACAAAAATAATAGCAGTGCAAATATACAGATAATATACTTCGTCAATGCTAAATCTAAAAGTGCGTGGATAATAATAATCAATAAGAAATAAGCTCTATTGTTGTCTAGGGGATAATGTATTGTCCGATGGAAATATAAAGTTCACTCAGTTCATGCGGGCTGCAGCCGTTGGGGACCGCTGTGTTGCAATTGTTGGAGAGAGAGAGAGATTTGGAGAAAAACTTGCCGTTTTTCCTTTATAATTTCGATCTGTCAGGAGTCTCGTTGTCGTGGCCGTTCACTTGTGACCTCTCCTTTAGCTAAACCGTTCTTCCGTGGTGAGCTCGCCACCCCAGGCAAAGGGAGGACGCACACGAGCCCCCACTGGCTTTCGCTATAAAACGCTGTCACGGGATCTCTAGCATTTCTCCTGGTGCGTCTAAAGGGGTTGTTCCCCAGACCCCTCTTTTATCCTTACTCACAGGGTCTCAGATGTCACTCAGGTTGGGATGATGCAATCCCTCAACCAGACCACTCTGGTTGTCCCCTGAGGGGTTTCAATGAATAATACAGTACTCAATACACAATTCCATCTCCAAGAGACAATGGCCGTTATCAGTGGTTCCGTTCCGCTGAGGCCAGGACACATTCCAAACCTTGTGTATTCTGCGTGTCTCTCTCTCATTTCCTGGGTCTCAGACCCGAAATAATAGCGATCTTGCGATTCTCAAAAAGGAGGGGGCAACTTTGTACTCTTCGGCCCCTCAGAGTTGCATCACATTTGTAACACCCCCTTCCTTCTAGGATTTTTGCCACAGGTAAAAATTAATTAATATAGAGTCTTACAGGATTTCTAACACAATACCAAAGATTTTTTTTCACTACAGAGTAATACAGTTATACATTCAATTCAGCATCTAAACAATTAGCGATTACATTGTCACTTCCTTTAATATCTTAATATCTTGTACCTTAATAAAATTCTTGTAGCATCAGACTCCAATTTAATAACCACCTATTTTTTATTCTTTTTCTTCAGCAAACAAAACTAAAGAGTTGTGATCTTAGCTTACGTGTATATTACAAAAGTTCATGCAAATACTAATCTTTATTTTACTTTCAAACTTAACAGTCAATCTTCCATGGGGTTGTCTTTATTAGTTACATGCTTTGTCGAAATCCCTTAAAACCGGATCCTGTTATTTAAAGTGGCCTCCCATCAACCCTCGCCCCTTTTCCAGTTAACTCCCACGTGGTTAGCTTGTGCACCAGTGTGGAATAGGCTTTTGCATGCTCCTTTCATAGGAGTTATTTTATCAACAATGTTTTCCAAACTTAACCCATTGGCTGAATTTCCACACAATTCTTTATTTTTATGCAAGTCGTTAGTTTTATCTTCAGGACCCTTCATTCTATTGGCTTTCAGTTTGAAATCTGCAAGCGATCCCTCTTTGTCCAAACAGCATTTCAAACTCTGCCTCTTCAAAGCACACCCTTGAATAACAATAGCGCGTGGGGCACCTTTACATTCCAAATCAAACTGTAATTGATTCGCAGGCACCATGTTAACAAGCCATTGTCCCTTCAGCCTGGTTACTGCTTCTGACACCAATCCAGACTTTAAATTTTTTTCATTCAATTTAGGAACTACACTTTTCCCTTTTCCTTCAATAATAATAATCACCTCACCACCTTTTATCTCCTCACTAACTTTTAACACACTGTAGCGGTGTGCTACACGCAGCGCTAAAATTACGACACGGAGTCGGTAACTGCAGTCGAAGGAAAAAACTTTATTCGAAAACTTCAGCCTCACTTTTAAGCTTCTGTCAACCGGCCCCCCATGGCGCAGAGGCTCCAAAGCTCCGTAGGCTATCTAATTGTGAGTCGGTTCGGAAATGCTAGGAAATGGGTCGCCACATAACCCCCCCCAGAACCGGCGATACACCCCCCAATGTCCACAGTCTGGGCCAGAACCTGCTTGGGAGGTCAGCCTCTGCGCCGAGGCGCCAGAAACTCGGCCGGTTGCGCCAGGTCCACATGGGCCGGTTTGAGGCGGTCCACCATGAAAACCTCTTTCCCCCCAACGTCCAGCATGAACGTGGACCCGTTGTTCCGGAGCACCATAAACGGCCCCTCGTATGGCCGCTGCAGCGGTGGCCGATGCCCGCCCCTTCGTACAAACACAAACTTACAGTTCTGTAGGTCTTTGGGTACGCAGGTCGGGTGCCGCCCGTGCTGTGAAGTGGGTATGGGGGCCAGGTTACCGAGCTTCTCGCGTAGTCTGCCCAGGACTGCTGCGGGTTCTTCCTCTTGCCCCCTTGGGGCTGGTAGGAACTCCCCGGGGACGACCAGGGGCGCGCCGTATACCAACTCGGCCGACGAGGCGTGCAGGTCGTCCTTGGGCGCTGTGCGGATGCCGAGTAGGACCCAGGGAAGCTCGTCCGCCCAGTTGGCTCCTCGCAGGCGGGCCATGAGGGCCGACTTCAGGTGACGGTGGAAACGCTCCACTAGCCCGTTCGACTGTGGGTGGTAGGCAGTTGTGTGGTGCAGCTGAGTCCCCAAAAGGCTGGCCATAGCTGACCACAGGCTGGAGGTGAACTGGGCGCCTCTGTCGGAGGTAATGTGGGCCGGGACACCAAAGCGAGATATCCAGGTGGCGATCAGGGCTCGGGCGCAAGATTCGGAGGTGGTGTCGGTGAGCGGGACCGCCTCTGGCCATCTTGTGAACCGGTCCACGATAGTCAGGAGGTGCCGCGCTCCGCGCGACACTGGCAGGGGGCCCACGATATCCACATGAATGTGGTCGAAACGCCGGTGGGCGGGATGGAACTGCTGCGGTGGGGCTTTGGTGTGCTGCTGCACCTTGGCCGTCTGGCAGTGCATGCACGTTCTGGCCCATTCACTGACCTGTTTGCGGAGTCCGTGCCAAACGAACCTGCTGGAAACCATCCGGACAGTTGTCCGGATGGAGGGATGCGCCAAGTTATGAATGGAGTCGAAAACGCGGCGCCGCCATGCTGTCGGGACGACTGGACGGGGCTGGCCGGTGGCGACGTCACAGAGTAGGGTCCTCTCACCTGGGCCCACGGGGAGGTCCTGGAGCTGCAGACCGGAGACTGTGGTTCTGTAACTCGGAATCTCCTCATCCGCCTGCTGCGCCTCTGCCAGTGCCTCAAAGTCTACCCCTTGGGAAAGGGCATGAACGGTAGGGCGAGAGAGCGCATCCGCCACGACATTGTCCTTACCCGAGACGTGCCGGACATCCGTCGTGTATTCAGAGATGTAGGACAGGTGGCGTTGCTGGCGGGACGACCAGGGGTCGGATGCCTTCGTAAACGCAAAGGTAAGCGGTTTGTGGTCCGTGAACGCGGTGAAGGGCCGACCTTCTAGGAAGTACCTGAAATACCGGATTGCCAGGTAGAGCGCCAACAGTTCCCGGTCGAAAGCACTGTACTTAAGCTCGGGTGGTCGCAGGTGTTTGCTGAAAAACGCCAGGGGTTGCCAGCAACCTGCGATGAGCTGCTCCAGCACCCCACCGACTGCCGTGTTGGATGCGTCCATTGTGAGGGCGGTAGGGGTGTCCATTCTGGGATGTACTAGCATTGCGGCGTCCGCCAAAGCTTCCTTCGTTTGAACGAAAGCGGCGGCGGACTCCTCGTCCCAGGTAATGTCCTTGCTCGGACCCGACATCAGGGCGAACAGGGGCGCATGATCCGGGCAGCTGAAGGGAGGAAGCGGCGGTAGAAATTGACCATACCTACGAATTCCTGAAGGCCTTTGATCGTGGTGGGTCGGGGGAAGTGGCGGACCGCATCTACCTTAGCGGGCAGAGGGGTTGCCCCGTCTTTAGTAATCCTGTGGCCCAGGAAGTCAATGGTGTCTTCTGAGGTGATCTGGCGAACGTGGAATTGGGCCTCGGCTTGCTGGAACCATAGGTCCGGGCGCTGTGTCCAGAAACCTGGCAGTTTCAACGAAACCGCATGAACAGAGGCGGCGTCGGTCATTTCTGGTCCAAAAATCGTTTGGACCGTCGGGGTCACCAATTGTAGCGGTGTGCTACACGCAGCGCTAAAATTACGACACGGAGTCGGTAACTGCAGTCGAAGGAAAAAAACTTTATTCGAAAACTTCAGCCTCACTTTTAAGCCTCTGTCAACCGGCCCCCCATGGCGCAGAGGCTCCAAAGCTCTGTGCTCGCAAACCCCGTAGGCTATCTAATTGTGAGTCGGTTCGGATACGCTAGGAAATGGGTCGCCACATAATTGATCACAAACAACTGGGAATTCTCACTTCCCACTAGTACCACGGTTAACCCTTTCTTCACTGAACCAAGTCCATCTGACCCACAAGGACTGCATTCCTTTTCAACTGAATCAAATACCTCAGACTTTTCCTGAGTTTCAATGCTAGGTTCAGTATCCCGTGCATCCACATCTTGAACACACTCAAGCGGGACATCTGCCTCTTCCAGGCTTTCAATACCCGTCCCCTTTTCAAATTATAAGTTCCCCTTATCCTCCCAGTTACTCTCTGGGCAACTCCCTTCCGGAGTAAACTCAACCCTGCGGGCTGAAACAACCTCATCTGCCAACCCAGCGGACTTCTTCAAGGTAATGGCATCCTTTTCATCTAAGACTACCCTCATTTCATTATTGGGAACACCTTTAAAATTTTCAACTTCTTCAAACAGGTCTGCCAAACCAGACAGATCATCCATGTCCAACCCTGGACCTTCTAACAGCCTTATCTGTTTCTCATTTTTACACTGTGCCTCTATAAATTTTCTCCTGGCTAAGGGCAGGTCTACCTCCTCTCCCTTACTCTCTTTCACCTCCCTATTCTCTGTTTTACCACCCTCTAACCCCTCTTGGTACAGGGTCAGTAAAAACGTCTCAGCCAAATCGATACTGGCCTCTTTCTCCGCTGCCTTTCTCAACATGCTGCGAGTGGTCGCGCATGCGGGATAGATCTTGGAATCTAGGGGCGGGTCCTCGACACTTACAGGCTGACTCGTCAGCTCCATGGCCGACCAAACTTCACCACCAGCTAAATCATTACCCAGAAGGATGTCTACGTCAGTTCTCGGAAATTCTGATCACACCCCTATTTCCACTGATCCAGATACCAGCTCACAATTTATAATGATCCTATGCAAAGGCACAGCTTCTGTCCCTTTTCCTATGCCTCTCAAAGCCACCTCTCCAGTCTCGGGACCAAAATCTAGTACCTTACTGCGAATCAATGACAGCTCAGCTCCAGTGTCTCTCCAGATCCGCACTGGAACTGGTGTGTCTCCCTCTTTCACAGACACGGTTCCTTCTTTCTTTCTTTCTTTCTAAATCTTTTTATTAATATTAGTAATATGGACAGAATACAAATGATATATTGATAAAGAAATTACCAACATATAAATTCCATTACATATGAAAAAAAAACATACATAATAGTTACAATATAAATGAGTTTACCAAGACATAAGCCATAAAATATATGTATGAACATAGTAAATCTAAATATTTCATAATATATGATATAAAGAAAACAGAAAAAAGAAAGAAAAAAAATTAAAAATATATATATAATGCAAAACTAGCTAATCTAATAACTAATAAGTAATATAGAAGAAAAAAAAGAGAGAAAAAAAAGGGGGCTGTTTATAATATGTCACAAAAATAAGTATTCATCAATGCCATCACTTCCAGTCCTCTCAAAATACATAAGCTAAAAGCTGGGAAATCAAATGAACTTGGCACAGAGTCATATTACATCATATGAAAATGTTGAATAAATGGTCTCCATAACTTTTCAAATTTAATAGAAGTCTCAAAAGTACCACTTCTAATTTTTTCTAAATTTAAACATATCATAGTTTGAGAGAACCAATTAAATACAGAGGGAGGATTAATTTCTTTCCAATTGAACAATATAGATCTTCTAGCCATCAGAGTTAGAAATGCAATCATTCGACAGGCAGAAGAAGATAAATGCAGTGAGTCTAACATTGGTAAACCAAAATTTGCAGTAATAGGATGAGGTTGTAAATCGATATTCAAAACCGCAGAAATAATATCAAAAATATCTTTCCAATATTTCTCCAGAAATGAACAAGACCAAAACATATGAGTTAAAGACGCAATTTCAGAATGACATCTATCACAAATAGGACTAATATGAGAGTAAAAATGAGCTAATTTATCCTTGGACATATGGGCCCTATGTACGACCTTAAATTGTATTAATGAATGTTTGGCACATATAGATGATGTATTAACTAATTGAAGAATTCTATCCCAATTCTCACTAGAAATATTAAGACTAAGCTCGCTTTCCCAATCCTTTTTAGTCTTATAAAGAGACTCTGAACGTATCTTCATAATTATATTATAAAGTTTTGAAATAAGCCCTTTTTGAAAAGGGTCTAATTCAAATAAACTCTCCAAAATATCTGAAGGCACAAAATTTGGAAACGTAGAGAGTACAGAACTTAAAAAATGTCTAATCTGTAAATGTCTAAAAAAATGAAATCTAGGCAAGTTATATTTGTTGGATAATTGCTCAAAAGACACGAAACAATTATCTAAAACTAAATCAGAAAATCTTAGTAATCCCTTAGTTTTCCAAGCCGAATAAGCTTGATCTATAATGGAAGGGTGAAAACACAATTAGATACAATAGGACTATTTAAAACGAATTGAGTCAACCCAAAAAATTTCCGAAATTGAAACCATATAACTATCGGGTTGTCAATTCGTTTCGGCAATTTAGAAAGAGCAAAAGGGAGAGACGTCCTTAAAATAGAACCCAGAGCATAAGCTGATACCGATTTAGTTTCTAAACTCACCCAACAAGGGCCAAAAGATCCACCCCCATCTTTCAACCAACATATCAAATATCTAATATTAACTGCCCAATAGTAAAATCTGAAATTAGGTAATGCTAACCCGCCTTCCTTTTTTGTCTTCTGTAAATACATTTTACCTAACCTGGGATTTTTATTCTGCCATATATATGAAGAAATTTTAGAGTCAACATTAGTAAAAAAAGATTTCAGGATAAAAATTGGTATCGCTTGAAAAATATATAAAAACTTAGGTAAAATAACCATCTTAATAGCATTAATCCTACCTATTAGGGATAAAGATAAAGGTGACCACTTAGTAAACAAACCTTTGATCTGATCAATTAAGGGTAAAAAATTAAATCTAAATAACTCTTTATGGTTTTTTGTGATTTTGATCCCTAAATAAGTAAAAGAGTCATTAACTAATTTAAAAGGTAAATTTCCATAAATTGGGACCCGTTTATTCAAAGGAAACAATTCACTTTTATTAAGATTTAACTTATACCCAGAAAACTCACTAAATTGAGCCAATAATGATAAAACTGCTGGAATGGATTTCTCCGGGTTAGAAATGAATAGTAATAAATCATCTGCATACAAAGATAACTTATGAATATCTGTCCCACGATTAATACCTAAAATATCCTGTGATTGTCTGATGGCAATTGCCAAAGGTTCTAAGGCAATGTTAAATAGTAATGGACAAAGAGGACATCCTTGTCTAGTGCCCCGAAATAGGCGAAAAAAGGGAGATCTTTGATTATTGGTAAACACTGAGGCTACTGGAGTATGATAAATCAATTTAATCCATGATATAAATATCGGACTAAAATTAAACTTCTCCAACACATTAAATAAGTAAGGCCATTCAACTTTATCAAATGCTTTCTCCGCATCTAATGAAATCACACATTCTGAAGTGTCATGTGAGGGAGTATAAACAATATTCAACAATCTCCTAATGTTAAAAAAAGAATAACGATTTTTAATAAAAGCAGTTTGATCATCTGAAATAACTTTGGGTAATACTTTCTCCAATCTAGATGCCAGTAACTTGGAAAAAATCTTGGAGTCTACATTCAATAAAGATATAGGTCTATAAGAAGCACAGTTAGTAGGGTCTTTATCTTTCTTCAATATTAAAGAAATGGAAGCTCTATAAAAAGATTGTGGCAAATTCCCCAATCTAATGGCTTCCTCAAAAACCTTACCTAACCAAGGGGAAAGAGTAGCGGAAAAAATTTTTAAAAATTCAACTGTATAACCATCTGGACCCGGTGCTTTCCCAGAATTCATTTAGGAAATAGCCCCCTTAATTTCTACATCCGTAATAGGAGTATCCAATATCAAAAGATCATCAGATGATAATCTTGGAAAATTTAATTTCCCAAGAAAATCAGACATGGTATTATGATCTTGAGGAAATTCAGATTGATACAGGGAGGTATAGAAGTCTTGAAATGCCTTATTTATCTCATCATGATTAACTGTCAGATTCCCATTCTGCTGACCAATCTTAGTGATTTGACATTTAACCAAAGCATTCTTCAATTGACTAGCTAACAGTTTACCAGATTTATCACTATGTATATAAAAATCAGATTTAGTTTTCATTAATTGATTTTCAATCGAGGATGTAAGTAACAAACTATGTTCCATTTGAAGTTCAACCCTTTGTTTGTAAAGCTCCTTACTAGGAGCAATCGAATATTTCTTATCAATCTCTTCAATTTTATCAACCAATAAAAGTTTCCATCTTAGTACGTTTCCTCAAACCAACAGAGTAAGAAATAATATGTCCACGTATATACGCTTTAAAAGTGTCCCAAAGTGTTCCGCAGGAAATATCATCTGTAGAATTAGTTGAAAAGAAGAAGTCGATCTGCTCCTCCATAAATTTTATAAAGTCAGAGTCTTGCAACAAGGTAGAGTCAAATCGCCATTGTCTAGCATTAAAAGCTGTATCCGTAAATTTCATAGAAAGTAATAATGGAGCATGATCAGAGATAGCTATAATATCATAGTTACAACTGATTACCAGTGGAATAAAACAAGAGTCTACAAAAAAATAATCAATTCTCGAATAAGAGTGATAAACATGTCAGAAAAAAGAAAACTCTTTGTCATTAGGATGCCGGAATCTCCAAATATCAAAAACTCCATTGTCAGTCAAAAAAGAGTTAATACAAGTGGCCGACTTATTAGGTAAAGTCTGAATAGATAAAGATTTATCCATCAGAGGATTTAAACAACAATTAAAGTCACCACCCATTATTAACTTATATTCGTTTAGATTGGGTAAAGAGGTAAATAAAGACTTAAAAAGTCAGGACAATCCACATTTGGAGCGTAAACATTAACCAAAGCAACCTTTTTATTACAAAGTAAACCCGTAATTAACAAAAATCTGCCATTCGGATCCGAAAAAATATCATGTTGAACAAATGAAATAGAGGAGTCAATAAAAATTGAAACTCCTTTTACTTTAGCATTCGAATTTGCGTGATACTGTTGACCCCGCCAAAATCTAAAAAAACGAAATTTGTCCTCCTTCCTCACATGAGTTTCTTGTACAAAAATGATATGAGCATTAAATCTTTGGAATACTTTGAAAATCTTCTTTCGTTTAATTGGATGATTTAAACCATTAGTATTCCAAGACACAAAATTAATGGTCTGAGCCATAATTCTAAAATCAACCCTTTGGTATAGAAAGGGTTAACCAACTTATAAACTCATGCACCCGGAAGAGGAACAAAAGTAAAGAGAAGACACGGAAGTGACGACAGCACATACATATTTGAAGTTCAAAAACAGCCCAAATAAAAAAACTAACACAAACTGGTACAAAAAAAATAGAATTAGAAAACAAACCATCCCCCCCACCCCCCAAGAAAAAGAGAAAAAACCAAAATATGACTTAAAAAGGGAAAAAGTAAGACTAAGCCTACCCCCATGTCAGCTGAAGAACACTCCATATATAAAGGATATATATAAAAGAATCACCCCAACTTTAAAAATTAAAATCGCTATAATAAAAACCATATTTCTAAGTATAGTTAGTTGTAAAAAGAATAAAAATATAATCGCTAAAAAAAAATTATAAATCGGGCTCTAGCCCAGACAAAACAAAAAATATTTAAGCTATGATAAGCGATGCATTGTAGGAAAAAGGTGAAAAAAATAAAAACATAACGCCATCTTAAGCAAAACCAAAAATCTTTTTCAAAAAACCACCATCTTAATCAAAGAAAAATTCACCTTCAAAGGATTAAAAATATACCTTCGAAGGAACAAAGTTAATGGACAAGTATGTAGTTAAATGATTAAAGTGTATAAGGCAAAACAATTAATATGACGAAAACACACTTTAACTTAAGTATAAAGTATAGGATGAACCTACACCAATAACCAGATTTTAATTCTGGTTTAAGAGATCGAGAACCATCTTACAAGATCAGAATCGTTCATTTATTAGAGACTGGTGTACGGTTCCTTCTGAAATAAATTTCTCAGGCCCCTCTCGTATTCTGTCTACCTGGGGCTTTCTTGTCGATTTACTGATCACCACAATACATTCTGCTGCTGCTTTCCCCTTTCCTGTCTCCTTCCTCGGAGCAAGGCACTTAGATGCAATATGACCCACCTTTCCACAATTAAAACAGGTCAAGCCAGGACCTCTCCTGCCGTCTTGCCTTTCCTCCTCCTTATTTTTACCACTAGCTCCCGGCTGGATCTCTGCCTCAGCTGGCGGGCTTTCTCTACCGTTCCCACGGTCTTTCTGGTAACTCTTATTCGAGGAAAACTTTATCTTGTGGGTTAGGGCATACTCATCTGCAAACCTAGCAAATTCTGAGATGGACTTACTCGGCCTCTTGTTCAAATACATCCAGATATCATCCGAAACACAACCTTTAAATTCCTCAATCAGAATTAACTCCCTGAGACGCCAAAAATCTTCTTCCACCATTTCTGCTGCACACCAGAGATCCAAGAGCACACCCTTCTCATAGGCAAACTCTGCATACATCTGATTCCACCCTTTCTTTAAATTTCTGAACTTTTGCCTATAGGCCTCAGGTACCAATTCATAGGTCCGAAGAATGGCCTCCTTTACTTTCTCATAATTCTCAGACTCCTCCTCCATGGACAACGCCGTATATGCCCCTTGTGCCTTCCCTTTTAACACACTTTGTAACAATGCCACCCACTGATCTCTGGGCCACTGCTGACTCACTGCCACCTTTTCAAAATGCAAGAAATAACTATCAACATCCGTCTCCTCGAACGGAGGTACTAACCTAAACTCCCTACTAACGTTAAACCTCTCCTCTTGGTCTGGCCCTTGAGCTCTTCGCTCTTGCCTGAACTTCTCCATGTCCAACTCATGTTGCCTCTGTTTCTCCTTCTCCTCATACTCCCTCTCCTTTTCAGCTCTTTCCTTCTCGTTTTCAGCTGCTTCCAGCTGTTTTAACTTAATTTCATGCTCCCTCTGCTTCTCAGCTCTTTCCTGCTCCCTTTTCACCTCTATCTCCTTTAGCTGGAGCTCATACTCCCTTTGCTTTTCGGCTCTTTCTTTTTCCTTTTCAACTGCTTCCAGCTGTTTTAACTTAATTTCATGTTCCAACCTTAATTTCTCCAACTCTAACTGAGCCATCCCATTAGCTGGTGCCTTTTCAGGGATATTTTCCAATACCTCAGCCGAAAACACATTCTTCACAATATAATACTGAGTTATGGCCCTCCGTACCTCCTGCTTTTTCATTGACAACCTCACCTCTGCGAGGTTTAGTCCTTTCGAAATATTTATCAAGTCCGACTTTGTGGCAGCCTCCAGAGTCGGGTTTTCTATGAATTCGTCTATGTCCATCTTTGCTGGTTTCCATGTCTGGATACCCACGCAACCAGATCCAAGTTTGGACTTAAAAGCCCGATTCACTAGCCCTCCAATTTGGTATCAAATCTCGAGACGAGGCCCCACGTTGTTACAAACCCCGTAACTGGGTCACTCACCAGCAAAGATAGAGAGGTCCGTTGAAGTCTGATGATACTATTTTTAACAGTATTTATTAGTAAAAATACACAAAAATAATATCAATGCAAATATACAGATAATATACTTGGTCAATACTAAATCTAAAAGTGCGTGTATAATAATAATCAATAAGAAATTAGCTCTATCGTTGTCTAGAGGATAATGTATTGTCCGATGGAAATATAAAGTTCACTCAGTTCATGCAGGCTGCAGCTGTTGGGGACCGCTGTGTTGCAATTGTTGGGGAGAAAGAGAGAGAGAGATTTGGAGAAAAACTTGCTGGCTTTCCTTTATGATTTCGATCCGTCAGGAGTCTCGTTGTTGTGGCCGTTCACTTGTGGCCTCTCCTTTAGCTGAACCGTTCTTCCATGATGAGCCCACCACCCTGGCAAGGGAGGACGCACACGAGCTCTCACCGGCCTTTGCTATAAAACGCTGTCACGGTATCTTTAGCGCTTCTCCTGGTGCGTCTAAAGGGATGTTTCCCAGACCCCTCTTTTATCCTTACTCACAGGGTCTCAGATGTCAATCAGGTTGGGATGATGCAATCCCTCAACCAGACCACTCTGGTTGTCCCCTGAGGGTTTTCAATGAATAATACAGTACTCAATACACAATTCCGTCTCCAAGAGACAATGGCCGTTATCAGTGGTTCCGTTCCGCTGAGGCCAGGACACATTCCAAACCTTGTGTATTCTGTGTGTCTCTCTCATTTCCTGGGTCTCAGACCCAAAATAATAGTGCGATTCTCAAAAAGGAGGGGCAACTTTGTACCCTTCGGCCCCTCAGAGTTGCGTCACATTTGTAACAATGGAAAGAGATGTAGTACTTCTACATTTTCATTTTCAGACAAGGAAAGATCCCTACATGAGGAAAATTGGTAGCGGTGTACATAATTTTCCTACCTTGGAACTCAATATCAGTTGTGCCCAAGTGTACAGTGGAAATCCAACAAATCTTCCTTCAGCTTAAACACCCCTGAAGAAATGCAAGATAAGAAATCATTGGTGTAAAACAGTATACAGAAATTACACCCCAGAAATTCTATTCAGTCATTTGGTCCAACATATTGTATTTAAATTCACATTTGTATTCTAAACAAGGTGTTTTGTGCCACCTTAACATTCTACACAAATAATATCCCTGATTTGCATTTCTACTTATCATAAACACAAGGGATTCTGCAGATGCTGGAAATCCACAGCAGCAACACACAAAATACTGGAGGAACTCAGCAGGTCAGGCAGCATCTATAGAGAGTAATAAACAGTCAATGTTTTGGGCTAAGACCCTGGTAAAGGGTCTACTTATCACTTTGATCTACCTTTCAAAGCAGAGTTTCACATTCTCTGGGTAAAGATGCTTCATCGAAAATCTCGTTTGGGTTTACTGGTGATTCTTAGCTGAAACACAAACTCTTTTGTATATACTGCAATAATCAATGTTTATCAGAAGCTGATTTTATTAAGAAATGTGTTCTAGGGAAAGTTAACCTTAGAATCCTCCCCTTTATATGCTAATTGGCTTTGTGCATTGAATAGAACCTGAAGAAAAGGCAAAGCAGACATGCAGCTGGTTGAGCCACTGCCTTGTCTCCAGTCACCCAGGTTCAGTCCTGACCTTCAGTGCAGTCTAGCTGGAGCTCACATGTGCTCCTTGTGACTGCATCAGTTTCCTGCAGGCGCCTGCTTTCCACCCTGGCTGGAGGCTGAAGAAGACATGAGCTGGGGTTGGAGGACTATGTGGGTGGGTGGGACAAAGGAATGGGGCTTATTTGGTATGTTCTGCTTTGTTGTGTTCTGTTTTGATCTGCCAAGCATTGGGGGCATGCTATACTAGCAGTGGAATGTTTGATTTCAGTTGTAGGCTGCCTCCAGCACATCCTTGGGTTGTGTTGATTGGTAACTCAAATGATACATTTCACCATAAACAATGCAGTGCTTGCACAGCCCACATCCATTCATAAAACTTGATGTGGTTGTGTTACTGGAGTACAAGGCGGTAAGTGTTGAGGGTTTATCTGAGATACTATGGGACACTGCTCTGGAGCTCATTTTTGTGGCCAGTGCTTGGTACTGAAACAGAGCTGTCCATGGATCTCTCATTTCGAAGTCAGGTTTTATCACCTGAGCAGTGAAGTGTATCATTTGCACCTGAAGATGTGCTGGAGGTAGCCCACAAGTGTTGCCATGTGTTCTAGCACCACCATAGCACGCCCACAATGTTCCACAGAGCCACACAGGACAAGACCACAGCAAAGTGAGCCCCTTTCCCATCTCACCACCCACTCAAACACACAAGAACTCCAACCTCGGGACAGATTGCCTCCAGACCTTGTCCCCAGATTCACAGTCATCAGACTCCAAACTGCCTGTGTTGGCAAGGCTTGACATGGACATTTCACAGAGAGTTTGTGGATACGTGTGCATCCAGGTTCTTTGGAAGCAAGTCCTGACCCATCTGTGAACTGTTAAGGGGATAGGTGATGTTCTAGTAACATTCTTGACCTTGTCTGAAGTTAACTCGAGTGGTTTTGTGCTTTTTTTAAAAACAAAACAAGTCTGATTTATTTGGTGTTTGCATAGAAGGTTATTTGGAATTCTGATTGTTTCAATAAAAGAAATGAAATTCACCAATTTAAAACTTCCTTTCTGTTCCTCCTTCTATTATACAGGTCAATCAGGCACTTGCAGGAGGCCTCAAGCACAGATGGTAAAGGTAAGCCTGATGAAAGTCAACAGTAAAACAGGAAAGTGGGTCCTCCTAGACACTGGTGAATGACTCTCTCCATATTTGGGCAACACAAAAATAATCAGAACCCATTGGAGGGAAATGGGTGGTCCATGTTTCAAATCGAGACCCTTCATCTGACACAAGACGGCCATAAATAGGTATAGGAGGGGGTATATGATCTCTAATGGCCATACCAGCATTCAATGCCTTTCTCTGATTTGATTCCCTTTTCTCAGAGTGTACTCTTGCACTTAGATTGAAAGTTTTGGACTCTTGAGGAACTACGGTCTCAAATACAGTCTCCTGATGTAAATACACTGGATTCCTGTTGATTGGGCCGATGGTTAATCAGGGCAGCTGTTTATTTGAGACAACTCTTAAAGAACAAAATCTAAATTGAGAAAATAGCTGGGACTCCTTCATTTATTTGAGACACTATCCTACTTAATTGAGGCAGGAGACTGTTGCTGAACATTTTTTTTAAACTAGCATCAGTCAAGTCAAGTTTATTGTCATTTAACTATATACATGTATACCGTCAAACAAGACAATCTTTCTCCGAAGGAAAGTCACATGCTCTTGCGTAGCCATTAGACACTACACCATGCATAAAGTGATCAGTTTTTAAATAGTTGCGTATTTTGGGTTCAAAAAGTAGGGCTTTTTGACACTGATATTTGGCAAGAAGTAAGCAGTAAGACAATTTGGAACTGTTTTGTTTTGGTTTCAAGTATTCAGGCTTGGAGATGCTAGAAACTACTGGGAGTGAAAATGAAATGATTTCACTAGTTCAAGTTAAGAGTTGCAAAGAATTTGAAGGTATTGACAGTCACCTTGAATGTTATAATGAAAATGAAAATTTGGCAGATGCAATCTGAAGCATTGTAAGAAGGCAGTCCATTATCTGCACTAGGTGTATGCGCTGATTTTGTTCATTTATCATCAATCAAAATAACACAGCAGATAAATTCCTCCGTCAATAACTATGAGGAACTATAGTACTGTAGAGGTTATTGGTAGTGTTCTAATTTGATCTGTGTTTTATTTAAATATTTTGTTTCTTAGTTAAACAGTAGTTTGCCTTTTTAATACCTTTTAACTATTTCCATGAAACCAACTAATTGAGACAGCCACTTAACTGGGTCAAAACATACTGGTCTTGATGGGTCCCAATTTGCTGGAATCCACTGTGCTTCAAATGTCCAACAAGATCTCTCTTCTCATCTGTGTTAAATGCCCAGACTCAGTCCTTTAAGTGAAAATCCAAAACAAAAAGGAAAATGCTGGAAATCTAAAAACATTTTTAAATGTCCGCAGCCGGTGGCACTAGGTAGGGGTATCAGCCTCCCTGTGTCTATTTTACTGGTAACCCAGGAGCAGGCCCTTTGGCCCACTAATTGTGGCAGACTAATTAATCCAGTAATTGGAAATCTATTAAACTAATTCCTTCTGCTTATACAAGTCTATATCCCTCCATTTTCTGGGTTTTCTGGAGCCTGTTTACGAACGTCTTGAATTCCTCCATTGTACTTGCCTCTACTGTCTCCTCGGCTACACATTTCAGCCACCTACTGTATGTGTCCTGGACATTTTCCTCGTGTCCAAGTAGGCTTTTATCAGGTCTCTTGGTCTCCACTGCCTCAGAGAAAACAGCCTGTCCTCATAGCACATGCCCTCTAAACCTGGTAAACTTGAATGAGTTTGTCATTCAGGTAACTATATTTCATTATAATAATTTGTATTCTGAAACTTAATGTCCTTTCAAGGGAAATTAGCAGCTTACCTTCCACTGCCCCTCCCTCCCACTCTCACTACTATTACTCAGTCCAGGCCATATTGGGAACAAACAAGTTGTCCAAAGGTCAGAAAATACACAAACATCACCCCAATATTGTAACGACCTCCACAATATTGAACAAATGGAATCAAAAGCACATAATACGTTTAAGAAAGAACAATTGCTAAAAGTGGAGAGTGGAAAGAGAGTACATACATTGGATTTTGGTTACTGTTACTAATAATATAAGGCAGGCTTGCTCATCTGTTGGTGTAAGCATTCAGAACCCGGGGCCGAACTGTTAAGTGCTAGATGTTGATGTTGAATACTGTAGACTGGTCCTGTGCCCCACCCACCATGTTTGGTCAACATAATGGAACTGTCAGTCACAGGCATGCACATGGTCTGACCCTCTGTTTAAACAAGAAACAGGTGAGCAGCACACAAAATGTTGGAGGAACTCAACAGGTCAGGCATAAACAGTTTGAATTTTGGGGCTGAGACCCTTCTTCAGGACTAGAAAGATGCCCCCTCCTTTCCAGTCCTGATGAAGGATCTCTGCCCGAAATATCAACTACTTATTCCCCTCTACAGATGTTGCCTGACTTGCCGAATTCTTTCAGCATTGTGTTTGTGTTACTGAAGATTTTCAGCATCTGCAGGGTCTCTTGTGTTTAAGAAACAGATGAGAATATTTTGCTGAAAAAAGAACTTGTGTGCACTAATTGTAATTTTTTTTGTATCTGCAGCTGCAATGAATTTGGCAAAGCTGAAACTCTTCCGGCACTTCTACGTCATGGTAGGTCTGTACATTGTCTGCTGCTGGGTAAGAATGTGGTTTGCCTCTTGAGCTGGGGTCCAACAGAACAGAAGGCTGTTCCCAGAAACAGGAACCTGGTATTTTATATGCAGGTGGGCAACCTTTGGTTTGGAGGGCGAGCAGAAATGATTGGTGTTGGGAGAAAGGTTATGGCAACATCAGAGGCAGTGTTTGGACCTGGTGTTGTAGCTCTCTTCTGAGGTTGGTGAGATGTAGCTTTAGATGTAACCTTAACCCTATTCACCAATACTTCCACCCAATGACCTACCTCCCTCCTCCCCACCCCCCCACCAACACTACATGCACATCCCCTAACGTCACTTTATGTGCGTACAGTCAGTTGATGTATGTACGGTTACTTGTACATTGTGATTTATGCTTTTATATTATGTTTGTTTTTCTTTGCTCCATCAGATCCGGAGTAGCGATTATTTCATTCTCTTTTACATGTGTATTGAAGAATGACAATAAACAATCGTGAAAAAGTTGCACGCTCTCGAGCCTTATCCATTCTCCGTCATCGTGAGTCAGCCAGTACTTACCCAATTTCCTGGCTGATTTCATCATTCCATAAATCCAGAGATCTGTTGAAGCTATCTTTGTGGCTGAATACCTACAGTCCTGAGGAATGGAGAATCCCAAACATTTCCAGTCTTCAGATTCATTCAGAGAAATGACTGATTTATTTTTTAATCCTGAACCTGTGCCTCTGGTTCCTCCTCTCCAGCCTGACAACTCAATAATGTAGTGGTTAGCATAACTATTTACAGATCTATTTTTAATTCCCACAATTGTCTGTAAGGAGTTTCTACGTTTTCCCTGTGATTGCGTGGGTTTCCTCCGAGTGCTTCGGTTCCCTCCCACAGTCCAAAGGCGTACTGGTTAGGGTTAGTAAGGTTTTGGCATGTCGGCACCAGAAAGATGGCAATACTTGTGGGCTGCCCCTGGACATAAACAATGCATTTCACTGTACATTTCGATATACAAATCAAGCTCATCTATTTCTTTAACCAGATCAGTATAAATAACTAAGTATCTAAAGGCAATTGATAAATTAGTTGTCACTGCCCAGTTCTCCCTTCCTCCTGTGGTTGTTGCTGTTTTCCAGTGTTGAAAGGATGAGAAGTAATCGGTTGAAACACAGAGGTCATGGATGAGTTGATGAGGCTGAAGGCTGACAAACTGACAAACTGGTTTTCCTAGTTGGAATTAGGGGCATGGGATCAGCCATTTAGTGCTGAGATGAGGAAAACTTTCTTCACCTACGTCAGGAATCTTTGGATACTCGGATGCTGGGTCTTTGAGGATAAGACTTTTTTTTTAGAAATGAGAAATTGGGGATGAAATAAGGAAAATGGAAGCAAAAGATCAGACGAGAGGCTGGCAGGGTAGCATAGCGGTTAGTGTAATGCTTGACAGCACTAGTGATTCAAAGATCGGGGTTCAGTTTCTTCCACTGTCTGGAAGGAGTTTGTATGTTCTCCCTGTAACCATGTAGGTTTCAAGATTAGCTCTATTTGTCATATGTACATCAGAACACTGTGTACATCAATTTGCGTCAATGACCTAAACAGTCTGAGGAAGTGCTGGGGAGGGGCAATCTGTAACTGTCCATGCTTCCAGCACCAGCGTAGCACACCCACAACTCCCTTACCCAACCCGAACTGTGCATCTTTGGAATGTGGGAGGAAACTGGAGCACCCAGAGGAAACCCACATGATCACGGGAGAACATACAAACTCCTATGGGTTTTCTCCAGATGCTTTGCTCCCACATTTGAAAAGAAGATGTATGGGTTAGCACTATTAAGTTGTGGGCATGCTGTGTTGCCACTGAAAGCACGGCAACACTTGCAACAATCTCTCACACATCTTGGACTGTGGCCATTTAAGCAAATAGTATATTTCATTGTATATGTTGATGTACATGTGACAAATAAAGCTAGTCTCCCTCTGACCTTGGTGGAGCAGACATTAGGTATTACATAGAATACTCCTGTTTCTATTGTGTGTTTAAGTACCCTTGTGTAGTGAGCCTACTAGACAAGTGAGGAGCAGCAGTCTACAGTGTACCATTTGGCATATGACTTCGTGTTTCTAATAATTCTAATGCTAATAATATTTCTGGTATTTTTCTTTGTTTAGATTGTCTGCTACATATATTTCACCAGGATCATCGCAATTCTTCTCAAGTTCACTGTCCCATTTCGGTGGCAGTGGATGTATAATGTAAGTAAATGCTGATGGTTTAATAGTTGCTTTTTATTGGCTTTTGGGTCTTTAATTACTGGTAACAGGAGAATAACTCCAAGAGATATTGAAAAGAGTTGTAATGGCAGAGCTTTGAAAAGATAGACTCAGATCCATGTTCTTCCTCCTGCTCTTGCACCATCTCTCTGGCCACTGGAAATTGTGATAATTGGTTGAACTGTCCAAATGTAAAGCGACTACAGTAGGATAGGAATCATCCAAAGGTCTAGAAACACGAGCTCAAATCCCACCGTGACTGCTTAGGAAGTTATTTAAAATTATTTGATTACCAACAGTTTGATTACCAAAAACCTGCTGGAATAATGTATTACTTTTAAAAAAGATATGGAAGTGGCTATGACAAGAGGGCATAATTTTAAGGTGACTGGAGGAAAGTATAGGGAGATGTCGAAGGTAGGTTTTTTTTATACGGAGAATGTTAAGTGCCTGGAACACACTGGTGGGGTGGTGGTGGAGGCAGGTAAATTACGGTTATTTAAGAGACTAGCGGTGTGCTACACGCAGCGCTAAAATTACGACACGGAGTCGGTAACTGCAGTCGAAGGAAAAAACTTTATTCGAAATTCTCAGCCTCCCTTTTAAGCCTCCCTCAACCTGCCCCCCGTGGCGCAGAGGCTCCAAAGCTCTGTGCTCGCAAACCCCCGTAGGCTATCTAATTGTGAGCCAGTTCGGATGTGCCAGGAAATGGGTCGCCACAAGACTGTTTGATGGGTGCATGGATGAATGGAAATGTTGAGCTATGCAGAAGGAAAGGGTTAGATTGATCTTGGAGTCGGCTGAAAGGTCAACACATCACAGGCCTGTGCATTGTTGTACTGTTGTATGTTCTATATTAATTTTCACTCAAGAAAAAAATCTGTCATTCTTAACCAGCCAGAGTTGTGAGACCGCACCCCCATTAAGATGTGTTCAACTCATAACTGCATGTTAAATTGACCCAATTTAGTCAGGGGCAGTTAGTAATGGGCAAACTGCTCCGTTACTGACTGGTGTTCTCTGAGTAGTACATTTGAAAACATCAACCTACTAATTTTCTTTAAATTCCATCAGTTTATTTCTAAGCTGCTTGGTTCAAAATAAAGCTTGTCATTATATTTATCAAAGAAGCTAATGAGTGCCAATATAAAGAGGATGTAATTTTGAGGATTAGATTTATTTTCCCCTCATTCTATACTTAAGATAAAGGTAGTTTATAATAACAGATTTCTAATCATCTAAATTACATCCTAAACAAGAACTCAGAAAACATGATGAATATTGTTGAGTTTGTGATGGATTGTATTTGTAAAATTGATGTCTACTGTAGAAACAGTTGGGGCAAGTTTGTGAAAGAGTTGAGCAGCCTGTCCTGGGTTTAAAGGCCTTCCTTCTCTGGGTGGGTGGGTGGGAAACAGGCTTATTTTACTGCTGTTGTCTAGTTTAGTTTTGTTGTTGCAGCTCGTGTTGTTCTGTGGAACATTGTTGGCGCTGGTGTTCGTGGCTTACAGACTGCATGTTCTTGCGTGTGTTGGTTTTTAATACAAATGGCACATTCCACTGCATGTACACGTGATAAATGAGAAGAATATAATAAGAGATAGCAAGCAAATAGTCTAGTAAGACATTAAAATACCAAAATAGCTAAGCATAGAGGGGAATAAACAAAGGCAAACATTACAGGTGAAATCAACAGAAAGTACAGAATGTAAACAAGTTGCACCCATCAATATTTTGGTTTTGTTAGAACTGACACAAACCTTTTGGTATAATCTGGGTCAAAGAGTATTTAGATTAACCAGCTGGGAGAGTAAGTAGAGGGTCAATTGTTCTTGTGTACGTTACATTTTGTTCATTCATAAACCTGATATGTTTCTAATGGATACTGCATGAACTACACACAAATACTTGTAGTCGAAGTTACCACGTTAGGTAACTCGAGCTAAAACACCATAAGATAGAATTAGGACACTCAGCCCATCAAGCCTGCTCTGCCATTCAATCATAGAAATTTGTTATCCTCTCAACCCCACTCTCCTGCCATCTCCCCTGTGGCGCCCTTACTAATCGAGAACCTACCAACCTCTTTTTTTCTAAATGTACCCAATGAATTGGCCTCCACAGCCATCTGTGGCAAGGAATTCCATAGATTCACCACCCTCTGGGTAAAGAAATTCTACCTTATCCCTTCTTAAGGGACATCCTTCTATTCTGAGGCTGTGCCCTCTGTCCTAGACTCTCCTACTATATGTCTTAAGTCTTTTCGTTCTCGCTATAAATCTGCGCCCACTAGTTTTAGATTATTCCATCTTGGGATAAAGACTGAGATATTCACTTTATCTGTAAGTTCACCCCTCAGCCTCCTACACGCCAGATAATTCAGAATCAGCTTTATTATCACTGACATATATTTCTGGGCAACTGTATTCAAATCTGATCAAAGACCTCAAAAATTGGATTTGCACTGTGGGTAATCTGCTCCTGAATGCATCAGCAAAGGTTTTGCCTGTTTATTTGGCAATTGAGGTTAACGAAGAATCTTCTGCCTTTTTAGCTGCTTACTATTTATTTCATTCTATTAGTTTCTAGTGGAGGTGTCAACACTGGTGTTCTTTGTACTGACGGGGTTCAAGTTTCGACCAGCCTCCAACAACCCCTACCTACAGCTGCCACAAGATGAGGAAGATGTCACAATGGATGAAGTGTGAGTATCTGCCAAAGTTAATCTGGTTGTTGTTGCATCTCCCTGCTGTACTCATTTTGACAGCCTTCACTGCTACCCATCCCCTTAGTTCATCTATCCCAACAAACCAGGTCTTTTAAGCTCATCTGGGGCTACTTAACCCACCCAAGTACACAGCCGTGCAATAAAACTCCAATAATCCTGCATCCAGTTGTTCGGATATCCCTGATGGATGGCATCTAACACACTCATCTGTCCAACTATGAGCTGGAGAACGATGCAACTCAACATGGACCCACACTATCTGGGGACATGTCCTCTTCTCAATGCTATCACCAGGCAGGAGGTACAGAAGCCTCAGGACCCCACCTCAAGGTCCAACAATAGCTTCTTCCTCACCATCATCAGTTTCTTGAACTGACCTGAAAATCCTTTACCCCATATTGGACTCTTTTTCATTTCCTCTCTCTTAGCTTGCAGTTCTGTTGTTTATGTTTATTTTGTCATGTAAGTTGTTGTATTATTTGTCAGAAACATAGAAAACCTACAGCACAATACAGGCCCTTCGGCCCGCAAAGCTGTGCCGAACATGTCCTTGCCTTAGAAATACTTAGGTGAACCCATTGCCCTCTATTTTTCTAAGCTCCATGTACCTTATCAGGAGTCTCTTAAAAGACCCTATCGTTTCCACCTCCGCCACAGCCGGCAGCCCATTCCAGGCACTCACCACTCTCTGTGTTTTTAAAAAAAACACAACTTACCCCTGACATCTCCTCTGTACCTACTAACGAGCACCTTAAAACTGTGCCCTCTCGTGCTAGCCACTTCAGCCCTGGGGAAAAACCTTTGACTGTCCACACGATCAATGCCTCTCATCATCTTGTACAACTCTATCAGGTTACCCCTCATCCTCCATCACTCCAAGGAGAAAAGGCCGAGTTCACTCAACCTATTTTCATAAGGCATGCTCCCCATTCCAGGCAACATCCTTGTAAATCTCCTCTGCACCCTTTCTATGGATTCCATGTCCTTCCTGCAGTCAGGCTACCAGAATTGAGCACAGTACTCCAAGTGGGGTTTGACCAGGGTCCTATACAGCTGCAACATTACCTCCCGGCTCTTAAACTCAATCCCACGATTGATGAAGGCTAATGTACTGTATGCTGCCTTAACCACAGAGTCAACCTGCATAGCAGCTTTGAGTGTCCAATGGACTTGGACCTCAAGATCCCTCTGTCCTCCACACTGTCCCTCTGTCCTCCGCACTGCCAAGAGTTTTACCATTAATGCTATATAGTCGGCCCTCCTTATACACGAATTCCACATGCGCGAATTCAACCAAACACAAATCGCGAAAACCCAGAAGTGCTCTTCTAACACTTGTTCGAGTATGTACAGACTTTTTTTTCTTGTCATTATTCCCTAAACAATGCAGTATAACAACTATTTTACATAGCATTTACATTGTATTAGGTATTATAAGTAATCTAGAGATGATTTAAAGTATGCGGGAGGATGTGCATGGGTTATTGTGGATCAGGATCGAGAAAAATTGCAAGTTCTCTTACAAGTCGGAACAGGTACATCCGGTATTATTTACCGTCAGTTAGTCAAACGTTTGTCTTAGTATATAGTATATAATTTACCTTTCTATGCGTATAAAACAGTTCAGAACGTATGTTTCAGTGCCGGGCTCGGGAAGTTCCCGAGTTCCATCCAGTGACAGACCGCTCTCGAGTGCGCTATCCACTGTGCCGGGTTGATGTGGAGGATCAAAACCCAATAATGAAACCACTGCTTTGCTTAGTAATAATTGTAGCTTTCATCGGGGAAGAGCCTTTCTGACTTTATCCTTTAAAATTGTTCTGATCGTTAACCAACGTAGCCTAATGCTTTTCCAATGACCAGTGGTGTTTCACCTCTTTCCGATCGCTTTATTATTTCCTCTTTATTTTCAATCGTGATTATTTTCGTGAACAGTAACACTGCGGATTCAGAGCTCTGACACCGAATGTCCACCACACTGAGATAGCTTAAATAACGTCTGGGGTTCTGTTGGGTCCTGAGGTCCACCGCACTGAGACAGGTTGAATAAGGGACTTGAGCATCCGTGAATTTTAGTATCCGCGAGGGATCCTGGAACCAATCCCTCGCGGATAAGGAGGGCCGACGGTATTCTGCCATCATATTTGACCTACCAAAATGAACCACCTCACACTTATCTCTGTTGAACTCCATCTGCCACTTCTCAGCTCAGTTTTGCATCCTATCAATGTCCTGCTGTAACCTCTGACAGCCCTCCACACTAACCACAACACCTTCAACCTTTGTGTCATCAGCAAACTTACTAACCCATCCTTCCGATTCCTCATCCAGGTCATTTATAAAAATCACAAAGAGTAGGGGTCCCAGAACAGATCCCTGAGGTACACCACTGGTCACCAACCTCCATGCAGAATATGACCCATCTGCTCTTTGCCTTCTGTTGGCAAGCCAGATGTTCTGTATCCACAAAGCAATGTTCCCTTGGATCCCAGTACCAGAGCACATGGTTTGAGAATAAGGGGTAGGTCATTTAGGACAGAGTTAAGGAAAAACTTCTTCTCCCAGAGAGTTGTGGGGGTCTGGAATGCACTACCTCAGAAGGTAGTGGAGGCCAATTCTCCGGATGCTTTCAAGAAGGAGCTAGATAGGTATCTTATGGATAGGGGAATCAAGGGATATGGGGACAAGGCAGGAACTGGGTATTGATAGTAGATGATCAACCATGATCTCAAAATGGTGGTGCAGGCTCGATGGGCCGAATGGTCTACTTCTGCACCTATTGTCTATTGTCCTTACTTTCTCAATAAGCCTTGCATGGGGTACCTTATCAAATGATTTGCCGAAATCCATATATACTAGATCTATGGCTCTACCTTCAATAATGTGTTTAGTCATATCCTCAAAAAATCCAATCAGGCTCATAAGGCATGACCTGCCTTTGACAAAGTCATGTTGACTATTCCTAATCATATTATGCCTTTCCAAATGTTCATAAATCCTGCCTCTCAGGACCTTCTCCATCAACTTACCAACCACTGAAGTAAGACTCACTGGTCTATAAATTCCTGGGCTATCCCTACGCTCCTTGAATGAGGGAACAACATCCACAACCCTCCAATCCTCTGGGACCTCTCCCGTCCCCATTGATGATGCAAAGATCATCACCAGAGGCTCAACAGTCTCCTTCCTCGCCTCCCACAGTAGCCTGGGTACATCTCATCTGGTCAAGGAAAGTATTCATTAAGGACCTCTGCTATCTCTTCCGGTTCCATACACAGTTTTCCACTGTCTCACTTGATAGGTCCTATTCTCTCACGTCTTATCCTCTTGTTCTTCACATACTTGTAAAATGCCTTGGGGTTTTCCTGAATCCTGTCCGCCAAGGCCTTGTCATGGCCCCTTCTGGCTCTCCTAATTTCCTTCTTAAGCTCCTTCCTGCTAGCCTTATAAACTTCTCGATCTCTATCATTACCTAGATTTTTGAACCTTTTGAAAGCTCTTCTTCTTGACTAGATTTACAACAGCCTTTGTACACCACGGTTCCTGTACCCTACCATCCTTTCCCTGTCTCATTGGAATGTACATATGCATAACCCCACGCAAATATCCCCTGAACATTTGCCACATTACCCTGAGAACATCTGTTTCCAATTTATGCTTCCAAGGTCCTGTCTGAGAGCCTCATATTTCCCCTTACTTCAATTAAACGTTTCCCTAACCTGTCTGTTCCTATCCCTCTCCAATGCTATGGTAAAGGAGATAGAATTGTGATCACTATCTCCAAAATGCTCTCCCACCGAGAGACCTGACACCTGACCAGGTTCATTTCCCAATACCCAGATCAAGTACAGCCTCTCCTCTTGTCAGCTTATCTACATATTGTGTCAAGAAACCTTCCTGAACACCACCAACAAACTCCACCTCATCTAAACCCCTCACTCTAGGGAGCTGTCAATGGATATTTGGGAAATTAAAATCTCCCACCACAACAACCCTGTTATTATTACACCTTTGCAGAATCTGTCTCCCTGTCTGTTCCTCGATGTCTCTGTTACTGTTGGGTGGTCTATAAAAAATGCCCAGTAGAGTTATTGACCCCTTTCTATTCCTAACTTCCACTCACAGAGACTCCTTAGATAACCCCTCCATGACTTCCTCCTTTTCTGCAGCCGTGTCACTATCCCTGATCAACAGCGCCATGCCCCCACCTTTTTTTTTATATTTGTTTACTTGTATTTGTCATGTTTGTAATCAAATTTTCATGGCATTTATATTTCTACTAGTGTTTATATGCCTATGACGATGAACAAACGTGAGTTCTAATGGGGAATGTGGCAGTAGTCCAAGCATGTGGCTGGAACCACATTTTCCACTCCCGTTTGGTTCACCGGAAATGTATTATACCATCGTATAACATGCTTTAAGAAATGAAATGAGTGTTGGGCTGTAACTAAGAACAGCGCCCAATAAACACAAGAGATTCTGCAGATGCTGGATATCCAGAGCAACACGCACAAAATGTTGGAGGAACTCTGCAAATCAGGCAGCATCTGTGGAAAGGAATAAGCAGTCAACATTTCAGGCTAAGACCTTTCATCTGGACTGAAAAGGAAGGGGGGCGGAGACATCAGAATAAGGAGGGGGGAAGAGACGGAACACAATGACAGGTAATAAGTGAGAGCAGGTGAGGAGTGAGGTGAGTGGATTGGGGAAGAGAGTAAAGTAAGAAGTTGGAAGGTGATCAGTTATAGGAGAGGAGAGGGGGCCATAGAAGAAAGGGAGGGAAGAGGAGCACCAGAGGGAGATGAGGACAAGAGAAGGGCTGAGTAAATCTGTCAGTACCCAGTCTCTGAGTGTCCACTTGGACAGACATGATGCACGAGGCTATGAGTCAGGAGATGAGAGTTGACTTATTAGCCAATGTGAACAGGATGGCTGAACGGCACCCTCTGTATGTCAAAATAACGCTGGCCTATTCGCAAGACGATTGACAATGACCAATTAACCTACCAACCAAAACATCTTTAGACTGTGGAAGGAAATCAGAGGAAACTTACACGGTCACGGGGAGAACATACAAACTCTTTACAGTTTGCAGGAATTGAACCCGGGTCACTGGAACTGTAAAGCGTTGTGCTAGCTAATATGCTACACTGCAGCCCCTATTGATCCTGTGATGTGTATCTGTGCCTCCATGTCTCCTATAGATGGTGTACGCTGCAGCCATCGTACTCCAGTTGTACTATACAACACAGCACTCACCGAGTCCACATCAACCATCCGCCCACCCATTCACTCACGCTACGTTGATCCCATGCACTCCCAGATTCTGCCACTCACCTCCTCATGAGGGGATTAACCTACCAACCCACACAGTTAACCTAAGGGAGTTTTTTTTTTTTTTTTTTTTTGTTCAGCATAACAAAACTTCCAATTTCCAGATACACTTACATTTATATTTCTTCCCCTCACAGATATCAGGTATCAGAACACTTCCATCAAAATATAGACATCATCACAACATCCTATACAAAAGCCCTTATTAGTATAGCAGACAGGTTTACATCTACGTACTGCAGAATAGGTTGCCATGTTTTATGAAAAGTATTTGTTTTTGAACGTACCATACATGTCAAAAAGTCCAAAGGAATGTATTCCATGATTAATTTACACCAACCAAAAAGTCCGGGGGCCTTATCGGATATCCAACAAAGTAAAATGTTCTTCCTCGCACAGGAAGTCAGGATGTTAAAAAGTTTTTTCTGATGTGCATTAATAATACAACTGTTGGGTAAGCCGAAGAGAAAAGACACTGGGTCCAGTTCAAGCTTCATCTTCAGAACCTTTTCCATTTCACCCAGAATATCACTCCACTATTCCTGAAGTTTGGGACAAGTCCAAAAACAGTGGGTGAGAGTTCCAGTATTTACTTTACATTTAGAACATATTGGACAAACCCCCATCTTAAATTTGTGTTTTAAGCCCTTTACTGTTTGATATTGCCCTGGAGCCCTTGGCAATTGCTGTTTGTGATTCACCTAATATATTTGGTATTATTCATGGGAATGGGACGCATAAAGTACATGTATCACTAAGTGCAGATGACCTTTTATTATATATCTGTAACCCAGAAAAATCCATCCCTGCAGTAATAACACTACTTGCTCAGTCTAGTGGTTTTTCTGGTTATAAATTGAATCTTGATAAGAGTGTGCTTTTCCCATTGAATATGCAAGTTCCAATTTATAGACAATCATCATTTAGATTGGTTACTGATTATTATTTGGTAGTTAAAATTACTAGAAGTATAAGGATCTATTTAAAGTAAATTTTTTACCCTTAATTGATCATGTTAAACAACTGTTTACTAAATGGTTCCCACTGTCCTTATCTTTGATTGGTAGAATTAAAGCTGCTAAAGATGATTATTTTACCTAAATTTCTCTATTTCAATTTTTATCCCTAAATCTTTATTTGATATTATTGATTCTAAAATTTCTTCATATATATAGCAGAATAGAAATCCCAGGTTAATTAAGAAATATTTACAGAAATCAAAAAAAGGAAGGCGGTTTAGAAAGATTTCAACCCCCCCCCCCCACCACATTTCAATGGTTTTCCCAAACGATTGCCTGTTTAGACTTGAAAAAATTAGGAGTGGCGTTATGGACCCTTCAGTTAAATTTGAAGAAACTTGGAGGCCATTTATTCAATATTTTCATATGATGTAAGTTGACCCTTTCTGAATCCTTTTTTAGTCATTTGTTATTCATGTATAGAGGAGCGGAGTTAACGGCTAATTATAATTTTAACCGATGAAGCATGGCAGCCCAATCTTTGTTTTTTTTTTAGTTTTGTTTTGGGGTTTTTTTCTCTCTGTAAAATATCTTTTTCATAGTTAGTTACTAAGAGATTGGAGGCTAAACCCATTTGTTACTTGGAATCTGTGTGTGTACATGTTAACCGTTATTAATGTAATCCCAATCTCTATGTACCATCATCAATATTGCTATGTTTATTAATTTGAAATTTAATAAAAAGAAAGAAATCCAAGTTTAAATCCAGAATCCATTATGCCAGGCTGAAAATCTGGACTGTCAATTATTGGAGTGAAGGATGATATTTTCGCTGCGTTGCCCTCAATTTGTTGCACTGCCCTCCAAGCCCTGACTGTATTCATTGTTATTGGATTGCGACAATATTCCTTAACTAGTTTTATCTTATTGAGGAAAAGCAAATTAGTAAGAGGGCATTTTGCTTGTGAAGCTTCAATGTGTAGCCAAATTGAGCAGGGGTCCCTGCAAACCCAGTCAACCACATAAAATAAAAAGGAACTTAAGTGATATTTTTTGATGTCTGGAAAATCCAGACCCCCGGACTACTGGGAAGCTGTAACTTAGACATTTTAATACAGGGTCTTTTTTCATTCCAGATTAAAGAAACAAACCAGCCATTTATTTTTTTAGAGTATTTGTTCGGTAAAAATGACTGGAATCATTCGTATTGGGTAGAGCAGATGAGGAAGAATGTTCATTTTGAGCAGGAATATTCGGCCAAGCCAAGAAATGAGAAGAGTGCTCCATTACTCAAGATCCTGTCTGATTTTGTCAAGTAACTGTGTAAAGTTAGCTTTAAACAATTGATCAAACATAGGTGTGATAAATATGCCTAAGTAAGCAAAACCTGTCTGCAACCATTTAAAGGGGAAAACACCCTGAGTGTCAGGTACTTGCTGCAGATTCCCCAGAGGCATAGCCTCTGATTTAGTAAAATTGATTTTATAACCTGAAAAGGTGCTAAATGAATTGATGCATTGTATAAGGTATATAGCAGGGTTTGATATGTAAATTAGAATATCATCCGCATACAATGTAATTTTATGTGACTTTAGTCCTTTGTCTGGAGCAGATATTTTGGGGTCTCACTGAATGGCCTCAGCCAATGGCTCGATCACTCGTGTGGAAACTAGTGGTGATAAAGGGCAGCCCTGCCGGCTGCCCCTCAGAATACTAAAATTATCCAACCTAATACCATTAGTGAGAATCACAGCCATAGGGTCATTATAAAGAACTTGCACCCACTTAATAAAATTATTGCCCAACCAAATTGTTCTAAAGTGAGAAAAAGATACGGCCATTTGACACGATCAAAGGCCTTTCCTGCATCAAAGGTAACCACCAAGCCATCCACTGCCTGTTTCTGACCTGTTTGAATCACATTAAGTCATCTTCTGATATTGGTAGATGATCTACAGCCTTTTACAAAACCCATTTGATCCTCTTTTATGATAAAAGGGTAACACAGTTCCTAATTGCAATGCTAAGGTTTTAGATAAGACTTTAAAGTCAACATCTAACAATGAAATAGGTCTTTAGAAGGCACAATCTTCAGGCTCTTTCCTTTTTTAAGAATTAGGGAGATATTAGCTTCTCTCAATGATAGTGGGAGGAGAACACAATTAAATGCATGATTGAACGTGTTTAGCCTAAGCGCTGATAATAACTCTGTGAACTCTTTATAGAATTCACTAGTGAGTCCATCAGGACCAGGGGCCTTCCCACTTTGGAGCTGTCTCGCAGCTTCCTGTATCTCATGTATAGATAATGGAGCATTGAGGAGGGACTCTTCAATGTAAAACAGACTTGATCAAATCCACTCTGTTGCAGTTTCAGATGTTCTTTATCATTTAAGTGTGTCTCCTGCAATAAGGCTATGTCCACCCTCTCCTTTTTCAGGTTTCATAGGATTTTCTTTCTCTTAATTGGTGAATGACTCCTTTTAATGTTCCAAGTGCACAATTTGTGAATATTACTGGTCATAACCCTTTATAACAATCATTTGAATCCAGAGGAGAAACCGGACTTAAGATCAGCTGAGCAGCAATAAGTAAACAAAAAAACCCCAAAGTCCCAACAGCGCTGAACAAGAGGACTTACCCCACATTTAAAGGGGATATCTGAACCTTCTAGCACCCCATATTCTGCCCCACTGCCAATATGGTATTTAACATAGTCAAAAATGAAAACCGGGCATAATTTACCAATCCACCGATTTGTTACCGTCATGTTTAAACTCCTTCAGGCTGGAGCAGCACCGCTAATTTAAACAAATAATGAAACTGTATTAATCAAAACAAACACGTTACCCATCCTATAAGATATCTTGCCGTCAAGTAATGAAAAAGTAAAATAAAGCAACCATCGAGCATGTTATCATCCATAACTAGGGCTACACAATATACTGTATACATTCTTTAGCCTAACATGTCCACAAAAGCTTTAGCTTTGTCAGGAGATTCAAATATCTTGGTGGTCTCGTTGTAGGTGATTTTCAGCACCACTGGGTATAGCATAAAGTACTGGATTCCGGATTCACTCAGCTGCTTCTTTACCTGGTCGAATTCCTTGCGCTTCTGAATAACGGCTGCCGAAAAATCTTGGAAAAAACATAAGCCCCGCTGTGTCTCAAAGCCTCCTTCACTCTTGGCTTATCACTGAAATTATGGAACCACACAAGAACAGGTCAAGGGCACTGGCCTGGGCCTGGTTTTGGAGCCAGTGTACAATGAGCTCTTTCCACTTTAATGCATCCAGCCTTGGTTTCCAAATCAAGAAAGTTAGGCAGCCAGCCCTCAAAAAACTTCAACATGTACAAACACGCTGGATGGACTCAGCAGGTCGGGAGGCATCCGTTGAAATAAGCAGTCAATGTTTCGGGCCGAGACCCTTCGTCAGGACTGAAGAAGGAGGAGGCAGGGGCCTATAAAAGTTAACTGCTCATTTCAACGGATGTTGCCCAACCTGCCGAGTTCATCAAGCGTGTTTGTACATGTTGATTTGACCACAGCATCTGCAGCGTACTTTGTGTTTCCTCAAAAAAACTTTGCTGGCTGGCTGCCTGCTGTACCTTCAGGTAGACTGATGTTCCGTATGTTCTTCCTCCTACCTCTGTTCTCAAGATCATCGATATAGTCAGACAGGCTTTGAACTTGCTTTTCTAGCGCCTGGATGTGGCTGTGGGCCTGATCAGTTACAGTCTTTTCCGCGGAGTCTCGGCCCTCGGCCTCGGTCGTTCCTGTATCAAGATTTTTAAGCTCCCGTGTGTGGTTTTGGAGTGTTAGAGAGGGTGGACCCAGCTTCTTGTCAATCATTTTGGATATGTTCTCCTTAACTTCATGAATTACTTGACAGGAAGCAGGGTCCAACATGTTAGCATAACTAGTAACAGCTAGCTCTGCAGCCCCGGGTAAGTGCTCTGTAAAGTCCGTCTTGGCCACCTTTTTAACCTTTTTAGTACTTTTCAATGGCATGGTGTTGAAGCAGCTCAAAAAAATATACTCATCAATGTTCATGTCATTAAATCCGACACTTGAACATTTTTTAAAAGGTTGAAACGTTTAGGTTTATTTGCAAAATTATCAGTGTTGCAATGGTGAGCTCAGCAAAGCAGGCCTTTCACTGCACTGCCATCTTGGAAACCCTGAGCCAAGGGAGTATTTAATTAATATCCCATTTCAAAGAGGGCAGCCCACCTCCCCACCCACCACTGCACCTGGATTATCAGGTGCACTGAGTAGTTAATGATTCCCTCATGAAGTATTTTTTTGACAAAACAACTTGTTTTCTACAGTATGAGTTGCCAGTGAATGTTTGTACAACTTACGATTTTTGTCAATAACTCTCCCAATACCTTGTCTCCACCAGGCTGACTGAGTCGGGTTTATTGGAAAGTGTAACCAAAGTGAAAAGGATCAACAATGGACGTGAACAGATTCAAGATTCCTCAGTATGAAATCTGCCATCTTCGGACTGGTTGTTTCCATATCAACGAGGCCTTTTGCCTTTACCTAGAAATTGGGAGAAAAAACTGGCACAGGAATTTCCAGTGGGAAATTACTGGATCCTGTTGCAATCCCAGTTAGGTAACTTAGCAAATAAAGTGGCTGATTTGATCTGTACATATGTAATACATATAAGATAAAGCTTTCTATGATACTCTAGTGGGAAGTATTTTCTTTCTAAGCCTTCATGACCAAACTCGTAAGTAAGTGGAGGACAACGTTTTGTCACTGTAAACTTCTTTCACTGTTCACAACTGTTTAGCATTGAAGTTTGTTTACTATGCTTCCACAAGAAAACCTCAGTGATTTTTTTACAAACTGCGAGCCTGTCCACTTTCTCAGCAGCACCTTGTGCTGTGTGTAACCTGTCATCTGCATTACCTTGTGTTTGAAGATGGCTTGGCCCAGTTATTATGTCGATAATTTGCAGCTGTGATTCTTATATGGAAAACCTAATGAGAACCAGTATTGCAGCATGTAGACTTTATTTAATTCAATTATTTTGTACCTGGTACTGGTGATAACAATCCAGAAACATTTGGACCTTTTTTTTTTGATAGCTTATTTTTAATAATCTTATTTTGATTGTAGTGAAATGTTACTCCCAAAAGTGAGATTGGTGGCAGGTCCTGTTTTAAAAACATGGGACCCAAAACACACCACCTGAGGAGGGCAAGAAGTTACTTTTGAGCCCCAGACACGGAGGTGAGGCGCTATCTTTTTGACCAGAAGGTGACTTGTGGCTGAGCAGTAATTCTCTCCACCAGCTCAATGTTGCAACAGCTCTTTTGAACTCCTGATTTCCACAGGTTTGTATAAAGTTGACCCATTTTGTAATATTTTTCTTTGCAGTGCCTTTAGAGCAGTCCTGCAGAGAACTTTTGATTTTACTTTCCTGTGTTAGAAGGGGATTGAGATCTTGCATCTTACTGCTGTGATAGGAATTGATAACTTGTATAAAATTTGATGTTTAAGAAAACTGTATGAGGGTATAAATATTTGTATGATATTCTTATGATCCCATTATAGAATTTGTATTTAAATAAATTTTGCTTTTAAATTAATGCTTCAAATAATGGGATTCTTGAACTATTCATAGCATTTTTTTATCTCCCCATTTCTTTCTGTTACCCTGCATTATTTGCCCTCGTTTTTTTTGTACACCATCTGTTGGGCTCTTGTGCAGTCTCCCTCAGTCCACCTTTCTCATTACAGGTTCTTTTCTTTCTTTATGCCCATCTGGCATTTCTGGGCATCGATTGTTTTATGAGTTTAGGGTGGCTGCTGACTGTAAGCACAAGTGCCTTTTCCAGCACTATATCTCAATGCTTGCATAGGGACCAAGAAAGCTGTCTTCTCTGAGTGGAGAAGTGGCATCTCTGCAGCTATGCAAGTTGCTATAATGTTGTTGTGCATTTACTGAGTGCAGGTTTGTAGACACCACATCAAAGCAATGATTATTGCCATAGTTCTCATCAGAACCCATTTTAATTTATGGAGCTCCAATCTATTGAGTTACTTGCTTGATGTATTTATTTTCTCCATAGAAATAAATTTATGCTTTGAAATGATGTTGTAATGAAATTTTTAATTAAAAAAATTTGGATATAATTGGATCCGGACTCTCATAACTTCTGTACTGTGAGATGTGAGGTAAAATGAGACAGCATATGCAGGAACGCGGTTTAAAGTCACCCTGGATTGAGGAAAGGACTTTTTGCACTGGAAACCACTTCAAGGTCAAGATTTCAATCAGGGTTTCCCAACCGGGGTCCACGAGAGATTGTGATTTTTTTTAAAAAACGTCTTTTAAACTATGCGCGATGGTAGTGTTCGCAGTGACTGAGCAGGTCTCTTAGCCCGGTACAGAAGTGCGGAGTAGGACTGTGTTTATTTCATTGTCCATTCTCAGTTTTTCACATCAGGTAGGGGGAGAACATTTATCATTGGTGAGCACCATGTTGCACGGAGGGGAGGACGATAAGCTGAAGAGCATGAAGTACATTTTCTGAACTTTGAACGGACTCACCCAGCTTGGGCTGTAACTTCAGCCTCTGCCTCTTGAATTACCTCCCCAGCTGCTGACTGACTTATGGGAGTGATCAAACTCCACCAGTGTAGGTGAAAATTGCAGGGACATTTTCATACTGAAGAAGGAATTTTTATGCCCCGTGATTCAACTGCTGGCCTACTGCTTTGCTGTGCAACGAAGGACATCTTTTTAAAGTCCTTCTTTATAATGAAAACTACTTATCAATGGGTTTTACATAGACTGGTGATCCAAAGTGTCCTGTTCCATTGTGGCTAGTCTGCAGCAAACAATTTACAAATGCAGCAATGGCTCCGGCAAAATTGAAAAAACACTTAACTACAAATCACAGCCATGTGACACGTAAAAGTACTGAGTATTTTAAATAACTGTTGGAATCTTGAAACAAAACAAAATTTGTTAATAAAGTCACAGCTTTAAAAAAATAAGTTCAGGAAGCAAGCTATTTAGTAGCAGAACTTATTACCCCAAAAAGAAAAGGTCACACAGTTGGTGAGAACTTAATGCCAGCATGTAAAACTAAAGTGGATAGAATGCTAGGACAAGATGCACTACGAGAAATTGAAGAGGTTTCACTCTCAAACAGTAAAATAAGTTGATGTATTGATGATGTGTCACATGATGCTGAAGAGGTTTTGAGTGATAAACTGAAAAACAACAGCTTCTCTATCTTGGTTTTCCTAAACCAGGCGCATCCATTGTCTACTTAGACAGATAGAACCATTATATATTATTCTATCCAGGTTGATGAGTCAACAGATTTCACAAATAAATGTCATGTAGAATTTGTAAGATTTGTAAAATGGTGAAATTCAAGAATATTTTTTTCTGCTGCAAAGAGCTATCTGAAACAAGCAAAGGCCGAGATATATTTAATGTTTTGTCTTCATATCTGGAAACAAAAGGGCTGTCATGGAGGAACTGTTGGCATCTGTACTGATGGTGCCCCATCAATGGATGGCTCCATGAGAAGTTTCATTTTTCTTGTTCTTAACAAAAGAAAATCCTGATGATGTCACAACACACTGCTTCAGCATTGCAAAATAAAATGTTTATGTTGTCAATGGCATTAATTAAAATCAATTTTCAACCTTTATTTCAATTAAATCTACCGAGCCTACCTTTTGAAAAATTAAATCCCATTTTGGCTTAAGCCAGTTATTTGAAAGAAATTTGTTGTTTGCCTTCATGTTTTCAAAATTACTGAAAGTAAAAGAAAGGTTAATTTCAAGAAAAGTAAGCTAAGCTTAACTACTTGTTTTATTTTCAAGAAAGGTTGGCTAAAAATTCAATCTCTACTCAAAAGAGCATTGACAATTATTTTTGGATTATTATGTCTACAACGTACTGATCACGCTAATGTGCTGTGAGCTGCAGATATAACTTTCAGGCAAGGGTTCCTCCAGGACAAAAAAAGGTCGAGAAAGGCTAATTCAGATCTTTAGCTTGGAGTGTGGTATTGTCCCCAGCACTTGATTTTCTGGTGAATGGATGGTGTAGATCTTGTATAGTCTGAAAGTGTCCTGCAAGTCCCTGCATGTCAAAATGGTGGAGCAGACATGAGGGGTCAAATAGCCTAATTCTGCTCCCATGTTTTATGGGCTTTTGATGCCAAAATGTGTGGTGACATTTGCAGACGACTAATGGCACATCCTTGGGTGTGTTGGTTGTAACTGCAAATTATGCATTTCACTATGTTTTGTTGTACTTTTTCAAGAAATACAGTGGATTCTGGTTATACGGTCATTCAGTTATTTGGGACAATTCTTAAAGAACAAAAATGAATCAGAAAATTAGTTGGTAATCCCATTGTTTATTTGGGACACTATGCCGCTTAATTGAGACAAGGAGACTGTTTGCAAATAGTTTCTAACTAGTGTCAGTCTAATGAACTCATGTGGCCATTGAGCACAACACTATGCTTAGAGCGAACAGTTTTTAAATAGCATAAATTATGTATGTTTATGTTCAAAAAGTAGTGATTTTTGCCAATGATAGTTCGTGAGAAATGAGCAGTAAGACAATTGAAAATGGTTTTGCTCACTGGGGTTTCAACTGTTCAGGCTTGGAGATGCCAGAAACAGCTGGGAATGAAAATGAACCAATTTCACTGCTTCAAAAAGTTAGGAACTGCAAAAAATTTAAAGGTATCGACAATCATCTTGAATGTTACAATGAAAATGAAGATTTGGAGGACGCACACATACCCATCTGGGCCTAAAGATTTAATTGCTGTAGGGGATTTCTTACTCTTGTGGATTAATGTATTTCCTGACAGGGTGAGGGTCACTGCTTGTCAGGTGAGACTTGGGGCTGTGAAACAATCTGAGCTTCTGAGGCCGCCTCCATGGTGCTTGGAAAGACTGCAGGAAGTGGATCTTGCACCTCTGACTACTTTCCTTCCCCCCCCCAACTGATTGATTTGCCGCCTCCAGATGATAACTGATGTAGAAGAGTGGTCCAGTTCCAATCTTTTGATCACCTCTGTAGTCCTTTGCCAGAGCCGTTTGTCCAGAAGTGAAACATCAAACATCCTAATTGATGAACCTTCAATTTGTCTCGGCTGTTTATCCTACATATGCCTGAGATTGGGTTTGATGAGATCCAAGTGTGAACATGAGGGACAACAGTATAGATGATGAGTTGGTTGTGGAGTGTAGTGTGTTCTGCTGACATTGCTTGCAGTTCACCCTTTAAACTTTGGATAAATGTTTCCATCAAACTGATTGGTACTGTGAGATTAATGTGTCTTAATCCATTTATTTTCAAGAATGACTATAATTGTTCCACAACAAACTGTGGTCCATTGTCCCTCACTAAGTGTTCTGGGACACCAGTCCTCGAGAAGACCATAAGACATAGGAGCAGAATTAGGCCATCTGGCCCATTGAGTCTGCTCCACCATACAAACATGGCTGATCCTTTTTTTCTATCTCCTCCTCAACCTCAGTTCCCAGCCTTCTCCCTGTAACCTTTGATGCCATGTCCAATCAAGAACCTATCAAGCTCTGCCTTAAGTACACCCAACGGCCTGACCTCCTCAGCTGCATGTGGCAACAAATACCACAAATTCACCACCCATTGGCTAAGGAAATTTCTCTGCATCTGTTTTGAAAGGGCACCCCTCTATCCTGAGGCTCTGCCCTCTTGTCCTAGACTCTCCCCTCTTGTCCTAGACTCTCCCACCATGGGAAACGTCCCTTCCACATTTACTCTATCTAGGCCTTTCAACATTTGAAAGATTTCAAAGAGATCCCCCTCATCCTTCTGAATTCCAGCAAGTACAGACCCAGAACTGTCAAATGATCCTTGTATGATAACCCTTTCATTCCTGGAATCATCTTTGTGAACCTCCTCTGAACCCTTTCCAATGCCAGTACATCTTTTCTTAGCTGAGGAGCCCAAAACCATTCACAATGCTCAAGGTGAGGCCTCATAAAGGCTCAGCATCACAACCCTGCTCTTGTATGCTAGACCTATTGAACTGAATGCTAACATTGCATTTGCTTTCCTCACCTCTGACTCTACCTGCAAATTAACCTTTAAGGAGTCTTGCACAAGGCCTCCCAAGTCCCTTTGCATCTCAGATTTTTGGATATTTTTCCCCATTTATTGAATAGTCTGCACATTTATTTCTACTACCAAAGTGCATGACCATGCATTTTTCAACATTGTATTTCATTTGCCACTTTTTTGCCCATTCTAATCTGTCTAAATCCTTCTGCAGCCTACCTATTTCCTCAACACTACCTGCCCCTCTACCAATTTTCGTATCATCTGCAAACTTGGCAACAAATCCATCCATCTAAATTTGCAGGGGGCAGGGATCCAGAATGTGAGAGAGGATAGCGAGAGGAAGAATAAAGGACAGGTGGGGACTACACGGTTCCGGAATATTAAGTGTGTAGAAGAGAAAGGTGAGGCAGAACAAGTGATAAGGAGGACACATGTACAGAGGGATGATCTGACAGAACATGCTGTTAAATGTGTTGAAAGAATAAGTAAATTTAGGAAGGACAACAAAATTCTAGGGGCATATAGCCCTATGGGAGTTCAGGGAGCTGGGTTAAGCACAATAGGCAGCGATTCAAACAGAGAGAGAAGAAATGGGCTAAAAATTCTGTATCTGAATGCACAAAGTGTCAGAAATAAGGTGGATGAGCTTGAAGCACAGGTGCGAATGGGTAACTATGATGTTGTTGGGATAACGGAGACATGGCTGCAGGGAGATCAGACCTGGGAAATTAATGTACAAGGGTATACGTGCTATCGTAGGGACAGAAATGTGGGCGGGGGGTGGTGGCCCTGTTGGTGAGGAAAGAGATTCAGTCCTTTGCAAGGGGGGACATAGGGTCAGGAGAAGTAGAGTCCGTGTGGATAGAACTGAGGAACAATAAGGGCAAAAGGACCCAAATGGGTGTTGTCTACAGGCCACTAAACAGTAGCATGAATATTGGGTGCAAGTTGAATAGGGAGTTAACACTGGCATGTGGCAAAGGTAATGTCGCAGTAGTTATGGGGGATTTCAACATGCAGGTGAACTGGGAGAATCAGGTTGGTGCTGGACCACAGGATATAGAGTGCCTAAGGGATGCATTCTTGGAACAGCTTGTACAAGAGCCGACCAGGGACAAGACTATTCTGGATTTACTGTAATGTAATGAACAGGATTTGATAAGCGATCTTGCAGTAAAGGAGCCATTAGGAGGTAGTGATTATAATATGATAAGTTTTTATCTGCAATTTGAGAAGGATAAGGGCAGCTTGGAGGTGTCAGTGTTGCAGTTGAACAGGGGAAACTATGGAGCCATGAGGGAGGAGCCGGCCAAAGTTGACTGGATGGATAGCCTAGCAGAAAAGACAGTGGAACAGCAATGGCAGGTATTCTTGGGAATAATGCACAAGGTGCAAAATCAGTTCATCCCCCAGAGAAGGAAGGATTCAAAGGGGGGAAAGGGGCCACAGTGGTTGACAAAGGAAGTCAGAGATTGCATAGCATTAAAAAAAAAGGAAGTATGACAGCTAAGGTGAGTGGAAGGACAGATGATTGGGAAGTTTTTAAGGAACAACAGAACTTAACTAAAAAGGCAATACGGGGAGAAAAAATGAGGTATGAATTCAAGCTAGCCAGGAATATAAAGGAAGATAGCAAAAGCTTTTTCAGGTATGTGAAGAGAAAGAAGATAGTTAAGAACAATGTTGGGCCCTTGAAGAATGAATTGGGTGAAATTGTTATGGGAAACAGAGAAATGGCAGAAGAATTTAATGAGTACTTCAGATCTGTTTTCACTAAGGAAGACACAAGCAATCTCCCAGATGTATGGATGGGCTAAGGACATAGGGTAACAGAGGAAAAGAAACAGATTGACATTAGGAAGGAAACGGTGATGAGAAGACTGATGGGACTGAAGACTGACAAATCCCCAGGTCCAGATGGTCTGCATCCTAGGGTACTAAAGGAGGTGGCCCTGGAAATTGAAGATGCATTGGTAATCATTTCCTTAGATTCAGGATCAGTTCCTGAGGATTGGAGAATGGCTAATGTTATCCCACTTTTTAAGAAAGGAGGGAGGGAGTAAACAAAACTATTGACCTGTTAGCCTGACATCGGTGGTGGGGAAGATGCTAGAGTCCATTATTAAGGATGAAATAGTGGCATATCTAGATAGGATTGGGCCGAGCCAGCATGGATTTACCAAGGGTAAATCATGCTTGACTAATCTGTTGGAGTTTTTCAAGGATTTAACCAGGAAGTTAGACGGGGGAGATCCAGTGGATGTAGTGTACCTTGATTTTCAGAAGGTATTTGATAAGGTCCCACATAGGAGATTGGTGGGTAAAATCAAAGCTCAGGGCATCGGGGGAAAGACATTGACATGGATAGAAAACTGGTTGGCAGATAGAAAGCAAAGGGTAGCGGTGAATGGGTGTTTCTTGGAATGGCAGGTGGTGACTAGTGGGGTGCCACAGGGCTCAGTATTGGGGCCACAGCTGTTTACAATTTACGTCAATGATTTAGATGAAGGCATTGAGAATAACATCAGCAAATTTGCAGATGATACTAAGCCGGGTGGCAGTGTGACATGTGATGAGGATGTTAGGAGAATTCAGAGTGACTTGGATAGGCTGAGTGAGTGGGCAGATACTTGGCAGATGACGTTTAATGTGAATAAGTGTGAGGTTATCCACTTTGGGAGTAAGAACAGGAAGGCAGATTACTATCTGAACGATGTAGAGTTAGTTAAGGGAGAAATACAAAGATCTAGGAGTCCTTGTTCATCAGTCACTGAAGGTGAATGAGCAAGTGCAGCAGGCAGTGAAGAAGGCTAATGGAATGTTGGCCTTTATTACAAAGGGAATTGAGCACAAGAGCAAGGAAATCCTCTTGCATTTGTACAGAGCCCTGGTGAGACCACACCTGGAGTATTGTGTACAGTTTTGGTCTCCAGGGTTAAGGAAGGACATCCTGGCTGTAGAGGAAGTGCAGCGTAGATTCACGAGGTTAATTCCTGGGATGTCTGGACTGTCTTACGCAGAGAGGTTAGAGAGACTGGGCTTGTACACGCTGGAATTAAGGAGATTGAGAGGGGATCTGATCGAAACATATAAGATTATTAAGGGATTGGACAAGATAGAGGCAGGAAATATGTTCCAGATGCTGGGAGAGTCCAGTACCAGAGGGCATGGTTTGAGAATAAGGGGTAGGTCATTTAGGACAGAGTTAAGGAAAAACTTCTTCTCCCAGAGAGTTGTGGGGGTCCGGAATGCACTAACTCGGAAGGTAGTGGAGGCCAATTCTCTGGATGCTTTTAAGAAGGAGCTAGATAGGTATCTTATGGATAGGGGAATCAAGGGATATGGGGACAAGGCAGGAACTGGGTATTGATAGTGGATGATCAGCCATGATCTCAAAATGGCGGTGCAGGCTCGAAGGGCAGAATGATCTACTACTGCACCTATTGTCTATTGTCTATTCCAAAACCTAAATTATTTATATACAGCATAAAAAGAAGCGGCCCCAACACCGACCTCTGCAGAACACCACTAGTCACTGGCAGCCAACCAGAAGGGGTTTCATTCCCACTCACTGCCTCCTACCAATCAGCCAATGCTCTAACCATGTTGGTAACTTTCCTGTAATACCATGGGCTTAACTTGGTAAGCAGCTTCATGTGAGGCACCTTGTCAAAGGTCTTCTGAAAGTCTAAATATACAACATCCACCGCATGCCCTTTATCTATCCTACTTGTAATCTCCTAAAAGAATTCCAATAGGTTCATCAGGCAAGATTTTCCCTGAAGGAAACCATGCTGACTTTGTACTATCTTGTCCTGTGTCACCAAGTACTCAACCTCATGCTTAACAATTGACTTCAACATCTTCCCAACCACTGAGGTCAGGCTAACTGGTCTGTAATTTCCTTTCTGCTGCCTTCCTCCTTTCTTAAAGAGTGGAGTGACATTTGCAATTTTCCAGTCCACTGGCACCATGGCAGAGTACAATGATTTTTGCAAAATCATTTCTAATGCCACCACATTCTCTAACGCCACCTCTTTCAGGACCCTAGGGTGCAGTTCCTCTGGTCTGGGTGACTTGTGTACCTTCGGGTCTTTCAGCTTTTTGAGCACCTTCTCTCTTGTAAAATAGCTGCACCCACTTCTCTTCCTTCACACATTACAACATCAGGCATGCTGCTAGTATCTTCCACAGTGAAGACTGGCACAAAATACTCACTTAGTTCATCAGCAACTCCTTGTCCCCCGTTATTATTTCTCCTGTCTCATTTTCTAGGGTCCTATATCCACTCATTTCTCGTTTATTTTTAACATACTTGGAAAAACTTTTACTATCCACTTTGACATTATTTGCTAGCTTGTTTTCATATTTCATCTTTTTCCTTCTAATAATCTTTTAATTGCTCTCTGTAGGTTTTCAAAACCTTCCCAATCCTCTATCTTCCCACTAATTTTGCTTTGTTGTATGCCCTTTCTTTTGCTTTTACAATAGCTTTCACTTACCTTGTCCCCCACAGTTTTACTATTTTACCATTTGAGTACTACTTCATTTTTGGAATACACATGTCCTGCACGTTTCTCACACACCATTGCAGCTCTGCTGACATTCCTGTCCTGAGATGCTGAAGCAGGCCGTTCCCAGGGATGGATGGGGGCTCCTTTAGGCATCTTCTGAACGAGTTGGCGACGTGAACAGCGTATGGCCAGTTGCTCAATCTGCTGGTCAACCCTAAGCCCCAGGCAAAGCTTTCAGCCAAGGCTTTCATTTTGACTACGCCTGAATGATTGGCATGTAGTCCTCCAACAATAGCTCTCAGCTCGGATGGTACAACTCTCAAACGCACCTCTATCAAGGGCAATTTCATCCCAGTGCTGGTAAAATTGGGGAAACTGGAGTCCAGCTCTTTTGGATGGCCATGTAGACACGAGATATTGTAGGTTTTTTTCTGGTTTCCCTTTGAATCCACTTTGAACCAAATAGGGAGACTTTTGATTCACATTAGAGAGGTTATATTATGATGAGTGTCCTCTTTTTGAAGGTATTTCCTTTTCCAACTGTAAACGGGACGATCCATCAATATTTCCATGATTAGCTGTCCTCTTGATTTCAATCTTGTAATTGCGTCCTCCAAGAAACAGCTCTTCCATAGATTGAAAATGGACACCAGTAGGTGATGATCAGTAGTGAGGGTAAACTCTCTCCCCATACAAGTACAGATTGAAATGTTTTACACCCCATACCATACTCAAGGCCTCCCTGTCAATCTGCGTGTAATCTTTTCCTTCAGCTTTAAATGAGTGTGATGTATGTGACATGACTACACCTATACCATAGGGTGAGGCATCACAGGCAATCCTCACTGGATGAAGTGGATCACAATGTGTGACTACAGTATCTGACATCACCGTTTCCTTTACTTTTTGAAAGCAACCTCATACTGTTTTGTCCACTGCCATTTCTTCCTGATTGTAGTAATGAGTTTGGCAGGAGTCTGATGGACAAATACTAAAAAGGTAGACCTCAGCAAAATCTACTTTGCTAAAGTGTTTTCCTCTGGAAATGTTTACTGAGATATTCTCAATACTGGGCAGAAGGTATTGATCTACTTTCAGTACTTGGTTGATGGCAGCCTGAGAATCACCACAGATCCTGACAGACTTGGTTTTCTTGGCTACTAGGACCACTGACGTTGCCCACGGGCTCCACTCAACCTTGGAAAGAATTCCCTCAGTCTCCATGTAATCTGGTTTACTAGATACTTTATCACAGATGCTATAAGGAACCAGACAGGCTTTGTAAAGCTTGGGTGGGATGTTTTAAATTTAACACAATTTCAGACATCCCACCTCTCCCAGAAGTTCCATATTGATACTGGCTCCCTGATGCCCACAAATTATATACAATATCCTGGAAATCGATTTCTTTTGAGAGGGAGCATCCTGATTGGTCTCTCTTTGTGTTAAGTAAACCTATCAGTTTTCTCTGTGGGCGGGCTTTACAGTTGACTTCAAAAATAATGACAGTGTTGCTCGCTGCACTGTTTGCAACAGTGACTTTTCTATTGCCCGTGGTGGGTTAAATTCAGATTCAGATTCAGATTCAGTTTATTGTCATTTAGAAACTACAAATGCAATGCAGTTAAAAAATGAGACAACGTTCCTCCAGAATGATATCACAAAAGCATGTGACAAAACAGACTACACCAGAAAATCCACATAACATTTGGCAATCCCCAATCCAGAGTCCGGAGAGGCTGCTGCTTATTAATATCACGCTACGTCTTAGCGCGCTACCGTCTTAACGCGTTTCCCGGAAAGGAGCTCCAAATCCACCAGACAAACAAGACCAAAAACTAAAGACCATGGGCACAGTAAAAATAGTCCAAAGATGTTAAAGGACTATAAGTTCAAAAGAAATCACCACACAGTTTCCACAAGTCTCCAGGGTCCCAACAGACTCGCCATCCCACGCCGGCGGCAGAAGGGAGTACCCCCGCTATGGACTTACAAGGTGCCGCCCGACTCAGCTTCGCAGACGCAGCACACAATGGAAGCTCTGTCGAACCCAGCCTCACAGATGCAGCACACACAGAAAGCAACCTGACCACAGCAGACTCCGCATCCGTCGAACCTCCAAGCCGACGATCATCCCCTCTGGCACAGCTTCTCCGAGCACCATCCTCTGCCGAGCATATTAAGACGGCCCCGCCAATGGCCATCGGCAACACGACCCCGAGGACTGGGGGCCTGTTCTTCCCAGCAGAGTCCCGGACCTCACAGCAGCAGCAGCAACAACAACAAAGAAGGTCTTCCTGGAGATTTCCCGATATTCCTCCGTGCTCCCACATCCATTTTCAATCGATTATGATTGCGCACAGCACCCCAGTTCACAAATAACAGATAATTAGCTCCGGAGTGGACGCTGCAAGCTGCGTCGCGCCACCATCTTGGTATATGTTGAGGTGAGTTTAACAGGTGTCATAGCTAACGTTATTTAAACTAGCTGGCTCGCTGCTAAGGAGCTTCTCTATTGATGTCCCACATCAGGGGTGTCAAACTCATTTTAGGTCACGGGCCGGATTGGGCAAAATGCAGCTTCATGCGGGCTGGATCAGTCGGACGCGTGCGAACGCAGCTTTCGTTGCCTCCGTTTTTTCAGCCTGCTGTCATGTGTCTCAGTCTCTGCTACAACTACAAAGTGTTTCACTTCACAAATTCCGTTTCTTATGAAGAAGAATAATGCTGAGCAAGCATTATTTTTATGATTGGTAGTAACTTACAATCATAGGCTTCATATCGCCGGGCCATTAATAATTAAAATAATAGATCTATCTAAAATGATCTCGTGGGCCGGTTATAATTGTACACCGGACCGGATATGGCCCGCGGGCCTTGAGTTTGACACCTGTGTCCTACGTGATGAGGCCAAAGTCCCTGTAGACTTGCTTAATGTTGTAATAGAATAAAAAAAGACTCCATGATAATATATATATATTATAGTACGTATATATATATATATATATACGTGATAATATATATATATTATAGTACGTATTTTAATGTCACATTTTCTGCATATACCTAACTTGGTTTACCGATTAGACAAAATCACTAAACAAAGTATTACATACACCCTTGGAGGTCAACCGGGGGGGGGGGGGGGGGAGGCGGGGCAGGGTGCTACCTCCCTGAAATGAGTTTTCGCAGGGTGGGATGTCTGTAATTTTACCCTTGTTATGTTTGAGTTCTCCAATGCCATCCCTGAACACTGCTGTGGCATCATCTAGAAGAACTAGAAGGGTGGGTTAGTAAGTTTGCTGATGACACAATGGTTCGGGGTGTGGTGGACAGTCTGGAGGGCTCTCAGAGGTCACAGCAGGACATCAACAGGATGCAGACCTGGGCTGAGAAGTGGCAGATGGAGTTCAACCCAGATAAGTGTGAAGTGTCTCATTTTGGTAGGTCAAATTTGAAGACAGAATATAATATTAATGGTAAGATTCTTGGCAGTGTGGAGGATCAGAGGGATCTTGGGGTCTGTGTCCATAGGACACTCAAAGCTGCTACGCAGTTTGACCATGTTGTTAAGAAGGCATATGGTGTGTTGGCATTCATCAACCGTGGGACTGAGTTCAAGAGCTGTGAGGTAATGTTACAGCGATATAAGACCTTGGTCGAACTCCACCTGGAGTACTGTGCTCAGTTCTGGTAACCTCACTGCAGGAAAGGTGTGGAAACTATAGAAAGAGTGCAGAGGAGATTTACAAGAATGTTGCCTGGATTGGGGAGCATGCCTTATGAGAATAGGTTGAGTGAACTCAGCCTTCTCTCCTTGGAGCGATGGAGGATGAGAGGTGACCTGATAGAAGTTCACAAGATGATGAGAGGCATTGATCGTGTGGATAGCCAGAGGCTTTTTCCCCAGGGGTGAAATGGCTAACATGAGGGTGCTTGGAAGTAGGTATAGAGGAGATTTCACACAGAGTGGTGGGTGCGTGGAACGCACTGTCAGTGACGGTGGTAGAGGCGGATACAATGGAGTCTTTTAAGAGACTCTTAGATAGGAGCTTAGAAAAGTAGAGAGCTATGTGGTAGGGTAATTCTAGGCAGTTTCTATAGTAGGTTATATGGTCGACACAACATTGTGGGCTAAAGAGCCTGTAATGTACTGTCAAGTTCAATGTTCTAGTACCTTTCCTAATTCACTTTCAGTGGATTTTGTAGTGGATGCGGCATGCAAATGGTAGATGGATCTTCAATCACGTTCTTCTTGTCTCAACCACTCACAATCCCATAATGCTGGCCCTCCTGTGTTTACCACATACAAGCCCCATGTGGCTTGTTGTAATTCACTATTACAAATATAATTCCCCCAAGAGTTATCTTTTCTCCAGTAGAAGTTCTCAGTTGGATATCTGCAGGCTTCAGTTCAGTATCTTTGAAATACCATTCAATCTCATTTTGTGGAACCTGAGCTAGTTCCATTTTAATTAACTAATTCAGCTCTAGCAGGGTTTGCAGGCCATTACTTCCCACAAGGAACCTAACATCGTGGATGGCTGTGATGCTTCACACTCAGATGAGCTCAACACCTGTCATGTCTGCTTTGAAAGGGAGAATAAGACTACAGCCTTGCAAATCCCTGCAACATCCAGTGACCCTGTGATCACTGTCTCAGAGGCTGATGTCAGGACATCTTTCAGGAGGATGAACCCTTGTAACAGCACAGAAAACCTGGGATAACCAAATGCCGGGATCTTCAGTCTCTCCCTGCTGCGGTCAAGGTCCTCACCTGCTTCAAAAAGGGTGGCAATCATTCCAGTGGCCAAGAGGGGCAACATCAGCTGCCTCAAAGATTACTGGGCTCACAGCCACTGTGATGAAGTGTTTTAAGAAGTTAGTCATGGCCGGAATCAACTCCTGCCTAAACAAGAACCTGGGTCAACTGCAGTTTGCCTTTCACCACAACAGATTTACAGCAGATGCAATCTCAATGGATCTCCACTGGGTCTCTGATCGCCTAGAGAACAGCAATACCTGCCGCGGGCTGCTGTTTATTCATTACAGCTCGGTGTTTAACATCACCATACCCTTGCTTGTAATCAACAAGCTCAAAAACCTGGGCCCTCCCTCCCTCTGCAACTGGATCCTTGACTTCCTCAGAACAAGACCACAGTCAGTGCAGATTGGAAATAATTTCACCCAGGCAATCTACATTGCTGCACTCAAGGATTTGTGCTTAGCCCTCTGCTCTGCTCTCTCTATACTCATGACTATATGGCCAGGCACAGCTCAAACGCCATCCATAAATTTGCCGATGACACAACTATTGTTGACAGGATTTCAGAAGGTGACGAGAAGCCGTACAGGAGTGACATAGAGCAGCTGGTTGAGTGGTGTCACAACCACAACCTTGCACTCAATATCAGGAAAAGTGAGGAATTGATTGTGGGCTTCAGTCAAGGGGAGTTGAGGGAACACACAGTCCTCAGTGAGGGATCAGCAGTGGAAAGGGTGAACAGTTTGAGATTCCCAGGCTTCAGCACCTCTAAAGATCTATCCTGGCCCTAACATACTGACACAATTACAAAGAAGCTATATTTCCGTGGTATATGACCGTGGCTATATTTCATTAGGAGTTTGAAGAAACTTGGTATGTCACCAAAGACTTGCAAGTTTCTACAGATGTGCTGTGGAGAACATCGCATCACTGTCTAGTATGGAGCAACCACTGCCCAGGATCAGAAAAACCTGCAGGAAGTTGGAACCTCAGCCAGCTCCATCGTGGACACTGGCCTCCCGAGCATCGAGGGCCCCTTCAAAAGGGTGGCATCTGTCATTCAGGACCTCCATCAGCCAAGACATGCTCTCTCCTCATTAGTACCAGGAGGAGGTATAGGAGCCTAAAGACAACCACTCAACATTTCAAAAGCAGCTGCTTCCCCTCCACGATCAGATTTCTGAATGAACACATGTACACTACCTCATTCTTTTTCTACTTATTTAGTTGAATTTTTAATATAGTGTATATTGTTTTTTATAAATTGTGTATTGCAATGTTCTGCTACTGCAAAGCAACACATTTCACAGTATATGCCAATGTTATTAAACCTCATTCTTATTCAGTCTTGCTACATCTGAATACAGAAGATATGTAGGCAGCCTTCAACCAGACACCCTCACCCCCCTGCTAGGATCAAATTTGTACTTCATGCCTGTATTTGCAATTGTTATCCCCACTGTTATCCATTCTTTCATGTTATCCATAATATCTCCAAACCCTTAAGCAATAATCCACTATGTGGTACTTCATGCAATGGCCTTGGAAGTCCAGTTATACTATAGCCACTGATTTGTCTCCTTTTATCCTATGAGTTACATCCCTGGGGGGAAAAGTAAGATCTACCTATCAACCCCTCTTCCCTTTTCTGCTAGTCCACTGTCCTCGCCTATCAGATTCCTCCTCCAGCCCTTTACCTCTTCTACCTATTACCTCCCAGCTTCTCATTTCATTCCACCCTCCCCACCCACCCTCACCTGGTTTCATCTATCACCTGCCATCATGTACATCTTCTCCTTTCCGGTCCTAATGGTGTCTCAACCTGAAAGGAACATTGACTGCTTGTTCCCATCTATGGATACTCCAACATTGTGTGTGTTACTCTATAAAGATCTACATTAATCAGTCTAATCAGATTAGCATTTTAGGAAGTTTATTTCAATAGTTGTGTTGATTCATCAGATCCTAAAGTTCAAACATACTGCCTGTAGCATTTAGAATTCCAATAGTTGAGACACGAGAGACTGTTGCTCTATGGAATAAGATCTATGTAATCTACTCAGATTAACATTTTGGGAAGTTTAGTGTTGTGTTAATTCAGATCCTAGATTTTAACCAAATTGCCCATAGCATCAAAAATTCCAGTAATTAAGAGACCAGAGATAGCAGACATGCTGAAAGCTGGAGCAACGATCAATTTGCATCTATGGGAGGAAAGGAATAAATAGTCAATGTTTTGGGCCAAGACCCTTCATCACCTTTTAATTTCTTTCCATAGATGCTGCCTGATCTGCTGAGTTCCTCCAGCATTTGGTATGTGTTGCTCAGGATTTCCAGTATCTGCAGAATCTCACGTCCATGGAAAGGAATTGTTGAATGGTTTCAACCCAAACTATCGACAATTCCTTTCTTCCTACAGATGCTGCTCAACCTGCTGTTTCCCTCCAGCAGATTTTTTACTTTACTCTTACGAAGAAATTTACTGTCAATATTTTGTCACCTATGTAGAATTCGTATATAATACCTATTTACGTAAGCACTAAAAAACTTGAACATTTTGCACAGAAATACAAAAGGCAATGCCACTATAGATGGGCGTGGGGAGGATGCTTCCTATCGTGAGGGAGTCTAGGACCAGAGGACACAGTCTCAAAATACAAGGACATCCCTTTAGAACAAAGATGAGCGGGAATTTCTTTAGCCAGAGGGTGATGAATCTGTGGAATTCATTGCCACAGACGGCTGTGGAGACAGTGTCATTGGGTATATTTAAAGTGGAGGTTGACAGATTCTTGATTTGCAAGGGCATCAAAGGTTATGGGGAGAAGACAGAAGTGTGGGATTTAGAGAGATACTAAATCAGCCATGATGATACTTTGGTATGTCCTGAAAGCTAATTTTCCACATTTTTTTGTCAGTCCGGTGAAACTGCCCTATTACGGAAGCAGGTACATGTGATAAGCCTGAGGAAGTTCAAACTTATCTTGAAGAGAGTTCCATGATTAAAAAGCAGGTTGTAAAAACTTCGAACAGACAGATTTCCCGTATTGTCAGCGTACTTCATTGCCGTCAATGGTGTGTAGAGCATGTTGGTCTGGTAACGAAATACTGGTTGTTCCATTTTTATCACCTTGATGGTCGCCTTGTGAACAAAGGAAATAAGTGAAATACAAAAATTATTGATTATCCCGGTCAATGATCACTTTTCCAACTACAGTACCTTTATACTAGAACAATTTTAAACCTCTTCCACATGTCGACCATCATTAACTTTTATTTCAGCCAAAAACAATGAGGTATTTCTTCTGAAAACTCAGCAGGTCAGGCAATGTGAGAACTGAGCTGAGGAGCGTAATGTTATAAAATACTTCTCGGAACTGTCCAAGGGTCTCAAGCCTGAAGCATTAACTAATTCCCTGGATTGGAAGCTGGTCACTAACCAGAGCGAGGTTTAGGCTCCAAACCTGTGGTGAACTACATATACCTGTCTGGACACGGCCCCCTGCTGACTGCTCCTGTGGTTCCTCCCACAGACCCCAGTATAAAGGCTATTGGAGGCACTGCTCCTCCCTCAGTCTCCAGGATGTTGTGTGGTGGGCTCTTGCTGCTGACACTGCTGACGGTGCTTTCTTCCAGCTAATAAAAGCCTATCTCGACTCACGTCTCCGAGAGTTATTGATGGTGCATCAAAACCACCAGGGGGTCAGAAGCATGAGCAGGTTTACAGCCAAAACCAAGGCTCCCTTAATTCTTTAAGTTGACAGGAAAATTGATCATGCTACTGTGTATCAAAAAAAATTGATGTTTGAATGTTAATGAGTAACATTGAATGGTCCAGAAAGTGTTAGCCCAACACTACCAGTCAGTTTTACTGTACTCATTTTGAAAATATTTTGATTTGCCCATTTAAACTTAAATTAGTGCACAAAATAAGCTGTTTAAATACGACATCAATACCAGCTACACACACTGCTCTTTCACCTCCTCCCTTCCCACCTGAGCCCCGTTTCACGAGTGAAGCAACAACTGATGTATACAACTGCTTGAGAATCCTGTAGCCTGCTCTGCAACAGGGAGAATTAAATTAATTCAGGTAATACAAGTATAAAACTTGGTGCTTAATAATCAGCCTTTCTGCATAGTTTTTGTAAACTCAGTATTTCTTCCTGTAAATGCCCACAAGAAAATGAATCTGCAGGTAGTATACGGTATCATATAGGTACTTTACTTTAACTTTGTGCACGGGCATGTTCTCACACTGTATCCCACTATTACCTAGTCCCTCTACACTCTGAGATCATGGCGGTTTGCACAATGCTATTACAACTTGGGCCATGGAAGTTCGGAGTTCAATTCCACGTTTGTAAGTACTTCTCGTGAGCTCCAGGTGTTCCAGTTTCCTCCCACAGTCCAAAGACAAACTGGTTTGTTTAACTGGTCATTGTAAATTAACCTATGATTAGGCTAAGGTTAAAGAGGTGGGCTGCTGGACATACAGTTTGTTTGGCTGTAAGGTTGTTACAGCCGGGGGAGGTAATGGGGACAAGCTTCTACTACCTGTTAAGTGTTTCCAATGGTGTGCGCCTCAAATAGCCTCTGACAACTAAGTCCAGCTCCCGGCCTTCACGTGTGGCTAAGCTATTAACCCCAGGGGCACCATTTCTACTGACAGGAGAGGGGGCAAAGGCAGGTTACTAGCACCTTAAAACCAGTCACTTTGGCAGTTAGGGCTTGTCAGCCATGGTTGGCAGCTCATCTAGGAGAAGGAGAACTCCGACCTCAAATCTCCGCTGTCTTGTGGCTTTGGGAGTAAACCCCAAGGGAAAAATCTGGAGCTGGAGTCCCTAAGGCATTGAGTTCAACGCTGACTGGCAACTCCTGCGGTACTAAACCGTATCGGTCTTTGCCATTCCTTTGGGTTCATCGGATGTGTGGGAGCTTGCTACATGGGCAACAGCCTGTTCTCCATATCGTACAGTACTGCCCTGGTTTGCGTACGCCACAGCTAGGACACAATATCCATGGTCAACTCTGACCAAGGAGGCACTCCACTCCTCACCTCTGGGCTGCATCTCTAAATAAAATTAATTTTTAATTAACTTTTCCTACCACTGTAAGAAGTAGATGTAACCGGGTGACCATCGAATGCCATTCATACAACACACACAAAATGCTGGTGGAACACAGCAGGCCAGGCAGCATCTATAGGGAGAAGCGCTGTCGACGTTTCGGGCCGAGACCCTTCGTCAGGACTAACCGAAAGGAAAGATAGTAAGAGATTTGAAAGTAGTGGGGGGAGGGGGAAATGCGAAATGATAAGAGAAGACTGGAGGGGGTGGGATGAAGCTAAGAGCTGGAAAGGTGATTGGTGAAAGTGATACAGAGCTGGAGAAGGGAAAGGATCATGGGACGGGTGGCCTCAGGAGAAAGAAAGGAGAGGGGGGAGCACCAGAGGGAGATGGAGAACAGGCAAACAACTAAATATGTCAGGGATGGGGTAAGAAGGGGAGGAGGGGCATTAACAGGTCAATGTTCATGCCATCAGCTTGGAGGCTACCCAGCCGGTATATAAGGTGTTGTTCCTCCAACCTGAGTTTGGATTCATCTTGACTGTAGAGGAGGCCATGTATAGACATATCAGAATGGGAATGGGACGTGGAATTAAAATGTGTGGCCACTGGGAGATCCTGCTTTCTCTGGCAGATCGAGCGTAGGTGTTCAGCAAAATGGTCTCCCAGTCTGCGTTGGGTCTCACCAATATATAAAAGGCCACACCGGGAGCACCGGACACAGTATACCACACCAGCCGACTCACAGGTGAAGTGTCGCCTCACCTGGAAGGACTGTCTGGGGCCCTGAATGGTGGTGAGGGAGGAAGTGTAAGGGCAGGTGTAGCACTTGTTCCGTTTACAAGGATAAGTACCAGCAGGGAGATCGGTGGGAAGGGATGGGGGGGGACGAGTGGACAAGGGAGTCACGTAGGGAGCGATCCCTGTGAAAAGCAGAAGGGGGGGGGAGAGGGAAAGATGTGCTGGGTAGCGGGATCCCATTGGAGGTGGCGGAAGTTACGGAGAATTATACGTTGGACCTGGAGGCTGGTGGGGGGGTAGGTGAGGACAAGGGGTACCCTATCCCAAGTGGGATGGCGGGCAGATGGGGTGAGGGCAGATATGCGGGAAATGGGAGAGATATTCATTATTCATGCTATTAATTATTCATTATTAATAATTATTCATTATTAATGCTATTCATTATTGTTGAAAAACGTACTCAGGCATCCATCTGGGTAATGCTAGAATAGTTGTCTGTGCCTTTAAGTGGAGGTGGTGACGTCATTACGCACGCGTGGGATAGTGGGGAAACCATTTTATTTTCTGCTGCCAAATCAAGTTCCCCCAGAGTTATTGGGCTTGGTGAGGAAAAGTGAGCATTAATTTACAATATCCATGTGAATTCATTTACACTTGTTGACAAATCGAGAATATCGGTAATTTGACATGTTTTACATGGGGATGCTTTAGATCTTCATGAGTAAAGAACTCGACACTGGATAGCGTGGCTTGCAAAGTTCCTCACCAGCCAAGTAGGTCAGTCTTCCTGTAATTTAACTACCAGGCTATATCTTGTAAAAGTTGTGCCAAAGTGTTCCTTTTGTCTAACTTTATTGTATCATGACTGATTGTGCATGTAACCGCGTAACGTGAATGTTCAGTCTCGGTTCGGGGGTTCAGCACATGTGTATTAGAAAGTAGTAGATGTCCTAGATGAAATGTGTTCACTTACAGTTTTCGCTGCTATGTATAAGATTCAGGGTTGGGAGGATTCTAATGCTGTTTGTATTGTCTTTCTTCAGGATTGCCACTACCACATTAGTGCTGTATTAGTTTTGTGTAGTTTTCTTTGTATCTTTATCAAGACACAAGCGTGTGGATTGAAGGTTTAATGGAGATTGTAAAGTCGTTAGTTTTGTTTTAAGACCCTCTTCTGGCACTTAAACATCTAAAACAGATAAAGGAATTAAAATCCAAAAAAGTATTTGTTGTCCTGAGTGTGTGCTTTTCCCCGGGCCACAGCATAGAGCTGAAACATTGACCTAAAGCAGATGCTGTTCTTCTTTCCTCACCAATATTATTTTTGGATTTTCAAACTCTGCAGTATTTCACTTTGGTGTATGTACCCAACTAATTTTCATCTTGATTAACATAGAAAAATTAATGAGGATATCATGGGGAATTAAGGTGTTTTCTCTATGTAATTATCACAACGAATCAGCATCTGTTTAATATTTGCTGAAAGGAGATGTTAAACTATTTCAATTAGTCTTTTTCTAAGCATTTGCTAAAATGAGGATGATTTGCTTCCATGCTCTGAATTTATGGGGATATTGTCCTGTTCTCCCCCCACCTCCTGAAGGCTTCAAAAACCTCTGAAGTTTTTCCCGTTAAATTCTTTGCTCTGACAGGTTCAGTGCAGGATATGTCACAGATGTCTGTCAGAACAATACAACCTGAATTCATCTCAGTGCCAAAGGTGCTGGCCTGGGGGCAGCTACAACTTGATACTCAGCACACAGGGTAGCACGCCCAGATAATCCCTCCAGCCGACCTTGTGCATATAATGACACAAATGAGGAGGTGGAAGGGTGGGTTATTTTGAGGATGGCGCGAAGGTTGGTAGTGTGGATGGTGTAGAAGATTGTCATAGGTTACAATGGGACAGTGACAGGATGCAGAGTTGGCCAGATGGAGTTCAATCTGTAAAAGTGTGAAGTAGCACACTTTAAATGGTCAAACTCGAAGGCAGAGTACAAGGTTAACGGCAGGATTTGTAACAATACTCACACAAAATGCTGGAGGAACTCAGCAGTTCAGACAGCATCCATGGAAACGAATCAACAGTCAACGTTTCGGGCTGAGACCCTTGATCAGGACTGGAAAGGAGGAGGGAAGATGCCAGAATGAAAAGGGAAGGAGGCTAGTTGGAAGGTAATCGTTGAAGCCAGGTGCATGGGAAAGGTAAAGGGCTGGAGAAGAAGGAATCTGAGAGGAGAGTGGACCATAGGAGAAGAGGACCCAGGGGGAAGTTATAGGCAGGTGAGAAGAGGTAAAAGGCCAGAGTGGGGAATAGAGGAGGAGGAAGGTGGTGATTTTTTTTTAATGGAAGGAGAAGTTGATATTCATGCCATCAGCTTGGAGGTTACCCATACTGAATATAAGGAGTTGCTTCCCCACCATGAGGGTGATCTCATCTTGGAGCTCGTGGGCCGACATGGGAATGGGATTGGGAATCCGAATTAAAATGTTTGGCCATTGGGAAGTTCCACATCTGGCAGAAGGAGCTGTGGTACTCATTTCCCCCAATTTACAACGGGTCTCACCATTGCAGATGAGACCACATCAGGAGCCGCAGACCCCGGCAGCTTCACAGGTGAAGTGTTGCCTCACCGGGAAGCATTGTTTGGGGCCCTGAACGGAGGTGAGGGAGGAGGGGATAGGGAGGTGTAGCACTTGGGCGGGGAGGGACAAGGGAATCACGGAAGGTGCAATCCCTGCAGAATGGGAGGGGGTAAAGATGTGTTTAGTGGTATGATCCGTTTGGAGATTGCGGAGATTGCGAAGGCTCATGGGGTGGTAGGCAAGGACAAGAAGAACTCTATCACTGTGGCAGTGGCAGAAAGGTGGGGTGAGCGCAGATGTTCGGGGATCGGAAGAGATGTGGATGAGGGCAGCATCAATAGCAGAGAGAGGGAAACCCTATCCTTTGAAGGAGGAGGACATCTCAGATGTCCAGGAGAGGAAAACCACATCCAAGGAACAATTGTGGTGGAGGTGGCAGAACTGAGAAAAGGGAATAGCATTTTTACAGGAGATAGGGTGGGAAGAGGTATCGTCAAATAACCATGGAAATCGGTAAGTTTATAAAAGACTTCACAGTAGAAGTTTATCTCCAGGGATGGAGACAGATCGAGAAAGGGGAGGGAGGTGTCAGAAATGGACCAAATGAATTTAAGGGCAGGGTGGAAGCTTGATACAAAGTTGATAAAATTGATGAGCTCAGCATGGATGCGTGAAGCAGCACCAGTATAGACATTAGTGTAGCAGAGGAAGAGTTGGGAGTATTACTGGGGAAGGCTTGGAACATGAACTGTTCTACAAAGCCAACGAAGAGGCAGGCATAGCTGGGGCCCAGGCGTGTGCCCATGGCTGCCCCTCAAGTCCGGAGACAGTGGGAGGAGACAAAGGAAAAATAGTTCAGAGTGAGGACCAGTTCTGGCAGCCAAAGGAGGGTAGCAGTGGAGGGGCATTGGGCGGTTCTTGTGTCAAGAAGGAAGTGGAGAGCTTTAAGACATTCTTGATAGGACTTAGAAGTGTATAGGGCTGAATATCCATGGTGGTGAGGGCTAGGGAATTGAAAGTTATGGAGGAGATTGAGAGCATGAGAAGTGTTTTGGATGTAGGTAGGAGGGGACTGAACTAAGGGGATAGAATGGAGTTGAGGTATGAGGACATGAGTTCAGTGTGGCAGAGCAGGCAGAGTCAATAGGCCTACCCAGATAATCAGGTTTGTGGCTCTTGGGTAGGAGGTAGAAGCAAGCAATGCAGGATAAGGGAACTATGTTTAATGGCAGTGGATAGAATTTCTCCAGAGTAGATGAGATCAGTGATAGTGTCAGAGACAGTTTTCTGATGGTGTAGAGTGGGGTCCTCCTTGAGAAGTAGGTATGAGGAGGTGTCTATGAGTTGTCACTTGGCCTCAGCAAGATATAGGTCCCCCCTTTGCCTGTGGGTTTGATGGTAAGGTTGGGATTGGTACAGAGAGTGCAGTGTGTTCAGAGGGGGTAAGGTTCAAGGAGGAGAGAAGAGTGCTTAAGTTGAGACATTTGATATCTCGTCAGCAATTCAAGATGAAAAGATCCAGAGTAGGCAGAGAGGGATGTCCACAAAGAGGAGGAAGGTTGAAGACTGGAGAAGGGATCATCACTCTGGGGGGTAGAAATTCTTGCCAACAAAGTGGGCTCAGAGACGGAGGTGATAGAAGAAGGGCTCATCGTTGTGGCGGGCACAATTCTCACTGAGGTGCAGGCAAAGTGGGACAAGGGTCAGGCCCTTGCTGAGGACAAAACTTTACCTCAGAGAGGGGATGGTCAGAGAGAATGGTGAAGACACAGCAGGGACTACAGCTGGGATTGAAGGGCAAAGAAGAGTTGAAGGCATCAAAGGAAAGGGGAGGGTTGGGGTGTTCAGGGTAGTTGGGGTTGGGAGTGAGTTGGAGGCTCTGACCCAAGAGGTGACAGTGGGTCCTGAAAGGTGTGGGTTTGGAGAGCGGTGGTGGGGAAGGTGAACCTGTGGCCCCAGTGGCAGTGAGTAAAGTCTCAGCCTGGAGGTGCCGGTAGCCAAGGTCCAGGCCGGAGCCAGAGCCACAAGGTGCACAATTGGCAGTCCAAAGGCATTCAGGGTCATAGGAACCAGCTCTCTTAACAGTGTGGAGAAGCAGAGGGATCTTGGGTCCAAGTCCACAGATCCCGCAAAGCTGCCACAAAAGTTGATGGGACGGTAAAGAAGGCATGTTTTGTGTTGGCTTTCATTAGGCAGGGGATGACGTTCAAGAGCCATGAGGTAATGTTGCAGCTCTATAAAACTCTGGTTAGACCACAACTGGAGTATTAGAGAGAATGCAGAGGAGATTTACCAGCATGTCGCCTGGATTAGAGAGCATGTCTTACAAGTAAAGGTTGGAGGATGAGAGGTGACTTGAGAGAGGAGTCTCTAAGATAATGAGGGGCATAGACAGAGTGGACAGCCAACGCTTTCTGCTCTCAGGGCAGCAATAGCTAATACCAGAGGACATATTTTTAAGGCGAATGGAGGTAAGTAAGTTTAGGGGAGATCCATATGCGTGTACAGAGTGAGTGGTAGGTGCTTGGAATGCACTGCTAGGAGAGGTGGCAGAGACTGATGCATGAACAACATTTAAGAGAGTCTTAGGTGGGTACATGGATGAAAGAAAAATGGAAGATTATGGGCAGTGTAGGAGGAAAGACTTAGATTGATCATGGAATAAGTTAAAAGGTCAGTACTGCATAGCTGGCCAAACTGCACTGTGGGATAATGTCGAGTGTTGTACTTTCTAATTCATTTGTACCAATCACTACATAAAGAAATTACCCTGCTTTGACTGAGGCTTGGTTTGCCCAAAACAGATTTTGCAGTGCAATAATCTGCTCTGCACTATATAACCCACCCCACCAGATTAGCAGATACACTTACAAATAAAGACCACCAGAATAGAATTTATGGATGTTAAAATAGGAAACAGAAAAAGATAAGAGTCCATCTCAGAAGTCTTTAAGAGCAAAAGTCTAAGTCTGTAACTTGTTTTGTAGCCATTTTTGAGAACACCTCACCTTGGCAATGGAGTCTGGTGACTGCCCCAGGGTCACAAAGATGTCATGAGCAGCGGGCAGGTAGACATCTTTAAAGTACTGGATCGTCTCCAAGTCCGTTCCTGGAAATTCTGAGCATGACACTTCCTTCATGAGCTTCATTTCGAAGTCTGTGTTCACAGGGCCAGGCTCAATCAGTGAAACACTGCGGGGGAAGAAAAAGTATTCCCTGAAGTTGGTTGTATGCTTCGGGAAGGAGTACAAGCTCGTCAGCCCACAGTGTTATGCCAATCCTTTAACCTACTTTAAATCAATCTAACCGTCCCTCCCACATAGCCCTCTGCTTCTCTTTCATCCATGTGCCTTTCTAAGAGTCTCTTAAATGTCCCTAATGTATCTACCTCTACCACCACTTTCTATGATCTCGTGTAGAAAATCTACCTCTGACATCGCCCCCATCCATACTTTTCTCCAAACACCCTAAAATCACGTGTCTCCATTACCACTCTCAGGAAGTAGCTGGGCTCTGGCTGACCACTCCATCTTTGCCTCTTAGCATTTTGCATACCTCTATCAAGTCACCTCCCATCCTCCCTTGCTCCAAAGAGAAAAGCCCTATGGTCAACCTATCCTCATAAGACATGCTCTAATCCAGGCATTTCTCTGCACCCTCTCTAAAGCTTCCACATCCTTACTATTATGACGTGACCAGAGCTGAACATAATATTTCAAATGTGGTCTAACCAGGATTTCATAGACCTGCAACATTACCTTGCGAGTCTGGAACTCAATCCCCTGACCATTTGCTGTTTTAACCACTCCACGAACTGCAAGGGAACTTCTGAGGGATCTATGGACATGGACCCTAAGAGCACTGTGTCTCTATGCTCCTAAGATCCTGCTATTAATCCTGTAACCCTGTTGGAAGTTCGACCATCCAGCGCAACCCATTTCACATTTTTCTCTATTGAACTCCATCTGCCTCTTCTCAGCCCAGCTCGCATTCTGTCGAAGAGTGTAAGGTAGATTAGCACACAGCTCTGGCACTGGTGAACAAGTGCTGAGTTGAGGAAGGAGGTTTATTTCAGGAGATCTGAGTGTGCTAGAGTCAGAGCAATACAGTGTGATTTGAGGACTCAGGGCAAAAGATAAGTTGCTGCACCCTGGAGGGATGAGCTCACTTGAGGAAAACAAATGAGGAAATCTTCAGATGCTGGAAATCAAGGTAATACACACAAAACGCTGGAAGAACTCAGCAGGCCAGGCAGCGACAGTGGGAAAGTGTAAACGGTCAGCGTTTCGGGCCGAGACATTGACCACTTGCTCTGTTCCGTAGGTGCTACCTAGTCTGCTAAATTCCTGCAGCATTTTGTGTGTGTCGCTTGTGGAAGAACTGGGTTCTCTATTAGCTGAACGCCTCCCATTGAAATTCAAAAGGAAGGATATGCTGAGGTAGAAGAAGCTAGTCTAGAACTGCTATTGTAAGGTTCAAAGTAAATCCATTATCAAGGTATATATACGTAACCATATAATACCCTGAGATTCATTTTCTTGCAGGCATTCATAGTAGAAAAAAACAAATAGAATCAGTGAAAAACTGCACAGAAAGACTAACAAACAACCAATGTGCAAAAGAAGACAAACTGTGCAAATCCTAATAAACAAACCAACACTGAGAACATGAGTCGTCGAGTTCTTGAAAGTTCATCCTCAGGTTGTGGGATCAGTTTAGTGTTGAAGTGAGTGAACTCATCCATGCTGCTTCAGGAGCCTGATAGTTGATGGGTAATAACTGTTCCTGACCCTGCTGGTGTGGGACCTGTGCCTCCTGTACCTCCTTCCCAATGGACGACAGGACTGAAATGCATAATTTCATTATGGAAACATAATACATTATTATAACTTCAGTGTCATTTTGCAACAACAAAGTTTATACATCGTTCCCCACCTGTGCACTGTTTTTTTTGGGAGCATTCATTATCAGGTACTTGCAGATCCTGCATTTACTGTGCTTCCTTGAGCTGAGATCCTGTTAAAGGAAATCATTTAACTGCTTCCCATGCCTCCCAGTGTTAAACTCTATTCATTCCCCAAAACCCCAGTATATCACAACAGCTGTTATTTTCATGCCAGTGACAGGGCCGGGGACTGTTATTGTCGCTTTTCTTTGCTGGGTGGGCTGGGGGAGGGAGTTGCTGTCTTTTCTTCCATCTACACCTATGCTCTTTCTGTATTTAATGGCTATCTGGAGTAGACAAATATCAGAGTTGTATCGTGCATGCGTACTTTGACAATAAAATGATCCTTTCATCCTTTGACTACTTTGTTCTCTTTGTACTACTTATTTATATTTCCTGTAGTAACTTATTTTTTTGTGTATTGCACTATGCCACTGCTGCAAAATAACAAATTTCTCAACAATATGTCAGTGATAATAAACCTGATTGTGTTTCCCTCACCCTGGTCATTTTCCCTTCTCTTTCCCCTTCTGTCAGACAGTAGAGGCGAGCATTTGAGAGGACGTACCACCAGGGTCAATGACAACTTCGATGCCATGTTATAAGTTTACAGAACAGTTCCCTAGTAGGCCGATCCCTCAGCCTACCTCATCACGGCCCTTGCACCTTGCTTGACTTCAGGCACTGCACCATATTCTGAATTCAGTTAATGTTTTTCCTTCAGTACCACCTCAATGTGCTTTATGCATGGAATGATGTCGTGCAGAACGCAAAGCTGTCCACTCTAGTAATCTCTGGATTGCTGACTGTGCCGCCCATCCCTGGGGGTAAGAATGTGATGACTTGGCAGATGACTATCTGGCTGAGGAACTAGTTCAGGGGGGCAGGGTTTCAAGATCATTGGTATCTCTTCTGGGGAAAAAGGACGGGGTATACCTGAATCCGAGGGAGCCTAATATCCTTGTGGGCAGGTTTTCTGGAGCCGTTGGGGAGAGTTTAAATTAAATTGGCAGAGGAATAGGAACCAGAACAAGAGGACTAAAGGCAGGGCAGTTGGTATACGAGTAATGGCAGTGTGTAGTGACACTGTGCGGAAGGATAGGGGTAAAAACTGCAGTCAGTAGGAGGAGTTGAAGTGTAACACAGGGGCCAATTGAAAAGGGAGATGAATACAGGACTGAAGGTGTTATATTTGAATGCATGCAGTACACGGACTAAGGTAGATGATCTTGTAGTGCAGTTGGAGTTTGGCAGGTACAATGTTGTAAGCATCGTGGAGTTGTGGCTGAAAGAAGATCATAATTGGAAGCTTAACATCCAATGATAGACATTGCATCAGAGGGACAGACATGTAGGCAGAGGGGATGGGGCGGCTCTTTGGTTAAAAAGAGAAGTCAAATCATTAGAAAGACGTAACACAGGATTGGAAGATGTAGAATCCTTGTGGGTAGAGTTAAGGAAATGCAGGGATAAAAAGGTATGAGGAATTTCAATACGCAGGTAGATTGGAAAATCAGGCTGGTGCAAGAGAGATTTGTAGAAAGCCTCTGAGAAGGCTTTTTAGAGCAGCATGTAGTTGATCCCACCAGCAGAAAGTCAATTCTGGATTGAGTGTTGTGTAATGAATCAGATTTGATTAGGGAGCTTAAGGTAAAGGAACTTTAGAAGACAGTAGTCAAAATATGATAGAATTCACCCTGAAGTCTGAGGTAGAGAAGATAAGGTCAGATGTATCAGTATTCCAGGCCAATAAAGGGAATTACAGAGGCACGAGGGAGGAGCTGGACAAAGTTATTTGGAAGGAGACACTAGCAGGGATGAAGGCAGAACAGCACTGGCTGGAATTTTTGGAGGCAATTCAGAAGGTGCAGAATAGATACATCGAAAAGATGATGAAGTTTTCTGAAGGAAGGGTGAGACAAAAGTGGCTGGTAAGAAGAGTCAAACACAGCAAAAGAGAGGGCATAGAATTTAGGAAAAATTAGTAGGAAGTTAGAGGATGTGAAGCTTTTGAAAAAAAACAATAGAAGGCAACTAAGCAGGTGAGGAGAAATTTCTTTTGCCAAGGCATAGGGAATCTGTAGAATTCATTGCCACAGACAACTGTGGAAGCCGTCATTGAGTATATTTAAAGTGGAGGCTGATAGTTCAGGGTTTCAAAGGGTAGGGGGAGAAGGCAGAAGAATGAGATTGAGAGGGATAATAGATCATCCATGATGGAATGGCAGAGCAGACTCAGTGGGCCAAATGGCCTAATTTTGCTCCTGTGTTACTGTCCCTACTTTGATACATGTGACAGTAATTAACCATCACTTGAACCAAGCTCTAGTCACCCCTAGCCCAGAGGTCTGCAATTTGCAACAGCGGACCCACAACCAATTGACTGTCGGCCATCTTTACATCAACTACACAAGTGTTTGGCTACAAACAAGATTCACAAATATTTCTTAAAGAAACCACTGTATGGACTCGTGCTGAACAGTTCTGAGCAAACTAGAACTATTCTCGTACACACTGGTAATGATATTCACTTACTGTACATTGAACTTCAAAAGCTGAACAGCAAGACTTTCACAAAATCCCTCCAAGGCAAACTTGGAGGCAGCGTAGACATCATTGAATATAATCCCTGCGCAAAAGAAAGAATATTTTATTTGCGAATTAGGAAGACTAAGTGACTTTTCAGCTGTTATTTCAATATAGAACTTAGAACAGCAGAGTACAGGAAAGGACCCTTCAGCCCATCAGGTTGTGCTGAACCAAATAATTAATCAAATTAATAATCAATATAATTGGCTAACCAAATTTTGGCATCCATTTAGCAGGGACAAACAAGGTGGAACTTGTTCCCCCAAATATTTCTGCTTTCCTGACACGTGAGCTACAAGAATGCACCAAGGTGCTTTCACGTTGCTGGTGTGAAGACAGTAGGTCTATCCCCAGTCTCCTCAACATTCCCACAGGTTCCTATGAAGCTGATGTAACTACCTACACAGACATGGAGAACCATGTCCCATGACGCTTTCTTAATGCTGCTGCAGGGATCATTTGCATGCTTATACGCAGTCAGGTCCAAAGAAACTAAATCTGAGAAGTACGACAGCCTAACAATAACTACCTGACCAGCAATCAACAATCTGTACCATTGTTCAAGAGGCACACATCAAATTCAACATGGTACTGTGGGACTTGAGTAAATAAGGCATAGAAGAGTACAGCGCAGGAACAGGCCATTTGGCCACAATGTTGTACTGACCCAGCTAAAAAGCAAATCCAAAACATCCAAACACTCACCCCTCCTACCTACACCATGTCCATATTCCTCCATCTTCCTTATATACATGTGTCTATCCAAACATCTCTTAAAAGGCTCTAATGGATTTGCCTCTTCCACCAACACATTCCAGGCATTCACAACTCTGAGTTAGAAACTTACTCTCACATCCCCCTACCTTCATCAATCTCTCTCGTCACCTTGTCAAAAAAAGCTCAATCAAGTTGATTAGGCACAACCTGCCACACACAAAGCCGTGCTGCATCTCCCTAATTAGGCCATGGATATCCAAATGCTCATAAATCCTATCCCTAAGAATTTTCTCCAGCAATTTCCCTACAACTGACCTGAGACTCTCCAGTATAGTCCCAGGATTTTCCCTTGTTCCCTTCTTAAGTAGGAGTTACATTGCGCACTCACCAGTCCTCTGGGACCTTGCCTGTGGCTAGAGAGGACACAAAGATACTGGTCAAAGGCCCAGCACTCTCACCTCTTGCATCCTTCAATACCCCATCCAGCCCTGGGACTGTGCATTTGGTCTGTGCACTCTCCATATGTTTGAAGTGGACTTGCCAGAGAAAAGGTGTTCCCAATTAACACTTCTTAGTTCCTGCCTAATGCCCTCATAATTTGCCCTATTCCACTTAAAAACTCTCCCACAAGGACTATACCTATCCTTATCAATAACTATCCTGAAAGGCAAGCAGCTGTGGTCACTGTACCCTAACTGTTCATCCACTGAAAGATCAGTCACCTGGCCAGGCTCATTATCCAACACCAGGTCCACTATGGCCCCTCTTCTCGTTGGACGTCTACTTATTGATTTAAGAAACCTTCCTGGATACACTCTGAGCCTCTTAAACTAAGAAGGTCCCAATTCATATATAGAAATCAGTATATAAAGAAAATCATGCCATCTACACAATAATTATGAATCTGCTGACTGCCCTATAACCCAATCTGGGTCACGAATGACATCTTCAAAAGGTGATTCCTCAAAAAGGCGGCATCCATCATTCAGGACCCTCACCATGTGGGACATCCTCTCTTCTCATTACTACCATCAAGGAGGAGGTACGGGAGACTGAAGCCTCACATTCAATGTTTTAGAAACAGCGTCTTCCTCTCTGCCTTCAGATTTCCAAATGGTCCATGAACACCAGCTCACGATTCCTCATTTGCACTATTTTTATTGTGAAATGTCTGAACTGCACTGCTACCACAGAACAACTAATGTCAGTGGCAATAAAAATGAGAAAGAGGAGCACCAGAGGGAGGTCACAGACAGGAGAGAAGGGGTAAGAGGGGAGCCAGAATCTTGATTATTAAGCTGCGTCTTTTGGATTTATCCCGGAACTCATCCAACAGTATGGCCACATCGTTGCATTTCCAAAATTCTAGATCAGAGAATCTGCAGAAGGCAATTCTGCCATTCATGCACGTGGCTGGTCTTTGGAAAAATAAACAGAATAACTTCCATTCCTCTGCATCCTCACCAAGGTCAGGAGAGGTTTTCTTTTCCATGTTTCTCCTTTCTGTCATGTGTTGTTTCTGTGTACCGGAATGTGCGGCAACGCCTACGTGTGTTGATTGCGTTGGTTGTTAACACTACTGGTTCATTTCAATGTACACGTGATTAATAAATGGATCTGAATATGATTTGAATACCTTTCAGGGAAGAAATCCACTAGTCTCACCTGGGCTGGGTCTACATGTGCACCACTAATATGGTCAACTCTCAGCTGCCTCCACAGCTCAGGGGGCAATTGGAAATGGGCAACAAATGTCGGCATCACTAAATTGTTGAATTGCTAAATAAATTATTGATTTCCACATCCCATTAACACATTTGGAAAAAGTACCTTTGAAACTTGCTTTAAGTTGTGGGGCAGAAAGGCCAAAAAAAAGGGAAAAAAGAAGCAGGTCTTTGGATCAAGTTGATCTCAAAGTTTAAAGTAAATATGTACCTATCACCATAGATTGATCACCCTGAGATTAATTTTCTTGCAGGCATTCGCAGGAGAACAAAAAAAAATACAATTAATGAAAAACTCCACAAAGACTGACAAACAACGTATGTTCAAAAGAAGACAAACCATAAATATTTTTTTTAAATAAGTGAATAAATAATATTGACAACATGATCTTTAGGGTTGGTTGGGCTTCTGGGCTTTGAATAACAGAAGGATCCAGACTTGTTGCTTGGGCTGGATTCTCTTGTCAGGCCCAGGCCCAGGCCCAGGCCCTGCCAGGGGTGAGCATGTACCTGCTGTTCAGAGTCTCAAAATCCAAGCAGGGAGAAACTTCAGTGGCTTTGAACCATATCTCACTAAAACACAAATCTGAATATTCTAGCCCATTTCAGAATGCTCACCACAACCAACAAGAGAAATTTATCCATTAATTAGATACCTTGAAGTCCCATCACACTGCTCATCATAACAATGTGACCGCTTTTTCTTCTCTTCATATCCGGGATCACTGCCTTGACCATCCGAACAACTCCAAAAAAGTTTGTGTCAAACATATCCTTAACTTCTTGCATGCTTAGGCTCTCTATGGGACCAATTTTTCCAACCCCTGCGTTGTTCACTAGACAAATAAAGTCGAAGAATTAATAGTCAAAATTGTTTAGGGCCAGCAAGGTAGCGCAGTGGTTAGTGTAATACTATTGCCTTGTCAGCGTCAGTGACCCAGATTCCATTATCGCCACTATCTGTAAGGAGTTTGCACATTCTCCCTGTGACTGCACGGGTTTCCGCTGGATGCTCCAGTTTCCTCCCACGTTCCAAAGATGTACAGGTCAATACATTATATGGTCACATGGGTGTAATCGGGAGGTGCGGGTTCATTGGGCCGGAAGAGTCTGTTATAGTGCTGTCTCTCCAAGTGAAAAGTTAAAAAATAAATGACAAATTAATAAAAGTACTGAAAGCAGAATGTGTTCCATTCTAATTTAAAATCAACACACTTAATTTTCCCTTGACGTGGAAATGTGTCAAGTATTATTCACGAGGTAAAGATACTTAATTCTGCGGTTGAGGTAATAGGGGCTAATAATCTTGGTCCTGTTCGAAGAATTGGTCTTTAGGTATGGAAGGGTTAAACCCAAGGAAAAGATAACTGTAGGTAAAACCAAAGAGGTGAAAATTATTTATAGAATCTTTAAACCTTAATGTTTTAATCTACAGTGCCTCTCTAGCCCTGGTTTCTTTCACATCCGACTTCCTCTCAACCTTCACTAGCCTCTCAAAGCACAAAAATACAACTGCAGATGCTGTGGACCAAAGAATATGTACATAACGCTGGAAGAACTCAGCAGGTCAGGCAACATCCGTGAGAAAAGAGTAGCCAACATTTCGGGCCAAGACCCTTCATCAGGTCTCGGCCCAAAACATTGGCTACTCTTTTCTCATGGATGCTGCCTGACCTGCTGAGTTCTTCCAGCGTTGTGTACGTATTCTTCACTAGCCTCTGACTTGCTTTGTTTACAACCCTCCTTAAAACCAATAGGTCTGATAAATGGAATTGTAGAAATCTGCAGCACAGTGGGTTATTCAGCTCATTGTTCCTCCTGCTCAAAAGGGGAGCACTTGACTGAGTTTGCATCAAGGAGCCCTGGTAACATAAATGTCAATAAGCATCAAGGGGTAAAGAAGCCAGCATGGAAACAGGCCTTTTGGCCAACTTCGTCCTTGCTAACCAAGATGCCCTTCTAATCTAGTTCCACACACAAAAGTGCTGGAGGAACTCAGCAGTTCAGGTAGCAGTTATAGAGCAGAATAAGGAGCCAACATTTCAGGCCGAGACCCTTTTAAACTAGTCCAGGGGTGGGCAAACTTTTTGACTTGAGGGCCACAAAGGGTTCTAAGATTTGACAGGGGGGCCGGACCAGGAGCAGATGGACGGAGTGTTTTGGTAATACACCTCATAAGAGAAAATAAAATATCATGGGATATGTAGAAAACATGTGCTTTAATTTCAATTGAAAATGAACACATGCGTTACAACAAAATATCTGTCTTTGAAGTCCCATGGTATTTAGCTATTTATTGAAATGACTTTTAAAACACTGAAAATTAAATGAATAAAATACAGCTTTTTTTAATAGTAACAGTTATTATTTTAAAGCACTGAAAATTCTGTTATCCTTCAAGATATTATCATCATCACTCTCCTCCTGACTGTCTTTATTTCAAAAACGGTAGGAGATGCAGGTCTACTTGTCCTGCTCCTTCTTATTCAATTGTCCCCTGTGCCAAAACTCAACAACGACTCGCACAATGACAGAACAGTATGCGGAGCGCGTTATTTGATCTGGAGCGCATTTTTTATTTTGAGAACGTACGTGCACCTGCGCACTACTCATGTCCATCACTTAACAGAAATGACATGTAACATGTAAGGCTTATTGAAAAAAATATTTTCAAATGCATTTTTTACATAACACAACGAAGAAACTTATTTTTAATTTCAGTGGGAACAGTATTGTTGGTCTCCCTTTTTAGCCAGCGCATCAAAGTCTGGATTTAGTTTTGTTGTGGCGATTCTCAGGATGGATCTGAGGTGTTGGTCAGTTAACTTGGATCTGTGGCTGGCTTTGTTGATGTTCATGATGCTGAACGCCTGTTCACACAAATAGGTCGAGCCGAACAAAGAGTAAAGCACAAATGTGGAGTAATACGCTGCACCTCAACAAAGGTCAATGTGTAGCGGTGTGCTACACGCAGCGCTAAAATTACGACACGGAGTCGGTAACTGCAGTCGAAGAAAAAAAACTTTATTCGAAATCCCCAGCCTCACTTTAAGCCTCCCTCAACCTGCCCCCCGTGGCGCAGAGGCTCCAAAGCTCTGTGTTCGCAAATCCCCACAGGCTATCTCCCTTAGCCGGAACGCTGGCTAATTGTGAGCCGGTTCGGATGTGCCAGGAAATGGGTCGCCACAAATGTATATAGAGTGCGTCATCTGTTGGGAAAACCCCAGAATTGCGGGGAAAAAACGTTAACAAGGTTTATTAATATAATTTCATCAAGTTCTGCGGGCCGGATTAAAAAGCTTAGTGGGCTGCATATGGCCCGCGGGCAGTAGTTTGCCCATGCCTGAACTAGTCCCATTTGCTCATATTTGGCCTAGTTTCTCGCCCTTTCCTATCCACATATTTGCCCAAGCGTCTTTTAAATTCCACGTTTATACCTGCCTCCAACACCTGCAATTGCAGCTTATTCTATACACCCTCCACACTGCATAAAGAAGCTGCCCCTCTCATCTCTTGTAATTTTGTTAATCCCTTACCTTAAACTTTGCCCTCTAGTTTTTGTTTCTTTTTCTCTGGGTAAAGGATTGCATGTATTCACTCCTCTTTGCCCCACATGATTTTATATACCACTATAAAATCAACCCTCAGTCCCCTACAATGAATAAATTCTGAGCCTGCCCAACCTCTCCCTGTAACTCGGGTCTTGAGACCTGTCAAAAGGTTGAGTTCATGCTGTCCACAAAGGAAGATGGTTCTGGTGGTTGGTGGTCAGTCAGGGTCTCAGAGCATCTCCGTGCGACTTGCTCAGGACAGCACCCTTGGTTGCTTCATCAGTGACTTTTCTTCCATCATAAGCACAAATTTGGGATGGTCATGATAATTGCACCATGCTCAGTTCCACTTGTGATTCCATAGCACAAAGGACAGTCTATCACAAGACCTAGAGGCCTTCCAGGAATTGGTTAAAGTGACAAGTAACATTCACACAACAAAATGTCAGACATTGAAGGGATGCGAGGGAAGGGAAGTGAGTGCTGTTACTATTACAAGGGAAAAGATGCTCAAACAGCTGAAAGACCTAGGAGTACATAAGTCACCCAGACTAAATGAACTGCACTCTAGGGTCCTGAAAGAGGTAGCATTAGAAATCGTGGCGGCATTAGTAATGACCTTTCAAAAATCCTTGGACTTTGGCATGTTGCTAAAATATTGGAGGACTGAAATATTGCAAATGTCACTCCACTCTTTAAGAAAGGAGGAAAGCAGCAGGAAGGAAATTATAGACCAGTTAGCCTGACTTCAGTGGTTGGGAAGATGTTGGAGTCAATTGTTAAGGATGAAGTGATGGAGTATTTGGTGACACAGGACAAGACAAAGTCAGCATTGTTTCCTTAAGGGAAAATCTTGCCTGTTTTACCTGTTGGATTTCTTTGAGGAGATTACAAGCAGGATAGATAAAGGGGGTACAGTAGATGTTATATATTTAGACTTTCAGAAGTCCTTTGACAAGGTGCCACACCATGTTAAGAGCCCATGGTACTACAGAAAGTTACAGGCATGGTTAGAGGGTTGGCTGATTGGTATGAAGCAGTGAGTGGGAATAAAAGGCTCCTTTTCTAGTTGGCTGCCAGTGACAAGTGTTGTTCAGCAGGGGTTACTGTTGGGACTGTTTCTTTTTATGCTGTATATCATAGATTTAGATAATGGAGTAGAAGGCTTTGTTGCCAAGTTTGCAGATAAAATGAAGAGTAGTGGAAGGGCGAGTAGTGTTGAGGAAACAGGCTTCAAAAGGATTTAGACAGATTAGGGGAATGGGCAAGAAAGTGGCAAATGAAATACAATGTTCAAAAATGCACAATCAGCACCTTGGTAGTAGAAATAAATGTGCAGACTATTTTCTAAATGGGGAGAAAATCCAAAAATCTGAGATGGAAAGGGTTAATTTGCAGGTGGAGTTGGAGGTGAGAAAAGCAAATGCAATGTTAGCATTCATTTCAAGAGGTCTAGAATGCAAGAGCAGTGATGTGATGATGCTGAGGCTTTATAAGACACTGGTGAGGCCTCACCTTGAGCATTGTGAACAGTTATGGGAGGTTGACTCTGGGAATGAAAGGGTTATCATATAAGGTATCATATGAGCTCTGGGTCTGTACTTGCTGGAATTTAGAAGGTTGAGGGGGGATCTCATTGAAACCTTTCGAATGTTGAAAGGCCTAAACAGAGTAGATGTGGAAAGGATGTTTCCCATGGTGGGGTAGTCTAGGACAAGAGGGCACATCCTTAGGATAGAGGGCATCCATTTAAAACAGAGATGCGGAGAAATTTCTTTTGCCAGAGGGTGGTGAATTTGTGGAATTGTTACCACAGGCAGCTGTGGAGGCCAGATCATTGGGTGTACTTAATTGGGCAGAGCTTAATGGGTCCTTGATTGGACACAGCATCAAAGGTTACAGGGAGAAGGCTGGGGAGTGGGGCTGAGTGGGGGAAAAAAGGATCAGCCCTGATTGAATGGCAGGGCAGACTCAATGGACCAAATGGCCTAATTCTGGTCCTATGTCTTATAGCAGGGGTTGGCAACCCACGGCTCGGGAGCCGCATGCGACTCTTTCATCTCTGTGCTGCGGCTCCCTGTGGCTTTGGAAAATAAATGATTATTTAATTAAAATGTATTTTATGTTAGTTTGTTAGTTTTTGAAATGCAATTCTAAATCTGAAGATTATGGTAATCTTGTACAATCTAAATAAAATGTGTTTTTTGTCGCTATTAATATACGTCACCACTGCCAATACCTGACACCCGCCAGTGCGCAATTTCTTTAACTTTTCGATCCAAGGTTGGCTAACTATGGAGAGTTCTAAAAAAAAGAAAAGTGACTGAAGAAAACAGAACGTTTAATGATACGTGGGCAGATTCATTTGCTTTCACTGCTGACGAGACTGGTTTACCGGTATGCTTAATATGCAATGAGAAACTACCAAACAACAAATAGTCAAAACATCTCAAGACATTTCCAGAATAAACACGCAGCCTTTGCTCAAAAATATCCGGATGGAGATGAGAGAAAAAAAGCCGTTTCGGAACTGATGCGGAAGGTTGATCTGAGCAAAAATCATTTCAAGAAGTGGATGAAGTCTGGAAAATCAACTACATATACTAGTTTTGTTGCCGCTCAGGAAATAGTCAGGCACGGGAAGCAGTTTACAGATGGTGAATATATAAAATAATCTTTCATTAAGATTTCAGAACATCTATTCACAGACTTTAAAAACAAGAGTGAAATTATGCAGAACATCAGGGATATTCCCCTCTCTGCAAAGACTGTCAAAGACAGAACCATAAAAATGGCAGAAGACATCACAAGACAGCAAATCAAAGACATCAATTCAGCTGTGGCCTACTTGAGTGCCTGTGACGAGTCTAAAGACAAAGGTGATATTGAACAAATAGCGCTGTTCTGCCGGTATGTAAACTCTGCAGGGCCACAGGAAGAAATGATTGAGTTGATACCTCTGAAAGGCCAAACATGGGGGGAGGACATCTGTGAGGCTGTTGTAACCCCCTGGGTCGCCTCAGGCTCGCTCAGCTCATTCTCATCTAGGGGGAGCAGCCTTCGGCCCCACCAAACTGGGTAATCAGCTGGTGTGGATGCTGTGTGATGTCCCCGCCTCGCCCAAAAACAGACAGTACACCATATGCGATTAAATGAGTACAATTTATAAAGGTTACTATAACTAAGTGATTAATAACGATACAGTATATATGAAGAGAAAATTAAAGAAAAGGCGCCAAACTTATCAAAGTCCAAACCACTTCGTGCACAGCCGTTGGAGCTCAATTTCTGAAGTCTTCTGGCCACCATTCGATACCCTCCGAACTCCTCGACTCGCAGCTCAGGACCCTCCGAGTGGTCAACCAAGCACATCTAGCTTCATCCCCCCCCCTCCTCAGAGAATCTCCCGGCCTCGGACCCCCCTTTGGGGTCCGATCCTCGCCCAGCTTAGAGCATTGCGTCCTCTCTCTCAACCCCCTCGCGCCGATCTGCCCAAAAGCCCGTCAACAAAAGCTTACAGACTCAGAAGAAAGAACATTAATCCCCATTTGGTTTACAAAGGAATACCATTCTCGTTATCAGTAAATTAGCATGCCTGCTAGTTAACAAAAAAGAAGAAACCCTCTTTACACTGTATTGCATTGTTTAAGAGCCAAAGGAATAAAGACCACCCACCTGGTGTCAGTAGCTACTGATGGGGCACCTAGTATGACAGGAGCGCACAAGGGATTTGTGGCTTTACTGCCGAAGTCGCTGGACAGAAAGCTGCTGACTTTTCACTGCATCTTGCACCAAGAGGCACTGTGCGCCCAAACATTTCCTCCGGAATGCACAGAAGTAATGGATGTTGTCATTCAGATTGTCAATCAAATAATGGCAAAAAGTTTAAATCACCGTCAATTCCGTTTGTTACTGGACAAGCTGGAAAGCGCATATTCTGATCTCCTGCTGCACAGCAAAGTCCGGTGGCTGTCCAGAGGGGAGGTGCTGAAACGCTTTGTCGCGTATCTGGAAGAAGTGAAAACTTTCCTGTGCAGCAAAGGGCTCACCTTTCCTGAGCTGGAACAGCCAGAGTGGCTGGAAAAGCTACACTTCATGGTAGACATGACAGCCCACCTGAACACGTTGAACACAGCTCTTCAGGGGTAAGGACGTACAGCCCTGCACATGTTGGAGGATGTTTTGGCATTCGAGCGCAAGTTGACAGTGCTTGCCAGAGATTTACAGAAAGGCACATTGTCTCACTTCCCCAATTTGAGAGAGTTGCAACAAGCTCACGACGTGATAAATTCGGAGTATTTACATTCTGCAGTCATCACAATGAAAACATCGTTTGGGAAACACTTCTGTGAGTTCAGAGAGGAACAAAACACATTATCCTTCCCGGTCACTCCACTAAGCTTCGATCCATCCCTACTGAATATGACTGCATTGGCAGGTGTGAGTCAACCTGATCTTGAGATGGAACTGGCCGACATAGCCAACAAAGACATATGGGTGTCCAAGTTTAGACGCTTGACAGCAGACCTTGAAGATGTTGCCCGTCAGAAGGCCGTTCTTGCTTAGAATCACAAATGGAGTGATATTGAAAACCTCCCAAAACCGGACAAACTTGTGTTCGAAACATGGAATGCAATCCCCGACATTCATGTAAACATCAAAAAGTATGCGCTTGGAGTCCTGTCGATCTTTGAATCCACATATGTATGTGAGCAGGTGTTCTCCAACATGAACTTTATTAAAAACAAACATCGAGCACGCCTCACAGATGACAGCTTGCGATCCTGTGTAAAGATGAAGGTGACATCATACAGCCCTGATGTGCAGACGCTGTGCGCTGAGGTCCAGGAGAAGAAATTCCATTAACCAAGTATGATAAATATTTTAATTGCCTATTATTTTACGTATATCCAATGTTTTTCATTATTCAGTGAAATAGTACTTTTATTTTTCAGGTTGACAGCTGGCTGACGTTATCTTTGGTTTGGTGCTGGCGGACAATTTAAGTTCGGCGTTTTTCATAAATACAAGAAGGACTCAAATAGACGTTGAGTATTTTACTTAAAAGTAACCTTCAACCCAACGTCTTTTTTTCGGAGATCAAAATGTTTTTTGTTGCATGCAGAAATGTAATTTCGTTTTCTTTGCAGGAGTTCATCGATTTCATAAATGCAACACATTATAGTTTGTTTATACATAGCATAAAGGTAAAAAAAACGTTGTATGCAGTGTAATTTCATTTTAAATGTCAACCTGGTTTTGTGGCTCCCAGTGTTTTTTTTTTCTGTGGGAAACAGGTCCAAATGGCTCTTTCAGTGATAAAGGTTGCCGACCTCTGTCTTATAGTCTTATGGTCCAACAGATGTACCAAGCAATGCACAAGAACAAATTTCACAACAATCCCTTGATATTCAATAGCTTTGACATCATCCATCAATGTTTTGGCCAGAAATTCAGGCACTGTGATGGTTAGTGAGGCAGAGGCTGGTACCCTGCAGTCAGTACTTCACCTACTGACAAGGCCCAAGTCTGTAATCTGATGGAATGCTTTTCGCTTGCTAGATGAACTCGGTTCCAACATCCTTCAGGCTCAGTAACTTCAAGGACGGAGCACCGTCTGCATTGGTACCCCTTCTGTTACAAGTCCTTCAGACATAGGAGCAGAATTAGGCTATTCGGCCCATTGAGTGTTCTCCGCCATTCCATCATGGCAAATTTACTATCCCTTTCAACAATATTCGCCTGCCTTCTCCCTATAGCCTTTGACACACTTTCCTAACCAAGAACCTAGCAACCACTATTTTAAATATACCCATAACACTATGTGGCAATGAATTCCACAGATTTACCACCCTCTAGCAAAGAAATTCCTCATCTCTGTTCTAAAGGGACGTCCTTGTATTCTGAGGCTGTGCCCTCTGGTCCTAGAAGCCCCCATTACAGGAAACATCCACTCTAAGTCTTTCAATATTTGCTAAGTTTCAATGAGATCTTCTAAACTCCAGCGACTATAGGCCCAGAACCATCAAGCGCTCTTCATACATTAACCCTTTCATTCCTGGGATAATTCTTGAGAACCTCCTCTGGACTGTCTCCAAAGCCTTTCTTAAATAAGGGGCCCCAAACTGTTTGCAAATATATTAGCCATTGCTCCACTACCAATTCACCCTGTATAAAATGCACCACACTTACCCAAGAGTCAGAACTTACGGCACAGGCACAGGCGCTTCAACCTAACTCGACCATCCTGACCAGGTGGCCTGCCTGATCTAGTCCTATTTGCCTGCGTTTGCTCCACAGCCCTCTAGATCTTTTCTATCCATGAACCTATCCAAATGTCTTCTAAATGTTCTAATTTTGCCCATCTCTATCACTTCCTCCGGCAGCCTGCTCCATATACCCACTGGCCTTGGCATGGAAAACTACACCTGCCACTCTTACCCCTGCCAGCATCCTAAATGCTACCCTTGGCCATTCAGGGCCCCAAACAGTCCTTCCGGCTGAGGCAACACTCCACCTGCGAACCTGCTGGGGATGTCTTATTGCTTCTGGTGCTCCCAATGCGGCCTCCTCTATGTTAGCGAGGGGCCACTCCATCAAGCACCTCCACTCCATCCGCCCAAAGTGGTTCTTGCTCGGTGGCCAAACATTTCAATTCCCATTCCCATTCCGACATCTCAGTCCACGGCCACCTCTTGTGCCACGATGAAGCCACCCTTCCGATGGAAGAGTAACACTTTATATTCTGTCTGGGTAGCCTCTAACTGGATGGCATGAATATAGATTACTCCTTCCTGTAAAAAAAAATCCCCTCCCCTCTTCTTCCATTCCCCATTCCAGCCTCTTCCCCCTTCCTTTCCAGTCCTGAAGAAGGGTCTCAGCCCGAAACATTTCCAAAGATGCTGCTGGCCTTCTGAGTTTCTCCAGCATTGTGTGTGTGCCCCTCAGGATTACTATGAGGGTACAGTGAACAGCATGCCTTGCATTGCTGTTTATACAGTTCAATCACTACACAGTGCATTGAGCTAGAAAAGGGAAAACAATACCAATGCAGTTTCCCAACAACACAGGGTTGGGAAATTGTTGGAATCAATTGTTAGGGATGAGGTTAACCTCTAGTTTGAATTGGTGGTGAAGAATGCGAATGCAATGTTGGCATTCATTTCTAGAGGTATAGCATATAAGAACCGGGATGTGATGTTGAGACTATAAGGCATTTGTGAGACCACACTTGGAGTATTGTATGCAATTTTGGGCTCCTTATTTTAGAAAGAATATACTGACATTGGAGAGGGCTCAGAGAAGATTCACAAGAATTATTCCAGGAATGAAAGGGTTACCGTATGAGGAACATCTGGCAGCTCTTGGGCTGTATTCCCTTGAGTTCGGGAGAATGAGGGGGGATTTCATAGAAACATACCAAATGTTAAAAGGTCTGAACAGATTAGATATGGCAAAGTTATTTCCCATGGTAGGGGAATCTAAGACAAGAGGGCACAACTTCAGGTTAGAAGAATGTCCTTTTAGAACAGAGATGCTGAGAATTTACTTTAGTCAGAGGGTGGTAAATCTGTGGAATTTGTTGCCACAAGTGGATGTGGAGGCCAAGTCATTGGGTGTATTTAAGGCAGAGATAGATAGGTTCTTGATTAGCCAGGGCATCAAAGGGTATGAGGAGAAGGCAGGGGAGTGGGGATGACTGGAAGCATTGGATCAGCCCCTGATTGAATGGCAGGGCAAACTCAATGGGCTGAATGGCCTATTTCCACTCCTATATCTTATGGTTTTATAAAGTGTAAAAGGTTCATTCTAAATCTTTCTCCTCACCTTAAATCTATGCCCTCTAGTTTTAACCCCACTACCCTTGGGAAAAGACTGACCTTTCACCTTACCCATGCTCCTTGAGATTTTACGTGTCTTTACAAACTTTATAATGATCCTGTGAGCATTATCTCAGTATTTTTGCACTACCTATTTTAATATACATTTCTTATTGTCATTTATAGTATCATTTATGCATTTCACTGTACTGCTGCCACAAAGCAGCAAATCTTATGACATACTCTATGTCAAACCTGATTCTGAGTCTTACATGCCAGCGGAAAAGCCTCAGGCTATCCAGTCTCAGCAAGTATACCTCAACCTCTAAAATTTCTCCCAATAGGCTGGACACGGAAAGTCCATAGGTGCAAGGGAACAACGTTCCCTGCAATTTACGTCCCATTTTAATGTGGAAATATATTGCCAATTCCTCATCGTCACCGAGTGTGCATAGTGGACCTCCCTCAGCACTGTGAGATCTTCATCAGGACTGCAGCAGCTCACTATCATTTTCTCAAGGGTGAACACTGATGGACAACACATCCAGGCACTCCCAGAGCCACCAAATCCTAAAATGTACATATTCTGTTTAAAAATTGCCTTTCTCTCAGTGCCCTTCTCCGTCTGTTAACTTGTGGGTTACAGCTTACCATGTTTTCAGGTTTTTGAACAGATCCTCCTCAGTTTACAACAGCCTAACTTATGTATATACTGTCCTTACATATGAACAAACGCTTAGGGTCTGTTAGCTGCTGCAGGGCTGCGGGCATCTTCTGCCACATGGGAGTTCAGTTCACAGCTGCACTTCTGATTTACAAACTACTCTGGTTACGAACAGTTCATTGAAACAAGTCCCTACTATAACCTCGAAAGGATCTGTAACGTGATGTGTTTGTTTTAATTTAAACACACCCTGTTCCAGACTCAATGAAATGAAGCTTCTTAATTCCCCTTCCCACACCCTCTGCAGATCAGCTTAAACCTAGGTGTTCCTGCTGAGGGACTGGAGCGTTTGAATTACAAGGAGAGATTTATAGGCTGCGCAATACACTCACAAAATGCCAGAGGAACTCAAAGTCATGCAGGATCTATGGAGGGAAAACCCTGTCCACCACAAAGGCTACCCATTTCAATTCAATTTCCCACTCTCAAACTGACGTGCCTGTCCATGGCCTCCTCTACTGCCATGATGAGACCAAACTCAGGTTGGAGGAGCAATGGCTCATACTTGGTCCGGTAAGCCTCCAACCTGATGGCATGAACATTGATTTCTCCAACTTTGGGTAATTTCTCTACCCTCCCTCTTTTTCTGCCCCTCTATTCTGGTTACCCTCTCACTCCTTCTCTTCTCCTCACCTATCCATCACCTCCCTTCTGTTCCTCTCCTCCTTTGCTTTCTCCATGGTCTACTCTCCTCATCTCCTAGATTTCTTCTGTATCAGACTTTTACCTCTTCCATCTTTCACTTTCCAGCTTCTTACCTCATTTTCCCTCCTCCACCCACCCTCCCTCCCCCTCACCTATTACCTGCCATCTTGTACTCCAGCCCATCCACCTACCTGTGCATCTGGCTTCTTCCCCCTTCCTTTCAAGTGCTGATGAAGGGCCTCAGCATGAAACGCCAACTGTTCCCGCTCCATAGATGCTGCCTGGCTTGCTGAGTTCCTCCAGAATTGTGTGTGTTGCTCAAGATTTCCAGTAAATGCAGAATTTCATGTGTTTATGATTTGCATAGGCTGTGAGTGTAAGAGGCCTTATAAAGTGATGACCTTATAGAATTTTATAAAATTATGAAGGGAATTGATAATGGAAGTATGTTGAGCTATGAATAAAATTTCAAATTACCTATTGCAAGCAAAAAACTCGTGATGACTAAAGTTACATTTCCCTGCACAAAAAAATTAATGCTATGAGCTTCACCCTGCAATTTCAGAGGAGAAGCAAAAGTCAGGTGTATTGGTACTACAGTAGAGTAAAGGGAATTACAGAGGCATGAGAGATGAGCTGGCCAAAGTTGATTGGAAGGGGACACTAGCAGGGATGATGGGAGAGAAGCAATGGCCGGAGTTTCTGGGAGCAATTCAGAAGGCACAGGAGAAATATATCCCAAAGAGGTAGTAGTATTTGAAGGGAAAGATGACACAACCATGGCTGACAAGGGATATCAAAGCCAACATAAAAGCAAAAGAGAGGGCATAATATAGAGCAAAAATTGGTGGGAAGTTAGAGGATGGGAAACAAACAGAAGGCAACTAAAAAGCCATAAGGAGTGAAAAGATGAAATATGAAGTTAAGCTTGTCAATAATATCAAAAATGACACCAAAAGCTTTTTCAGATATATCGAGAGTAAAAAAAAAGAGGCGAGAGTAGACAATGGACCACTAAAAATGACGCTGGAGAGGTAGTAATGGGGGATAAGAAAATGGCGAATGAACTATGTATTCTGCATCAGTCTTCACTTTGGAAAGCACTAGCAGTAAGCTGGATGTTCAAGATTGTCAGGGGACAGAAATGAGTACAGTTGCAATTACTAGGGAGAAGTTATTTAGGAAGTTGAAAGATCTGTGGGTAGATAAGTCACCTGGATCAGATGGACTACATCTAGAGTTCTGAAAGAGGTAGTTGAAGAGATTATGGAGGCATTAGTAATAATCTTTCAAGAGTCACTAGATTCTGGCATGGTTCTGGAGGACTGGAATATTGCAAATGTCACTCCACTTTTCAAGAAGGGAAGGAGACAGAAGAAAGGAAATTATAGGCCAGTTAGGCCTGACTTCAATGGTGGGAAGATGTTGGAGTCCATTGTTAACGCTGAGGTTTCAGGCACTCGGAGGCACGTGATAACATAGGTCAAAGTCAGTATGGTTTTCTTAAGGGAAAATCTTGCCTGACAAGTCTGTTAGAATTCTTTGAAGAAATAACAAGCAGTATAGATGATGGAGAATCAGTGACACTGCTTAGCAAGATGAGAGCCCATGGTATTACAAGAAAGATACTATCAGGGATTTATCATTGGCTGATTGGTAGGAGACAAAGACTGGGAATGAAGGAAGCCTTTTTCTGGCCGACTGCCGGTGACTAGTGGTGTTCCACAAGGGTCGGTATTGGAACTGTTTCTCTTTACCTTGTATGCCAATGATTTGTATGATAGAACTGATGGCTTTGTTGCCAAGTCTGCAGACAATATGAACATAGGTGGAGGGGCAGGTAGTGATGAGGAAAGTTGCAGATGGACCTAGACAAATTGCAAAGATGGGCAAAGAAGAGGCAAATGGAATAAAGTGCTGGGAAGTGTTTCCTGTACCAGGGGAATTCTAGGACCATAGGCCACAACCTCTGAGTAGATGGACGTGCGGTTAGAATGGAGATGAGGAGGAATTTCTTTAGCCACAGGATGGTGCATCTGTGGAATTCTTTGCCACAGGCATCTGTGAAAACCAAGCCTTTGGTGTATTTAAGGTGGAGGACAATAGATTCTTGATAAGTCAGGGTGTGAGAAGTTATGGCGAGAAAGCAGGAGAATCGTGTTGAGACAGAAATGGATCAGCCATGATCAAATTCTGCTCCAATGTCTTATCAGTAAAACTACAACCAACTATTGCAAGCATGAGTCATGAGGTCTGAACTTAAATTTCTGTGCACAAAAATTGAATGTGAAATGCAAAACACAAAAGTATGCATCACACTGAAAGCTTGCAGATTTGGAGGGGAAGGGGCTGCAGGTGGTGATCTTGTGAAACCCAGCAGCAGGGAGAAAGTGTATTGATGGAATTTAATGTGCGGGACATGAGATTTTCACATCCTTACCCAGAACGTCAACTCTTCCAACATTGTTGAGACACTCTGCCACTGATTGGTCACTGCAAACATCCAGCTGCTGGATGTGCAACGTCTCATTCAGTCTCTCTCCAGCAGCCTCTTCCAGTTTTCCTTTACGACCTAAATTTCGCATCGTCGCAATAACTGTTTTGGAGGAAAGATTCAACAGAATCGCTTAGTATTGTATTCTGTGTAACTGTGCAGTTTCACACCAGAAATCCAACTGGTCCCAAACCAAACATTTTGAAACAGAGTCATGCAACACAGTAAAAGGCCCTTCAGCCCAACTTGACCATGCCAGACAGGTTGCCTACCTCAACTAATCCCAATTCAACAACATCCCTTTAAACCTTTTATATCAACGGACCTGTCCAAATGGCTTTTAAACATTGTAATTGTACCCACCTGTACATCTTCTTCCAGCAGCTCATTCCATATAATCTCCACCCTCTCTGTGGGGAAAAACTAGCCCCCCCCCTCCATATCCCCTTTTCCTTCCCCTTCACCTTAAACCTATTCCATTAAGGTTTTTGGCTTCACTGGGAAAAGACTGCAACTATTCATCTGACTATTTCCCTCATACCTCAATAAATGTCACCACTCAGCCTCCTCTGTTCCAGGGGAAAATGCCCCAGTCTATCTAGTCTCTTCTTATACCAGTCATATCATGAAGAATCACACCCACCCTGCTGATAGACTGTTTATCCCACTCCCATCAGGGAAGAGGCTACCTACATAGCATTCAATCTAGGAACACTAGAAAAATCAATTACTTCCCCTAAGCCGTCAGGCTGATTAAAACCTCCACCCATTAGAATCAGAATCAGGCTTAACATCATTGGTTTATGTTGTGAAATTAGATGTTTGCCCCAGCACTACAGTGCAATACATAAAAAGCTATATGTTACAATAAGAAATATATACATAAAACATTAAATTAAATAAACAGTGCAAAAAGGGAGGAAAAAATAGTGAAGTGATTTGCATGGGTTGGTTCACTGCCTTTTCAGACAGCTGAGGGGAAGAAGCTGTTCCTAAAATACTGAGTGCATGTCTTCAGGCTCCTGTACTTCCTCCCTGATAGTAGCAGTGGGAAGAGAGCCTATCCTGGGTGATGGGGGTCCTTAATGATGGCTGCCACCTTTTTGAGGCATTGCCATTTGAAGATGTTCTCGATGCTGGCAATGCCCGTGATGGAGCCGGCTGAGTTTACAACCCTCTGTAGCTCTTTACAATCCAATGCAGTGGCCCCTCCATACTAGATGGTGACGCAACCAGTTAGAATGCTCTCCATACTTCTGTAGAAATTTGCAAGTCTTTGGCATCATACTCAGTATCCTCAAACTGCTAATATAGTCAACACGTACAAACAAGCTGGAGGAACTCAGCAGGTGGGGCAGCATCCGTTGAAATGAGCAGTCAACGTTTCAGGCCGAGACCCTTCGTCAGGACTGAAGGAGGAGGGGGCAGGGGCCCTATAAAGAAGGTGCCAGGTGAAAAACAAATCAGAGGAAAGATCAACGGGTGGGGGAGGGGAAGCAGGGAGGGGATAGGCAGGAGAGGTGAAGAATTCCCTCCCTCTTCCTTTCCCCATCCCACTTTCACTCTGCATCCTCTTCCAGGTGCCTATCACCTCTCTCATGATTCTGCCTTCTTCTACTACCCATAGTGCTTTCCCCTTACATTCCTTCTTCACCAGGTGTACCATCGGGGCCAGACGCCTTCTGAGGGCTCACCCTCTTGAAAGATGTTTTGACGTCAACCTCCAAGACAGATGTCACAGAATCACCAGATGTTGCATGGATTCGCACAGGTGTTCTTTTATTCTCCCTTTCAAAGCTGCATAAAAGCCATTGAGCTCATCTGGGAGTTCATGATGTTAGGTTTTGCATCGTAAGATGTAATGGTCTGCAAACCCTGCCAGAGATGACTTGCATCATATTCCATCTCCAACTTCAATCGGAATTGTTTCTTCACTCTTAAAATAGCCTTCTGTAGGTTGTCCTTGGACCTCTTGTATAGCTTTGAATCACTAATCTTGAACACTACGGATCTAGCCCTCAACAGTCTGCAAATTTCCTGGTTTATCCATGGATTTTGGTTTGGGTATGTCCAATATTTTCTCGAAGTCACACTCTCATCCACACAAGTCTTGATGAAGTCGGTGACAACTGTGAAGTATTCATTCAAATTGGAAGATGAATCCCTGAGTATTGTCCAGTCCACCGATTCAAAGCAGTCATGTAAGCCTGTACACTGGGGAGTATAAATACAGCCAGATGATCGTACTTACCAAAGTGTGGCCATAGAATGACATAGTTAAAGTTCTTGATAGTGGTGTAGCAGTGGTCAAGTGTGTTCTCTGTTTCCACAGGTATTACATTGGTGATATTTGGTGAGAGACTTCTTCAAGCTGGCCTGGCTGAAATAGCCCGCAATGATCAGGAAGTGGGTTTTCATGACCTCAGATCATGGTGCTCTGCTCCTCTTCCAGTGCTTGTCTGACGTTGGCCGGGGTGGAATGTACACCACTACCAGGATAATGATGGAAAACTCCCTCGGCAGTTAAAATGGACAAGACTTGACTGTTAAATGCTCCAGGTTGGATGAGCAGGATTGAGACAGAACTGCCACGTCGCTGTGCCACGGATAATTAATCATGAAGCACACTCTGCATCCTCTACTGTTTAAAGAGACTCTGCCCTCCTGTCGAATGGCGAATGGTGAAGCCCTCATGCTGGAGCTGAGCATTAACCCACTACATCCACATCAGTCACCCCCCACCCCACAGCTCCTCAGAACCCTTCATTCCCCCCTCCCCAGCACTGTCACTTCACTCTTACACAATTATAAAATTGCTTTTACATTTATTTTGTTATGCTTATTGTGTTTTTGTGCTGCATCAGATCCATGGTAACAATTACTTCATTCTTCTTTACACTTGTGCACTTAACAATGACAATAAACAATCTTTTAACCTTAAATGCCCCAAGCACTCCAGTCCTAATAACATAATTAAAATTTTCCTGCATCCTTTCCAGCTTAATGACATCCCTCCTACATTTGGGTGATCAGAACTGTGCACAATATTCCAAATGTGGTCTCACCAACATCTACCTTTATCTACAGATGTCCATCCAACCTCTACCTTTCTTCTCAACCCCCTCCACCTGCAGACTAACCTGTTCCCACTGACCCCTACACAGTTTAATTCCTCCCATTGCACTTATAAACCTCCCATTGAGAAAAATGGTGCTCCATCAGTTTAGGTGTGACTTGTCCCTTTAGATCAGAAGATATAGGAGCAGAATTTGGCCATTTGGCCCATTGAGTCTGCTTTTCATCATGGCTGATCCATTTTTCCTCTCAGCCCCAATCTCCTGCCTCACCCCCCCCCATATTCTTTCATGCCCTGACCAATCATGAATCTATTAATCTCTGCCTTAAGTATACATAAAGACTTGCCCTCCACAACTCCACAGCGATAAATTCCACAGATTCACCACTCTCTGGCTAAAGAAATTCCTCCTCATCTGTTCTAAATTGACACCCCTCTATTTTGACGCTGTATCCTCTGGTCTTAGACGCTCCCACAATAGCAAACATCCTTTCCACATCCATTCTATCAAGACCTTTCACCATTTGATACATTTCAATTAGATCATTCCTCATTCTTCTAAATTCCAGTGAATACTGTCGTGGTTCTTGAAATAACCAGGAGACGCAGAAGATTCTTCGTGAAGTTTAAGCCTTTATTTGCAAACAAAAGCTGAGACAATTAATGAGCGTGTCACTAATTGCCTCCCAAGTCTGGTTCACAGTATTCTTTATAGTAATTTCTTACCTCAGTTACATTAGAATAACCCGTCTCCTATCTCAGTTACATTAGCGTACCCGGTCTCCTATCTCAGTTACATTAGTGTACCCCGTCTCCTATCTCAGTTACATTAGCATACCCAGTCTCCTATCTCAGTTACATTAGTATACCCGGTCTCCTATCTCAGTAACATTAGTGTACCCTATCCGCTTGCAACGCTTATCACCAGCACATTAGCTTCTCGATTCACCACCAATATTTTTGCTCAGTAGCCCATACTTGCTCTAGTCTACTCCCTGGAACACGTGTCCCCCTTCCTGGCTTTGACTGGTCCCCATACCATCACACCACTTCACAATCCCGTCTACCACCGTTATCTCTACATGCTTACTTTCACTGTTAGCTACATTCTCAAGACACTGATGCATTCAATAGTACAGAGACAATACAGAGATTACATTCTGGTCAATAAATTGGATACATAGCAAATAGAAAACACAAGGCTGGCCACATAGTTCTGGCCATACAGCAAACGTTGCAACTTTATTCTCCAATAATACAAGCTCAGAGCCATCAAACGCTCTTCATGTGAGAAGCCGTTCAATCTTGGAATTATTTTCATGAACCTCCTTTGTACCTTCTCCTGTTTCAGCACATCCTTTCCAAGATAAGGGGCCCAAAACTGCTCACAATACTCCAAGTGAGGCCTCACCAGTGCTCTTGTGCGCATGCCACCTGCTCTGGAAGGGAGCCCAATGACCCATTTGAAGCTCTCCTTGCTGCATTAGCTCCTTAGCCACACACTTACCTGTACTGCCTTCCCATATCTTGCTCTGCTACCACGTGGCGAGAGTAATTCTGAGATTACAATCCTAGAGGTCCCACTTTTTAACTAGCTCCTTAAATCTCTTTGCATGATCCCATCTCCCTTCCTATGGTACCAACATAGACCAAGACCTCTGGCTGCTCCTCCTCTCTCAGAATGCCCTGTGCCCATTCAGAGACATCCTTGACCATGGCACCCAGACAGCCTTGCAACCATTTTAATGAAATGACAGTTATGTACTGTACAAAATCACCAGGGGTTTAAACAGGAAGGAGCAAAGAGGTTTGAGTAGCATAGGGTGCCAAAACTGCGAAACATTTATTTCTTATTCTGTACAAAAGACATGGAGAATCCCTTTCTTGAAATACTATAATGGTAAATCCATTACCTGAGTGTTGGGTTAATCAAGAACTCGATGACATACACTTAGAATGAGAGGGAAAAAGTTTAACAGGAAACAGAGCAACCTTCTCACCTTCATGGTGGTCATTATATGGAAAGAGCTAGAGGTAGAAATGGTTGATATAGACTCCTTAAATATATCTAAAAAGCACTCAAGACCATAAGACATTGGAACAGAATTAGGCTATTCCGCCCATTGAGTCTCCTCCACCATTTCATCATGACTGATCCATTTCCCTCTCAACCACAATGTCCTGCCTTCTCCCCATAATCTTCCATGCTCTAACTAATCAAGAACCTTTTAACCTCTGCCTTCAATGGGCCCAGTGACCCAGTCTCCATAGCTGCCTGTGACAACAAATTCCACAGATTCACCACCCCCTGACTAAAGAAATTCCTCGTCTCTGTTCTAAATGGACGTCCCTTTATTTTGAGGCTATGCCCTCTGCTCCCACCAAAGGAAACACCTTCCTCACATTCACTCAATCTAGGCCTTTCAACATTCAATAGGTTTCAATGAGATCCACCGCAACCCCACACACACACACACACACACACACACACACACACACACACACACACACACACACACACACACACACACACACCCCTATTCTTCTAAATTCCAGTGTGGACAAACCCAGAGCCTTCAATCACTGGGCACGATAACCCTTTCATTCCTGGAATCATTCTCGTGAACATCCTCTGAACCCTCTCCAATGCTAGCAGATCCTTTCTTAGATAAGGGGTCTAAAACTCCTCACAATACACCAAGAGAGACATCACCAATGCCTTTTACACACTCAGCATTACATCCTTGCTTTAATATTCTAATCCTCTTGAAATGAATGCTATCATTGCATTTGTCTTCCTCACCCCCAATTCAACCTGCAAATTAACCTTCAGGGAATCCTGCATAAGGACTCCCAAATCCCCTTTCACCTTGGATTTTTGAATTTTCTCCCCATTTAGAAAATAGTCAATGCTTTTATTCTTTCCACCAAAGTGCAAGACCAGATAATTCCCAACACTGTATTTAGTAATATTTACATCAATTGCTGTCAATTCTAAGTGGATATTTTATACAAGGACATATTGTATATTGTACTGCAAAATTACACTTTAGTCTGTTGAAGTTATATACAAAAGCCAGACTGAATCTTCAACAACTTGCATCTTTGTGCATCTAAATTATGGGCCAAACATTAAGAGTGCTTAGCCAATATTTAATTTACTCAAGGTGAACAGTTGGTACCTGTTAAATTTGAAAACTTACAACTAGCTTGAAACAATCACTTTATCCACACAGTGCAAATCACGAGATCTTTTAATATAAATTTTGCTTTAATATTAATTTTTGTCTTCTTCATTAGCATGTCAGTAGATAAGAGCAAATTTTAAATTTCCAGACATTCGATTTCCAAAAATTAAGTGTTGCAGAGAAATTTTTGAATTTCTCATTAAGTATGAACACTTTTCAAATAAAAGCTTGATACCTTTGTAAGTATATTGCCCAGTACATGATTAAACAAAGATAACAAGCAGGTGCTAAAGATTAATGAGTTGAATGAGCAGTTAAGGGCAGTGCCTTTAAGGGTCACCGCCGTGGCCGGAAGCCTGGCGGGAGAAAAGGAATCCCAGTCTGGCTGAACTGCAGAGGGATGAGGCCTCCTCCACCCAGCATCTTGTAGGCGAACATGCAGTCGCTAGAAAATAAAATTGACAATCTCAGGGCAAGGTTGCTGCATCAGAGGCAGATCTCAATTGTTTACTGTACCAAGACTTGGCTATCTGTGGACAGACAGGAAGGATTTACAATTTCAGGATGGATCAGACTGTGAACTCGTGTAAGGAAAAGGGTGGCAGCATCAATTACCTTTGGTGTACCAACCTGGCAGTTATATCAAACTCATGTTCCCCTGACTTGGAACACCTATCTGATTGCAGTTTATATACCACCAGTGGCCGGCTATAAGAAATCACTTGCGACACTGCACGATATCATCTGTAGACAAGAAACAACCAATCACAACACATTTCAAATTGGAGTCACTGTCTTCAACCAGGCCTGTATGAAGAAAACCCTGCCCGGTTATCACCAGCATATAGCCTGTAGCACCAGAGGTCCCAACATACTAAACCACTGGTACACTAGGATCAGGAATGCCTATCAGTCCTTTCCGAGGCCTCATTTTGTCAAATCGGACCACTTGGCTGTCCTCCCACTACCTACATACAGATAGAGACGAAAGAGCAAGGTTCAAGAGATCAAGACGACTAAAAGGTGGTTGCAGGAGGCAGAGGAACGGTTACAGGATTGCCTTGAGCCAGTGGACTGGACGTGTTCAAGCACTCCTCTGAGGATCTGCATGACTACACCAGGACTGTAGCAGACTTTATTAAAACTGCCGTGGATGACTGTTTCCCCATGAAATTGTTCGGAGTTTCCCCCAATCAGAAGCCCTGAATGAACCATGAAATCCGAAATTTGCTGAGGGCCAGGTCAGAGGCATTCAAGTCTGGAAATCAACAATGCTGCAAGAGTGCAGGTATGATCTTTGGAAGCCACCTCATGGCTGAAGTAGATATTCTGTACTATTCCAGAATTGGCAAGGGATGCTCAACACCTGTGGCAGGATGTGAAGTAGTTCATTTTGGTGGGTCAAATATGATGGCAGAATATAGTATTAATGATAAGACTCTTGGCAGTGTGGAGGATCAGAGGGGTCTTGGAGTCCGAGTCCATAGGACACTAAAAGCTGCTACGCAGGTTGACTCTGTGGTTAAGAAGGCATACACTGTATTGGCCTTCATCAATCATGGGATTGAGTTTAGGAGCTGGGAGGTAATGTTACAGCTGTATAGGACCCTGGTCAGACCCCACTTGGAGTACTGTGCTCAGTTCTGGTCGTCTCTCTACAGGAGAGATGTGAAAGCCAAAGACAGGGTGCAGATGAGATTTACAAGGATGTTGCCTGGATTGTGAAGAATGCCTTATGAAAACAGGTTGAATGAACTTGGCCTTTTCTCCTTGGAGCGATGGAGGATGAGAGGTGACCTGATAGAGGTGTACAAGATGATTGAGGCATTGATCATGTGGATAGTCAGAGGCTTTTTGCCCCAGGGCTAAAATGGCTAGCACGAGAGAGCACAGATTTAAGGTGTTTGTTAGTAGGTACAGAGGAGATGTCAGAGGTAAGTTTTTTTTTTACGCAGAGAGTGGTGAGGGCGTGGAATAGGCTGCTGGCAACAGTGGTGGAGGCGGATACAATAGGGTCTTTTAAGAGACTCCTGGATAGGTACATGGAGCTTAGAAAACTAGAGGCCTATGGGTAACCTGAGGCAATTTCTAAGGCAAGGACATGTTTGTTGGCCTAGATTCCTGTATTGTGCTGTAGGTTTTCTATGTTTCTATGAATGCCATAACCTCCTATAAAGTTAAATCGAGTAACATAGCAGACAGCAAAGCTTTGCTTCCAGATGAACCCAGTGCTCACTTTGACTGACAGAACATGGAGAAACCAGCGCACACCTTTGGGTCTTAGTATCTGAAGATGACATGCAGGCTGCCTTCAAAAGGGTGAATCCAAGGAAAGCATCTGGTCCGGACAGGGTGCCTGTCCAAGTGCTGAAGACCTGTGCTGATATATTTGGGGATATCTTCAGCCTCTCGCTTTGGCACTGTGTGGTTCCCAACTGTTTCAAGCAGGCTTCAATCATACCAGTGTTCAAGAAGAGCGTGGTAACCTGCCTGAAGGACCATCGTCCAGTTGCACTTGCATCCACAGTCACGCAGTGTTTTGAGAGGCTAGTGATGAAACATATCAACTCTTGTCTGAGTGATGATGTGGATCTGCCTACCAGAGTAATTGGTCCACAGCAGATGTCATCCCATTGGCCCTTTACACCCCTGGAACATCTGGACAGCAAAGATGCATACAAATGGATGCTTTTTATCAATTACAGCTCGGCATTTAATACCATCATCCCCTCAAAACTAATCAGTAAGCTTCAAGATCTGGACTTGAAAACTTCAAAACCTCCTTGTACAACTGGATCCTGGATTTCCTCATTTGCCCAGTCAGTTTGGATTGGCAAAAACATCTCCTCCGCAATCTCCACCAGCACAAGTGCACCAAACTCTTCTTAGGCACTGGTATGATTGAAGCCTGCTCTACTCACTTTGTACCTATGACTGTATGGCTAAGCACAGCTCCAACACTATATTTGAGTTTACTGATAACACCACTGTTGTGGGCCGTATCAAAGGGGTGATGAATCAGCACACAGAAGGAATATTGAAAATTTGGCTGAGTGGTGTCAGAACAACAACATCTCACTCAATGTCAGCAAGACCAAGGAACTGATTGTAGACTTCAGGAGTAGGAAACCAGAGGTCCAGGAGCCAGCCCTCATTGGAGGATCAGAGGTGGAGAGGGGCAGTAACTTTAAATTCCTGAATGTTACTATATTAGAGGGCCTGTCCTGGACCCATCAAATAAATGTAATTGCGAAGAAAGCATGACAGTGCCTCTACTTCCTTAGGAGTCTGCAGAGATGCAGCATGACATCAAAAACATTGACAAACTTCTGTAGAGGTACAGTGGAGAGTATTGGCTGGCTACATCAAGGCCTGGGAAGGGAATACCAATGCCCTTGAATGGAAAATCCTACAAAAAGTAGTGGATTCAGACCTGTACATCACAGGTAAAGCCTTCCCAATCACTGAGCACGTCTACATGAAACGCTGTTATAGGAAAGCAGCATCTGCCATCAAAGATCCTTCCCACACAGGCCAGGCTCTTTTCCCACTGCTGCAATCAGGGAGGTGGTACAAGGGCCTCAGGACTCGCACCACCAGGTTCATGAACAGTTACTACCCCTCACCCATCAGGCTCACGAGCAGTTACTACCCCTCAACCATCAGACTCACGAACAGTTACTACCCCTCACCCATCAGGTTCACGAACAGTTACTACCCCTCACCCATCAGGCTCACGAACAGTTACTACCCCTCACCCATCAGGTTCACGAACAGTTACTACCCCTCACCCATCAGGCTCACCAACAGTTACTACCCCTCAACCATCAGGCTCACAAACAGTTACTACCCCTCAACCATCAGACTCACGAACAGTTACTACCCCTCACCCATCAGGTTCACGAACAGTTACTACCCCTCACCCATCAGGCTCACGAACAGTTACTACCCCTCACCCATCAGGTTCACGAACAGTTACTACCCCTCACCCATCAGGCTCACCAACAGTTACTACCCCTCAACCATCAGGCTCACAAACAGTTACTACCCCTCAATCATCAGACTCACGAACAGTTACTACCCCTCACCCACCAGGTTCACGAACAGTTACTACCCCTCACCCACCAGGTTCACGAGCAGTTACTACCCCTCACCCACCAGGCTCATGAACAGTTACTACCCCTCACCCACCAGGTTCATGAACAGTTACTACCCCTCACCCATCAGGTTCACGAACAGTTACTACCCCTCACCCATCAGGCTCACGAACAGTTACTACCCCTCACCCATCAGGTTCACGAACAGTTACTACCCCTCACCCATCAGGCTCACCAACAGTTACTACCCCTCAACCATCAGGCTCACGAACAGTTACTACCCCTCAATCATCAGACTCACGAGCAGTTACTACCCCTCACCCATCAGGCTCACGAACAGTTACTACCCCTCACCCATCAGGTTCACGAGCAGTTACTACCCCTCACCCACCAGGCTCACGAACAGTTACTACCCCTCAACCATCAGGCTCACGAACAGTTACTACCCCTCAATCATCAGACTCACGAACAGTTACTACCCCTCACCCACCAGGTTCACGAGCAGTTACTACCCCTCACCCACCAGGTTCACGAACAGTTACTACCCCTCACCCACCAGGTTCACGAGCAGTTACTACCCCTCACCCACCAGGCTCATGAACAGTTACTACCCCTCACCCACCAGGCTCATGAACAGTTACTACCCCTCACCCACCAGGTTCATGAACAGTTACTACCCCTCACCCACCAGGCTCATGAACAGTTACTACCCCTCACCCACCAGGTTCATGAACAAGAGGATAACTACACTCATCTATTGATATGTTCTCACAACCAATGATCCTCACTTTAAGGACTTTTCATCTTGTTATTTCCATGCTCTCATTATTTATTGCTATTCACATTTGCACAGTTTGTTGTCTTCTATGCTCTGCTTGATCTTTCATTGATCTTGTTATAGTTCTATATATTCTATAGATTTGCTGAGTATTCCCGCAGGAAAAATCAAGAAAGAATCTCACGGTTGTATGTGGTATCGTATATGTACTCTGATAATAAGATATTCTTTGAACTTTGAATGAACTAAACTGATTATCTGAAACAGAACCAGGTGTAGAAGGAATCAAACGCGGCCAAGTACAACCAAACTAAAAGGTGAGGTTGCGGCAGATGTGACAATTTAACCTTCAAATCATCAGTTCTTACAGCATGGTGACAGTGAGCATAGCAACAAGACTCAAGGTGGTCACCAGCAAGGTCTCTCCAAGCAGAAATTCCATAGCAGCCAGGACTTCCAAGCTGTTCTGTCGAAGCTCTTCTGAAGAAGCACAAAGAAATGGGCAAAGCTGAGGGCCAAAAACAGAGTGATCAGCCACAGAAATTGAGTGCAGCAGATGAAAGATACAAAGTTACATCCCTTCTAAATTGGGAGAAGTCCAGAATTGCGATCAGCTCTGAACTCACCGAAACCACCGGAACCCAAATACACCCCTTTACGGGCCAAAGTCTTACCGGAAGTAGTGTTCATGGAAGAGGTCCTACCAACGTGGAAACAAAGTCAAGAGACACACAGACTGGGGTTCTGAACAATGGCAGCAAGTGCTCTGCACTGATGAGTCAAAATTTGAAGTTTTTGGCTCAAACAGGAGGCAGTTTGTCCGTAGAAGAGCTGGAGAATGCTTTGTGGATGAGTGTCTGCAGCCAACAGTGAACACCTGAGTTTTCTTCAGGTTTGAGGCTGCATTTCTGCAAAAGCACTGGGTGATGTCATCAGAATTAATGCGATCATCAATGCTGAGGAATACAAGCAGATCCTCATCCATCAGGGAGGCATCTGGTCAGTCGCAACTTCATTCTGCAGCAGGACAATGACCCCAAACACATGGCCAAGGTCCTAAAGAGTTATCTTCAGCAAAAAGAACAAGCAGTTCTACAAAAGATGGTCTGGCCTCCACAGAGCCCTGATCTCAACATCATTGATGCTGTCGGAGATTACCTGGGGAAACAGACGCAAGTAAAACTGCCTAAAGTCTGAAGAACTGTGGCAAGTTCTCCAAGATGCTTGGAACAACCTACCAACCAATTTTCTTAGAAAACTGCATGACTGTGTATCTATGAGAATTGATGCAGTTTTAAAGGCAAAGGGTGGTCACGCCAAATATTAAGTTTAGTTTTTAAGTTCACTGCTCTTTATAGTAAATTTTTTGATATTTAGGTTTTCATTTCATTTTTGAAGGCATCTTCGCATTACAGATTTTTTACATGTGCTTGAGCCTTTACACAATACTGTAGATACAAGATTATTTTGTTCTGTAATAAACAGGATATACCTGGTCAGTTTTCCAGAAAAATCAGGTAGGTGTCAGTGTCATAATAATAATGGAACGGCCTGGCAGGAGGCATAATTCTATGGTGATATCTGAACCCACAGTACTGTACATCAACTTACAAATATGTACACCTAGCTACACAAGAGGAAATGTTCAAAATAATGTCCAAGACAACCACATGGCATCCAAACATATGCAAAAACAAAAAAGATATCCATTTTCATCCTAAATTCATTTGTGTGCATAATCCTTCCAAACATAGCAAAGGTGTTTCATAAATAAATAGTTGAACCAATAGTCATTTTTACCGCTGAGTCATTTATCTATGTTAGCTCGAACTGGTCCACAAGAATAAATGGATAGATGTACTTACTCAATATATGAGTTGGATATTTTTTGTTCTCCTTTTGTAATGAATTACCCAATCACAACTGAGTTTTATTTACACATACACACCACTTGTGCGAGCACAAGTGCCTGAACATATGGCTAGTGGTAGTGATAGAGGGTGATGCATTTGGGACATTTAAGACACTCCAAGGTAGGCATACAGATGAAAGAAAAATGGAGGCATATGGGCTAAATAGGAGGAAGAGTTAGATTGATTAAGGCGTATGTTTATTTAGTTTGGCACAACGCAATAGGCCAAATGGCCCATGCTATGCTGCACTGTTCTAAATTCTATGTAATAGTGTCACTAGTTTGTTCTCCTTAGGAACTTTGTCTTTTCATTCTCAATGGTATTGCTTCCACTCACTTCAAGCCATCTAGCCCACATTTCCTTCTTTTAACAAAAACTCAATTAGTCTCACTCAAGACTTATCCGTAGTCTGGAAATTTCCACCGTACCATACAAAAGAAAAAATAACCTCAAATATTCAAATACTTAATAAAATCATTGGGACAGGTTTATGGAAAGGAAAAGTTCAGGCTGTGGTAGTTAATAGGTCACACCTGATATCACACAGTTAACCACTCCCATATGGATGGAGTTCACGTACCGTACAGGCAGAGTCATTAATAAACTTCAGTTGAAGCTCCTGCAAGGCTCATGTTTGTTGTCTTTTTGTACTCTTCCTCAATATCAAACACAACATGGTGTTAGAAGTGTATGATCATTTATGAATTCATGCTATGGACTAAGTGAGATCCCCAACGAGAAAGGGTGTTTTTGTTCGCATATTTCTCAGAAAAATATCTGCTCACATATATCTATGAAAAATATCTGTCTACACTAGTATGCTAGTTTGATTGCACCGTGGAAAATGAGCTGAGAACTGGCAAGAGCTGCCAGGCGATGCCTTCAAGCTACACCCAAAAGTGGATTCACTGTAATAACCTGTGGGCTACTAGCCTGGGGAAGTGCACAGAGACACAAACACAACAGAGAAGAAAGTCAAACTCTCAGGGAGAGAAAAGATTACTTTTGTAGTCCAAATAAATAAAATAATAAGCAAACAAACAGGAAAATAGAGCAAATACCTTCAGTACCTACATCTACTTACTTAATAAAGCCCTCCCCCACCCCCGAAGACATTTGATTTCTCTAAAGCAGGGGACTTTGAAAGATGGCTCAGATCTTTGAGACATCTCACAGGCCTCAGAAGAGCATCAAGTAAGCACACTGATATACTACACGGGTGACAAAGCAGATGACATAGCGGTGGCTTATGAATGACAGATGCTCAGAAAAACGTACAAAGCAGTGCAAAACAAATTCAAAAACTATTTCACAGGAAAGCAAAATGTGATACATGTGGGGGCAAAGTTCAACTCCCGAAAACAGGAGCCAGATGAAAGAGTAAATAACTTCCTCACAGCATTGTATATCCTGTCAGACAACTGTGCACATGGAAATCTGAGAGATGAGCTAATTAGAGACAGGATTGTTGTCAGGCTACTAGACTCCAAATTGTCAGAGAGATTTCTGTTGCAGGCAAATCTCACATAAGAGAAAGCTATTAGTATGGTCATCAGCAACAGGTAGAACTCAGATACAAAAAATGATGCGGAGGTAAAGCTAGAAGCTGTACAAAAACAGAAAAGGTGCAGTTAGAAAGTCTATAAAAAGAGGTGACAGTAGAGCTCAACTCAAACAAAATTGACAAGCAAAACAGAGAGCAGGCAAAATGTCCAAGTACAGGATATGCCACAAGTTGCCATTCTACATCATGGAGCTCTGACCAGCAAAACAAGTGAAATTCCACCAGTGCAATAGAGTTGGCCATTATAAAAGCCAGTGACACTCAGAAACAGTTCTTCAGGAGATCAAAGAAGACCATGATTCAGACAAGGAGAGTGCTTTCCATGGGGTTCTAGATTCAAATAACAAGGCTGGTATACTATGATTCAGTTGCAAACTGAGGCAGTGACGTTCAAAGCAAACACTGGGTCAGATGTCTGTTCACAAAACTGGTGAAGAAAACAGGCATTGCGCTAAACCCGATGAAGAAAGTGCTCACGGGCCAGGGAAACGCAAGCTGAGTGTGAAAGGAATGTTTGCTACTTTCATCCATTAAAATGAGAAACAGTTAAAAGAGGATTGTTCAAGATCACTTCTCACCACTACTGGGACAACACGCCATTGAAAAGCTGAACCTCATTGCAAGATTGGTTTCCCTGAACAATGTTCACCGGCAGAAGTACCTGGAGTTGTTCACAGGCCTGGGGGTACTGAACAAAGAGTACGTCATCCTACTGATGTCCGCAGTGAGGCGGACCACCAGTCCCGTTGATGAACAAAGCCAAAGTTGAAAGTTAGAGCATGAAGTTGATTGACTTCATAACTAGAGTGGATGGACCTACTGACTAGTGTGCAGTCATTGTTCCTGTACCCAGGCCAGGTGGTACACTGAGGATCCGTGTTGAATTAACAAAATTGAATAATGCAGTGAAGTAGGAGAAGTTTATTCTTCCCTCTGATGAGCACATATTGGGTATGCTGGGTGGAACAAAGTTCTTCACCAAGCTAGATACAAACTCAGGGCTCTGGCAGATCCATTTAGCTCCTGATTCACAGAAGCTCACAAACTTTATCGTACCATATGGACACTATGCCTTCAAGAGACTCCCTTTTGGCATCTCATTGGCCCCTGAACACTTTTGGATGAGGATGAACCAAATTTCGGAGGGACTGGAAGGAATAGTCTGCCACATGGACAATATGCTCATCATTGGAGGAACATGACAAAAGAGTGGAAGCTGCCTTGGAGAATCTGAAACAGGCTGGAATCAACCTGAACAAAAAGAAATGTGAATTTTCATAGATGGAGGTGAGGCTCTTACACCATCAACTGTCTTTTGAGGGAGTGCAACCAGATTCAGACAAATTCCCAGGGGTTTGGAACATGAAACAACCAACGAATGTATCAGAGATCTGCAGTTTCCTTGGCATGGTAAACCAGTTGGGAAAGTTTATTTCAAATTGGGCAGAGAAAACAAAGCTACTATGTGACCTCCTCTCCCAGAGAAATGTTTGGGCCTGGGACATACCACAGGAGAATTCATTCTCATCACTTAAAGCAGAGCTTATCTCACCACCGTCATTGGTGTTCTTTGGTCGGAAGAAACCAAGGTCTCAGCAGATGTCTCTTCCTTTGGCCAAGGAGCAGTACTCATGCAAAACTACAACAGTGTATGGAATCCAGTGGTGCGTGCATCAAGAGCACCGACTCCTGCAGAACAGCATTACACCCAAATTGAAAAGGAGATGCTGGCTCTTGTGTGGGATTGTGAACACTTCAGCTGCTTCTTGTTAGGCACTAAATTCCTCCTTGAAGCAGATCACAGGCCGCTTGTCAGACTCCTCAGCTCGAAACACTTGGATAACTTACCTAGACGTCTGCATAGATTCAGAATTAGGCTTATGCAATACTTTTATGACATTGAACATATGCCCAGCAAATCTTTCACAACAGCAGACACTCTGTCGAGAATGTCATGCAGACATAAGCAGATGGGAGCCTGCAATGCCCTCTTTAAAGATACCAACAACTACTTAGCTCAGGTACATGAAAGCTTTCCTGCATCACAGAGTAAACTGGACGAAGTTCACACTTTTAATTGAAAAGGGACCAAATAAGCAGCAAAGTCATGCAATACTCCAAGCACGGATGGCCAGCTGTTCCAAAAGGAGCTCACAAACTCGGACCTTACTGGCTCGTAAGAGACACGCTCACCATTCCTGATGGTTTGCCGCTAAAGGGCAGTCAAATCCACCAAGGACAGCAAGGCATCGAAAAATGCCACCTAAAAGCGAGGCAATCCATGTGGTGGCTTGGTCTGAGCACACAGCTGGGAGATTATGTAAAGTAATGTGAAGCCTTCGGAAAACTACACAAAAATCATGCTGAACCTCTATCCTACAGTACTCCCAGACTTTCCACGGCAAATTGCAGGCACAGACATTCGAGCTAAAAAGAGACAAGTATCTTCTCACTGTAGGTTACTACTTATGGAATATTGAGGAGTCTAAGCTGTCCTCTACATCCTCAGCAGCAGTTATATAGAAATATTGAGAAGTTAGGGGATTGAGAAGCTTCTAAAAACCAACAGAAGGCAACTAAAAAAAGTTATTAAGAAGGAAAAGATGGAATACGAAAGTAAGCTGGCCAATAATATTAAAGAGGATACCAAACGTCTCTTCAGATATATAAAGTGTGAAAGAGAGGTGAGAGTGGATATTGGACTGCCGGAAAACAGTGCAAAAGAGAGTAATGGGGACGAGGAAATGGCAGATGAATTTTGCATCAGTCTTCACTGTGGAAGACACTAGCAGTGTGGTGGAAGTTCCAGAGTGTCAGGGGTCAGGAAGTGCATGAAGTTGCCATACTTGGGAGAAGGATCTTGGGAAACTGTAAGGTCTAAAGGTAGATACTGTAAGTCACCTGGGCCCAGATGGTGTACACCCCAGAGTTCTGACAGGGGTGGCTGAAGAGATTGTGGAGGTATTAGTAATGATCTTTCAAAAATCAGTAGATTCTGGAATGTTCTGGAAGACTGCAAAGTTGCAAATGTCACTCCACTCTTCAAGAAGGGAGAGAAACAGAAGAAAGGAAATTATAGACCAGTTAGTCTGACCTTAGTGGTTGGGAAGATGTTGGAGCCCATTGTTAAGGATGTGGTTTCAGGGTACTTGGAGACACATGATATAATAGGCTGTAGTTAGCAAGGTTAACCTGATGAGCCAAATGGCTTAATTCTGCTCCTATATCTTACGGTCTTAATAGGCTATTCCTATATCACACAGTTAGCCATTCCTACATGGGAGGAGTTCACATACTGTACAAGCAGAATTATCAATAAAGTTCAGTTGAAGATCCCACATGGCTGGCTTCCTGCACTCTCTCTCAATATCAAACACAACAGTTCAGAGGGACACAAGCCAAACTCGGACAAAAGGGAGTAGCTTAGAGAGGAATCTGGGTCAACATGGATCAGTAGGGCTGAAGGGCCTGTTTGCATGTTGTATGATTCTATGACCCGGCTAAAAAGGGAGGAGGGCAAACATGATGTGGTGAGCCAACTGACTAAGCACCAGGGATTCCAAAGAGTCAGACAGCAGATTATCAGAGTATTCTTGTGCTATAACTCAGAATCTCCAATTTAAGAACCTCCAATCACAGATCATGGTTAGAAGGCTTGCTGCTATCTCCTTATGATCAGTAACCTGGGTTTGATCCCAAGCTGCTCCGTTTGGAGTTTGCATGTTCTCCCCGTGACTGTATGGGTTTCCTCCGGATTCCTCCCACATCCCGGGTTGGTAAGTGAATTACTCATTGAATTGAAGAGCCTTTTCCCATAATATATGATTGTATGGCTCCAGTATGCTTTCTAAGGTGGGCAAATACTGAATCTAACGGACTGACTATCCAGATATTTTACAACGCAAGATTGTGGAGCATTTTGCACCCAACTTCTGATAACTATCAGAGGACATGGGAGTGGGTGGTCAAAGTCAAAGTAAATTTATTATCAAAGTACATGTTGCCATTTAATTTTCTTGCAGACATTTACAGCAAAACAAAGAAATACAATGGAATTTATGAGAAACTACATATATATGTTTAATAAGAGGGATCTCGCAGAATTTCTACATTTCAAAGTACTACTTGACTATGTCTGTAATTTCATGTTTTTCATAGTTTTCTAAACTTCAAGCAATCACATTGTAAACTAATGGGAAATAGAAGGTTGCAAAAGTTTAATAAATTTCTTTTTATTATTGACCTAGATCTTACAGGGAAAACTAAATATCTGCTAAACCTAAAGATGTCTTCCTGAAATTGAAGTCTGCAAGAAGAGGTGGGGAGTGAGTGGCAACTTGTATATCGCTAGGGCTATAAACAAGCAATAATGGAATGGCAGAGCAGACTCGATGGGCCGAATGGCTTAACTCTATGCCTACGTCATAAGCCTTATGAGAATAGGATGTGTGGACTAGGCCTTTTCTCCTAGGAGTGACGGAGGATGAGGGGTGACTTGATAAAGGTGTACAAGATAATCAGAGGCATTAATTGCATGGATAGTCAGAGACATTTCCCCAGGGCCAAAATGGCTAGCACGAGAGGGCATAGTTTTAAGGTGTTTGGAAGCAGGTACAGAGAAGATGTCAGGAGTAAGTTTTTTTTTTACACAGAGAGAGGTGAGTGTGTGGAATGAGCTGCCGGCAGCGGTGGTGGAGGCGGAAACGATAGGGTCTTTTAAGAGACTCCTGGATGGGTACATGGAGCTTAGAAAAATAGATGGCTATGGGTAAGCCTAGGTAGTTCTAAGGTAGGGACATGTTCAGCACAGCTTTGTGGGCCAAAGGGCCTGTATTGTGCTGTAGGTTTTCTATGTTTCTATATGGCTTTGTAAACAAAGACCGACAAACAACTAATGTGCAAATGAAACCAAACCGTGTCATTAAAAATAATGAAATAATACTGAGAACTAGCGTCATTGACTCCATGAAAGTGAGTCAGTAGGTAGCAGAATCAGTTTGGAGCTCATCAACGTTTAATCAGCACTCACAGCCAGAATGCTCCTCCTCTGCCATTCCAACGCAGGTTACACTTGGGCCAAACCAAACCTTTTGAACCCAGAAGCAAGATAATTAGTGACCCTGTTTCCCTGTTTTGTGATGGCTTCCTAATTCCAAACCACACTGGAGTAAGAAAAGAAATGATTGTAGCGGGAAGATCAATCCCAAAACAAAGTTTTAAATAGCAGGCCAATGCGTAAAACAAGGAGGTAGGAGAGGAAGGATGATTTAATAAATGTAAAATATCTTCTGATTTAGGAATCATAACACTGATCATTAATAAACTAACATTGACAACTTGATCTACACTTATAAATCTGAACATTGATTTCTCCCCTCCCCTTTCTTTCTTTTTCCATTCCCAATTCTGGTTACCCTCTTACCCCTTCTCTTCTTGCCTCCTTCTGGTTCCCTTCCTCCTCTTTCTTCCATGGTAGGTTGTCCTCTCCTGTCAGATTCCTTCTTCTTCAGCCCTTTACCTCTTCCATCTATCGCCTTCCAGTTTCTTACTTCAACCCACCCACTTTCACCTCACTTCATCTCACCTTATCACCTGCCAGCTTGTACTCCTTCCCCTCTCCCACCTACTTATTCCAGCTTCTTCACCCTTCCTTTCCAGTCCTGATGAAAGGTCTCGGCACAAAATGTCAATTGTTTGTTGATGTTCCCTGACATAGATGCTGAGTTCCTCCAGCATTTTGGGTGTGTTGCTTTAGATTTCCAGTATCTGCAGAATCTCTTAAGTCTATTGATGTTTATCCGATGTGCCAATTGATTTATAGAACTGTTCATTTCAAAGTCACAAAGTCCCAACAACTTGGTCCATGGAGAATCCTGCATAAAGGAGTTAACGCTGTACTGCAGTGCTCCAGGCTGTTAATCGGAGTTCAGGCACCACGTGTTTCTATAAAGAAACCAATCCTCTTAAAATAAGCTGCCCTTGGTTTCAAGCTTAAAGTCTGCTGTATATTGCAGATAAAGATAATTAACAGAACTAAACAGTTGAAGACAAATGTTAAAAAGAGAAAAGAATTAGAGATCCCTTGAGAGTTACAGAATCGTCAATGACATACTGAAGCACCATCAATAACTCACTCTGAGACGTAAAGGCGAGATATCGGCTTTTATTGGCTGGAAGAAGGAACAAGCAGTGAGTGACCACCATACTACATCCTGGAGACTGAGAGGCTGGGCTCAGGCCTCAATCGCCCTTACACAGGGGTCCGTGGGAGGAGCCACAGGAGCAGCCAGCAGGGGGGCGTGTCCAGACAGGTACACGCAGCCCACCACACATAGTGACCACTGAACATTACACAAAACCTGTCAGGTAAAGTTTGCTCTGTAATAGAATCTAATGTCAAAAGGAGACAGAAATTTCATTTGCTAAATGTATTTATTTAAAGTGACATCAACTTGTACCTCATCTTGCTGGCCAGGTAATTGTAGTTACTGGTGTACTCCTAGCAAATCAGAGGAGAGCTCTAATTAGTTAGATACAGTATTTCAGATCAAACTGTCTCAGTTATGGAATGGTATCACAGCATCCACTTTAGCCCTGGTGTTTTCACTGTGACCGCTCCTTACTGGCTATTAGTTTATATCCCAGAGTTTCCCAAGAACAGAAAACTATCTCTACTACAGCTGTGTTCCGGAGTAAATGAGAGGAGGGACACAGAGGGCAGCTAGCTCCCTGTACCTCTGTAAAGGGTAAATGAGAGTAGTAATGCAGAAGGCAGCCAGCTCCCTGTACCGTTGTAAAGAGCTTTCAAATGTGGTTGAAAAATAACAGACAACAAAATGTATCTTTAAATTGCAGTACTGATACGAAATCTATTCATTCAAACACTTCGAAGTATTTCTATAATAAAGACCAAAGTAGTGAGATTTTATACAAGTAAAATAATTATCCAGGAGGGTTTAATCAACAATTTACTCAAAGGATTCCAACAAAACTCTAATTAACAAGATATGACCAAGGCAGTTTCCAACTAACTTGAACTGCCATCGTAAAAACAGATCAAATTTGAAAATGCTTGTGATATCCCTATAGGTTTATTTGGAAGATTGCTCCACAGTGAAAATTTATACAATTGCTCAGATGCACTAGAATGTTTGTAACACTTTACAATTACAACATAGAAACAAAACAGCACAGTACAGGCCCTTCAGCCCATGATGTTGTGCTGATCTTTTACCTACTCTAAGATAAATTCACCCTTCCCTCCTACATAACTCTCCATCCTTGTAGCACCCACATGCCTATCTAAGAGTTTCTTAAAAGCCCCTCATGCATCTGCCTCTACCATCATCCTCGGTAGGGCGTTCCACCACATTCTGTGTAAAGAACTTACCTCTGATAATCTCCCCCCCCCCCCCCCCCAACTATACTTTCCTCCAATCACCTTAAAATTATGCCCTCAATATTAGCTTTTTCCATCCTGGGAAAAAGTCTCTGGCCATCCACTCGATCTACACTCAGTGACCACCTAATTAGATAAATTATACACCTGCTCGCTAATGCAAATATCTAATTATGTGGCAGCAACTCAATGCATAAAAGTATGCAAACATGGTCAAGAGGTTCAGTTATTATTCAGAGCAAACAGCGAAGCAAGCCCCTTCAGGAAGGGCAAGTCGTGGGAACACAAACCAACCCTCAGAGGGGTCAGAAGCGGAGAGAGTGATCAATTTCAAATTCCTGGGTGTCAAGATCTCTGAGAATCTAACCTGGTCCCAACATATCAATGCAGCTATAAAGGAGGCAAGGCAGTGGCTATATTTCATTTAAAGTTTGAAGAGAGTTGGTTTGTCACCTAAAACACTCAAAAACTTCTATAAATGTACCGCTTCTAACAGGCCGCATCACTGTCTGGTAAGGGGTGGAGAGGTGGGATTGTGGTACTACTGCACAGGACCGAAAGGAGATGCAGAAAGTTGTAAAATTAATCAGCTCCATCTTGGTTTCTAGCCTCCATAGTATCCAAGACATCCCTCAAAGAGCAGTGCCTCAGAAAGGCAGCGTCCACCATTAAGGACCCCCACCACCCAGGACATGCCCTCTTCTCATTGTTACTATCAAGAAGGGGGTACAGAAGCCTGAAGGCATACACTCAGTGATTCTACAACATCATCTTCCCCTCTGGCATCCAATTCCTAAATGGACATTGAACCCATGTGCACTACCTCACTTTTTTTTAAAAAGTATATATTATTTGTGTTTTGCACTATTTTTAATCTATTTAATATATAAATATACTTATTTTTTCTCTTTCGATATTATCTGTACTGCATTGAACTGCTGCTGCTGTTGACAAATAAACCCGATTCTGATTCGGAATGGGGAAGTAATGTGTCCCAAGTGACTTCGACCGTGGAATGACAGGGTGGTTTGAGCATCTCCTGGGATTTTCATTCACAATGGTCTCTCAGATTTACAGGGAATGGTGAGGAAAATAAAAATCATCCAGTGAGTGGCAGTTCTGTGGGCAAAGACATTTTGTTAATGAAAGAAATGAGAGGAGAATGGCCGGTGGTTCAAGCTGACATTAACTCAAACAACCAGGTGTTACAAGGTGTAGACGAGCATCTCTGAATGCCTTGTACCTTGAAGTCAAAGGACTACAGCAACAGAAGACCACATATACTCAGTGGCCACTTTATTAGGTACCTCCTGTAATCAAGTGACCACTGCGTATATGCCTATTATCTTCTACACCTCTATCAAATCGCCTCTCACCCTCCTTTACCATAATTACTTCTGCACTGACATCAGTCTGTGAAAAACATCTATCAATCCAAAAGGAATCTATTAAAATTACATAAAGAATAGCATCTATTTACTTGATGTATTTAACAATAATATTGTTACACTACTTGTGCAATGAGTTTTTTTTTAAACTAGCAAAATACCTACCGTAAAATTGTTTCCTGGTATCATTTGCAAGTTGGACAGCAAGTGTTAAACCGATTCCGGACGAGCATCCAGTGATCAGCACAACCTTTTGCCCAGCGCTTGCCATTGTTACTCCAGCTGCGGGGAGAGAGAATAACGAGGAGTTTGTAGACTCAGACAAAGCTCATCAGTCACATTGCCACAGCGAGCTGTTAATAAATATGCAGGCATTGTGTAATCTACCAGGCTAAGATTTGTGCAGTCTTAACATTAGCTAATGCTGCTTAATCTTAAACAGAAATTAAAAATACAGCAACTTTCACAACCACAGAATATCCCAAAAAAATATTATGTCATACTCACAGCTTTTGAGGTGTAGTCAAGGTTGTACCATTATAAACACAGCAGATGACATACATACAGAACATTTCCATAAAGGTTCAATAGTAAAGCCATGGAATTCTAGTATGGAGGTACTGAGTGAAGACTCCCCCCCCCCCGCCCCCCCAAGGACTCTGGAACTCCGTACCATTCTCCAGATGAGTGTCATAGAATCTCTTTCATCTACTAATTGTCTTCAAGTTCTACTCAAATTATCCCTCCTCAGGTAGTGCCGAACAGACTGAATGTGTCATGTGTTGAGCCTAATAGAGATTAGTTGTTAACCCTATTACAGGATGCTTATCCTGACTCACATATGCAAAGACTACTTCCAAGCTGCAGTTTGATTGTACTCTGAAAAGGGGAATAAGATGGGAATCATGAAGAAGCTGTGATCAATGTTCCCTCTAAGGTGTACGTGCACACATCTTTTGCTACTTGCGCACAAAGGAACTTAAACTGCGCACAAAGGGTTGTCACCCTCTAATTTGTTGGCACGTTGAGTATATTTCATGATTGAACACAACCACATTTCCTTTTCCAGTTGACAGCGTGGAGTTTGCAATGATTTGTCTGCAGATTTTAGAATTGGCTTATTTATACTGTTTTTATTCAGTGCACACATATTGTCACTGGGCAAAAAAATTTGCACAGCACAAGATTTTTGCGCACACTGGACATTACAAATTAAAGGGAACATTGGGATTTATTAAGGAATCAATTAGATTATTCAACCACTGGTGACCACCCAAGAGACCCATTTCAGTCAGGTGACACTAAATTAACTCACCATCATTCCCATCGATCCAACTATGTTAAGCCTTTGTTGCAATAAATGATTTGTATTGCCTGTGAGTGGGATGTGTGGAGATTCATACTGTTTAATTGGATCAGTCTTGGCAATAATTGGCCAGCAAATGCAGTTGTGTATAGAAGAGTGGCTTGGAGGGTAAAGAGTAGTTGAGTTGTTTGTCTATATGGAGGGACAGAGCCTCAAGATCCAGGGGAGTAGGTTTAGGATGGAGATGAGGAGGAACTGCTTTTCCCAGAGAGTGGTGAATCTGTGGAATTCTCTGCCCAGTGAAGCAGTGGAGGCTGCCTCAGTAAATATATTTAAGACAAGGTTGGATAGATTTTTGCATAGTAGGGGAATTAAGGGTTATGGGGTGGGGGGGGGGGGAGAGCAGGTAAGTGGGGATGAGTCCTCTGTCACATCAGCCATGAACTTTTTGAATGGCAAAGCAGGCTCAACAGGCCAGACAGCCTACTCCTGCCCCTATTATGTTCTTATGTTAATTTGTAGTTGGAAGTATTTGGCATGATGTGAATTGAAATTATTAGCTTTCCTAATACTTAAAACCAATTTGAAGACCACGGATATCTTCTCAGAAAAGTAAAAGTAAGTCTTGGCCCTCTGGGAATCTCATCTGTTAACCTGACAAATATTTTCTCTCAGAACCTTGCTGTTCACTTATGGATTTAATGTGTGTGGGGGTACATTGTGTTCTAGTGTCGGAGTGAGATTGTTCATTCTGCATCCCAGTGCCCTTTGTGTTATGGAGCTGGCCATTCGTGCACTTTTCACTTTTGATTTGAGTTAGTTTGCTTGAAGAGGTCCTCTCCACTGCTCCAGCTCAACCAATCTTAGGACTTGATTTCCCTCATCCAGCTATGGTAATTCAGCTCTTGGCCCCTCATTGTGGTTAACTGGAGTTCCAATGATTCACAACTCTCATTTTGTTTCTCCTTCCGAGTCCTGATCAGAAGTTTAAAACCCAACTTGGGCTGTTCAACCAGAGCAAATAATCTCTTGGTACCTCTTGTCAATCCAGCAAGATTAAGGTGCAAGCCTTTGGGTCCCATTTCTTTAGGTAGATGGTGATTTCCCTACCTTCACCCCTTGGCTGAACCTTAAGATTCATGCCAACACATGCAGCGATCGTCACCACAGTGTGATATCAGATAGGCATTTGACAATTTGTTGTAAGTGAATTCTCAGTCAATACACAATCCTCTGACCCTCTAATTGTCATTCCCTCTTTCCATGCAAGGCAGTAAACTATCAAACTAACCAGGACACTATTCCTCTCCTCCGAATGAGGGCCAGTTGTTATTATATGCCTAATGAATGGAATGTGATTGGAGAAGGAGATTTAGTTTCTGGTCCTCTTTCCCTTTGGACCAGCTTGCATAGTCAACCTTCACCAAACCACCTTAGTGACTTCATTTACGCTGAAGCCCTTTTCAATAACCACTCACATACCTACAACTACTGCTTGGTTGTAATGAAGTCACAGATTCAAGGATGACCTCTACACTGCTGTTACCAAACTCCCATTCACTAAAGGTGAACTTTTGAACTCCCATTCTACCATATCATCACTCTTGCACTTTATTTACCAGAACTGCACATTCTCTGCAACAACACCACGTTCAGCATTTTCTCATTTTACTACCTCAATGCATGTAAGCAATGATACTTGTTCTCTGCAGATGGTGAAAAGCCATTGGAATTGGGAGCTGAACCTGATCACACTAGGACAGAAGTTGTTCGTGTGTCTGGTAGTATTTGTAACTTTCAGATGCTAGCTAATGAAACAAAAACGTCCAACCCAAGTGATTCCTTCCCAACAACTGACAACACTTGGACAACGGGCATCCAAGTCAGCTTGCTAGCTTATCTGCCAAAGCAAAGGCATTCTCACCTGTCCTGTCTTGAAGACAGTGATACAAGGTGCTAGCTCTTTAACCTGCTCGCAGTCTGTTTAGTAAATCCAGGCAACTCTGTAGTCAATCATGACGCCCCGATGCTTTGGGTAGTGCCGTGGTTTTTCGCGCCTCACAAATGAGCAGGAGACGCAGAAGATTCTTCAAGAAGGGTTAAACTTTAATTTGCAAATCAAAGCTGAGACAGTCAGTGAGCGAGTCGCTGATTGCCCACCGATCCCCGGACACAGCATTTTTTATATCAATCTCCTGGTCCAGTTTCACACGTACCACACGTATGTCCCATTGACTTAATCATGTTCTAATCTACATCGCTTAGCTACCTCTCACCAACACACCATTGTCTTCTACATTCTTAAGATTTCATTCTCCTACTAAATTGGGTACATGCATAGCAAATAGCAAGTTCAAACTACATAATCTACATCAAGGCTGACTACATAGTTTTGGTTACACAGCAAAGAAGTTCAAAGCAAAACATCTCTTAGCTACCTCTCATTACCACACCATTGTCTTCTACATTCAATTGGATACATGCATAGCAAATAGCAAACTTCAAAGCTGACTACATCTCTCAGCTACCTCTCATTAACATATATTAACACACCATTGTCTTCTACATTCCCAGCATTTCATCTTGGGTACATGCATAGCAAACTGACTACATAGTTTTGGTTACACAGCAAGTAATACAAGTTTTATACTCCATAATATTTTTATCCTCCAATAGTAGCAGACTGAGTGGGATGTGGGAGGAAGCAAGAAACCCACAGGGTTAGACAGTGACAGGAAATGAACCTGTCACTGGTGCTGTAAAATGCCATGCCAGAACAAAAGGGTTAACCTTTCAAGCAGGATCTGGAAGATTGTGTAAGAGTAATATCAAAATCACCTTGATTTGCTTTTTTTTTACATTTGAGTGATGGTCATCCCTTTGAGCAATGAGACATTGAGATTTCTCTGAAGCACAAGCTGCCATCAGCAGCTCTGTCACTAGAGACCTCTGTCCGGGTCAGTCTTTCAAATCGTCCTTAAGTGTAGCCCATCTTCTTGATGCATCCCTCCTCTCCCAGGGATGAGGTTTTTGGAGCTTCTGTAGCTCTGGGCTTTTACAGGACTGGTTTGATGCAACCCCCCAAGCCTCCTCCTTTTGCAGATGAGCTTGAGACATTGCAGAGCTGAGACATAGAGATGGCACAGATATTACTTACCTCATCAACCCATGCCTGAATGCTGTACGTCTTCCCAAATGGAGGCATGGCTCACTTGCTGAGGAATGCCGAATTAACATGAACAATGATCAGAAATCAACACCCACTTATGACCTTGGAAAGGAAAGGCCATCAGAGCAGCCTGTGATGGTTGGGTCAATGACATGGCCATCTGTAACTCCTGCAGTGGCATCTTGGGTCTGGGACCATTTACCTTCATCAACCACAACCCTCTTCCTGCACCAGAACTGACCCAACCCATTTGATTCCTGTTGACTTCAGATTTATAGACACTCTTACCACCTCTGGGATTTTCTTCTAAGGCTGAGGTCCAGAGTCACACAAGCAGAGAGCTAAGTTTCTCTATCTATTCAAAATCATTGTGGATCACTCCAGGAAAATTAGTATACGCATTTGGAAAATTAACTCTTTCAGGAATATGCCCACAGGAAACATTTTATTTGACAATGATCATAAATCACCTCCAAAGAGAAGACATTTTACAAAACACAGGATTTCAGAGGGCAACCGTTTCCTATTTTGTGCATCATGTGGAACATTAACACAGGAGATTCTGCAGATGCTGTAAATCCAAAGTAACACACACAAAATGCTAGAACAAGTCAGCAGGTTAGGCAGTATCAACAAAGAGGAATGGATAGTAGATGCTTCTGGACAAGACCCTTCTTCAGGACCTCAGATGAAGGGTCTCAGCCCAAAACGCCGACTGTTTATTCCTTTCCATATATGCTGCCTGACCTGCTGAGTACCTCCAGCTGGTGAAGGGTCTTGTTCTGAAATGTCAGCTGTTTATTCCTCTCACAGGTGTTGTCTGACATGTCGACTTCCTTCAGTTTTCGTATGTGTTACAAGAAAACATTCATGTGCCACTTCCTACCAAATTAACACAAACATGAGAGAAAAAAAATCCTGGATTTGTTTTAATAAAGATATTTGCAAAGTGGAAAGGCAGAATGAATGTTTTATCAAGTATTTGTAAATATGTTGTACTGGTTATCATGTGTATCATAAGTTCATTTGTACTATGTCAATTTTAGCTACAAGTACTGCAAGTAACAAATTTATTATCTTTGGTAATATTAGAACAGAGCACCCCATATTGTCCACTTTAAAGGTCACTGTCACAGATTAGGTGGTCAACATGGCAAATATTGGCAAATACAGGACTCGTGATTTGGTTCACAAGGACCTGTAGGCCTATAAATGATTGAGCCTAAATATGCAAATACAACAGCACCAGAAAATGCTAGAACTAATGAAAGCTTGTCTGAGGGGTTAAATTTTAGAAAGCAATGAGAAGACACTTTAAAACTGCACTCAATGACAGTAAAACCAAAAAGCTGACTGGGGACTTCAGAAAGGGTAAAATGAGGGAACACAAACCAATCCTCAGAGAGATCAGAAGTGAGCATTTTCAAGTTCCCTATCTCAAAGGATCCAACCTGGTCCCAACATATCGACACAGCTAGGAGTTCGAGGAGATTTGGTTTGTCACCTGAAACACTTGAAAACTTCTACAGATGTACCATGGAGAGCATCTTGTCTGGCTGCATCACCGTCTGGTATGGGGGAGGGGTGCTACTACACAAGATCAAAGTAAGCTGCAGAGTTATAAAGTTGGTCGGCTCTAACAAGGGTACTAGCCTCCGCAGTATCCAAAACATCCTCAAGGAGCAGTGCCTCAGAAAGGCCAGAGTCCATCATTTAGAATCCACCATGGAGGACCTGCCCTCTTCTCATTGTTACTATCAGGTAGGAGGTACAGAAGCTGAACAATTCAGGAACAGCTTCTTCCCCTCTGCCAATTTCTAAATGGACAATGAATCCATGAACACTATCCCACTACTTCTTTAAAATTTGTTTTTACACTACTTATTTTAACTATTTAATACACATATTACTTAGTGTAATTCATTTTTTCTATATTTATCATGTATTGCATGGTACTGCTGCTGCAAAGTTAACAAATTTCATGCCATATACAAGCAATATTAAACCCGACTCTGAATTATTTGATAGACAGTATATAATGCTAATTTCACCTTCTTCGCTTTCCCTTCTTCAAAAGACGATGCCTCAAAAAAGCGGCATCCATCATTAAGGTTCCCCATCACCCAATATATGCTCCCTCTTATTTCTACCAAAGAGGTGGTACAGGAGCCTGAAGACACACAATCAGCATTTTAGGAGCAGCTTCTTCCCCTCAGATTTCTGAATGAACCATGAACCAACCCCGGAACGCACTCTTTTGGACTGCACATTTAATTTTTTGCATACATTTCTTATTGTGAGATACAGCTTTTCTTGTATTGCATCATACTGCCGTTGCAAAAAAAAACAATCTGACAACATATCAGTGACATTAAACCTGATGAATCCCAACCGCTCCCTCTTTTGGACAACTGAATCAGTGCAGCACCTACAGGTTAAATGTCATCATGATCAGGCATGGCTGCCCAAGCTTGGTCAACAACAGTGCAATGGAAACTCGGGCCACTGAAACAGACTGCTAAAATGCCCTGTCTTTAAATTCACATAGAATTTAAACTAGGTTCAAGTTTAACCAGCAGGGTCTCGGCAATGCATTAATTCAGCCAGAGGTTGGTACCAATGTAGCCAGATTATTTATCAATGAAAGGACCAGTCAGCAAGCACAGGTCATAGTTCGGTTATGTACAACCAAAGCAAATAGTTTAATGCACATTTACAAATATTCTGTTAAAATTCACAGTAGTTTAGGTTGGACATGGAAGCTGACATATATTCATGGTTTACTGTGAGACCACCTAAAGCAAAACTACTGCAGCATCTGGAAATGTCAAAAACAAAATCTATGAGTACTCAGCAGGTTAAGTAGAATCTGTGAAGGGAGAACAAAATTTCTGGTCTATTTCTCTCTTCACAAATGATGTCAGACCAACTGTGTAACATTTTCCATTTCTAAATCTATTAGATCAGTTCCATTCCCCTAAACACTAGTAAAACCAATACCCTCAAATATTAGTGTGGATTATATGTAATTACTACTTCATTACTGGCAATATATCTGATAGTCTGTTTGGACCCAAATACAAAGTGGACCCCTTAAACTACTGAAGGAAATACTTCAGGTGAAGAGAGTTAAGATTGACTGCCAAAAAAACAAATATCAAAACCCCGGAATGTGGACAATAAAGTTTCAAATTTAAACCAATTCACTGTTTCTTCCCCCACCTTTACTTTTTTGGATTTGTTGGTTTAGAAGTTTAACAGCCATGTCTACGCATTGATCAACAGTTCTCGGGCCAAGTATCCTACCTACTAGAGAGCATCTTCTTTGATACCAAGTCTGTGGATGACAAATCAAATTGATTACCAATACGATTGATTAAATAAAAATTAGCCTAACAGATCTTGACACATTCACCCACGTCCTTGTATAATGAGAGAGTAAGGGCATGTGTCTATTGATGCGTCCGGTCCACCTCAATAGTCAGCTTGCTTGCAGCAGCCTCATCGATAAACCAGTGCACCTCCCCATTGGCTGGCTGGATCCGGGCAGCAGGTAATGGATTTTCCTTGTGGCTTTCCAGAATATCCTGGGTAAACGCAACAGCAGATTACTTAGAAATCCAAATGTACATTGCAACAAGTGTTAATGTAAGCAGGCATTCTGCATCCGATTACTTAAAAGACTTGGAACTTCAATTCCAACATCCAGGAAGCTTTTGAGTTGTGGACAGATACAATCTCTATCAGTACAGCCAAACACAAAGGAGGTTGGGTATATCTCTAACTAAACAAGATTGTTACACTGGGTGCCAAACACCAAAGAAACCGGACCAGCTAGAGGAACCTGTGCAGTAAAGAAAAAAACACAAGCTCTTTACAGACAGCAGCAGGAACTGAAAGAGTCTAGGACCAGAAGGCACAGCCTCAAAATACAAGATGCCCTAGTAGAACAAAGATGAGGAGGATTTTTGTTTTAGACAAAGGGTGGTGAATCTGTGGAATTCATTACAGAGAAGGCAACAAAGGCCAAGTCATTGGGTTTATTTAAAGCAGAGAATCATAGGTTCTTGATCAGTAAGGACATCAAAGGGAGAAGGCAGAAGAATGGGTTTGAGAGGGTATATCAGCCGAGATCAAATATATTTATTGTGTATGTGTGTATATAAATAAAATCATTTATCAGCAGATTCTATGAGCTGAACGGCCTGTATCTGCTCCAACCTGTTATGATTCAATGCCTACTTTCCTAGCTTCTTACCTTTAAGACTGATGCCTTACTCTCACCAGTCACAACAAAGAGAGCACAGCGGGCAGCGTTCAGTAAGGGCAGTGTCATAGTTATACGTTTCGGAGGTGGCTTAGGAGAGTCACTAATTGGAGCAATGATTTTACTTTGTTCCTGTTCCAGAAACGAAATAAAACAATGCATTAATGGAGACATTAAAACTCACAGGATTTAACCACAAGCATTAACTGGAAACATTTCAAAAGTGATTAACATCAATGATAAAGATATTAAAGGTAAGCTTTACTTGTTATATATGTTATACATCAAATCAGAATGAAACACTTTGCTTGCATCAACAACCAACACATTCACAGGATGCCAACAAATGTCACCACAGATCTCACACGAAAATAGCATGCCCACAACTCACTAACCCCAACCCACACATCTATGGAATGTGGGAGGAAACCCATGCTGTCACACAGATAATATACACACTCCTTACAGACAGCAGTGGGAATAGAAACCCGATCACTGGCACTGCAAAATAACGCACCAACTGCTACACTATGATGCCGTCCTTCTGCCCTCTTCCTTTTGTCCAATTTAGAAGTGTCTAAAAACTTAAGAATCTTAAATTTCTTCCCCCAGGCAGTTAACCTGATCAACTACTTTAGTAAGGCCCCCCATTATCCCTGACACTGCAGTGCACTGTAATCACTTAAACCCACTTTTGTTTAATAAAGTTATAAATACATGCAAATATTTATGCACATTTTATTCCATATCTGCATATTTACACCACTGAAGACTCCTAATACACCTAAATGTGTATGGTGAATAAAGTTGACCCTTGATCCACTTTGTACATTGACAACAGATACATTCATCCAACAGCTTCCCCAACCAGAGACAACGATACACTCCTAATGTGATGCAGAAATGGTCCGGAGCGACACAGGCTTTTGCCGAAGAGCAAGGTTATTGACCTGTGGAATTACCAGCTGTAGACAGCATCAGACTCTTCTCTAGATGTCTGGCTCTTAAGTGTTATCTCCCTCGAGTGACAGCCTTTGCAGTGTCTTAACATGGATCAGTGTTTCAGTTCACACTCCAGAGAATCTAGCATCATCTTCCAGCTGGATATTTACCAAGTGCAAGACCTTCAGTGCCACCCACCCCAATACTCTTTCAATGTCTGGCACAGAACACAGACGGGACGAGACTAAATGACAATGACCAAGCCACAGGCTCACTATCTTGGAGAAGCAAACAGTTGTAACAACAGGAGATACTCCCTCTTCAATTTCCAAAGACCAGTCTTACTTCAGGAATGTTAGCACATTTGTTGTGCATATAGGGAACACTGCACCCAAGGCACCATCTACTGGATTAAACACCAAACCAGATCTCAAACTGCTAACTCGGCCAATGGAAAACTTCCAGTCAGCAGGTAATTTTCTCTACAGTCATACTGATCCTTCATTCTAGATACTGTACTGTGCAAAAGCATTTGAGTGTGTGTTCATTGTTACCGATAGCAGTTTCTGTGCACAGATGAGCACTGTAAGCACTTACCCCTCATTTTTCTCAATTTTAAATAACCACAAGCCCCCCCCACTGTCCTCTCAGGACAACCCATTACTGCAATCAAATGACCTTGTGCAACAATCTGACGTAGAGGTTAGTGGATTGCTTTACACTGCCAGCTTTCACCAATTGGGGTTTAATTCCCTCTGCTGCCTGTCAGCAGTTCTTCCTGTGAGACACAGGGACATGAAGACACACTCAACAATTCAGGAGCGGTTTTTCCTCCGCACCATCAGATTTTGGAGCAATCCACAACACTACCTTGTTCTTTTTGTTTTACATTATCTATCTTGTAATTTCTAGCAATTTTGTGTCTTGGAACTTTACTACAAAAATAACAAGTTTCACGTCATAATTCCTTTTCTGAAGATAGTCTTGAACTGGAAGCATTTCAGAGGAGCAGAAATGGGGGGGGGGGGGGGAGAAGAGTCATGACTGCAGGCTCTTCAGTCTAAACAGACCATGTTTAACTTTGACATGAGCCTCTGTTCACATCCCTAACCCATCCTTTCTCACAGTTTCATCCTCTTCCCCTTACATACACCTCTGCTTTCAAATCTCCCTTTGGTGGGGAACAGCTTCACATTTTCACCACTGAAAAAGCTACTCTACGGTCCTCTATTGAATTGGAGCCTTGAATTTTAAACCGAGTCAACCCAACACCTAAAATGTTTCCAGGTTGAATTTAAACCAGTGACAGTCTCCAAGTAAGTCCATCAATTTGTAAGCAACTTAGAACATAATTTGCTGGAGGAACACAGCAGGCCAGGCAGCATCTATAGCAAGAAGCACTGTCGATGTTTCGGGCCGAGACCCTTCGTCAGGACTAACCAAAAGGAAAGATAGTAAGAGATTTGAAAGTAGGAAGCGGAGGGGGAAATGCGAAATGATAGGAGAAGACTGGAGGGGTTGGGGTGAAGCTGAGAGCCGGAAAGGTGATTGGCAAAAGGGATACAGAGCTGGAGAAGGGAAGTCTTCTCCTATCATTTTGGATTTCCCCCCTCCCCATCCTACTTTCAAGTCTCTTACTATCTTTCCTTTCAGTTAGACCTGACAAAGGGTCTCGGCCTGAAACGTTGACAGTGCTTCTCCCTGTAGATGCTGCCTGGCCTGCTGTGTTCCACCAGCATTTTGTGTGTGTTGCTTGAATTTCCAGCATCTGCAGATTTCCTCATGTAGAACACAATTTGTTCAGGTTACCTGCAGCAGGGGATGATCTGGGAAGAGAGAGCAGGTGTGCCCATCAGGACCAATTCCCAGGATCAGCAAATCAAAGACTGGTATATTATCACTTGGAAACATCTGGAGGAGGAAAGTACAATCAGAAGGGCAGAACACGGAACATTGACCGAAATGAAAACGTTGTTAGTATTCGCGCAGGAGCTTGCGAGGACTGCACGAGTCAAGCAATGTGACGAACAGAGTACAAGCAAAGTTCCAAAATGCCTGTAAATTTGCCCAAAATGTGATACCGATGCAGTTTTAAGCTTTGCAATGTGGATTTTGATCTTAAGTCACAGCAGTGTATGTATATCCCAGCAATGTTTACATTCCATATTCAAAACACCGTACCAGGATGAACTGGTTTCACTTGTTGAGTAGCAATCCAATCTGGATGAAATGATCTATATACAAGACAGGAAAATCCCAGGATAAACATTAATATAGGATGTCAGTAAATAATGTTCTAATCCCTCTGTACCCGGATTTCACATATTACAGCATTACTGTGAGCCAGAAGGCTATTTAACGACCCAAAACCATCTTCCTCCATACCCCCTAACAAAAATGCAACCCATCATCTTCATCAATCCAGTTCGGTCCACTCACTCCCTTTCCTGTAAAGCTCTACAGACTTTTCCTTTTCACAGGCACAATTCTTTTACAGGTATTTCTACTGCCTTTCAGTCTAAATCACAGCAATCCCCTTCATAAAAAAAATTCTCACCTCTTGTTCTCTAAAGACTGAGCAGTCTTTTGCCAGTGGAAATAGCTTTTTACTAATATTATTTTCAAACCCTTTAACTTTGAATATATCAAATCTCTCCGTTTCAGGCATGACCCCTTTTCCCTCCAGATCCTCAATGTCAAAGTCACTTTTCTTTAGCAATTCCAGATAAAGATCTATTTGGATTTATTTATCACAAATGCATCGAAACATTCAGTAAAATGCATCACTGGTGTTACCAACCAACAGACCCAAGGTTGTGCTTGGGGGGGTGGGGGGCAGCCTGCAAGTGTCCAACATCAACACAGTATGCCCACAATTTTCCAGCCAGAAGTATTTCTGAATGCTCTACTCTATACAGTACTTATCTCACCCCATACACAATCCAATTATACCTAAGAATTATCATTGCCTCAAAAGCTCCTTCAGCCTAATATGACGAGAAGACAGGCCCCAATTTCTGTCCCATTCATTACACAAGAGCACTGGAAGGCTTTGGATCCTCACACAACACTACAATGCTGTTCAATACTGTACCTCTCTCAATTTCTCCGCGTACTTGTCCGCTGCTTCGTCCACAGGCAGCGATGGGTTAATAGCGACCACGCGATTATTAGGAATGGAGATCTTGGAGAACAGATTCTTCTGGAAGAGGTAACGCAATGGTTAAGTGCTACAGACACCAGCTCAGGAGAGGAGAAATGGAACTAAGTGTTGACGGATGCAAACATCAGGGAGATTCTGCAGATGCTGGAAATTTTAAACAACACAAACAAAAATGCTGGAGGAACTTAGCAGGTCAGTAGCATTGTCGGAGGGGAGCCCTGACAAACTGCTGAGTTCCTCCGGCACATGGCTCACTCCTGCTCTGATTATGGAATATCCCACAGACTTCAACTGCTCTAAACTTTGGAACAAACACAAAATGTTGGAGGAACTCAGCAGGATCTGTGGAGAGGAAAGAACAGTTTCAGCTGAGAACCTTCAACACGATTCCCAGCATCTGTAGAACCTCTGGTGTTTACGTTAATTACTTTACCCTTTTTGCCCATGAATTCTTGCACTCAGCCTTTCTGGATGCTAGCATTGTTGCTTCATGCTTTATTACTACAAGAATAAAACACTCAAAATTTTGAATTAGCAAGCCAGATATAAAGATATTGGCAGAGTTACCAAGGACAGAAAAGTCAGGGAGGCTTAGGGGTGGAATTGGAGTTGATGCGAGGATGATGGAAGCAGGAATGTGACACAAAGGCAGAACTGGAAGAAGCCAGAAGCTGTGAGGCAACAGCAGAGGAATGAAAAGCACAAGTGTTGGAAATATAGGGCAGGGATATTTTTCTCCGTCAGCATTCTTGATCCCTCCTCTGTCAAAAGCCACATTAGATCAGTGATGCTCTTTCACACCCCCTTCCCAGTGATACTGCCATGTTCTTGTTATCTTAATTGTACCTTTCCTGCTGGTTGTGTTATTCTCACTTCAGTGTTTGATTTTGCACACAGCACTCCTATCTTGACACCGTCTTGCTGTTGTGCACTCTGTGTAGTTATGATTATCACGTACACTCTTTATTCTGAAAGCTTCACCACAAGCAAGTAGTTTCACCGCACACTTGTCTATATGGCAATGCATTTAATCTGATCTGAATCCAATTCCAGCATCCCCCAAACCAAAACCAGTGCCAATTCAAATCATTGACTCAAGTACAGTTAATCCCAACCCAAAAGCTGGCCTTATCTAATAATTAAACTTTAATGCCCATTATAGTTAAGACCATAAGCCATAGGAGCAGAATTAGGCCATTTGGCCCATCGAGTCTGCTCCAAACAATAGATTGGTGCAGAGTATAGTAGCACAAACTGAGGCAGTGCAGCCATAAATTCTAAAGTGATAATAATAGAAGAGGTAGAATTAAGAGTCCAAGAATGTAGAAGGGGGATATGAAAGAGGTGACTGGATCACAAGTCTGATCATAAGCAGTGGGGAAGGAGCTGTGCTTAGGTCTGGACATCCAGGCCTCCAAGCTCTGCATCTTCTGGAAGGGATGACAGACACCTGTCAGCTTCCTGATCAGCGCCCCACGGTCGTATGGAGAGTGAGATGTACTGGGCAGTGCTTACCACTCTTAGCGGGATCTGCCTACTCAGATTTAAATGCAACCCAACGAGTCCCAATACTGAATGAAGGCCAAGTGACTCCTGTCTCCTTTGAGCTCTCAGGCCCGAATGACTGACCACCGACCTGGAGCCCCAGCCCTTACCCGGTACAGGCCACAGGTGCTCTCCGGGTCCTCGAAAGGGACGAGCCGCTCGTCGCAGAAGCCGAGGACCCAGTGTTTACAGTCGGCACCCGGCTGCCGGGACTCGCGGTCCAGGGCGGACGGCAGCTCAGCCGACAGCAGCTGCACCAGCCCGCCGCCCGACACCGACACGGCGAAGCGCCCGCGGCTCTGCACCGCCTGGTTCGCGGACGCCAGCACGAACTGCCCCAGGGCCGGCCCCAGCTCTCGGGCCGAGGAGAACACGCGAACCCGCGGCGAGGACATCACAGCTCCGGCCTGGAAACGAGTCAATGCAGCAGCCTGTTCAGGGAAGCGAGCGAGCTGCCGCCCGCCACTACCAACTATCGCCTAATTGCCTGAGGCAGCCGTCAATCACCACGAGCGGCGAAGTGATTGTACTGCTCAGACGTCAATCAATTCTTCTCGGCGAACACCCATCCCTCTGGTTGGTCAAATAGCATGACTGGCAGCCGAACCTGATTGGAGTCAGTTAACGCACGATTTCTTGTCTGTGATGGGCTGAAATAAATGCCAATTATTTACTTCGGTTCATTGATTGTTTAATTAATACAGCAAAGTCATGATGAATCGAAAACAGCTTTCGTCCCGTCTACTTCCAAAGACTATCCCTTTGTTTAACAAATCCTAGAATTACATTCAACTTCTCTCAGGCAGCAAAGCTATTGTTGTGACACGCGTTGCTTGCCTTCATTGAAGAAATTTAATCAGTCCCAATAACAGTCAATAGCATGGCCAACGTTCTCACTTTCCAAAGTCCTTGCTGAAACAGCTGAAGACTGACTGGGCTGAGGACACAGCCTAAGAAATGGCCTCCTTCTAAATCAAAAGACATGTAAAAGTTCAGCAAGTTAGGGGTTTTCAGAATCAGGTTTACTATCACGGGACATATGTTATGAAATGTGTTGTTTTGTGGCAGCAGTACAATGCAATACATACTAATAAAATTATCCTTTACAATAACAAATTTTTAATTAAGTAGAGTAAAACGAGCAAAAAAAAGAAAAATATTACATAGTGTACATTGTTCACTTAGAAATCTGAGGGGAAGTTGTTCCTAGGATGTTGAGTGTGTATCTTCAGGCTCCTGTACCACCTCTCTGATGGTAACAATAAGAAGAGGACATGTTCTGGGTGATGGGGTCCTTCATGATGAATGACGCCTTGTTGAGGCATTGCCTTTTGAATATGTCCTCAATGCTGGGGAGGTTAGTCCCCTTGATGAAATTGGCTGAGTTTGCAATTTTCTGCAGCTTTTTCCAATCCCATGCAGTGGACCCTCCAATGCAGATGGTGGTACAACCAGTTAGAAAGCTCTCCACAGTACACCTGTAGAAATTTGTGAGACTTTGGTATCACACCAAGTCTCCCCAAACTCATATTGAAATATAGTCACTGATATGCATTCTTCCTAATTGCTTCAACATATTAGGCCCAGATCTTCAGTGATGTTGACACCCAGGAACCTGAAACTGCACACCCTTTCCACTGATGATGACTGGGGTGTTTTCCCTCAACTTCCCCTTACCAAAGTCCACAGTCATTTCCTTGTTCTTGCTGATGCTGAGTAAGGCTGTTGCTGCAACACCCCTCAACCTCACTCCTATACATCTTGTCATCGCCATCTGAACTTCTGCCAACAGTCATGGGCAAATTTATAGATGGTGTTTGAGCAGACAGGGGTGTAGAGAGATTAGAGCAATGAGTTAAGCACGCATCCTTGAGGTGTGCTAGTGTTGACTGTGAGTAAGGAGAAGATGTTATTTCCAGTCCACACTGACCGTGAGGAAGTCAAGGATCCCATTGCAGAGGAAGGCACAGAGACCCATCAACAAACAGCAGCCTGATGTTTGCATTGCTATTGTCCAGGTGATCCAATGCCAAGTGGAGAGCCAGACAGATTACATGCTCTCTGTGTGATATGCAAATTGCTTAGGCAGGAGTTGAGTCTGGCCATGACCAACCTCTCAAAACACATCATCACTGCAGAAATTAGTACAACAGGCATTGAGACTGCTCACCCTGTTCTTCTTACAAGATACAAGATAAGAGGGATAGAGTGGACAGCCAGAGACTTTTCCCCCCAGGCTGGAAGTGGGTAATACTAGGAGAGCATAACTTTAATGTGATTGGAGGAAAGTATAGGTGGGATGGAGTTTTTTTTTGGCAGAATGTGTAGGTGCATGGAACCTATGCTCTCTGCACGGCCAGAGGTGGTGATGGAGGCAGATACATTAGGGATATTTAAGAGATTCTTGGATAGGCAAATGGATGAAAGAAAAATGGAACCTACTCTTAGAAACCTACAGCTCAGGGTTCCGGTGACGTCATCGTTGAGAATGGCAGCTTAAGTCACTAGCTCCTCCGGAAAAATGCGTATTAAGCCCCATTAACCCGTCAAATATAGTATTTTTGAAAAAATATTTTAACTGAAAAGAGGGGTAAGACTGGGGAAAAGGAATGGAAATAAAAAAAGCGACACTGTGGAGCCTGCGGCCAAGAGGAGTGCAGCAAGTGGCTCTCCGACCCGACCGCGTGGTAGCGTGGCGGACGCTGGGCCTCGTTCAGGCGAAGCGGCAAATATGATCAAAATTCTGAAAGAGATACGGGCGTTCCAAAAAGAAATAAAGCAGCAGCTCCGTGATAGTAAGTCAGAGCTTGCCAGCGTCAATCAAAAAATAGCGGTGGCAGAGACTTGAATTGAGAAGGTGGAAGATCGCATTCAAAACGTGGAACAGACACTGAGTAAGACAATAAAAATATTACATCACCAAGAAGGTAAACTGCTTGGCCTGGAGGGGAGATCACGGCGGAAAAATATCAGAATCTACAACGTTCCTGAAGGAACGGAAGGCTCATCTATGACGGAGTTTGTCTGAAAGTTCCTGCTGGACGTGCTGGATCTTCCCTCGGCTATGGAGCTGGAAGTTGAAAGAGCCCTTCGTGCGCTTGTCCCGAAACCTACCCAGGATAGAACGCCATGCTCAATAATAATTAAATTCCTTCGGTACAGCACCAAGGCAGAGATTCTACGAAGGGCCTGGGGTAAGAAGAGAGTGTTTTTCGACGATAAATTAATATATTTCGACCAAGATTACCCCTTTACCGAAGTCCAAAGAAAGGCAAAGAATACTTTGAAGTAAAGCGAGTACCAAAGCAAAAAAAGATTCGATTTCAAACTCCGTACCCTGCTAAACTTCAAGTGTTTTATGACAATAGGACGCGGTTGTACCGGACAGTGGAAGAGGCGACTACAGACATGAAGGCCAGAGGGTTGCCCGTCAGCAAGACCAAAATGAAGGAAAGCCTGACTGAGGAATTATCCCGCTCCACTTGGGAAACAGTGCCAGAATCGAGATACAGGAGATGGGAGGAGGCCAAGAGAAATATATCAGAAAGAGACCAAGAGTTTCCCAAAGACAGTCCTCACCCCCTTCAGAAGAGCCATAAGGTTTGGCTAACTTTAAAAATGTTGAGATGCTAAACGGAAGCAAAAGTACACGGTGATATACCCATCTTGAGAAATACCTATTATAATGTGGATTTTATATTACTTAGTTGTTATTCTTTATTCGCTCCCTTACTCCTTTTTCCCCACCAAAATGAGAATATATATATATGTATGTAATATATATGTGTGTGTGGATATATATATGTATGTACACAGGGAAATCTTTGTGTAATGGATTTGTTCACTGACTTTTATGAATACTGCAATGGGGGCCCTCAACTCACAAGTAGGAGGGATTATCCCCCACAGCTAGACATTTCCTCTAGCTCAACGCAGGGTCATCTACTAGAGACCTCAGCCTTGGAATCACACGTTCGTTGCCATTTTTGTTATTATTTGCGTTTCTTGGTTCTTATTTGTGTTCAGGGAGTAGATCGATTAAGCTTTATTCTAATTTCAATGATACATTGACAGATAAATACAGATGGCTAAGTACAAGGTAAAATTCATTTCTTTTAACGTCAATGGGCTAATAAATGCAATCAAATGTGAGAGAATTTTATCCAACTTGGAACAATTTGATTCATACTGGGAAAAATGGTTTAACTACATAATGCCTCATAGGCCTAATTTTATTCTCACAAATCAATGAATCTGTTGTAAAAAAAAACAAGATCACTCCCTACTTGTAAGTAGTTCTTTCCTTTTGCTTGTTTTTTCTTTCCACTCTTTTCTATAAGTGTGCAGCTCAGATAAATACTTTGTGGAGATTTTGTGATATATATGATTATATGATGTATATGTACAATGTCTGAAATACATCTTATGGAAATGTTTGTTTGATGATGAATTTCGATAAAAAAAATAAATTACCTAAACCTACAGCTCAGGTCATCCACAGGTTCAGCCAATCTGCGCTACACTGTTTTTTGACTACAGCTCAGCATCTAACACCGTCATTCTACCATACTGAGCAAAAAACTCCAGAAGCTGGGCCTCTGTACCTCCCTCTGCAACTGGATCCCCAACTTCCTAACCAGAAGGCCACAATCTCTGCAGAATGGAAGTAGCATCTTCATCTCACAGTCAATCAATACCAGCGGGCCTCAGGAGTGTGTGCTTACCCACTGCTCTACTCTCTCTGCACCCATGACTGTGTGGCCAGGCACGGCTCAAACGCCATCTGATGATACAGCCGTTGTTGGCAGAATCTCAGATGGTGATGAGATGGTAGAGAGGTGAGATATACCAGCTAGTGGAGTGGTGTTGCAGTAACAACTTTGCACTCAACATCAGTAAGACGAAAGAACTGAATGTGGACTTCAGAAAGGGTAAGACGAGAGAACACACAACCAATCCTCATAAAGGGATCAGAAGTGGAGACAGTGAGGAATATACTGGGTGTCAATATCTCTGAGGACCTAACCATGTCGATGCATCTACAAAGAAGGCAAGATAGCAGCTATAATTCATAAGGAGTTGAGGATATTTGGTTTGTCACCAAAAACACTAGCAAATTCCTACAGATGTACCATGGAGACCATTCTAACTGGCTACATCATCATCTGATATGGAGAGTGGGGGGCTACTGCACAGGATTGAAGTAAGCTGCAGAGAGTAGTAAAATAAGTCAACTCAATTATGGGTACCAGTCTCTGTAATCTCCAGGATGTTTTCAAGGAGCAGTGCCTCAGAAAGGTGGTGTCCATCGATAAGGACCCACTACCCAGGACATGCCCACTTCTCATCAGGAAGGAGGTACAGAAGCCTGAAGGCACGCACTCAACAATTCAGGAACAACTTCTTCCCCTCTGCAATCCAATTTCTAAATGGATGTTGAACCCATGAACACTACCTCACTACTTTTTTATTTCCTATTTTTTACATTAATTATTGAATTTGACTATTTTATATAGTTTTTACTCTAATTCAGTTTTTTTCTATATTTATCATGTATTGCATTGTACTGCTGCTGTAAAAATCAAATTTCATGACATATGCTGGTGATATTGAATCTGATTCTGATTCTAATCTCATCTGTCTGCATTATGTCCACATTACCTCTTTGCCTTACCTTACCAGATGCTTTTTTGTATCTGCCTCTGAGCTAATTCTAGATAGTTACCACCCTCCATGTGAAATTTTAACTCTGAAATGTCTTTCAGATTTCCCCCTTCTTGATTGGGCTGCCACTACTACTTCCATCACTTCGCTGATGATTAACAGTGGCTCCACTGAGGTGAATTGAGTTTGCCCTGGATGGTCCATACTTGGTCAATCGTCCATTGTTGAGTAGGTGCCAATGTCATCATCAAACTGGAACAACAGCTGGATCTGAAGCCTGGTCTTCAGTACTACCGAAGGGATGTTGCCTGATTTCACAGCCTTGCCTGCATCCAGTGCTCTGTTATTTCTTGATGTCATGGAATTTAATTGGATGAAGATGAGCTTTGCCACTGGGGAGGATGTCAGAAAGAAGCTGAAAAGGATTGCCTCAAAGAGCCCAAAGGCCTCTGTGGTGAACTACATATACCTGTCTGGACACACCCCCTTGCTGACTGCTCCTGTGGCTCCTCCCAGACCCCTGTATAAAGGTGATTGGAGGCACTGCTCCTCCCTCGGTCTCCAGGATGTTGTGTGATGGTCTCTTGCTGCTAATCGTGGTCTCTTGCAGCTAATAAAAGCCTATCGTTCGCCTCCCGTCTCCAAGAGTTATCGATGGTGCATCAGCCTCTTACTTATCTCACAATACCATTACCAATGGGGAATCAGAAAAGACAAACAATAATAAAAAGAACAACGAAGGACTCAGGTGTTAGGAGATAACAGCTCTTTTCTGTGAGTCTCACCAGAGCCTTTGATGGACAGAAGATGAGTGGAGGTTTTGAGGTGCCCTCCCTGCAGATGTGGTGGGATAGCTTCAGTCACGATGTTAACACAGGTGGTCATCCTCACAGATAGATTAAGCCTCATAGGCCTCCGGTAGGGGGCACTTGGGCCATACTCTGGAAGCGCAGGTCCGTCGTGAATTGCTGGGTGACCTCATGAACAAGGTGATGGGGTGGTCAACTGATGACATCACTATCCATGAGGCTCCCTCACTCCACCCAAGGCCGGCACTGGGGAACTTTCACTCTGATCAGCTTGTACACTGCCCACCTCCACCAAGTCCCAACTTCACACAGGCACCAGCCAGTCCAGCTTTATATTCACTGGTAAAACCTACCCTCGATGCTTATTGGCACACTGACTCTGACCAATCAAGTTTAAACCCACATCTGTCTGGTGAAATGATACATTAGAAAGCTCCAAGCTGATTGGCTGAGGCAAATTGACTCTCTGGAAAAGCCCACAATTTGAGAGCAAGAGATTAAATTAATAAAATGTTATTCTGGGTAAATTAAAGGTTTGATTTCTATAAAGTCGTCAAGTCACTTTTATTGTCATTTCGACCATAACTGCTGGTACAGTACATAGTAAAAATGAGACAACGTTTTTCAGCACCATGGTGTTACATGACACAGTACAAAAACTAAACTGAACTACTTAAAAAAACAACACAGAGAAAGCTACACTAGGCTACAGACCTACACAGGACTGCATAAAGTGCACAAAAACAGTGCAGGCATTACAATAAATAATGAACAGGACAATAGGGCAAGGTTTCAGTCCAGGCTCTGGGTATTGAAGAGTCTGATAGCTTGGGGGAAGAAACTGTTACATAGTCTGGTGTGAGAGCCCGAATGCTTCGGAGCCTTTTCCCAGTTGGCAGGAGGGAGAAGAGTTTGTATGAGGGGTGCATGGGGTCCTTCATAATGCTGTTTCCTTTGTGGGTGCAACGTGTAATGTAAATGTCCGTAATGGCGAGAAGAGAGACCCCGATGATCTTCTCAGCTGACCTCACTATCCGCTGCAGGGTCTTGTGATCTGAGACGGTGCAATTTTTGACCCAGCCAGTGATGCAGCTGCTCAGGATGCTCTCAATACAACCCCTGTAGAATGTGATGAGGATGGTGGGGGGGGGGGGGGGTGGGAGATGGACTTCCCTCAGCCTTTGCAGAAAGTAGAGACTCTGCTGAGCTTTCTTTGCTATGGAGCTGGTGTTGAGGGACCAGGTGAGATTCTCCGCCAGATGAACTCCAAGAAATTTGGTGCTCTTAACAATTTCTACTGAGGAGCCGTCGATGTTCAGTGGGGAGTGGTCGCTCCGTGCCCTCCTGAAGTCAACAACCATCTCTTTTGTTTTGTTCACATTCAGAGACATGTTGGTTCTACACCAGTCCTTTAGCCGCTGCATCTCCTGTCTGTAAGCTGACTCGTCATTTTTGCTGATGAGACCCACCACGGTCGTGTAATCGGTGAACTTGATGATGTGGTTCGAGCTGTGTGTTGCAGCACAGTTGTGGGTCAGCAGAGTGAACAGCAGTGGACTGAGAACACAGCCCTGGCGAGCCCCCGTGCTCAGTGTGATGGTGTTGGAGCTGCTGCTCCCGATCCGGACTGAATGAGGTCTCCCAGTCAGGAAGTCTAGGATCCAGTTGCAGAGGGAGGTATTCAGGCCCAGTAGGCTCAGCTTTCCAATCAGCTTCTGATCAGTTTCATGTATTAAGTACTCACCCTTTGCATTGCCCACTTTCTGTTCTGTTGCTGCTATCAGGAGTGGAGGAATCCATTAGCATGAAGTCATAGAGCACATAAACAGGCCCTTCAGCCCATCTAGTCTGTGCCAAACTATTATTCTTCCTAGTCCCATGGGCTGCACCTGGACCATTGCCCTCTATACCCCTCCCATCCATGTACTGATCCAAACACCTGTCACCCTTTCACTGATTAATTTTCTATTTTCTCTATGTCTGGATTATGGGTCAGACTGAAGAACTGGTATCAATAACCTCTTAAAACACTGACCTGTGTAATTTTTTTCCTATACAATTTGATTTCAGGAACAAATAAGAATGAACTTAGCTTTCTCTCACTGCTCCTCTCTGGCCGCACTTTCCCGCTCACCCTTCTTCTTCTTTTGCCTATTACACTGCTGGCGTTTAGGGCAGAATTGAAGATCTTCCACCTCCTATGGTGTTCAGGGCTTCCTTCATCATGTCAGTAGCTTCTTCTCAGTTTTCAGTACTGTCAGTCATCCAAGTCCTGGCTGGAGACTCAGGAATGCCGTCTCACTCAGATGTAAAAGGATTCTTCATTGCTGTTGCCACAACAGTTTTGTTTGACCAGTCAGGGTTGAGCTGAACCTCCGATTCTGAAGGATCAGTGGAGCGCGGTTAGTCTGGCCTCTACCCCTTGGAGTGTCTGGCATGGGTGAAAGCAAAAGCATAAAGCCCTAACTCCAGCCTCCAAAGCTCTCCGGACCATTGAGGCATGCAAGCCTCCAAACCCTACGCCAAGGTTGTGGCCCTCTCCCAGTCTCACCTATCACCCGCCAGCTTCTACTTTTTCCCCACCCCCATCTCCTTGTTCTGGCTTCTGCCTCCTTCCTTTCCAGTCGATGTAGGGTCTAGGCTCAAAACGTTGACTACTTATTTCCCTCCGTAGGCCCTGTCTGATTTCCAGAGTTCTGCAAAACTGCAGCAGCTGGAGATTACCACCTACTTCAAAAAGACAACCATCATATCAGTGCCCAAGAAGAGCAGGGTGATCTGCCTCAATGACTATCACCCAGTTGTACTCACATCTGCTGTGATGAAGTGCGTTGAGAGGTTGGTCGTGGCCAGAATCAACTCCTGCCCAAGTGAGAAGGTGTACAAGAGTGAGATGGATCAGCTGGTTGAGAGGTGTCACATCAACAACCTTGCACTTAACATCAGTAAGACCAAGGAATTGATTGTGGACTTCAGGAAGGGGAAGTTGAGGGAACACACTCCAGTTCTCATCGAGGAATTCACAGTGGAAAGGGTGAGCTGTTTCAAGTTCCTGGGTGTCAACATTTCTGAAGATCTATCCTGGGCCCAGGATATGTTGTGCAATTACAAAGGAGACATGACAGCAGTTATCACACACAAAATGCTGGAGGAAATCAGCAGACCTTCCTACTCTGACTTCTCATTTTTTGTCTCCAGTCCTGATGAAGGGTCTCAGCCCGAAACTGTTCACTCTTTTCCATTGGTGCTGGTTGGCCTGCTGAGATCCTCCAGCATTTACAGATTTTCTCTTGTTTATGACAGCAGCTATATTTCATTAGGAGTTTGAGGGGATTTGGTAAGTAACCAAAGGCGCTAACAGATGTCACCAAAAAATTCTACAGATGTACCGTGCAAAGCTTTCTGACTGGTTGCATCACCACCTGGTATGGAGGGGCAACTGCACAGGATCAGAAAAAGCTGCAGAAAGTTGTAAATTCAGTCAGCCCTTCAAGGGGACTAGCCTCAACAGCATTGAGGACATCTTCAACAGGCCAACACCCAGGACATAAGCCCACTTCTCATTGTCACCATCAAGACATACACCCAACATTTCAGGAACAACCTCCTCCCCATCACCATCAGGTTTCTGAATGGACAATGAGTCCGTGTACACTACCTCACTATCTCTTCTCCTTTTTCCCCTCGCTTTATTCACAACTTATATAATTTCATTTTCTCCGTATATTTCTTGTGATTTATAACCTTTTTATTATGCATTGCAATGTACTGCTGCAAAAAAGAACACATTTCATGCCAGTGATATTAAACCTGATTCTGATTCCTCCAGCAATATAAGCTTACATTCAGCAGCAGAAAGGTTGTGGCTTGAATTGAGTTTTTATTAAGTTGACCCATTTGGTGCGTCACAGCTCCAGTGACCTGGGTTCAATCCTGATTTTATAGGGTCATAGAGCTATAAAGCATGGAAACAGGCCCTTTGGGCCAACTAGTCCATGCCAACCAAAGTTCCTGAGTTAGTTTTCTTCCATTTGATCCATACCCTCTAAATCATTTTTATTCATTTATCCGTCTAAGTGACTATTAAAATTGAAATTGTAGCCACTTCTACCATCTCCTCTGGCATTCACCTGTCCATTTTCCCTCTAACCCTATAACTCTTTCCCCTTTCCTCCTAACCCTATGCTTGCTACTTTTAGTCTCCCTCACCTTGGGAAATAGATGGTGACCATCCATCTTACCAATGTCCTGATGATTTTATGAACCACCAAAAGGTCACACCTCAGCCTCTCTCACTCGAGGGAGAGCAGTCCCAGCCTTTCTGACCCTCTAGTCCTGATAATATCTTTGTGAGTCTTTTCTCACCATTGCTAGATTAATCACATTCTTCCTACATTATGGCATAATCAGAAGTGCACAGCCTGATGTAGTCTCACCGATATCTTGTGCAGCTATAACATGAAGTGCTGATTCTTGTTGATGACGACAAATACACCATAAGCCTTATTTACCGCCTTGTCTACCTGTGTCGCCATTTTCAGGAAATTGCGTACATACCTACCCCGGTTTGGTGGCATAGCAGCTAACATAAGGTATTGCAATGCCAGCAATCTGAGTTCAATTCCCTCTGCTGTCTCCCTGTGGCCGTGAGGGTTTCCTTTGGCCACTGGTTTCCTCCCACATCCTGAAGACATACAAGTTAGTAAAGGTGAGTAGGTTGTGGGCATGCTGTTGGCACTGAAAGCACGACAACAATCAGGAGCTGCCCCCAGCACATCTCAGACTGTGTTGGTTGTTTACACAAACTACACATTTTACTGTATGTTTTGATGTATATGTAACAAATAAACCTATTCTTATCTTTATCTTTTTACACTTGATCCCCTGTTCATCAACATTTCCGGGGCATAGGAGATTGGTGGGTAAAATCAAAGCTCAGGGCATCGGGGGGAAGACATTGACATGGATAGAAAACTGGTTGGCAGATAGAAAGCAAAGGGTAGCGGTGAATGGGTGTTTCTCGGAATGGCAGGTGGTGACTAGTGGGGTGCCACAGGGCTCGGTATTGGGACCATAGCTGTTTACAATTTACGTCAATGATTTAGATCATATATGTCAAACTCAAGGCCCGCAGGCCAAATCTGGCCCGCGGTAGAATTATCTTTGGCCCGCGAAATAATATCTAATTACTATTAAGGCTGGCCCCAGTAATCGAAGCGCCTATGGCGTATGATATGGCTAATGCTGAGTTTATTCAGGTACCAGGTTTTCAGGGTTTTTAGTGTTTATTCGGTTTCCCTGGTTTATTTCCTGAATATCATTAATGAATAAACTTTTTTTCTATTAGAGCTGGCCCGCCGATATATTGCATGCATCACTAATACTACAAATCCCACAATGCACTGCCAGTGCATTGCTCGCGCTTGCCTTACTCCCTCATCAGCATCCTTATGGCGCTAGTCACGTGTGGTCAACTTTCAGCTATCCCTCACCCCAAAAATGGCTGAACGAAAGGTGGACTTTGAAAACAGGGGTTTTCAAGGCAGGTGGGAGGCAGAATATATGTTCACAGATATAAAGGGCAAACCTGTTTGTCTTGTGTGCGGAGACGGTGTGGCTGTAATTAAAGAATATAACGTAAGACGACACTATGAAACGAAACACCACGACAAATACAAGCATCTGGACAAGCAGCAGAAGCCCGCGATGTGCGGTCAAAAGAATGGATTGGTGGGCAGGATCCGGGAGAAGATGCGGGAGGAAAACGGCGCAGGTGAGCTGACAGCTTATCACTGCACCATACACCAGGAATCATTGTGTGGCAAAGCCTTGAAAATGGAACATATAATGAGCACTATAACAAGAGCAGTTAATTTCATTTTAAATCACCACGAGTTCAAGTCGTTTCTGGAAGAGTTGGGTTCAGAATATAATGATTTGCCCTATCACACAGAGGTGCGATGGTTAAGCCAAGGAAAAGTGCTGAAAAGGTGCTGAAAAGATGTTTCGAGTTGCGTGAGGAGATCTGTCAGTTCATGGAAAGCAAAGGGAAAGACACAACAGAGCTCCGGGATAAAAAGTTGCTTTGTGAAATGGCGTTTCTGTGTGACATCACGAGCCATCTCAATGCGCTCAACCTGCAGCTTCAGGGGCGGGGTCGTGTGATCACAGACATGTACACTGCAGTGAGGGCTTTTAAAACCAAGCTGCGCCTGTGGGAGACGCAGATGCAGCAAGAAAACTTGAGCCATTTCCGTGTTGCCAAACTATGAAAGAGCAGGTTTCTACCGCAGTGTTCCCACGTGCAAAGTTTGCTGAAAAACTTAGCATACTTGGTGCCGACTTCACTCGGCGATTTGCCGACTTTGAAGCCCAAAAAAGCAGGTTTGAACTGCTCAGTTATCCATTTGCAGCTGACGTGGAAAGCGCACCAACCGACATACAAATGGAGCTGATTGAACTCCAATGTAGTGACACACTCAAGGCAAAGTATGACTCGGTGGGTGCTGCAAAGTATGACTCGGTGGGTGCTGCACAGTTTCTACGTTTAATTCCCGACACAATGCCCCAGCTGCGTACCCAAGCTGCTCAAATGCTCTCTATGTTTGGCAGCACATATCTGTGTGAACAACTGTTCTCTTTGATGAAGATAAACAAAACATCACACAGGAGTCGTCTTTCTGATGAACACCTTCACTCAATTCTGAGGATTTCCTCAGCTCAGAGCCTGACTCCAAACATTGATGAACTTGCATCCAAGATGAGATGCCAAGTATCTGGCTTAGACTAGTGTGAGTCACAGAGTGTTGGCCTGTGGAAAAATGTTTTCATTAGAAATTACTCCAGAAAAGCTGCAGATAAAGCCATAAGAAATAAATGCAACTGATTTTTTATTTATTTAATGTTCAATGTTGTTTTTGTAGGCAATAACCTAAGCTTTGTTAGTTCCAGGTTAATATGTGTAATAAATTCATTTCAATAAGTTTTGCAATAAACGCTGAACCAGTCCGGCCCTCGACTTGTACTGATTTTTAAATTTTGGCCCATTGTGTATTTGAGTTTGACACCACTGCTCAGGGGTGTCAAACTCATTTTAGGTCACGAGCTGGATTGAGAAAAATGCGACTTCATGCGGGCCGGATCAGTTGTGCGCGCGCGCTCCCACAGCTTTCGTTGCCTTAATTTTTTCAACCTGGTCTCATGTGTCTCAGTCTCTGCTATATCTAAAATTGTTTCACTTTACGAATTTCGTTTTTTATGAAGCAGATTGCCTAGCAAGCATTCTTTTTATGATTGGTATTAACTTACAGATGTAGATTACAAGAAAGTAGGCAACGAGAAAGAAACGATGCTATTTCGGCTAAGATTGTTTTGGGAGCCATACCTTTTCCATTAATAAACCGTTTGAAATCAAGCATTAGCAAACACAAATGTAAACCTAGATGAAGGCATTGAGAATAACATCAGCAAATTTGCTGATGATACTAAGCTGGGTGGCAGTGTGACATGTGATGAGGATGTTAGGAGAATCCAGGGTGACTTGGATAGGCTGGGTGAGTGGGCAGATACTTGGCAGATGACGGTTAATGTGAATAAGTGTGAGATTATCCACTTTGGGAGTAAGAACAGGAAGGCAGATTATTATCTGAATGGTGTGCGGTTAGGTTAGGGAGAAATACAAAGAGATCTAGGAGTCCTTGTTCATCAGTCACTGAAGGTGAATGAGCAAGTGCAGCAGGCAGTGAAGAAATCTAATGGAATGTTGGCCTTTATTACAAAGGGAATTGAGTACAAGAGCAAGGAAATCCTCTTGCATTTGTACAGAGCCCTGGTGAGACCACATCTGGAGTATTGTGTACAGTTTTGGTCTCCAGGGTTAAGGAAGGACATCCTGGCTGTAGAGGAAGTGCAGCGTAGATTCACGAGGTTAATTCCTGGGATGTCCGGACTGTCTTACGCAGAGAGGTTAGAGAGACTGGGCTTGTACACGCTGGAATTAAGGAGATTGAGAGGGGGTCTGATCGAAACATATAAGATTATTAAGGGATTGGACAAGATAGAGGCAGGAAATATGTTCCAGATGCTGGGAGAGTCCAGTACCAGAGGGCACGGTTTGAGAATAAGGGGTAGGTCATTTAGGGCAGAGTTAAGGAAGAACTTCTCCCAGAGAGTTGTGGGGGTCTGGAATGCACTGCCTCGGAAGGTAGCGGAGGCCAATTCTCTGGATGCTTTCAAGAAGGAGCTAGATAGGTATCTTGTGGATAGGGGAGTCGAGGGATATGGGGACAAGGCAGGAACCGGATATTGATAGTAGATGATCAGCCATGATCTCAAAATGGCGGTGCAGGCTTGAAGGGCCGAATGGTCTACTTCTGCACCTATTGTCTATTGTCTAAGTGTTCTCACAAACTATGGACTCACTATAAAGGACTCTTCATTTCATGTTCTCAACATTTATTGCTTATTACTTTATTATTATTATTATTTCTTTCTTTTTGTATTTGCACAGTTTGTTGTCTTTTGCACACTGGTTGAACACCCAAGCTGGAGCAGTCTTTCATTGATACCCTGAGACTTCATCCTTAATATTCAACTTTAACATCTTCCCAACCACTAAAGTCAGATTAATTGGTCTATAATTTCCTTTCTTCTACCTCTCTCCTTTCTTGAAGAGTGGAATGACATGTGATTTTTCAGCCTTCTAGAACCATTCCAGAATCTAGTGATTCTTGAAAGATCATTACTACTGCCTCTACGATCTCTTCAGCCACCTCTTTCAGAGCCCTGAGGTGTACACCATCTGTTCTAGGTGACTTATCTATCCTCCAACTTTTCAGTTTCCCAAGAACCTTCTCTCTAGTTATAGTAACACACTGCTAGCGTCTTCCACTGAGAAGACTGATGCAAAATACTTATTCAGTTCGTCCACCATTTTGTTGTACCCCAGTACTAGCTTTGCTTCTTAGCAGTCCAATATCCACTCTCACCTCTCTTTTGTATTTTATGTATCTGAAGAAATTTTTCATATTCTCTTTAATATTATTGGCTAGCTTACTTTCATATTCCATCTTTACCTTATTGACTTTTTAGTTGCCTTCTGTTGGTTTTTAAAAGTTTCCTAATCCTCTAATTTCCCACTAATCTTTGTTCTATTATACGCCCTCTCCTTGACTTTTATGTTGGCTTTGACTTCTCTCGTTAGCCACAATGCCTTCCAAATTGCTTCCAGAAATTCCAGCAATTGCTGCTCTGCCATCATCCCTGCCAGTGTTCTTCTCCAATCAATTTTGGCCAGCTCCATTCTCATGCCTCTATAATCCCCTTTACTCCACTGTAATACTGATACATCTGACTTTAGCTTCTTCTTCTCACTTTCCCCTAAGGGTTCCTTTACCTTAAGCTCCCTAATCAATTCCATTTCATTTCACAACATTCAATCCAGAATAGCTGATCCCCTAATTGGCTCAACCTCAAGCTCCTCTAAAAAGCCAACTTGTAAGCACTCTAGAAATTCCCCCACCTGTAATCCAGCACCAACCTAATTTTCCCAATCTACCTGCATATTGAAGTCTCCCATGACTATTGTAACATTGCCCTATTGGCATTCATTTTCTATCTCCTGTTGTAACTTGCAGGCCACTTGCTACTGCTTGGGAGTCTGCATACAACTCCCATCAAGGTCATTTTACCCTTGCAGTTCCTTAACTCTATCCACAATGATTCAACACCTTCCAACGCTGTGTCACCTCTTTCTATTGATTAGATTTCATTTTTTACCAACAGAGCAACGTCACCCCCCCCCCCCCCCATCTTCCTGCCTGATATAACATGTATACTGGACAATAAGATCCCAGCTAAAATTTTCTTTCAGCCATGATTCAGTGATGTCTACGTCATACCTGCCAATCTGCAACTGTGCTACGAGCTAATTGACCTTATTCCGTATATTGTGCGCATTCAGATACAACACCTTCAGTCCTGTATTCACTCTTTTAGATTTTTTCCGCCTTTTATGTTGTAATTCATCGTGTAGACTGCAATTTTGCCCCATTGAAAGCCTCTCCTCGCTAGACATTGCCTCTGTTTGTATACCGGCTACCTCATCTTCAGCACTACTATCCGCCTTTCCTACGATACTTCTTGCAGTGAAATATAGGCAGCTCAAAACACTAGTTGAACCACGCTCAACCTTTTGATTCCTGACTCTGTCTGAGGTCGTACCAACATCAGCCTCCACAACCTCTCCACTAACTGTTCTGGCACTCTGGTTCCCATCCCCCTGCAACTCTCTGATGTCACTTTATACTAAATACCCTCCCTGTGTGTGTATCATCCATATCCCTCCATTCCTTTCATATTCATGTGTCTATCTGAAAGCCTCTTTAACTCCACCAAACTTTCTGATTCCACTATTACCCCCAGTAACCAATTTCAGGCTTCTATCACACTCTGCATTAAAAAAAGTTTGCCCCTCACATCCCTTCTCCTTTGTAACCTCTGCGTTTGACATTACAACCCTAGGGAAAAGATTCTGACACTTGACCCTCTCTGTGCTTCTCGTTATTTTAAAAAATCCTCCATCAAGTCTAATCTCAAGGAACTGAGGAAAGCAGCCAGAATTAGACTGAAACAAGCATCCGCTCCCTACGTCCCGCGAAGTGACTTGCTAGCTTGAGTCGAAGCAAGTTGTCAGAGGTGATGGTGAACCTAGGGACCTGGGAACTCTCAGAGTGGCTGGCATGTAAGTGAGTAGGATTAGAGAAGGGGAGGAAGGATGAAATCAAAGGAGGAAAAATTAAATTCAGTGGGCAAGAGCAGGGTAAAATGATGGGACTGCCTAGAGAATCTAACTTGAGCATCCTGGAGCAGAGGAAGAATAGTTGTGCAGGACTGAGGGGGCTGTAGAGCTGAAAATTTTGGAGGTAGAATCTGCCATGTATATCAGGTCAGTGTTTGGAAAAGAACATCCTAATATTCAGTTCTGGGGTCATCATCCATTGGATCTGTGACCATGAGGTCAGTTTCTCAGACTCCCAATAGCACTTGTCTGTGAGTTGGATAAACGCATTAGGTCTGTATTCGAAAAGGAGGACAACCCCAGCTGACAAGGGAAGTCAAGGACAGCATTAGAGCAAAGGAGGAGGCATATCATACAGCAAAAAATTAGGGTTGGGAAGCTTTTAAAAACCAACAGGAGGTGTCATGGTTTCTTGAAATAATCAGGAGACACAGAAGATTCTTCGAGAAGTTTAAGCCTTTATTTGCAAACAAAAGCTGAGACAATTGATGAGCGTGTCACTAATTGCCTCCCAAGTCTGGTTCACAGTATTCTTTATAGTAATTTCTTACCTCAGTTACATTAGCATACCCAGTCTCCTATCTCAGTTACATTAGCATACCCCGTCTCCTATCTCAGTTACATTAGCATACTCCGTCTCCTATCTCAGCTACATTAGCATACCCGGTCTCCTATCTCAGTTACATTAGCATACCCAGTCTCCTATCTCAGTTACATTAGCATACCCGGTCTCCTATCTCAGTTACATTAGCATACCCCATCTCCTATCTCAGCTACATTAGCATACCCGGTCTCCTATCTCAGTTACATTAGCATACTCCGTCTCCTATCTCAGCTACATTAGCATACCCCGTCTCCTATCTCAGCTACATTAGCATACCCGGTCTCCTATCTCAGTTACATTAGCATACCCAGTCTCCTATCTCAGTTACATTAGCATACCCGGTCTCCTATCTCAGTTACATTAGCATACCCCGTCTCCTATCTCAGTTACATTAGTGTACCCCGTCTCCTATCTCAGTTACATTAGCATACCCCGTCTCCTATCTCAGCTACATTAGCGTACCCGGTCTCCTATCTCAGTTACATTAGTGTACCCGGTCTCCTATCTCAGTTACATTAGTGTACCCGGTCTCCTATCTCAGTTACATTAGTGTACCCCGTCTCCTATCTCAGTTACATTAGCAAACCCCGTCTCCTATCTCAGTTACATTAGCATACCCGGTCTCCTATCTCAGTTACATTAGCATACCCCGTCTCCTATCTCAGTTACATTAGTGTACCCGGTCTCCTATCTCAGTTACATTAGCATACCCCGTCTCCTATCTCAGTTACATTAGTGTACCCCGTCTCCTATCTCAGTTACATTAGCATACCCCGTCTCCTATCTCAGCTACATTAGCATACCCGGTCTCCTATCTCAGTTACATTAGCAAACCCCGTCTCCTATCTCAGTTACATTAGCGTACCCGGTCTCCTATCTCAGTTACATTAGTGTACCCGGTCTCCTATCTCAGTTACATTAGTGTACCCGGTCTCCTATCTCAGTTACATTAGTGTACCCGGTCTCCTATCTCAGTTACATTAGTGTACCCTATCCGCTTGCAACGCTTATCACCAGCACATTAGCTTCTCGATTCGCCACCAATATTTCTGCTCAGTACCCCATACTTGCTCTAGTCTACTCCCTGGAACACGTGTCCCCCTTCCCGACCTTGACCGGTCCCCATACCATCACACCACTCCACGATCCCATTTACCACCATTATCTCTACATGCTTACTTTCACTGTTAGCTACATTCTCAAGACACTGATGTGTTCAATAGTACAGAGACAACACAGAGATTACATTCTGGCCAATAAGTTGGATACATAGTAAATATAAACAACAACACACACAGAATGCTGGTGGAACACAGCAGGCCAGGCAGCATCTATAGGGAGAAGCGCTGTCGACGTTTCGGGCCGAGACCCTTCGTCAGGACTAACTGAAAGGAAAGAAGGAGATCTCTTACTACCTTTCCTTTTGGTTAGTCCTGACGAAGGGTCTCGGCCTGAAACGTGGACAGTACTTCTCCCTATAGATGCGGCCTGGCCTGTTGTGTTCCACCAGCGTTTTGTGTGTGTTGTTGTTTGAATTTCCAGCATCTGCAGATTTCCTCGTGTTTGCTTAGTAAATATAAGGCTGGTTTTTCACTGTTAGCTACATTCTCAAGGCACTGATGCATTCAATATTACAGAGGCAAAACAGAGATTACGTTCTGGCTAATAAATTAGATACATAGCAAATAGCAAACACAAGGCTGGCCACATAGTTCTGGCCACACAGCAAACAAAGCAACTTTATTCTCCAAGAAAGGCAACTAAAAGATCATAATGAGTGAAAAGATGAAATATGAAGGTAAGCTAGCCAATGATATAAAAGAGGATACCAAGTGATTTTTGAGATATACAAAAACTAAAAGAGAGGGGAAAGTGGATATTGGACTGCTGGAGGAGTAGTAATGGGGACAAAGAAGTGACGGGTGAATTTAGTAAGTATTTTACCTCAGTCTTCACTGTGGAAGACACTAGCAGTATGCCAGAAATTCGAGAATGTCAGGGGCAGAAGTGAGTGTAATTGCTATTACTATGGACGAAGAGCTCGGGAAGGTGAAAGGTCTGAAGATAGGTACTGTAAGTCACCTGGACCAGATGGACTACACCCCAGGTTTCTGACAGAGGTAGCTGAAGAAATTGTGGAGACATTAGCAATGATCTTTCAAGGATCTATTGATTCTGGAATGGTTCCAAGCGGACTGGGAAATTGCAATTGTCACTCCACTCTTAAAGAAGAGAGGGAGGGAGAAGAAAGTAAATTATAGGCCAGTTAGCCTGACTTCAGTGGTTGTGAAGATGTTGGGATCCATTATTAGAGATGAATTTTTGGGGTACTTGGAGGCTTATGATAAAATAGGCCAAGGTCAACATGATTTCCTTAAAGAGATATCTTGCCTGATAAAATCTGTTGAAATTTTTTGAGCAAATAACAGGTAAGGTAGACCAAGGATAGTCAGTGGATGTCGTTGACTTGTATTTTCAAAAGGCCTTTGACAAGGTGCCATACATGTTGGAATCACAGATCTGACTCGATGGGCTCAATGGCCTAATTCTGTTCCTATGTCTTATGCTCCTTAGTGAGTAGAGTGTGGCAAGGGTGGGGAGGTTAGAATGAATAAGGGCAATGGAAATATTAAGCCAGTCGATGTCACGTCAGAAGTTAGTGATGAAGGGAGCTAGACAGCATACAACACACACAAAATTATGGAAGAACTCAGCAGGTCAGACAGCATCTACGGAAAGGAATAAAGAGTCGATGTTTTGACAAAGACCCTTCATCATAACTGGAAAGGGAAGGGGAAGAAGCCAGAAAAAGAAGAGGGGGGGGGGGAGGGGAGGAGTACAAGCTAAAAGCTGATAGGTGAGTGTAAGATAGGTGGATGGGGAGGGGACAGTGAGAAGCTGGGTGGTGATAGGTGGAAAAGGTGAAGGACTGAAGAAAAAGAAAACTGATTAGAGAAGAGAGCGGACCGTAGGAGAAAGGGAAAGAGGAGGGTCACCAGAGGGAGGTGGGCAGAAGAAAAGTAGTAAGAGGGGAGCCGGAATGAGGAGAGGAGAAGACATCAGGGATTCTGGATACTCACTTATTTACTACTGATGCACCATCAGTAACTCACTCTGAGACGTAAAGGCGAGATATCGGCTTTTATTGACTGGAAGAAGGAACAAGCAGTGAGTGACCACCATACTACATCCTGGAGACTGAGAGGCCGGGCTCAGGCCTCAACCGCCTTTATACCGGGGTCCGTGGGAGGGGCCACAGGAGCAGTCAGACAGGTATATGTAGTTCACCACAACTACCACACAGAAGGGGACGTTTCAGCCAATCATATTGAAGGTTGAATGATCTTTATTGTCATTATACATAGGTACAATGAAACTCTGTTTGGCTTTCTCTCAGGCAATCAAACAAAGCGGTAGATAAAAGCAAGACAGTAATAGAAAAACAGTATTAAGTAGATAAGTAGCAGAAAATAAGTTGCAGCAGCACGAGAATCTCACAGTAATGCACGAAGTGCCATTAGTGCAAGTCTTTGAGTCCTTGTGTGTGCTCACAGTTTCAGTCGTTGCTCTGTGGGAGTGGTACGATGGCGGCCACAGCTCTGGGATAGAAGCTGTTCTTCAGTCTATTTGTTCTGGCTTTTATTCATAATTGCTCCCTGCAGAGCAACCATATCAGGCCTACTTCCTCTCCCTTACTTCCCTGTAGCCCTACAACTTATTCTCTCTTTCATTTAATTAATTTGCCAGGTAAGAGGTCATTTACAGTTGCCAACTAACCTAGCAACCAGTACAGCTTTGGGGTGTGGGTGGAGGGAACCCACAGAGATACCAAGTGCCACATAGACAGCACCCAAGGTCAGGTTGAAACCATGATCCCTGGAGGTACGGGACATCTGGATTATGCAAACCTAGAAACACCTCAGATGCCAGGAGGTCTCTTTTGAGTTGATATGGACTTCCCTAATCTACATCTGAGACAAATTCCTGACCCCTTGTAGTCTCCGGGTCATTTGGAAATGCAAAGGTTTATATCCTAGCGGACATCACAACTGAGACAAGTCTTTTTCTCGTCTTCCAGCAAGCAAAACCTGGGTGCTTATTGCCTTTCAGTGTGGCAATAACAAGGGAATAACAAGGATGCTACAATTATCAGGCAGCATTTATGGAAAACTATAAGTAGTTGATGTTTCGGGCCAAGATCGTTCATCAGGACTTGGCCTGAAATTTTGACCATTTATTCCTTTCCAGACATGCTGCCTGACTGACTGACTGAGTTCCTCCAGCACTTTGTGTGTGTGTGTTACTCTGGATTTCCAGCATCTGCAGAATCTCTTGTGCTTATGATTTTCTGAAATTATCGTGAGCTTCTAGTCTTGGCAAGGGAAGGTTTTGCTCACTGGAAGGTGAGAATGGGATTTGATTCGGATGTGATGTCCCCTGTGATTTAGACCTTTGTATTTCCAATATGACCCACAGGCAACAAGGGGTCAGAAATGTGTTGCAGATGGTAGAATAAGGAACGCTGTATTTTCTCTCATTTATTCCATGGCTCCAGCAGGGGGATATCAGTATTACAGCAATCAGCACAAATCTGCCATTTTAACACTACCACCAGAGACAGATTCCCACCTCAGTAACCTCCAGTACCCTGGACTAGCGACTGAGCGAGGCGAGTTTAGAGAATGCACCTTGGCCAGCAACAGCACAGCTCACTGAGTGTTCCAGTGCGGCAAGATTATTGAACAGAAACCAACTAAAGTTCACTTAGAAACAAGAGAAAATCTGCAGATGCTGGAAATCAAAGCAACACACACAAAACGCTGGAGGAACTCAGCAGGCCAGGCAGCACCTATGGAAAATAGTAAGCGGTCAACATTTCAGGGCGAGATCCTTCAGCAGGACCCTGATAAAGAGTCTCAGCCTGAAATTCTAACCGTTCATTCTTTGCCATGGATGCTACCTGGCCTGCTGAGTTCCTCCAGCATTTTGTGTTGCAAAGTTAACTTCCTATCCAGGCTGAATGAGCATTTGTTCCAGCAACATCCTTGGGTGAAACTGTCTTGAAATTATCATCATGGAAAGCCGCTCCTTGCACTGGGCCCTCAGCTTAACAGAAGATCCAAAGTACAGCTAGTCATTGGCAGGTGGAAGTTAATCCTGGCGATGTGAGATGATGCACTTTGGAATATGTGGCATTCAGTTTACGCCAAACTGAGAAGGAGCAGGGCACGCTCAATGTAACGAGCAGGGTGGACTAAGGAGAGGTAGTAGAAGTCATTTCCTTGGACTTTCAGAAGGCGTTTGATAAGGTGCCACACATGAGGCTGTTTAACAAGATAAAATGCTATGGTGTTACAGGAAAGGCACTGGCATAGAGAGAGGAAATGGCTGATAGACAGAAGGCAGCAAGTGGGAATAAAAGGAGCCTTTTCTAGTTGGCTGCCAGTGAGTACTAATGTTCCTCAAGGGTCAGTATTAGGACCGCTACTTTTCACATTGTTTATCAGTGATTTGGATAATGGGATTGATGGCTTTGTGGCAAAGTTTGTGGATAATACGAAGCTAGGTGGAGAGGTAGGTAGTGCTGAGGAAGCAACAGGAGTTGGACAAATTGGAAAAGTGGGCAAAAAAGCGACAGATGGAATGCAGTGTTGGGAAATGTATGATAAATGTGCTCCTTTTTGGTAAAAGTAACAATAGTGTGGGCTATTATCTAAATAGAGAAAAGGTTCAAACATCAGAGGTGCAGAGGGACTTGGGAGTCCTCGTGCAAGACTCCCAGAAGGTTAATTTACAGGTTGAGTCTGTGGTAAAGAAGGCAAATGCAATGTTGGCATTTATTTCAAGGGGAATAGAATATAAAAGCAAGGAGATAATACTGAGCCTTTATAAGATACGAGTCAGGCATGCTTGGAGTATTGTCAACAGTTCTGGGCTCCATATCTCAGAAAGGATGTGTTGTCATTGGAGAGTCCAGAGGAGGTTCACGAGGATGATTGCGGGATTGAAAGGGTTAACATATGAGGAGCGTTTGGCAGCTTTGGGCCTGAATTCCCTGGAATCGAGAAGAATACAGTGGGATCTCATTGAAACCTACCAAATGTTGCAAGGACTAGATAGGGTGGATGTGGACTGGATGTTTTCTATCCAAAACCAGAGGGCACAGCCTCAAAATTGATGAGCAACCTTTAGAACCAGAGGAAAGAGGAAATTTTTTTAGCCAGATAGTAGTAAATCTGTGGAATGCTCTGCCACGGACTGCGGTGGAGATAAAGTCCGTGGGTATATTTAAGGCGAAGTTATTTCCTGATCGGTCAGGGCATTAAAGGATACGGCGAGAAGGCAGGTTAATAGGGTTGAGTGGGATCCAGGATCAGCCATGATGGAATAGAGGAGCAGACTCGATGGGCTGAATGGTCTAATTCTGCTCCTGTGTCTCATGGTCTTAAGGTGTGGCAGGGCCGCAGTGAGTACAGGCTGTCCCTGAAATACCCCTAAATACAAACAAGCTCCCATAACATTCAAGAGCCTATCATATGTCCATACGTTCATTGGAATGAAAGACAAAACTCTTTCTCTCTGGCTGTCTGCCTCTCCCTCTTCCCACTTATAGTACTAGATCTTTCTTAATGGTTTTATGTTCTTCAGATGGCAACCATTACAATACCGTTGAGGCGTGGTTTCCCTATCGAGTGACCTTTGTGTATTATCCAGCCTATGGACAAAATTGACTACTCGACCTGTGCACGAATGTAACATGTTCATTACCCGGAGAATGGCCCATGTGAACGGAGAAATGTTAGTGTAGAACTCCGTGGATTCCTGAAGATGGCAGCACAGGAAAATAAACCAAAGAAGAAGACCCACAGCATACAACAAAGCCTTGTTAATGTAAGCAAAACACACAAGGTGCTGGAAGAACTCAGCAAGCATCCATGGGAAAGAGTAAGCAGTCAATGTTTTGGGCTGAGACTGTTCCTCCAGCATTTTGTGTGAGTTGCTTGGATTTTCAGCATCTGCAGATTTTCTCCTGTTTGTAAATGTAACATGTCAGAGACTTTGGTGGTGCCGAACTAGCAGGTTTTTCAGAATGTGGAATATTGTTCAACTAATAGTTCATTGCACATTAAATGCGATCTTTCTCTAAACATTATGCTGTAGGATCCTAGATTTCCCGGTGCATGCGGCAAGTTTAAAGAGAGTGTGGAAAACAGAACCATTCAAGTTTAAGGAAGTGCAGCCAGCTAAAGCATGTGAGTTTAAGGAGAGAACATTGCCAGTGATGAGGGGACAGGGAGCAAGTGGGGACCAGAGTGGGACAGGCGGGAATGACTGAGTGGAAAAGGTTAACTTGCAATGCTGGCTTTCATTTTCAGACTGCGCTTGGAGTGTTGTGATGGTTGTGACCCTAGAGGTGATGACACAAATTTATAAAACATTAGTTAGGCCATATTGCTATGCAGTCCTGATCACCACACTTGAGGAAGGACGTGTTTACACTGGAGAGGAACAGAGGAGATTTATCGGGAATTTCACTGGGATGAAACGTCTCAGTATTGAGGGGAGACTAGATAGGCTGAGTTCTCTTTTCTTGAAGCAGAGGAGGCTGAGTGGGGACCCGATAAAGCTATACAAAATTATGACCAGCATCATTGAGGTAGATAGGAAATTATACCCCATAAAAATGAGGTTTCTAAAAGCAGAGGGCACAGATTTACAGGAAGGAATACAGGGTTTAGAGGAAACGTGAGGAAGAATCTCACATCCTGAGGGCTTTTGGAAATGGAATAAGCTGCTTAAATGGGTAGTGGAGGCAGTTACTGTGACAACACTTAAGGGGTATCTAGATGAGTTGCTCTGTAGTTTTCTACGAAGGTATAGAACACTACAGATGGACTGCTGGTGTGTGTGTGTTTATATACACACACACACACACTTACACACACAGACAGCCCAGCCCATTCAGGACATTGACAGAGACAGATGTGTAAAAAGGGCCCGAAGGATCATTGGGGACCCAAGTCACTCCATCCAGTTCTAGCTGCTACCATCCGGGAAACGGTACCGCAGTGTAAAAGCCAGGACCAACAGGCTCCGGGACAGCTTCTTCCACCAGGCCATCAGACTGATTAATTCACGCTGATACAATTGTATTTTTATGCTATGTTGACTGTCCTGTTGTACATACTATTTATTATAAATCACTATCAATTGCACATTTAGATTGAGACATGACATAAAGATTTTTACTCGTCATGTATGCGAAGGATGTAAGAAATAAAGTCGATTCAATACTGAGAACGGTAGTCGTAGAACCCTTGAAGGTGAGTCAATAGGTTGTGTTCAGTGTTGAGGTGAGTATAGTTATCTGCACTGGCTCAGGAGCCTGATGGTTGAAGGGTAATAACAGCTCCTGAGCCTGGTGGTGTGGGACCCAAGGCTCCTGTACCTCCTTCTGGTGGCAGCAGTGAGAAGGGAACATGGCTCGGATGGTTGGTGACCTCTGAACATGGGCATTGGCCGAGAGAGATCAAGTCTTTGAGAATGGCTAACAGTTTTTTCCACAGAGTGAGCAGCCAACCAAAGTTCATCGGCCCTGGAAGGGAGTCAGTCCACGTTGAGGGCTGGCGATGTGGGAAAAGAGGGAGAGCAGACACGTGACTAGAGAAGCCAGGAGGGGAACTCCTAAATGGGGAAAATGCTGAAAACAAAGAAAACAGTAGCCGGGCACTTAGAAAATAACATTAGGATTGGGTAGAGTCAAACGCGACCTCACGAAAGGAAAATTACATTTGATATTTCTGTTCTTTCAGGCGTTAAGCAGAAAAATAAACTAAAAACCATTTTTAGCAGGAGAATCAGAAGGGTTGATAAAGAATGGAAGCACAAGCTGTCTCGGGAGAGTAAATGGCAAGAAGAGGCTCATGATAAAAATAAATAATGGTACAGAGCAACACACAAGCAAGTGGGGGAACTCAGCAGGTTGTTTATTCAATTTATTTTAGAGATACAGCACAGTAATAGACCCTTCCAGCTCAACGAGTCCGTGCTGCCCAGTTAAACACACTGACCAATTAACCTACAAACCCACACATCTTTGGAATGTGGGAGCACATAGAGGAAACCCAGCCAGTTCGGGGGTGGGGGGGGGAGAACGTACAAACCTCTTACAGACGGTGACAGGAATTGAACCTATGTCACTGGCGCTGTAAAGCAGGTTGCTATTGCGCCACCCCTATGGCTGTGTCTGCAGAGGGAAATGAGCAGTCAGTGTTTTGGGTCCCAGCTGTTTGACTCCCTCCACAGATGCTGTCTGACCCTCTGAGTTCCCCCAACTCTGTTGTGTGTTGCTCCAGATCTCCAGCGTCTGTGGTCCCTTGTGTCTCCACTGGTGTAGACCAACAGCGTGGAATAGCTTGATTCTTTATCACAAATGTCATGCAGCTCCCTGCTCCCTACCTTGGGATTCGTGAAGATGAAAGTACCCTGGAAATCATTGACAATGGTGACCAAATTCGCAATCTTCCCCAAAGTGGAACAAGTCAAAGATCCAGCAGCAGTGCAGAATGAACACATTCATCTCCATTCTAAAGGGACATCCTTCTATTCTGAGGCTCTGCCCTCTGGTTCTAGACTCCCCCACTATTGGAAACATCCTCTCCACATCCACTATATCTCGGCCTTTCAATATTCAATGGTTTGCAATGTGATCTCCCCCTCATTCTTCTAAGTTCCAGCAAACGCAGGCCTAGGGCCATCGATGCTCCTCACACTCTAATTCGGAGATCATTCTCGTGAACCTTCTCTGGACTCTCTCCAATGCCAGCTCATCTTTTCTTAGACAAGGGGCCCAAAGCTACATTTATGTATGGAAGGTTCTATTTGGATGGCACGCAAGCAAGAGCTTGTCACTAGACCTTGGTACACGTGACAATAATAAGCCAATTCCGATAGCCATGACTAAACAGCTCAGCACATCAATGAAATGAGTCTCCTCTCTATGGACTCTTGTCTTTACTTTTCACTGCCTCAGTAAAGCAGCCAACGTAATCAAAGGCCCCACCCACCCTGGCCATGCTCTCTTCTCTCCCCCCAGTTGGGCAGAAGATAAAAAAGCATGAAAGCATGTATCAATGGACTGAAGGACTGCCTTCATCCCACAATAATAAGATGATAGAATGGTTCCCTAGTATGACAATATGGACTCTTGCCCTCAAGAATCTATCATGCACCTTATTATCTACCTGCACTGCACTGTACCTGTAACTGTAACACTTTGTTCTGAATTCTGATATCTGTACCCTTCTACTACCTCAATGCAATATTGTAATGAAATCAAACAAATTGGCAAATTAATTTATTATTGTCAGACCACATTTGGAATATTGTGAGCAGTTTTGGGCCCAATATCAATGAACGGATGTGCTGGCATTGGAAAACATTCAGAGGAGGTTTATGAGAATGATCCTGAGTATGAAAAGGTTAATATATGAGGAGGCTTTGATAGATCTAGGCTGGTTCTTGCTGGAGTTTAGAAGAATGAGAGGGGACCTCATTGAAACCTACTGACTGTTAAAAGGCCCAGAAAGAGTGGACACGGACAGGGTGTTTCCAATAGTGGGAGAGTCTAGGACCAGAGGACATCCCTTTAAAAAACAGATAAGGAGGAATTTATTTAGCAAGAGGGTTGTAAATTTGTGGGATTCATTGCCAAGGACATGCAGCTAAGTCAGGTGAATGGGTTTGAGAGTGAAAATAATACAGCCATAATCACATGGTAGAGCAGACTCAATGGGCTCAATGGCCTAATTCTTCTCTTCTGTCTTCTGTCTCTTCACAAGGTTAATTCCTGGGATGTCTGGACTGTCTTACGCAGAGAGGTTAGAGAGACTGGGCTTGTACACGCTGGAATTAAGGAGATTGAGAGGGGATCTGATCGAAACATATAAGATTATTAAGGGATTGGACAAGATAGAGGCAGGAAATATGTTCCAGATGCTGGGAGAGTCCAGTACCAGAGGGCATGGTTTGAGAATAAGGGGTAGGTCATTTAGAGCAGAGTTAAGGAAAAACTTCTTCTCCCAGAGAGTTGTGGGGGTCTGGAATGCACTGCCTCGGAAGGTAGTGGAGGCCAATTCTCTGGATGCTTTCAAGAAGGAGCTAGATAGGTATCTTATGGATAGGGGAATCAAGGGATATGGGGACAAGGCAGGAACCGGGTATTGATAGTAGTTGATCAGCCATGATCTCAAAATGGCAGTGCAGGCTCGAAGGGCCGAATGGTCTACTTATGCACCTATTGTCTATGTCTATTATCTTGTGTACCACACACACAGTGGAGCATATAATAATAATCAAGCAAGTTAACAATTTATTTAAGGCAGAGAGCAACAGTTCTGTGGGTGGAAGTGCCTTGTTAATGAGAGAGGTGAGAGGGGAATGGCCAAACTGGTTCAAGCTGACGAGAAGGCGACGGTAACTCAAGTAACCACACGGTACAGAAGAGCATCTCTGCACCTTGATGTGGTTGGGCTACCACAGCCAAAGGCCATACCGAGTTCCACTCCTGCATCTAATACAGTGCCAGGCAAGTTTTTCACTGTACCTGCTCCTCACCATGTTTATAAACTAAACATAATCTCCTTAAGTATAAAGGTTATAGGTCCACAAGGAAAGGTGGAACTTGTAGTTTTTTTCTGTCTCTCTCACCTGACCACAAGGGCATCAAATTCTCATTGTATGCTCTAGATAACAACAGCCTGTATTTATATCACTCCCCTAATATGATCAAGTGATCCACCTTCTACATGGCAGCAATTATCAAACAGAATTTGACAGCAATACACGTGAATAAGTATTAGAATTGTTGACCGTAGGCTTGATAAGTTTTTCAAGAAAGTCCTAAAGAAGGCAGAGAAGGGCCAGCTGGGAAGGTAAAAAAAATCTTTGATACTGTTCCTGATTATTTTGTCCATTCTGAACAGAGGACTCTGTATCCGTTCATTAAATACTAAAAAATGTCCTGTTTTGATGTTGGTTTCTAGCTTGCTTTTGTACTATAGAACTCACAGACTAGGTGCTGAAGGCACTTTGCAGATTAAAACTTGACTTGTGCGAGAGTTCAGAACTAGAGAGGGTGCAGCAATCTTATCGGATTGTAAGGCTAAAGATGGGGGTGCGGGGATTTGAGACTGGGAACATTGTGTAGCAGTATGAAGTGTGATTAGGCTTGGTGCAAGACATAACTTTGAAGAGGTTACAGAGTACACTGAGATTTTAGTCATCTCTCTGCAATGTTTTGTCTTCATGTTACCCATAACCTACTGATTACTCAAGGACATTGTGTGACAGGCATTATGAAACTGATTCACTCTTTGGAAGCACAGGGAACTTACAGTCTGGGTTGGTCATGACCAAAACTTTCATCTTTCCAGATAATAGGAGCAGTAAGTTATTCTGTTATTGTCATCTGACACCTCTAGTTCCACCCTGTTTCTTTACTTGTCTGCTTACCACTCATTTGCCCTGAACAATAATTTATTTTTCCACTTAAACTTCTGCTCGTCTCGGGCCCTTCCTTTTTTATGCTTTCTCCCCACCTCACTCACATCCTATCCAGCTCATATACATGTTTAAAAGTCTACATCTTTCCAATCCAAAGAAAAGCCACTGGCTATTAGGTAAAGCTTACACAGATTTTTACACAGGGAAAGGGCCGTCTGGGTTCTCCTTGTTTTTCGCACACTTTCACCTTTCCTAATTGATTCTGTCTGTGCATCACCTCTCCCTGATCTGTTTCCACTTATTACCTTCCTAACTTATCAAGTCAAGTCTCAACCATAAACTGCTGGTACAGTACACAGTAAAAATGAAACAACGTTCCTCCAGGACCCTGGTGCTACATGAAACACAAAACTACACTAGACTATGTGAGACAGCACAAGGCTACACTAGACTACATAAAACAACATAAAAACTGCACTAGACTACAGACCTGCACAGGACTACATAAAGTGCACAAAACAGTGCAGGGCAGTACAATAATTAATAAACAAGACAATAGGCACAGTAGAGGACAAATTACAATATAATAATAAATGATGTAGATGTCAATCTAGAATCTGAGCATTGAGGAGTCTGATGACTTGGGGGAAGAAACTGTTACACAGTCTGGTCATGAGAGCCCAAATGCTTCGGAGCCTTTTTCCAGATCGCAGGAGGGAGAAGAGTTTGTATGAGGGGTGCGTGGGGTCCTTCGCAATACAGTTAGCTTTGCGGATGCAGCGTTGATACACCATCAATAACTCTCGGAGACAGGAGGTGAACGATAGGCCTTTATTAGCTGCAAGAAACCACAATTAGTAGCAAGAGACCACCACACAACATCCTGGAGACTGAGGGAGGAGCAGTGCCCCCAATCGTCTTTATACAGGGGTCTGTGGGAGGAGCCACAGGAGCAGGCAGCAGAGGGGCGTGTCCAGACAGGTATATGTAGTTCACCACATTCACCCCCCCCTTTGTTTTAAGAGTCCCCACGGGGCAAAGTTTCTCACAAGTATGTTTACAGGTTAAGTCTATCAGGTGGTCGAATCTGTCGCTGCGATCTATGTAGCACCGGTGGTGATTGCACCGGTGACGGTGGTTGTACTGGCTCTGGCCTGACTTGAGGTGTCAGCCCATTAGACGTCAGTAATCCCTCGTGCGTGTGCAAGGTGCCCGGTATGGGAGTGTCGTGAGGAGTCTGTGTAGGGCTTGGTGTGCACAGTGTCTCATGGGTATACACTTCGGTGGGTACGGGGTCCATAGTCACCGTGGAGTGTTCGGGGTAGTGGTCCGCTGCTCCTGCGGACACCAGGTCGCGGACGGAGACTGTGTCCTTCCGCCCATCAGGTAAGACCACGTAGGCATACTGGGGGTTCGCATGAATGAGGTGAATCCTCTCGACCATCGGGAAGTATTTATTGTTCCTCGCATGTTTTCAGAGCAGTACTGCCCCTGGAGACGTCAGCCAAACCGGTAGGGTGGTCCCAGTGGCAGACTTCCTGGGAAAAGAAAAGAGTCGCTCATGAGGGGTGGCATTGGTGGACGTGCATAACAGGGAGTGGATGGAGTGGAGTGCCTCGACGAGGACCTCCTGCCAGCGAGAGACCAGCAATCCCTTTGACCTAAGGGCTAAAAGTGTAGCCTTCCACACAGTGGCGTTCCCCCTCTCCACCTGTCCATTCCCCCTGGGATTATAGCTCATGGTCCTACTAGTAGCAATACCCCTAGCCAGCAGGTACTGGCGCAGCTCGTCACTCATAAATGAGGACCCTCTATCACTGTGGATATAGCAGGGATATATTCGAACAGAGTGAAGAGCTGGTGCAGGGCTTTTATGACAGACGTGGCAGTGGTATCGGGGCAAGGGATGGCAAAGGGGAACTGCGAGTACTCGTCAATTATGTTGATAAAGTAGACATTGCGATCGGTGGAGGGAAGGGGGCACTTAAAGTCAACACTCAGTCGCTCAAAGGGGCGGGTGGCCTTGATAAGTTGTGCCTTTTCAGGACGGGAGAAGTGCAGTTTACACTCAGCGCAGACTTGGCGGTCCCTGGTCATCGTCCTGATGTCCTCAAGGGAGTAAGGAAGGTTCCGGGCTTTCACGAAATGGTAAAATCGGGTGACCCCTGGGTGGCAAAGATCTGCATGGATGGCGTATAGCCAGTCGAGCTGCACGCTGGCACACGCTCCCCAGGGTAGGGAAACAGGGGGCTCATTGAGCCTTCCAGGCCGGTACAGGATATCATAGTTGTAGGTGGAGAGTTCCATTCTCCACCGCAAAATTTTATCATTTTTGATTTTGCCCCGCTGTTGGTTGCTAAACATGAACGCAACCGAGCGCTGGTCGGTCAGCAAGGTGAACTTTTTGCTGGCGAGATAGTGCCTCCAGTGCCTAATAGCTACCATTATGGCCTGGGTTTCTTTCTCCACCATGGAGTGCCGAATTTCAGGGCCTTGAAGGGTATGAGAGAAGAATGCTACTGGCTTTCCTGCCTGATTGAGGGAAGCAGCCAGCGCGAAGTCGGAGGCGTCACTCTCTACTTGGAAGGGAATGGTCTCATCCACCACATGCATCGTTGCTTTGGCAATGTCCCCTTTAATGCAGCTGAAGGCTGCGCGGGTGTAGGCATGGTGCTGGGTTGGATGTGCGGGTCATTGTGTGTGTGTGGTCAGCGGGGGGGCGTGTCCGGACAGGTATATGTAGTTCACCACAAGCGTGTAGTGTAAATGTCCGTAATGGCAGGAAGAGAGACCCTGCTGATCCCTTCAGCTGACCTCACTAACCGCTGCAGGGTCTTGCGATCCGAGACGGTCCAATTTCCAAACCAGGCATTGATGCAGCTGCTTGGGATGCTCTCGGTACAACCCCTGTAGAATGTGATGAGGATGGGGGGGTGGGAGATGGACTTTCCTCAGCCTTCGCAGAAAGTAGAGACGCTGCTGGGCTTTCTTGGCTATGGAGCTGGTGTTGAGGGACCAGGTGAGATTGCCCGCCAGGTGAAAACCAAGAAATTTGGAGTCTTAATGATCTCTACCGAGGAGCCGTCGATGTTCAGCGGAGAGTGGTCGCTCCGTGCTCTCCTGAAGTCAACAACCATATCTTTTGTTCTGCTCACTTTCAGAGACAGGTTGTTGACTCTGCACCAGTCCAGTAGCTGCTGCACCTCCCCTCTGTAAGCTGACCCGTCGGACTCCAGCACCGATTTGCAAAGGACACAAGAAACTGCTGATGCTGGAATCTGGAGAAACAGACAATCTGCAGGAAGAACGCTAGGTTCCAGGTTGGGTCAAATCGCTGCGGCAGGCGTCCTCAGGATACATCGACAACTCCTTTCCTCCCATGGATGCGGCTTGGCTCGCTGAGCTCTGCTAACTGACTGTTTATTGCTCCAGCATTTCCAACCTCTACCTGGATGTCCCTGCTCCCCTCACCCCATCTGTCTCCATCTCCTCTTTCTTTCATGTCCCCCTGCACTGCATTGCTACTGTTTTACCTTGTACTGCCTCAATGCACTGTGTAATGATTTGATCTGTATGGCCAGGTTTTCCACCATACTGTGGCGCATGTGACAAAGAGAAACCAGTTCCAATTCCAGCCACCAGCCAGTGCCCCCAGACTCCATCCTTCCCCCATCTGGCCCATCACTGCCCCCAGACTCCATCCTTCCCCCATCTGACTTAATGGCCCATCACTGCCCCCAGACTCCATCCTTCCCCCATCTGGCCCATCACTGCCCCCAGACTCCATCCTTCCCCCATCTGACTCAATGGCCCATCACTGCCCCCAGACTCCATCCTTCCCCCATCTGGCCCATCACTGCCCCCAGACTCCATCCTTCCCCCATCTGACTCAATGGCCCATCACTGCCCCCAGACTCCATCCTTCCCCCATCTGGCCCATCACTGCCCCCAGACTCCATCCTTCCCCCATCTGACTCAATGGCCCATCACTGCCCCCAGACTCCATCCTTCCCCCATCTGGCTCCATGGCCCATCACTGCCCCCAGACTCCATCCTTCCCCCATCTGACTCAATGGCCCATCACTGCCCCCAGACTCCATCCTTCCCCCATCTGGCTCCATGGCCCATCACTGCCCCCAGACTCCATCCTTCCCCCATCTGGCCCATCACTGCCCCCAGACTCCATCCTTCCCCCATCTGGCTCCATGGCCCATCACTGCCCCCAGACTCCATCCTTCCCCCATCTGACTCAATGGCCCATCACTGCCCCCAGACTCCATCCTTCCCCCATCTGACTCAATGGCCCATCACTGCCCCCAGACTCCATCCTTCCCCCATCTGACTCAATGGCCCATCACTGCCCCCAGACTCCATCCTTCCCCCATCTGGCCCATCACTGCCCCCAGACTCCATCCTTCCCCCATCTGACTCAATGGCCCATCACTGCCCCCAGACCATCCTTCCCCCATCTGGCTCCATGGCCCATCACTGCCCCCAGACTCCATCCTTCCCCCATCTGGCCCATCACTGCCCCCAGACTCCATCCTTCCCCCATCTGGCTCCATGGCCCATCACTGCCCCCAGACTCCATCCTTCCCCCATCTGACTCAATGGCCCATCACTGCCCCCAGACTCCATCCTTCCCCCATCTGGCCCATCACTGCCCCCAGACTCCATCCTTCCCCCATCTGGCTCCATGGCCCATCACTGCCCCCAGACTCCATCCTTCCCCCATCTGGCTCCATGGCCCATCACTGCCCCCAGACTCCATCCTTCTCCCATCTGGCTCCATGGCCCATCACTGCTCCCAGACTCCATCCTTCCCCATCTGGCCCATCACTGCTCCCAGACTCCATCCTTCCCCCATCTGGCCCATCACTGCCCCCAGACTCCATCCTTCCCCCACCTGGCCCATCACTGCCCCCAGACTCCATCCTTCCCCCATCTGGCGCCATGGCCCATCACTGCCCTCCTCACTTAGTTGCATCTATCACCTGCCAGCCACCACTTCCTTTCACCTCTTTTCCTGGTAATCTCTGATTGACACTGTCAGACCTGAAATGTTGATCATCCCTCTGCCTTTACAGATGGTACCTGACCTACTAAGTTCCTCCTTGTTTTGCGCTCCATGGTTACCAGGAAATGAACAAGCCCTGTAGGAAACTGAATATTACCAGTCACTTCCCTCATACCAGGGCCAGGCATGAACACCGGGTGTATACCAGCTGTATTTGGTGCCCAGATGGAATTCACGACAAAGGCACACCAGCAGCTATCAGGAGCTTGAGAAGATTCAGTCTGTTACCAAAGACTCTACCAAATCTCTACAGATTTTACCATGGAGAGCGTTCTGACTGGCATTGTGCTCACAGAGTTGCAGACACAGCTCAGCACATCAGTAACAATCCTCCCCTCTATGGACTCTGTCCATACCTTTCATTGTCTCAGTTGAGCAGCCAGCATAATCAAAGACCCCACACACCCTGGACGTCCTCTCTTCTCCCCTCTCCCATGAGACAGAAGATACAAAAACTGTAAAGCACGCACTGTTTGACTCAAGGACAACTTCTAACCCTCTGTTGTAAGACTATTGACTGGTTCCCTGGTACAATACCATTAACTTTTAACCAGACAATCTACCTTGTTATGACCTTCCACCTTATTTACCTTGTATTACTTCAACCGAGCACAGGTTTCTGCAGAATCCCTCTAGTCACATTGTCACTCCTCAATCCCATTGTTCTCTGTTCAATTACCAATCTCAAAATTAGAGCAGCATATTATTCCAATTCCAATGTTCTCCAATGTTCAATAATATCATAAGCCACCTTATTGAAGACCATCTTAAAGTCTAAATATGCCCTATCAACATGCTCTCCTACCTCAAAAACTGCAAGATTTCTCAAACATGATCTTTAAAAATAATTAATGTTGACTGCCAAATACTATTATTATTATTATTATAAGATGCCCTACTAGAATGTCTTTAAAGATATATTTTAGCATTTCTTCATTCAACGTCAAGCTAAGCCTGCAGTTCCCCGTTTTTGCTCTCATTCCTTTAATTAACAAAATTAGATTTGCTATATTCCAAATTGAGAGAATCATTCTAAAATGCAGATCAATTGGGAAAATGAGCAAAGGAATGACATATGGAGTTTAACATAGTTAGGTGTGTAGAGATGTATTTTGGAAGTTAAAGCAGGGCAGGACCTACATAGTACATGGCAAGGCATTGCAGAGTGATGTAAAGATCTGGAGATTCAAGTACTAATTCAACATCAGTGTCCTGATAAAGGGTCTCAGCTCAAAACGTCTACTGTTCACTTCTCTCTGTAGATGCTGACTGATTTGCCCTGTTCATTTTAAGTGTGTTATGCTGGAAATGAGTCACGTTGATTTCACCAATATTAGTTTTTTAAATATATAATGCTACTCAAAGGGACCGTGGACTCCAGGTTAGGAACCCCTGGTCGACAAGGGACCTCCAATCACTTTTACATTTTATTTCTCTTTTTATTATGTATTTCTTGGTCCTTCTTTGCTGAGATATGAGCTTCCCAATAAAAGTTTTCCTGCATTCTTGAAATCAATCCAGCTGGTTTAACTGGTTAAAGTGGATCATGAAAGACCAATCCCAATTCCCAAAATTCTACTATTCTTGCAACTTCCCAACTAAATTAACCAGTCCAAGAGGAGCTGATCCCCTTGGGAATCCTTCCCGCAGCCTTGAGCTGATAGTTCAGTTCATCGTCATTCATCAAAGAAGTGGAATTCCTAAATCAGTTATCTCAATCTTTTATTTAGAAGGCCTGACATATACCATATAAATTACAATGAACAGTCAAAGGTCTCAGTGCATTACTCGGAGAGGTTCAATTTCATAGCTTAGTTAACAGATCTCTCAAATTGAATTCTCTTTATAAAATACTTTGAAGTCCAGGACCAAACGGCTAATTTGAAAGAAGAATCAGAAAGTAAAATTGTGCCAGTTCCTAAGCTATCTTATTGTCCTTGTTCTGCCTTCACATACACTGTAAGTGGAATTATACTGTATACAAATTGGCTTTTTAAATTACAAAATGTCACCATGCCATCTGCTTTATCTCATTAGGGTTGTAAAGCACTTTTGTACATGTTGAAATTGTGAAAAACCTTATATACCATGGACAAATGAACTCTATGCAAAACGTTTAGCTGGTGATACAGAGTAGAGAGAGGTGAGGGGAATTATACAGACACAATGGCTGTCATTTTTCTTTAATCACTTCCCCACATCCCACAAAATATATATCAAATTCAGAAACATATCTGTCCAATGTAATGTAGAAATGATCCTAACCAATGGAAGATGTTAGTTATCATAACAAGCAATTTTTAAAAATTTAGTCTGCAGCAGGTAGGATCTAATTTGTCTGCCATAATTCTATTCAGTTGATGTATTAATAAGAAATTGTCTCATAATTAAACAATACTAGTTGGGTGTTAGTTATGGGTTAGGACTGGAAATACCCTGATTTCTTAAGCACTTCAGCAGGATCTTTTCCGCTTGCTTGGAAGTCTAGACATTTTTGGGTTAACATCATAAGGCAGATTCAAAACGAGAAGTGGCAATATAGTCAGGAAGTTCTAAAACTGCTGATGCCATAGTAATTTGTGATTGGGCACCATTTAGTGGGGTGGGGTACATGGGCTGAACAAGAGAACAGAGGCAACAGTGAAAATCCAGGCATGCTATATTGCAAACAATGAAATTCCAGACTCAATATTACAAACAGTGAAACTCCAGACTCAATATTACAAACAGTGAAACTCCAGGCTCAATATTACAAACAGTGAAACTCCAGGCACATAATATTGCAAACAGTGAAACTCCAGGCTCAATATTACAAACAGTGAAACTCCAGGCACACAATATTGCAAACAGTGAAACTCCAGGCTCAATATTACAAACAGTGAAACTCCAGACTCAATATTACAAACAGTGAAACTCCAGACTCAATATTACAAACAGTGAAACTCCAGGCACATAATATTGCAAACAGTGAAACTCCAGGCTCAATATTACAAACAGTGAAACTCCAGACTCAATATTACAAACAGTGAAACTCCAGGCTCAATATTACAAACAGTGAAACTCCAGGCACATAATATTGCAAACAGTGAAACTCCAGGCTCAATATTACAAACAGTGAAACTCCAGGCACACAATATTGCAAACAACACCAGCCAACAGAGAAATTACATTAAAGCATGGAAAAGAGGGAAAGGAGAAGCGGCAATACTTTAAAATCTGAAATCTCATGTGTGTTAGACCTCCACAGAGCAGCAATTCCACTGATAGTGATCAATACATTCAACCACAGAGGCTACTGAATGGTAGATCAGTGCAGAAAGTCTCCAGATTAGAGGCATCAAATAGTTTCAGCCAAATTTGCTACATATCAGAATTTACTGTTAACATTTTAAAAAAAACTGTTCAACAAACCCATCCCACTAGTACAGATGGTACTTAAAAGTTAATACCAAATAAGTCAACAGCAATGGCAATTCATATCCCAATATTTAGTTAGCACCACTATGATTAATTTCAAGATTGGACTATATAATAAAATCTTTCAGTGTACAACTTCTGGAGACATATAAACCCTATGAATGAAAGTTACTCCAAGAGTAGTTGTAACTCGTATTGTTACTATTTCACAAATGCTGCCTTTTTGCACACCCCCAACAACCAAAATTATTGTTTCCTCTCTATTCTCACTGAGTTTCTTTTACAGAGACTAAATAAATGTCTAAATGTTACCTCATGACTAGTCACTTTTTGCAGAAGACCAAGGAAGTAGAGAAGTGCTATTTGATACATTTGAGGATAATTCTACTGTTACGTAACACAACCCTGTAAAAGTATCAGCAGTAATAGAACACACCTGGTTTTGCTGTTAACAAAACACTATTTTATTAGTAACTACCAAAATATAGAAACTTAAACCAGGTAAACCTAGTAGTGTTATGCATATATAGATGTAAAAATAACGTTCCTAAACTCATTCATGCTCAAATGGCAAGAGTTACAGTCTTACGATGGTAGAATAGAGCTACTAGGACTTGATGTTTCAAACCCAATGATAAAGTCTGCACTCTCGATGTTGGCAGTGGCTTGGAGTGGTGATGAGGTGGGTAGCTACTTCACTGGGGTCATCAGGTGGGCACCCTCCTTCTTTAGCGTTTCGTTGATAAGCCCACAATGTCTCCAGATGGCTCAACTGTGCTACCTGGCGTCCCAGATACCCCCCCTCAGTTCTGTACCCTCCTGTCTTCATCTTGCAGCCCAGTTGTAGTCTTTCCTTTTAATCCAAATCCAATTGCTGCTTTCCTCTGCTGCATTTGACAAGGACTTGATTGCTTGTTGGAGGGAGACACCCCTCACCCCCACCTTCTTCAATAGACTGTTCGTAGATGTAGCAACGAATCCCCTGCATCCCACTTCTGCAGGGAAAATCTTGGTCTTCCAGCCATTCTGAGCAGCTTCAGTTGCCAGTTCAGAGTAGTTGGTCTTTTTCCTCTCATAAGCTTCTTCAACACCATCTTCCCATGGTACTATCAATTCCACAATATATGCCAGCTTGGCTGTTGTGGACCACAGGACTATGTCTGGCTGGAGTGTTGTAGCCACAATGTCTGGGGGAAACACAAACTTGGACTTCTTCTCCAAGTCCACATTCATTTTCCAATCCTGAGCAACATGCAGAACCCTTATATCCTTTGATGTTACTTGGTGCACTGGAGGTTGACAAATCGTGTAATGTGGATATTTCCTGCCGATGTTTGTGGGAGAGCGTTTACGGTGGTTTGCCTCTGTTCCAAGATTGATGCCAGCTGTCTGAGAACTTGGTTATGCTGCCAAGTATACCGCCCCTGGCTGAGGCTCATGGTGCATCCTGTTAAAATGTGCCTTAGTGATCCAGGTGCTTGACAAAGAGAGCAACTGGGGTCTTCTCCCACCACTGGTTCAGGTTCTGGGGTGGGGTAGGAGGCTCTGATAAGTGGCTCTGATGACAAAACTTAGCCGAGATCCCTCCATCTCCCAGATGTCACGCCAACTGAGTTTCCCCTTTTCCAGGCTCTCCCAATTAGTCCATTGGCCCTGCTTGGCCATTGAAATGGTTCTGGCATGTCACTTTGCCTCCTCCTGTCTCCTCACCTCCTCCACCACGAGTTATCTCTTCTGCACTAATGTTGCCTTGTACCATTGAGGAGCCTTTGGGATGAGCCCGAGACCAGCTCTCCCATGTTGGACTTGGTCAACCACATCCCTGAAGTGAAGAGCAGACCTAGCACTCTGAATGGCTTCAGATGGGGTCCACAGATGGGGTCCACTTCTTCCCTGTTGCCACACGGGGGGGGGGGGGCGCTGTTCGAGTAACAGTATCTTCAGATTCAGTGAGGGTAATGACCAACCTTGCTTTTGGTGCATTTGTATTCTTCCACAAGACTTATAATTGGTAATTCCAATTTGCCATTCCTGTACAGTCCAACAGGACTTAAGCATCATGAAAGTCCAAGCCATTGTTTCACATGTGTGCTGATCACTCTTTCGAGTTTTTCCACCTTGTTGATGGGGATTTCATACACTATTAAAGGCCACATGTCAAAGACATGTTGCCTTTGCTCCTTCTCAGCCTCAACCTTTAAGTTTTCCAACTGATACTGGTGCTCAAACCCGTCAGGTTTACTTTCAGGAAACAACTTTAAATACATTGTCAGAGTGATTGTTAAAAGCAAAACCAAACTCCAGGTGTGTTCTATTGCTGCTGATACTTTTACAGGGTTGCATGTACGTAACATAATTGGGGGCTCGTCCAGGAGATGAACATATTCTTTGGAGCCATTTTAAAATTGTTGGGGGCTTAATTGGATGACTAATGATCAAGACTGTAACTTAAGAGTCTTACAGAAAGTCTGCAAGAAAGTTCCATTCAGTCCACAGAACTGAGATGAGAGAGGTATTTGTAATCCGTATAAACAGGTGTCATCGGTCTTCCCGTTATCCCCTGAATCCTTCAAGTCAGCCAAATGTGACTCCGCTAAGGGTACCATCTTCAAGTGGTAAAACTACTAACCCAGGCAAGGGTTAAAAACACCAGTAGTTCCCACAGGGTCACCCTTACATGCACTGTGGCAGTCACTAATCAATCACTCTTGATCGAACCTCAACCCACCCCCGTGGGCATTCGAAGAGCTCATTCAATTACTCTTTCGTCACCAGCCTCTGTGTGTCTGGAGGAAGACAGTTGACCTTGCTTAAATCCACACACGCTGAACACCAGCTGTCCATCATGTAACTCCTCCTCTCTCTCTCTCTCTCTCTCTCTCTATAGCGACTCGGTCAGCAGTAGAAGACAGCTGCTTTTCTTAACACTGTATTCCTCTCCCTCTCTCCTTAAAGGCATAGTCCATAATGAATGAAACTCAAGATCCCGTCACACCACTCAGTTTGGAAATATGATCAAAATATTTTAACTCTTGTACATCCTCCCCATTGTCCACATAGCATATCATTCTTTGGTAGTCAGTAGATTGCAGTGTGCACTACAGACATCTGAATACATAGTCTAGACCAGGGGTCAGCAACCTTTACCACTGAAAGAGCCACTTGGACCCGTTTCCCACAGAAAAGAAAACACTGGGAGCCGCAAAACCCGTTTGACATTTAAAATGAAATAACACTGCATACAACGTTTTTTTTTGCCTTTATGCTATGTATAAACAAACTATAATGTGTTGCATTTATGAAATTGATGAACTCCTGCAGAGAAAACGAAATTACATTTCTGCATGCAACAAAAACATTTTGAACTCCGAAAAAAAGACGTTGGGTTGAAAGTTACTTTTAAGTAAAATATTCAATGTCTATTTGAGTCCTTCTTGTATTTATGAAAAACGCCGAACTTAAATTTTCCGCCAGCAGCAAACCAAAAATAACGTCAGCCAGCTGTCATCCTGAAAAATGAAAGGACTATTTCACTGAACAATGAAAAAATATGAATATAAGTAAAATAATAGGCAATTAAAATATTTATCATACTTGGTTAATGGGATTTCTGCTCCTGGACCTCAGCGCACAGCGTCTGCACATCAGGGCTGTATGATGTCACCTTCATCTTTACACAGGATCGCAAGCTGTCATCTGTGAGGTTTTCAATATCACTCCATTTGTGTTTCTGAGCAAGAACGGCCTTCTGACGGGCAACATCTTCAAGGTCTGCTGTCAAGCGTCTAAACTTGGACACCCATATGTCTTTGTCGGCTATGTCGGCCAGTTCCATCTCAAGATCAGGTTGACTCACACCTGCCAATGCAGTCGTATTCAGTAGGGAAGGATCGATGCTTAAGGGAGTGACCGGGAAGGATAATGTGTTTTTTTCCTCTCTGAACTCACAGAAGCGTTTCCCAAACGATGTTTGCATTGCGATGATTGCAGAATGTAAATACTCCGAAATTATCATGTAGTGACCTTGTTTGAACTCTCTCAAATTGGGGAAGTGAGACAAAGTGCCTTTCTGTAAATCTCTGGCAAGCACTGTCAACTTGCGCTCGAATGCCAAAACATCCTCCAACATGTGCAGGGCTGTACGTCCTTTCCCCTGAAGAGCTGTGTTCAGCGTGTTCAGGTGCGCTGTCATGTCTACCATGAAGTGTAGCTTTTCCAGCCACTCTGGCTGTTCCAGCTCAGGAAAGGTGAGCCCTTTGCTGCCCAGGAAAGTTTTCACTTCTTCCAGACACGCGACAAAGCGTTTCAGCACCTTCCGTCTGGACAGCCAGCGATAAAAACACGTTGTAGCGGTGTCAGTAAACTGCAGTCAAAGATAGCTTTATTCGAACTAAACAGCCTTGCTTTTAAGCCTCCCTCAACCCAGCCCCCATGGACGCAGATGCTGCAAAAGACGCGTACTCACAAACCCCCGTAGGCTATCTCCCTTAGCCGGAATGCTGGCTAATTGTGAGCCGTTTCGGATGTGGCAGGAAATGTGTCGCTACACTTAGGTTGTACAAGATCACCATAATTACATTTCAAAAGCTAACAAACTAACATAAAATACATTTTAATTAAATACTGACCAATTATTTCCCAAAGCCACAGGGAGCCGCAGCACAGAGGTGAAAGAGCCACAAATGGCTCGGGAGCCGCAGGTTGCCGACCCCCGGTCTAGACTGATATATCCAGCACTAACTGCACTGGTAGAAATGCCATTTTTTCCAGAGCAGACAGTAAACTCAAGCCCTATTTGGTTTCTTGGATGTAACTCAAAACACCTTGTTGCATCACTAAAAGAAAAGCAGGGGAACACTCCAAAAGACCTGACCAATTCAAAATCACTAAAACAGATGATCCGATTATCACTGGTGAGCCTGATGATAATAGGAGGGGAAGGTGGGAGCTTACAGTGTCTGTTGCAACAATTGAATGCCTTGAAAATCATGGAGACAGAAGAGACTGCATATGCTATCTTCTGGAGAAAATACAAACTGTTGGAGGAACTCAGCAGGTCAGGCAGCATCTGTGGAGAGCCTGAACATCCATTGTCAACTGTCCATTTACCTACACAAATACTGGTTGATGATTGCAGAACCAGGAGTCACAGTTTCTGAATGAGGGGAGGCCAATTATGACTGAAGTGAGGAGAAATTTCTTCGTGCAGATGACGGTAAACCTTTGTAATTCTCTACCGAAGAAGACTGTGAAGGCTCAAGTCATTTGGTTGACAGATTAACAGATATTTGGATAAGAGATATGGGGATAGTGTTGGAAAGTGTCTGTAAAGCAGGTATGATTATCGCCTTACTCTTACGGGTCAGCACAACATTGTGGGCCGAAGGGCTTGTACTGAGCTGTACTGTTCTAATCTGCTTGCATGCATAACAGCAAGTGCTTTACAAGAAACTACAGAGAGTTGGGGACACTGCTCAGCACATCACAGAAACCACACTTCTCTCTGTGAACTCTGTCTATACTCACTGCCTCAAGTAAAGCAGCCAGCATAATCAAATACCCCACCCACACAGGACATTACCTCTTCTCCTCTCTGCTATTCAGCAAAAGCCTGAAAGCACATACCATCTGGATCATGGACAGCTTCAATCCTGCCATTATGAGACTCTTGACCTCACAATCTACCTAGTTATGATTCTGCACTTTTATTGCTTACCTGCTCTGCATTTTCCCAGTAGCTTTTACACTCAATTCTGCATTGCTATTGCTTTATAGTCCACGAGTGATTGGTTCTGGCACTTCCTGGGTGGATACCAAAACCTGCGGATGCTCAACTCCCTTATATAAAATGGCATAGTATTTGCATATAACCTATGCACATCCTCCCATATACTTTAAATCAACTCTAGATTACTTATAATACCTAATACAATGTAAGTGCTATGTAAATAGTTGTTATACTATAATGTTTATGGAACATTGACAAAAAAAACTGTACATGTTCCGCTCGCTCACAACACAAGCAGCAAATGAGACACGAGGTGAACAATTATCAAACGAGTAAAGCTTTTAATCATCTCTAGATTACAGAACTTTTAACACCTAATTCAATGGAAATGCTATGTAAATAGGTGTTACACTGTCTTGTTTAGGGAATATTGACAAGAAAAAACCTTACATGTTCCACTTGCTCACAAGCAGCGAATGAATGCAATGCGAGGTGAACAATGATCAAACGACGAGTAAAACTTGCAATACCTGTACAGTAGTTGTTACGCTGTCTTGTTTAGGGGATAAGGATGCTTTGGAAGAGGCTCAATAATCCTGAAGTCAGGAACTGTGGAGGCTGAGGGCTGAGGATCTTCAAGCATTGAACGTCGAGACTTCAGAATTGCAGAGGCTTTAGTTAGAAACATTGTTATAGGAAGCTATCTCTTCTTTTTCTTTGCATCATCAAACAAATAGCCAGCCAGCCATCCCTTACTAGCCTTAAACTCTTTTCTCTCGCTCTCATCAACCCAGTCACAGTAGTCTTCATAGAGATTAAGAGCTTTCTCACATATAATTTGGCCATCGACAGGGATATGCTTCTATGACATGTCCTTCAGCCACACATTCGGCGAGATATAGCACTTTAATCTCCCTCTTAGCTTTTGAGGAATTGTTTTGACTTTGTAATTGCTTTTTAGGACCCATTTTTTCACAGGAGCAAAGTAGCGAATGAACGAGACGCGAGGTGAACAATGCTCAAACAACAAGTGCTGGAAGAGCACTTCTGGGTTTTCTCGATTAGCGGTTGGTTGAATTCACGCATGCGGTACTCACAGATAAGGAGGGCTGACTGTGCCTTATTGTAGCCCAAAGCATTAAGTAATGATTTGATCAGAATGCTAGGCAAGCTTCTGCTGTATCTGTACATGTGACAATAATAAACCAATACAATTTTTAATGTTCTTATCACAGTTGTTTTGGGATTTTGCTGTGTGCATATTGGCACAGCATTTTGTACAATTACACTTCTGCATACACTTAAAGTTTCAAGTACAGTACAACTGAATATGTCAAAGACAGGAAAAGTGTTGTGTAAATGTACAATTGATTTTTACCCCAACAACGGCACTGAATCTACATTCTTAAGTAAACTGCTTCAAACTAAAAGGGTATACTTTGATACCCTTTTAGCAGACAAAAAAATCTCTAGTTTCAATCACTGCTTCAGAACACAAAAATGTTTGCAGGATTAGATTGAATTTTAAAAATGAACAGTAAAAAGCCTACTTCAGCCTCAGCTCCCAACACTTTCCAGTGTGCAAAATATATACATAGAACTCCACCTAACTGTGAATTTTCAGAAGCTATCTGATTGAGTATAGTGTCTTCTTTATTAATTCCTTTATCTTAACAAGTGGTCAAAATGCTAGTCACTCAACCTTATTCCATCTAATATATTGGACATTCAATATTGTCTCTCCCCAAACGCTGTCCATTAACTGGTTACACCACCCAGTGCTTCCCCTTCACTAGTCACCCAGCACCGCCCACTCTGAGCCACAGTGGTCACCAACCGTTCCCCTCTTCCTCTTCGCCTGCCACCTCAACCCCAAAAGACTCTTTTCTGAGCAGTACCCGCTCCCAAGGTAGTTTTGCAGAATATTTAGAAACCGGTTAACTGGGATGAGATTGTTCCGCACTTTCCGGTAACTTAATCCTTGGAGACACTATTGACACCAAAGCAGTAATTGCTGAACCTTACGTTAATTTTCATCTCATCAAAAGTGAGTAAAAGATTACTAGCTCTATTCAGTATTGTCTGCATCCATTTCCTCTCAGATGCTGTATACATTCAGTATTTGTCATTTCTTTTTTGTCGTCCTCTTCTGCCCAAGATAGATGAAGAGAAGCAGTGGTATAACACAATAACCCGAGTTCTTGTTATACATCTGGGGCTGGAGCCTTGTGCCATTATAAAGCCCAGTCTTTAACAATATTTAATTATAAGATTATAAAAATATTTTTGCATATACATTTGTGCTATTCTTTTCTGTCATTAGTAGTAAATGCATTAATCTATAATTTCACCCAAGTAAAGATGTGGCATGCGTTCCCTCGGATTCAGGTTTACTTGTTGCTTTCTTTCAAGAATGTCCAAATGAATTTGTTGACTACATCAGGTTGGTCTTGTTGGACCCAGTGGCTGACCCCTGGCACGACCTTCCGTTGGAACACACTGTGTACATACTGTTCCATGTGGTCAATCATGCCAAATTCTAGGAAAGGATCCTTGTCTCCCCAGATTACCAGGGTGGGTGCCACCACATTGTGGTACTTTGACGGGTAGCTGCTGCAAAAGAAGCAAATACATCCAGTTAGCAATGACCAACTTTGCTCAATTGGTAACAGTGCAAATCTTCCATGTGTATAATCACCTTTAAGTGCAATCACCAACCAGGAACTGTGACCATTCATTCTGTAAATCTAGACACAGCTTAATCCTTTCCCAAGCTAAGCAGTTCAAAGTTAAGTTATTATCAAAGTACATCTATGTCACCATAAACAACTCTTAAGATTTTTTTTATTGTGGGCACACTCAATAGGTCCATAGAATAATAACCATTGCAGAATCAATGAACGACCACACCAACTTGGCATTCAACCAGTGTGCAAAAGACAACAAATTGTGTAAATCCAAAAATAAAGAAATAATAATAATAATAATAATAATAATAAATAATAAACAATAAGTATCAAGAACATGAGATGAAGAGTACTTGAAAGTGAGTCCATACGTTGTGGGAACATTTCAATGATGGGGCAAGTGAAGTTGAGTGAAGTTATCCCCTTTGGTTCAAGAACTTGATGGTTGAGGGGTATAACTGTTCCTGAACTTAAGGCTGCAAGTCCTGAAGCTCCAGCACCTTCTTCCTGCTGGCAGCAGTAAGAAGAGAACATGTTCTGGGTGGTGAGGGGTCCTGACAATGGATGCTGCTTTTCTGCAACAGCATTTCGTGTAGACATGCTCGACAACGGGGAGGCCTTTACCTGACGAAGGGTCTCGGTCCGAAATGTTGACTGCTCATTTCAATGGATGCTGCCCGACCTGCTGAGTTCCTCCAGCCTTTTTGTATATATTGATTTGACCACAGCATCTGCAGTGTACTTTGCCTTTACCTGTGTTGGACCAGGCCGTATCCATTACTTTTTGTAGGATTTTCCATTCAAGGGTATTGCTGTTTCTATACCAGCTGTGATGTAGCCAGTTAATATGCTGTCCACTACACACCAACAGAAGTTTGTCAAAGTTTTAGATTCCGCATGACATCTTTGCAAACTCTAAAGAAGTAAAGATGCTTCCATGATTTCTTCGTAATTACACTAACCTGCTGGGCCCAGGACAGGTTCTCTCAAACACTAACAGCGAGGAATTTAAAGTTACTGACCCTCTCCACCTCTAATGAGGACTGGTTCATGGACCTTTGGCTTCCTTCTCCTGTAGTCTGGCTGACATTTAGTGAGTGGTTGTTGTGACACCACCCAGCCAGATTTTCAATCTCCCTCCTATATGCTGATTCATCACCATCTTTCATTCAGACAACAGAGGTGTTATCAGCAAACTTGAATATGGCATTAGAGCTGTGCTTAGCCACACAGTCGTAAGTGTAAAGCAAGGGGCTATGCACACAGCCCTGCTGATGGAGACTGTGGAGGAGATGTTGTTGCCAATCTAAACTGACTAGGGCGTACAAGTGAGGAAATCGAGGATCCAACTGCACAAGTGTATTGAGGCCAATGACTTGGAGCTTATTGATTAGTTTTGAGGGGATTATGATATTGAATGTTGAGCGGTAGTCGATAAAGAGCACCCTGATGTATGCATCTTTGCTGTGCAGATGTTCCAGGGTTGAGTGAAGAGCCAATGAGATGGCATCTGCTATGGACCTGTTGCTCTGGTTGGCAAACTGGAGTAGATCCAAATCACTTCTGAGGCAGGAGTTGATAAGTTTAATCACTGACCTCTCAAAGCACTTCACCATAGTGGATGTAAGTGCTACTGGACAATAATCATCGAGCAGGTTACCACATTCTCCCAAGGCGCCTGTATAATTGAAGCAGGTGTGCTGAAGTGAGAGGTTAAAGATCTCAGTGAACCCTCCTGCCAATTCATCAGCACAGGTCAGGTACACAATCTGGGCCAGATGCTTTTCGTGGGTTCACCCTCCTGAAGACTGCTTGCACTTCATCGTAACTCAGACCTTTTTTACGCTTTTATTCTATATAGACAACTGGCTGAAGATTTGAACACCAACTGTTTGAAAATCAATCTCTTGGGGAAAGAGCGAAGACAAGGAAAGAATGAACTCAGACAAGTCTTCCAGGGAATCTGAGAGAATGAAGCCTAACTGTGAAACAACTGAACTAGGTAAATAGAAAACCTAGTGTCTAAACTGACTGCAAGAACTGAAGCAGTTTATAGAAAATCAACTCTCCAATTTCAAAGTGAAATGCAAGTGAAGTATAGCAAAGGTTGCAGGTGTTGTGGATAGTGTGGAGAGCTGTCAGAGGTTACAGTGAAACATCGATAGTATGCAAAACCGGGCTGAGAAGTAGCAGATGGAGTTCAATCCAGGTAAGTACTTTATTTTGGTAGGTCAAATATAATGGCAGAATATAGTATTAATGGTAAGACTCTTGGCAGTGTGGAGGATCAGAGGGATCTTGGGGTCCGAGTCCATAGGACGCTCAAAGCTGCTGCGCAGGTTGACTCTGTGGTTAAGAATACATACAGTACATTGGCCTTCATCAATCATGGAATTGAGTTTAAAAGCCAAGAGGTAATGTTACAGCTATATAGGACCCTGGTCAGAACCCACTTGGAGTACTGTGCTCAGTTCTGGTCACCTCACTACAGGAAAGATGTGGAAACTATAGAAAGGGTGCAGGGGAGATTTACAAGGATGTTGCCTGGATTGGGGAGCATGTCTTACAAGAATAGGTTGAGTGAACTTGGCCTTTTCTCCTCGGAGCGGTGAAGGATGAGAGGTGACCTGATAGAGGTGTATAAGATGATGAGAGACATCTGCTGAAATGGCTAGCACAAGAGAGCACGGTTTTAAAGTGCTTGGAAGTAGGTACAGAGGAGATGTCAGGGGTAAGTTTGTTATGCAGAGAGTGGTGAGTACGTGGAATGGACTGCCGGCAACAGTGGTGGAGGCAGATACGATAGGGTCTTTTAAGAGACTCCTGGATAGGTACATTGAGCTTAGAAAAATAGAGGGCTATGGGTAACCCTAGGTAATTTCTAAAGTAAGGACATGTTCGGCACAGCATTTTGGGCTGAATGGCCTGTATTGTGCTGTAGATTTTCTGTGGTTCTATATTTCTATTTCCAGATTGTGCTCAAGTCAGGTATTTCTCTCCAGGCTGTTATCAAGTTTCAAAATATCACGAACTCAAGCTCTATGTTATCAGAGTCTTCTAGGTCCTAGGAACAGAAGACAAGGTACATGCTTGCTAGAGAAAAAACAATTAGATGCTTCCCATCAGCTATGCTACAAAGCTACATACAAATGGCGGAGATTCATCTGAAGCAAGTTACTATCCTTTACGCATTGTTCTTGTGAGTTAAACATTGATTACAATTTGTAATTAGATCACTTCAACAGAAACAAAGACTAACTATTTAGCATTTAGAACATGAATGACAGACATGGGGAGAAAGTGAGGGCAGGAGAATAAAATAGATGATCAGCCATGATAGTGTTAAATGGTGGAGCAAGCCCGAAATGTCAAATACTCACCTGTGGCTCTTATTTTCCATGATTCTAACCATTTCCACTTCTCCATTTATCTTCCCTTCTTCCACACCCCTTCTCCACTAACTTTGAAATGCCTTATGTGAATCTTCAGCCAAGAAAACACAATAGTTCCCTACCAAATTCTATCTGATAACACACCAGTGAAACTCTGAGACATTTTACAGTGTTACAGTTGCTATATCAATGCTGTTGTTGCTTGTTCTTACTTGTTGTGCGGCAACATCAGTATCTAAAGTATGGCAAAAATGTTACTCTGGAATATGGAAAAGTGAATAAAATTTATTCAGGACAGAAGGCTAAATCTTACCAAATCTCCACAGATCTATCTTTGGTGCCGCTGTCACTCATAAGCAATAGTTTGTATGTCAAGGGTTCAGTGGTCCTGCTATCTATTGATATCAGTTACATACCAGGTAGTTCAGTAGTCTTGGTATTGTCTTCCTTCACTGTATGGGTTTGTCTGGGTGATCAAATTTCCTCCCACATCCAAAAAAGATGTGCTGGTTGATAAGTTAAATGGCCACTCTAAGTTAACCATCGTACAGCTGGTGAGCGTTCATATAAGAGAATAAAGATAGTTCTGCTACATCATGTATCTTACGTGTTAGGTAAAGGAACAATTTTAAAAGTCGTGATTGATTGCTTTCTCTGCTGTTCCTGTGAGATTCTTAGTTTGAGTCCTCCATATAAAAGACATACTTTGAACAGCAAACAATACATGTTTTGATTCTACTGTAAAATTAATTTCTGAGTGTGTGGCTAGTGACTAGCACCACTACATCCCAGCATTTTCATACCCCTAACCCCCACTCTCCACTTCTGGCAGATGTTGGCAGTAACCCCAAATCACCTCTATAGCTGATCACGTCATCTCCAAAGTACTGAGGCAGCTCCACTTCTCCACCTTGGCAAAAGGAGCTGACAGTACACACAGAGTGCTCTGCCCTAGTTCTCTTGCACATGCCTTGGGCTTTAAGTACACTGGAACTGTCCTGCAGGAATTCCCATGCACAAAGCATACATTAGCCCATTGCACTGTATTTCATTGGTTTAATGTGCCTCTGAGGCAAAGAATACAGCCCAGAGATCAATACTTGCAACTCCCTGTTGCATGTGTTCAAAAGTCACCGGAAACTTCTTGTGATGTAAATCAAGTACTACAGCAGCTGCAAGTTGAGACTGTCAAAAGATGTAATGCCCTGTTTAAGATTTCTAATGCTATGCTGTAGGTATTTCATTTCAGCTGTTTTCTGTAAAAGCAGTGTGCCCTGCTGGTAGAATGTTCTGGTTTCAGCTAGAGATAAGAGCTCCACTGTTCCGCTCAGGAATGTTGTGTCAGCCAATCAGGATGGTGGAATCGGGAGAAAGTTCTAGGGAGAGATTTTGGTGACAGTGCTGTTCGCGGGTTATTTTTTGGCAGGAGCTGTGGGGAGGACAGGAGGGACGGTGGCTGAGAATGCTGTGGGAACGAGCGTCCCGGTTGCACAAAGTGCTTCGTGCAAATGAATGGCTGCAAGGAGGAAGGGCCAATGCTCCCGAGAGAGCCCACTTGTTCGAGATGGATTTCGAGCAAAGTCCAGAATGTGCTGTGTGCTTTCAGGCATATCATGTCCAGTTTCAGGCATATCCAGTTCATGATTCAGATTCAGTTTATTGTCATTTAGAAACCACAAATGCAATGCAGTTAAAAAATGAGACAACATTCCCCCAGAATGATATCACAAAAGCATATGACAAAACAGACTACACCAGAAAATCCACATAACGTTTGGCAATCCCCAATCCAGAGTCCAGAAAGGCTGCTGCGTATTAATATCGCACTACCGTCTAGCATGTTCCCCAGAAAGGAGCTCCAAATCCACCAGACAAAAACAAGACCAAAAACTAAAGCTACAAGACCTGCACAAAACTACATAGTTACAACAGTGCAAACAATAGCATAATTGATTTAAAAAAGACTATGGGCACAGTAAAAATAGCCCAAGATGTTAAAGGACTGTAAGTTCAAAAGAAATCACCACAGTTTCCACAAGTCCCCAGGGTCCCGACAGACTCGCCATTCCACGCCGGCGGCAGAAGGGAATACCCCCACTATGGACTTCCAAGGCGCAGCCCGACTCAGCCTCCCAGACACAGCACACAATGGAAGCTCCGTCGAAACTAGCCTCACAGACGCAGCACACACCAAAAGTGACCTAAGTCCGTCGAAAGGACTCCGAGTCCATCAAACCTCCGAGCCGACCATCCCCTCCGGCACAGCTTCTCCGAGCACCATCCTCTGCAGAGCGTATTAAGACGGCCCCGCCAACGGCCATCGGCAACGCGACCCCGAGAACTGGGGGCCTGTTCTTCCCAGCAGAGTCCCGGACCTCACAGCAGCAGCAGCAACGAAGAAGGTCTTCCTGGAATTTCCCAATGTTTCCCCGTGCTTCCACGTCCGTTTTCAATCGATTATGATTGCGCACAGCACCCCACTTCACAAATAACAGATAATCAGTTCTGGAGTGGCTGCTGCAAGCTGCGTCGCGCCGCCACCTTGAGTTCCTTGAATTAAGACAACTGCAGGATAAGCTCCAACTTTCTGTGCATATTGGACTGGTTTAACTGTAATGGGCCTTTTTTTCTTTTCTCTTTCCACTAACTGTTCAGTAAAGCCGAAATTTGTAAATATATTTTTATAATTTTATGCAGTGTACAATCTGTTATTTCTTGCCAACCAATAACTGTGTATGGGCAATATTTACACAGCATTCTCTCAAATCAGGGTTCCTTTAATCAGAACATCCCAACTTTCTTGTTTGGTTGAACCCCAAATTATACCAACCATAGGCGTATATTGTTTATAAAAGGTGGTCTTTTCACCGCTGAGTCCTGTGGCTGATAGCAGAGCTGGCTAACAAGCTAAGTTTGCAGACGAGCCCAGAGGGGGCTACAAGGTGAAAGCACGTTAAGAGTTATACAGCACCAAATGAGGTGAACAGGAGGTCATCAATGGGCTATGCTCCACTGGGAGCTTCGGACCCAAGAAAAAGAAGAATGTGGTTAATACTAATGTTCTGGACAGGACATTTTCTTATCACCTTTTTGGTTCCAGAAAAGGCAAAGGATCATCTACTGAAACATTACCCCCTACACTACCGAATGACCCCACTACCTTTTTCACAGCTCATCTCTTTCCCAGTCGTTATTTTTGTTAAAAAAATGAGAGCAATTTAAGCTGCATTGGAGAAAGTTAGGAACAAAGCATTCATCTTCTACAGCTTATTTCACCATTCTATCTGATGGCTGATGTTAGCAAAATTAGCAAAGTAGCCAACCAGAGAAATGTGAGAGAGTGAGAGAGGGGGAGTGAGGGTAAGAGAGGTGGGAGGGGCAAGGGCTGAGGTGGGGGGGCAAGGGCAAGAGAGCAAGGCTGCAAGGGTGAAAGAGGGGGCAGGACAGAGAAGTAGAAATGGCAAAAGGGAGAATGAGAGGGTGAGACAGAGAGTGAGTGGGGGTGTAAGGTAGAGAGGGTGTGAGAGAGAGAGAGTGGGAGTGAGGGGGGTGTCAAGTGAGAGGGAGTGGGAGTGAGAGAGAGAGAGCAAAGGAAGGTCAAGACTGAGATGAAAGAGCGAAAAAGAAATGAAAGATGGAAAAAAAGAGAAAAAGAAGGAAGTGACCTTATCTACTTGGGTAACAAAAAAGTATTGTCTTATATTCAATATATAATCAATGAAAATGAACAATAATTCAAACAGCAAGAATATGAACTACAGCAGAACTAAATCACACTGAGGCACATGCGAAGGGGGAAACATTTCGGAATAAAAATTGGTACCGCTCGAAATAAATATAAAAATTTAGGTAATATAATCATCTTGAAAGCATTGATCCGAACTATCAATGACAAAGACATTGGTGACCAATTGGTAAATAAATGGTTAATCTGATCAATTCAAGGTAAAAAATTAGCCTTAAATAAATCCTTACTTTTTTTGTCATTTTAACCCCTAAATATATGAAATAGTCGGTAACCAATTTAAAGGGTAAACATCCATAAATTGGAACCTGCATATTTAGAGGAAACAGTTCACTCTTATTAAGGTTCAGTTTGTAACCCGAAAAATTACTAAACTGAGCCAACAAAGATAAAACTGTGGGAATTGATTCCTCAGGGTTAGAAATATACAATAATAAATCATCTGCATATAATGATAGCTTATGTATCTCATTTCTGCAGGTAATGCCAGGAATATTAGGTGATTCTCAAATAGCAATTGCTAAAGGTTCCAGAGCAATATCAAATAATAATGGACTAAGACACACCTTGCCTAGTGCCCCGAAATAAGCAAAAAAAAAGATCTTTAATTATTAGTGTTAGCTGAAGCTACTGGAGCATTATATATCAATTTAATCCAAGATATAAATGTCTAAAATTAAATTTCTCAAGTACAGTAAATAAATATGGCCATTCAACTCTGTCAAATGCTTTCTCAGCATCTAATGAATTGACACATTCTGGAGTACTACATGAAGGAGTGTAAACAATATTCATTAATCTCCTAATGTTAAAAGAGCAACGGTTTTTAATAAATCCAGTTTGGTCCACAGATATAATTCCAGGTATACCTTCTCCAACCTAGTCGCCAACATCTTAGAAAAAATCTTAGAATCTACATTCAACAAAGATATCGGTCGATATGATGCACTATCAGTAGGATCTTATTTCTTTTTTAAAATTAAGGAAATAGAAGTCCTATAAAATGGTTGTGGTAAATTACCTAATCTAATTGCTTCTTTAAAAACTCTACCTAGCCAAGGAGAGAGAATGGAAGAGAAACACTTAAAAAATTCTACTGTATAACTGTCTGGACCTGGTGCTTTACCAGAATTCAGTGAAAGAACAACACCTTTTATTTCTTCATCTGTAATGGGAGTTTCTAATATTAAACGTTCATCGGATTATATTTTTGGAAAATTCAATTTTCTTAACAAGTCAGACATGAGATTAGGATCATTGGGCAAATCAGAATTACATAAAGAGGTATAAAAATCTGGAAAAGATTTGTTTATTTCATCATGATTAACTGTCAAATTATCATGTTTACGAATCTTAATGATTTGGCGTTTAACCAAGGTAGTTTTCAATTGACTCGCTAAAATTTTACCCGATTTATCACTGTGTATATAAAACTCACTTCTGGTTTTCTTTGACTGATTTTCAATCGAGGATGTAAGTAATAAATTATATTCCATTTGAAAATTGACTCTCTGTTTATAAAGCTCCGTGCTAGGAGCGATGGAATATTTCTTATCAATTTCTTTGATCTTATCAACCAATAATAATGTTTCATTCTTAATACGTTTCCTCATACCAACAGAATAGGAAATAACCTGACTGTGGATATATGCCTTAAAAGTGTCCCGAAGTGTCCCGAAGTGTCCCGTTGGAGATTTCTTCAGTAAAATTAGTTGAAAAGAAGAAATCAATCTGTTCCCTCTTGAGCTTAACAAAATCCGAGTCTTGAAGCAGATTGGAATTAAATCGCCATTGTCTAATACTAGGAGCTATATCCATTAATTTGATAGAAAGTTTCATTGGAGCATGATCAGAAATGGCAATAATGTCATAGTTACAGTCAATCACAGATAGGATGAGACGAGAGTCAATAAAAAAGTAATCAATTCTAGAGTAAGAATGATAAACATGAAAAAAATGAGAACACTTTTTCTTTGGGGTGTAGAAATCTCCAAATATCCAAAATTCCAGAATCATTCATGATGGAATTGATAAGAGTAGCCGACTTGTTTGGTAAGGCTTGAGTAGATATGGATCTATCCATCAAGGGATTCAAACAACAATTAAAATCACCACCCATTATCAGCATATATTCATTTAGATCAGAGACAGCAGTAAATAAATTCTTAAAAAATTTAGGATAATCCTCATTTGGAGCGTAAACATCAGCCATAACCACTTTTTTAAAATTAGTTTTTATACATTTTACAGATTAAAAAAACCCCAAATCACAATGAGGAACTTTAATACAGTGCAAAATTAAGCATACAATGACAATATGATACAGAGAAAGAGAATTTTTAAAAAAGCACCTAAATTGAAGACAAGTAAACTTAGTATCCTCCCCAAGCCCCACAACACACAAAAAAAACTCCAGACCAACCACAACACAATATAGAGAATATAAATCAGGACAACCAAACTCCCAGACTGTGAATACACTTAGCAACTGAGGATAGTAATGCCTACTACCAGAAAAAAAAAGCTGAAAGCAAGGGACCTAAAAGAAAAAAAAACCCTAGTCCAAGAGGAAGGTTATGAAAGTACTTGATAAAAGGTCCCCAGACCTTATGGAACTTTAGGTCCGAATTAAGAACTGAAGAATGAATTTTTTTGAGGTCCAAACAGGCCATGATGTCGTTAAGCCATTGAGCATGAGTGGGCAGGGCAACATCTCTCCATCTAAGGAGGATCAGGCGTCTAGCCAGGAGAGAGGCAAAGGATAATATTCGGCATTTGGTCGGACTCAGACGTAAATCTGTCTCACCCCAGAAACCGAACAAAGCAATTAAGGGGTTTGGTTCTAGGTGCTGATTCAGAATATACGATAACGTAGTGAAGACATCTTTCCAAAATTTCTCCAAGCTAGGACAGAACCAGTACATATGAATGAGAAAGGCCTCGCCCCTCTTGCATTTATCACAAAGTGGACTAATGTCAGGGTAGAATCGAGATAGTTTAGATTTAGATATATGGGCTCTATGCATAACCACTTTTTTATTACAATGTAACCCAGTAATAAACAAGAATCTGCCATTCGGATAGGAAACAGTATCATGATGAACAAATATAATAGAGGAATCAATAAAAATTGAAACTCCCCACACTTTAGCATGTGAATTCGAGGGAAACTGTTATCCCTTCCAAAACCTGAAAAAACGCTGATTATCCTGTTTCCTCACGAGTTTCTTGTACAAAAATAATATGAGCATTCAGCCTTTGGAATACTTTAAAAGTCTTCTTCCACTTAATCGGATGGTTTAAACCATTTGTATTCCAAGAGACAAAATGAGTAATCTAAGCCTAATTTCATAGAATCAACCCTTTGGTATGTAAAGAGTTAACTATAATGCAAATTCATGAACCCGGAAGAGGAACAAAAGTTCAGGGAGGAGCTGGAGGTGACAATATGTCTTTGTAGTTCTAAGTCAGCCCAAATGAGAAACTAAAAATATAGGCATCTTTTTTTGATAGTGTTGATTCTAAAATTTCTTCTTCTATTTGGCAGAAAAAAAATCCAAGGCTAGGCAAAAGATACTTAAAGGTGGGTGGTCTGGCACAGCCGAATTTTAGATTTTATTATTGGGCAATTAATATCCGCTATTTGAAATTTTGGCTATGGGACTTGGATATAACTTCAAGCCCTCATTGGGTAAATCTCGAATGTAAATCGGTACAAAGGTTTTCACTGGGTTCTATTTTAGGGACTTCACTTCCCTTTGATCTTTCTAAATTGTATAAGTAATTAGATAATCCAATAGTTAAATACATTTTACGAATATGGTTTCAATTTTGGAAATTTTTTGGGTTTCACCAATTTATTTTAGCAAGTCCTATTATATCTAACATTTTTTTCTATCCCTCTATTATGGACCAAGCCTACTTGACTTGGAAAACTAAAGGTATATTATGATTTTGTGATTTATTTTTGGATAATTGTTTCATGTCATTTGAACAATTAACTAACAAATATAATTTACCTAGATCCCATTTCTTTAGATATTTACAGGTTAGAAACTTCTTAAATACCACCCTTCCTACTTTCACGAATCTATACTCTGTGGATAATTTGGAAAAAAATTTAGATTTAAGTCCTTTTCAGAAAGGTGCGATAACAACTATCTACAATATAATTACGAAAATTCGTTTAGATGCATCTAATAAAATTTAAAATGATTGGGAAAGGAACTTGCTTTACCTATCGAAAAATGGGAAAAAATTCTTCAATTAGTTAACTCATCCTCTATATGTGCTAAGCATTCGTTGATACAGTTCAAAGTATGTCTAAGGATAAATTAGCTCGTTATTGTTCTCATGTAAGTCCAGTGTGTGATAGATGTCACTCTGAGATAGCCTCTTTAACCATATGTTTTGGTCATGTTCCTCTTTGAAAAAATATTGGGAAGATATCTTTGGCATTATTTCAACTGTTTTGAATATTGATTTACAACCTCATCCTATTACTGCAGCTTTTGGTTTACTAATGATAGAACCACACCACTTAACCTTTTCAGCTCGTCGGATGATTGCATTTCTTACATTAATGGCTAAAAGATCTATTCTGCTGAATTGTAAAGAGATTAGTCCTCCCACCACATTTCATTGGTTCTCTCAAACTATGTTATGTTTAAACTTAGAAAAAAAAATCAGAAGTGTTATATATGATCCATCCATTAAATTTGAAAAGACTTGGAGGCCTTTTATTCAACATTTTCATATGATGTGATTTGATCTCTTTCCAAACCTATTCTCTTGTGTTAATATATACAGGGAGGTTCAGAGTTGATGACACTAATGGTCCTTTCTTTTTTTTTGATGTTACAAACAGCCCATGTTCTTTTCTTTTCTTAGTTTTTGGTTAGTATTGTTTAGATTAGTTTTTTTTGGGGGGGGGTATATATTTTTTTATTTTTGGATGGTTTTTAATGTATTCTACATTTGTACTTGAACGTTTTTGGGAGGTTTATTACCTTTGTATTAATTGAATATATAATTATATATGTTAACCATTAACAATGTCATCCCAATAATTGTGTAGCAATATTGTTATATCTACTATCTTGATATTAATAAAAAGATTGGAAAAGGGAAGGGGGAAGCAATTAAAGTCCAACTATCAATGAATGCCTTACCTGAAAATATTCCTGTAGTAGTTGTGGGGGCCCACCAGTGCTCCAGGCCGAGAAAAACTGTAAACATAGGCCTCCAACTCTTCCTCAGTCAATCTACTATTTTTATTTTTGATTCCAGATATTTCACTCATATAAACATCCTTCAGGCTCTAAAAAATGTGATATATTAGTAAGTGTTAAGCAATTTTGAGCAACTGGAGAACAAAAGTACATAATATGAAATTATCAAAATATAGCCGATAAAAGAAATTTTAAACCCTGTCACTGAGACACACAGTAAATGAACCACAAACGAGGAAAAATCTACAGATGCTGGAAATCCAAGCATCACACACAAAATGCTGGAGGAACTCAGCAGACCAGGCAGCATCTATGGAAAAGAGTACAGTCAGTGGTTCGGGCCGAGACCCAGCATATTGTGTGTATTGCAAGCAGTAAAGCAGTTGACTTGCTTTCCTACCTTGTGCTAAGTTAGCAGGACTCAGCAGAGGTAGCAAGAGGAAAGAGTTCTAAATGAACTCAGTCACCTTGGTCAGAGGGATCACACAAGCAGCCAGATTTGATTTCTAATTGGAGTCAGTTGACACCTGCTTGAAAATGATCGCATGTGGAAGAGAAAACATTCTACAGCAGAGCAAGTTACACAGTATCTGTACTCATTCTTTGCAACAGCTTTTCAACCGGTTCTGCTTCTTCCCAACAGCTTTCTGCATAACCCTGCAACTTCCTCTTCCCCACAGCAACTCAGATTTCCTTTTCCTTCTGAATACGATCACTGGATAAAACTGCAAGCCTTTCTTGCAGTTTCATATTTACATACTGGTCTTTAGCAGGCCCTGTGACTCACAGGACTGCCGACTCTGATATTAGGAATGATTTGATAGAACATGTCGAACAGTAAGTAATAAATGCTGACAAAGAAGGAGAATTGTGTACCTTAAAATCATCCATTTGCATGAAAAGTTCTGGAAGTTTTGGTACTTGGAAGAAGAACATATAGCTGGATTTCAGAAGCTGGGATGGGTGTTGCCACAGGTAGCCTGAATCAAAGAATGTCAACTTATACTCAAAAACAAAACAGAATTTCACAATACATGCTTCTATTTGATGTTAGCTGTGTTGGCTTAGCTAAAACCAAACTGAAAAGACAATGGTTAGGGAATCAAAAACTGGAGCTCATAGCTTTAAGGTAAGCGGGGGAGATTTAATAGGAATCTGGCAGCTTACCTTTTCACTCAGAGAGAGGTAAGCAAATGGGAATAAACTGCTGGAGGAAATGGTTGAGGCAGCCACATTACCAACATTTAAAAGACACTTGGATAGGTACTTGGGCAGGAAGGGTTTAGAGCAGTGGTTCCCAACCTTTTTTTGGCCACGCCCCACCTAATCACCTCTAAAATCCTGATGCCCCCTGTGGTGATATATAATTCTTATTATTCAAAAAGTGAACTTCTATTCACCCGGAGGAAGCCTAAAAGACCATTAACTTGGTTTAAACAAGCTTCCAAAGAACATGGCATTCATGAAAGAGAAAAATAAAAGAACCAAAGGACTGTTAAAGTTCTGAGGAAGAAATTACTAAGAAATTGTAAAAAAAAAGAACATTAAGTAATATTAAAATAATAACAATAAATAAATAAAACAATGCCGATTCGTTTCTACAGCATACAAAGACAGATACACCATTTAAAAGAGATGACACAATGTGTACACCTTCACACCACCAAGAACTGAAAGCTACTGCAAAAAGCAGCATTGGCGCGACTTCGTACGAGTTTCTTACGCGTTTGGACTTGTTCATTCGTTCCTTCCTACATCAGTCAATTCATTAATTTAATTATGAAAGCCATTTGAAGGTTGTAATGATGGTGATTCACTATATATATACAGTACATACGCAATTACACATGTACATACACACACAAGTATTTTTATGTATGCATACTGTATATACACATATGTATTAACTCGCACACACACTCATACTCACACACTTACTAGAAAAAACTCACTGTTAATAACTCATTCTCGAATTGCCCCCCTTAAAAATCAAATTACCCCCCTGTGGGGCGCATGCCCCACGTTGGGAACCACTGGTTTAGAGGGATGTGGACCAAACAATAGACAATAGACAATAGGTGCAGAAGTAGACCATTCGGCCCCTCGAGTCTGCACCGCCATTCTGAGATCATGGGTGATCATTCACTATCAATACCCAGTCCCTGCCTTGTCCCTATCCACAGTGGGAATCTCGGTCCTCGTGGCTGCGAGGCCTGTTCCCACACTGTAAGACTCTGTGACAAAAACTTGTACTCCATTTTAAAACCACTCGGAAATATCCCAGAGTGCTTCTGTTCTATATTGTCAATTCAGAACACTGTTGCAAATCTAGCATCGGTGAATGCTAGCTAAAGGCTGGCCATTTCCTGCTTCAAGTCCTGCTGAGCTCCTAAAGCAGACATAAAGTAGTTTCCACTTAAAGACTGACCCAAGGAAAGAGCCAATCTGCCTGCTCTGTTCCTTGCTGCATAGTTGGCCTTCCTTTAAAGATTCAGCCACCAGTGGGTAGAACAGAAAGCAATATGTAAAGGGAGGTGAGAAAAAACAAACCAGGAATCTAATGTTATTCTCAAATATCCAGCCATTGAGGCTATCACATTTAATGTGGTTTAGAGGGTTTCGACTGCAGCTCTAGTATAAAACACAAGTTGTCAAATTGTCTCCACATGCCATAAATTTCCGTCATCCTATGAACTGTCACTAGGAGATTAAAATAAGAATTGGCATTAGAGAGCTTTCCATTAGGGCTTCAAAAGAGGTTAACTCTCAAAGGCATACACATGAAGTGTAGTCATTATGTAGCACATGTGACAGCTACTTAGCACAGAGAACGATCCAATGGAGAGCAACATGATAATGAGCAGGCAACTGATGGCAGGGAGATAAATATCAGCCCTGACATTAGGAAAATAGCTCCTCTTCAGAACAGTGCCACAGAATATTCTACATCCACCCAAGTAAGCCGAGGGGAGTCATGCTTTCGTGATACCTAGGATACTTTATATAAGTTTCTATGCCGCAGAACAACAACAGACTTCACGGTAAATGTCAGCGATATTAAACCTGATTTTGTCCTCGTTCTGGCTGTCCAGCAATGCTGGCTTAAATTACCAGCCTCCACACAATGCTCAAAGTTTCTGAAGTGACCCTTGAACCCACATCTGTCCTGAGCAAGATTGCTACTATTGGAGTATAAAAGTTGCATTGTTTGCTGTGTAACCAAAACTATGTAGTTAGCTTTGAGTTTGCTATTTGCTATGCATGTATCCAATTTAGTAGGAGAATGAAATCTTAAGAATGTAGAAGATAATGGGGTGTTAATGAGAGGTAGCTAAGAGATGTAGATTAGAACATGATTAAGTCAATGGGTAGAAACAATAGTGGCGGATGTACTTGTGATACGCAACTGTAGACCAATTGGATATGCTAATGCAACTAAACCAGGAGATTGCTATAAAAAATGCTATGTACAAGGATCGGTGGGCAATCAGCAACTAGCTCAATGACTGTCTCAGCTTTGATTTGCAAATTAAAGTTTAACCCTTCTTGAAGAATCTTCTGTGTCTCCTGGTCATTTGTGGGGCACGAGAAACCACGACACTACCCCTTGAGCTACAGCTATCAATGAATCAATTGTAAATATAACTATCTTGCAGGTATGAATTGTCATCACCAACAGTGCAAGGCAATAGAAAAATGTTTATTGAAATTATGAATGTGAAGTACCAGTTTGTAGCAAAAGTTAGCAGAAAATCACCAAATATCTGAACACAGTTCAACAATTTCCTGTAATATCTTGGGAGCACTTTGAAGAAGAACAATCTGGTTGTGTATTTTACTGTCCCTTCTTGTTCCACCCCATTGCTAGACCAGCTATTTAAGGTATGGACTGAGAAGGTAATTCAGTCCATATTAAACTACCTTCTCAATCCATTCCTTAGATAGCTGTTGGCCCTCCCATCTCTCCTGGAAACAAACAGTAGCTTTCAACTCACGATGGAATGATGTTGGATGTGGTGCGTTCAGGATGATCAATTTCTCCACCATCTCCGGGTTGCAAATAGCCAAATTCCAAGCTATGACACCTCCCCAGTCATGTCCGACGAGAATGCAGCTGTTATGTCCTGAAAGCACAACAAAATAGCATAATCAGTTAGGCTATGTTGAGATGTCAATCCACTATAGACACTGCTCATTGGGAATATATCCAATATCAGGGTTAAAAGTCTGCAATTCATAGTATAAAACCCAGACAATCTCACACAGTAATCAAGAAACGGGGGATCCAACAAAGTTCTTTACATATCCTGTTCCTGGACTGGTGAGATATTTCCATGGAACCACTTAGGACTCAGAAACGGCCATATTCCAAGCAGTTTCCAAACATCTTTCCCTCTGAGCACGCAGATAAAGATGCAGTAATTCTCCTCCCATTGGCAGCTCTCCGAGATACAATAGAATGGTGCTAAAGTTAGTAAATCTGTAAATAAACAGGATGAATCTGCTCAGCTCCTCAGACTGTCCTGTCATTTAGTAATATCATGGCTGGTCTGCCCTGGGGCTCATCTTCTTCCTTGTTCCAGTTCCTCATAAACCTCCATTTCCTGGTCTTTGAAAGATTTATCCACCTCCTCATTAAATGACTCGGAATGATATAGTCTGCTCAGCTCTCTGGGCAGACAATTCTATAAATTTACCAGCCCTCCATGCACCTACAGTAGGGAATAGTAAATTCATAGCAGGATGTTGTTCTGGAGCACAGCAGCGGTGGGGGGGTGGGGGGGGGGTGACCATGCAGAGTGAGATCAAGAGGGCCCCTACAGGTTGGTACTAGGCAGTGAAAGTCTGCAACAGGCTCAACTGGTCCCAGGCACAAACCGTTGATAAAGTAAATGAAAGTGAGCATGCCTGTATACTAGCAAAGGTTTCATCGCACTCCAGTATGGAAACGTGCCTTTGTACACGTATCGGGTGTTATAGAAGCACAGTGGTTAGCGTGACGCTGTTGCAGCTTGGGGTGCTGGAGTTTGGAGTTCTGTTCCGACACCGTCTGTAAGAAGTTTGTACATCTTCTCCAGGAGGATGTGGGCTTCCTCCTGCTGCTCCTGTTTTCTCCCGCAGTCCAAAGACACATGTTTCAATAAGATCACCCTTTGTTCTTCAAAGCTCCAAAGAATGCAGGTCTAATTTTTTCAGATGCTCATGATAGACAACTCGCTGATCCCAGGAATTAGTCTAAGGGATTTCTAGTAGTGAATGTCACAGATATGACAGGCACTCTTCACCATTAACAATACGTTGAGTTCCAGTGAAAGGTCATTCATTCATTGACTGGAAAAATCAATTCTGCCTTTGTCTCTGCACAATTCATAAACACAACAGTTTTTGCAGATGCTAGAAATCCAATGTATTACACACAAAATCCTGGAAGAACTCAGCAGGCTAGGCAGTGTCTATGGAGAGGAATAAAGCCAGTGTTTCACTCCAAGACCCTTCATCAGAACTGGAAAGGAAGGCGGACGAAGTCAGAAATGTTGTCTGACCTGAGTATTTCCAGCACCACCTTATTTTTATTATTCCCAGTACCTGTAGTTTTCTTTTGCTCATTAGGGAATGAATGCAAATGTGAGTTGGATCACATGGCTGCAAGGTGCAACTAATAAGTAAACTCAACTTCAGGTCATTCATTTGTTGGTTGCTCAAGAAACAGCAGATTGCAAATTTTAGGCTCCACATCAGCAAAGAACATTTTTAATACATCTGAGATTTACTAAACCTAATTCTTCATGTTGACCCCAAGATGTATAAATTCTGAACAGAAATTGCAGCCTTCAAAGCATTTTTCCTGCAAGAAAAAACATTTGCATATAACACAATTCCACACAAATGCTAGTTTGATTCAGGAGTCCTGAACAATCCCTGTGAAGAGTGCAAACAGGCAAAATAGCAATTTCTTGGCAGCAACAGTAGGGTCCGCATACCTAGAGCTTCAATAATGCCTCTGACATCAGCCAGCAAACGCTCCACTTTGTAGTCACTTCGATCAGTGGGTGCATCAGAATCCCCAAAACCACGCAAGTCCACAGCCACCACTTGGTATTTACTTTTGAACTCCCGCAGCTGGTAACGCCATGAATACCTGTGGCATAAGAGTGCAATGAGACAGGAGCCCCATCAGCAACACGTCAGAGCCTGCCACACATTTGAGACCAGTACAGAGCAGCTATTGGCCTCTACAACAATGTACCTCTGGCCACATAAAACAACATACTGAAGAATCTATATACACACTCATTCCCACAAAGGCCATGTTATTTTTCTTTATACAAGAGATTCTACAGATGTTGGAAATCCAGAGTTAAACACACACAAAACGCTGGAGGAACTTGGCATTTGACTTCTTCTCCTTACATTCGAGTCCTGATGAAGAATCTCAGCCTAAACCATCAACTGTTTATTCCTTTCCATAGATGCTGGCTGACCTGCTGAGTTCCTCCAGCATTTAATTTCATGCTATTAGAAAGAAAAAAAGATTCAAATGCATAATGTCACTCTGTACCTCATGTTACCCCAAACTGCTTTAAGCAATAAAAATGTCTTCAAAACCTTGGTAATGTGAAGCCAACTTTATGCGCAACATGCTCCCACCGATAGCAATACCAAAACAACTATATAATTAGCTTCACTCTGTTGACTGTTAATATTTAGGTGATTCCTGCTTTTCTTTAAATAACAGAGATTCATACAGTTATATTAATATAGAAGACTCTCAATCAAATTTGATATTAAAATTATAAGGAAATATTAAGAAAGAAGCCTACGAGAGAATGAAAGCGAGATTTATCATAGTGAGGGGGCATTCAAAACTTGAGGTGTCTGGACAGGAAGGGTAAACCACCAGTGGTGGAGTAATTATAATCAGGAATGACAGGCAAAAAGCCAGACTTGGAGGAGTACAGATATTTAAATATTGTAAGACCAGAGGTGATTACATAGGCACTATAAAAAACGATGACCAATTGGCACCTTTTGCCTGATCCACCATTCATTAGGGTTATACCTAATGTATTATATCATCTCTTGGCCACACGACCAAGGAAGTACAAGAGACATACAGATACTGCAATCTGGAGCAACAATGAGCTGTAGAAACTCAGTGGGTCATACAGCCTCTATGGGAAGAAAGAAACCGCCACTGTCTGTTGAAACCCTGCATCCGGACCCAGTCCCGTACCGTGTGTTGCTCAGGGAGCTGTATTCATCAGGATGAGTCTTATCAAATGACACAAATATTTGCTTTGTTTTAACCAGCATGCCAAGGGCCCAACAACATCAACAAATGCACAGCCATCTTCAAGTATTCGACCAATAGAAACAGCATCCTTAACTGAGGAAAAATATACTAGCTTTGGAGTCTTTGTGGAGGAGGTTTGCGAGGTTGGTTCCAGAGATGAGAGGGTTAACCTATGGAGTCGCCTGGGACAAGACTCGTTGAATTCAGAAGAATGTGAAGGGATCTTATAGAAAGGGGAATAGATCTAGTCCGAGAGAGTAGTGAACCTGTGGAATACTCTGCCCAGGGAAGCAGTTGAAGATACCTCATTAAATATATCTGTCACAAATAACCATGGGTCAACTGCCGAAGAAGAATAACCAGATGGCTTGAGTCGCAAAAATAGATTGAGGTGCTTTTATTTACAAAAATAATGGAAAAACAAAAACCTGGACGTCCACATCAAAACAAGAAAAAGAATGAAAAAAAAATACAATATATATATACAGCTTGTAATTGTCAACTGTCTGGTTAACAGCCTCCCTCAGACTAAATAGAGAAAAAAAAACCCAAAGCCGTGGTAACCCGAGGCTTATAACCGCTAAGCCCCTCCCTCTCGACCAACAAAAAGCTAATTAACTCAATTATCTTCCATCTCACACAATCTGAAACTCTACTGCCAGTTCTCACAATAAACACACATACCTCATTATAGGAGTCACCATTTCCCAGTTAAATAACTTAAATAAACCCCAAAACTTTAGCACAAGATGAGTAATTAGGTAACATAACCCTTGACCCAGTTAAAGATGGTATCCTCCACCATCAGTGCTATCAGTGGTGGCCAGTGCTATCATGTTTGCTGTTGTGTGCCGGGGCAGCAGGCTGAGGGTAGCAGACACCAACAGAATCAACAAACTCATTCGTAAGGCCAGTGATGTTGTGGGGGTGGAACTGGACTCTCTGACGGTGGTGTTTGAAAAGAGGATGCTGTCCAAGTTGCAAGCCATCTTGGACAATGACTCCCATCCACTCCATAATGTACTGGTTAGGCACAGGAGTACATTCAGCCAGAGACTCATTCCACCGAGATGCAACACTGAGCGTCATAGGAAGTCATTCCTGCCTGTGGCCATCAAACTTCACAACTCCTCCCTCAGAGTGTCAGACACCCCGAGCCAATAGGCTGGTCCTGGACTTATTTCCACTTGGCATGATTAACTTATTTTATTTAATTAGTTATGGTTTTATATTGCTATATTTCTTCACCATTTTTGGTTGGTGGAGCTGTAATGAAACCCAATTTCCCTCAGGATCAATAAAGTATGTCTGTCTGTCTGTCATCAGCACACCTGTGTAGGTCGCTGCTGCCTCGATATCAGACTGCTCTCTGCAGCAGCTCTGTTTCAGACCAGTGACTGTAGAGGAGAGAAACGTCAGATTATCATGACACCTCGGCAAAACACTTATTGGAAAGACGAATATGAATAAATTGAACTGAGATAATTAAACTGTGATATAATGTGTATCTTTTTATTTTCATACCTATTACTGTTGGGGATAAGTGTAATATTGTGACTGTTGATTTATTGTGATGCGTGGACTCACCACAATGACAGAGGGGAATAATATGTGTGAATGACCCTTTGAGTGTTTTACTGAATGTGCCATGTGCCATCCATAATCAGTTACAGGCCTTCGTCACAATATCTGAGACACAGTTAGATTGATTTTTATATAGCAGGAGAATTAAGGGTTATGATCTTATTGAATGGAAGAGCAGGCTAGATGGGTTAGATGGCTTATTCCTGTTTCTTTTCCTTATGAATACCACTCTGATAAGCAGTCGTCCAACTCCTGACTGGACAACTCACGACTAAAGCTCAGCTCATGCAAACATACAAACCCTTCACAGAAGACAAAACTAAAATATAAAAATAAGAGCCTGAATTTCATTGCAAATTAAGTCACAAGGGACCCTCCATTGACAAAAGAAACTGCTAAGTAGAAGTCAAGGGGTAGTATTTACCAGATCTCTGGAAAGCCATGTAGCAGCAACATCAATTGCTTGTTCTTCTCCCCAGCCACAACATAGTGAAACCGCAGCCCTGAATCCTGAAGGAAAAAAGAGTATTGAGAACTTAGCAACTCTCAGACAACAGTCATTGGGAGCACAGAAGAATGAGAGGTGACCTCAAAGAAGTTCATAAAATCATGACGGTTGAAGGCAAGTTGGATGGTCATAGTCTTTACAGAGTTGGAGAGTCCAAAACTTGGGTGCACAGATACAAGATAAGAGGGGAGATACTGTATTTCAAAAAGACCTGAGAGGTAACTTTGTTACATGGACAGTAGTGAGTCCCTGGAATGAGTTGCCAGAGGAAGTGGACAAGGCAGGCACAATTTAGGAGTTATTCATATAATAACATGGTGGAGATGGGCTTTGAGGGTTATAGAGAAATGCATGTAACTGGTACTACAGGATGCTGTGGTCAGCGTGGGCTGATTGGGCTAAAGGCCTGTTTTTGTTCTATGACTCCAAGTATCTATAACACAATCATCCGTTTTTGACACCACTGCCAGAATTACTACCATCTTTGATCATTTAAATTATGGTAATCTATGCATTTCCTGACCGGGAGACCTCAGTCAGTCCAGATTGGGAGCAGCATCTCCAACAGCATTACACTGAGCACGGGGGGCCCCCAGGGCTGTGTGTTCAGTCCACTGCTGTTCACTCTGCTGACCCACGACTGTGCTGCAACACACAGCTCGAACCATATCATCAAGTTCGCCGATGACACGACTGTGGTGGGTCTCATCAGCAAGAATGACGAGTCAGTTTACAGAGGGGCGGTGCAGCAAAGCACTGAAGCTATCAGACTCCTCAATACCCAGAGCCTGGACTGACATTTTGCCCTATCATCCTGTTTATTATTTATTGTAACGCCTGCACTGTTTTTGTGCACTTTATGCAGTCCTGTGTAGGTCTGTAGTCTAGTGTAGCTTTCTCTGTGTTGTCTTTTTACGTAGCTCAGTCTAGTTTTTGTACTGTGTCATGTAACACCATGGTCCTGAAAAACGTCGTCTCATTTTTACTATGTACTGTACCAGCAGTTATGGTCAAACTGACAATAAAAGTAACTTGACTTGATTTACTGCATCCTAGCGTGCATTCTTTAAATTTGAACAGATACCCCATATGCCCTGTTAGGTTGATGTAAAAAATGCCATTTTCCACAGATCTCATGCTAATCTCCAAAGTTCAAATGCCTTGAATAACGTTTCTGAACCAGAAGATTGGTTCAAAATCACTCTGGTTCTGCAGATAGTGAACAATGAAGCAGGTAGTCAGTTAGTAAACAGCCTGACAGAGAAATGTAGTGCCCTGAGCATTTATGGGAGGCAGTGAAGGATTATCAATTTTTTGAGTTAAAACTACATCAGAGTAAGTACTGATCCACACAGTCAAGGCCTTTAAAGAGATTGGCAGAAATCTAGAAATCTCTTCCATGTGCAGCAATTAATAGCAGATCACTTTTTAATAATTTATATCCCTTATCAATATTTTTTAAACTCAACAGTCTTCATAGGAACATAAGAATCAGAACCAAATTTGTTAACTCAGCAGCAGCCGTTGAATACAATACATAATCTAGCAGAGAAAAAAATAACTAAAATAATAATAATAAGTAAATTAATTATATATACAGTACTGTTTAGATTTTTTTTAAGCGTACAAAAAGAGAAATACTGTATAGTAAAAAAAAAGTGAGGTTGTGTCCAAAGCTTCAATGTCCATTTAGGAATCAGATGGCACTGGGGAAGAAGTTGTTCCTGAATCGCTGAGTGTGAGTCACCAGGCTTCTGTACCTCCTACCTGAAGGTAACAGTGAGAAAAGGGCATGCCCTGGGTGCTGGAGGTCCTTTATAATGGACACTGCCTTTCTGAGACACCACCCCCTAAAGAAGTCCTAGGTGCTTTGGAGGCTAGTACCTAAAATGGACCTGACTAGATTTACAACCTTCTGCAGCTTCTTTCGGTTCTGTGCAGTAGCCCCTCTGTACCAGACAGTGATGCAGCCTGTCAGAATGCTCTCCAAGGTACAACTATAGAAGATTTTGAGTGTACTTGTTGACATGCCAAATCTCTTCAAACTCCAAATAAAGTATAGCCTTCCTTATAACTACATCGATCTGCTGGGACCAGGTTAGATCCTCAGAGATCTTGACACCCAGGAACATGAAGCTGCTCACTCTCTCCACTGAACCTTCACCTTAGGGACAATTTATAGTGGTTAATTAACCTTGCAAACTTTGTGACAGGGAGGAAACTGGAGCGTTCAGGGTAACTTAGAGTAAGATCAACCTTGGCGCGGAGGGCGTGTAAAAAATGGAGGGGCCGAATAGCCTACAGCCCGGCTAGGTCCCATGGGGGCGACAGGTGGACAGACTTCAGTGCGCACGCGCGGTTAAGAACTACAACTCCCATCAGGCCCTGGTGCATGTGAGACAGGTACACGGCGATTTAGCAATCGCAGCCCCTACTCCCCCCGTCGGTACCTTGAGCCGAACGAAGCAATGCGCCCCCAGGGACGGGTCGTTCAGGCAAGCGGGGGGGCTCTCCCGCACCCGCCACTCGAAGGCCTGCCTTCGCTTCCTGACGACCACCCAGGCCGCCTTCAGCAGGAACATGATGCAGGCGACGGTGATCATCGTGTGGACGGCGAGCCAGTAAACGGCGGCACCCGCGGCCAGCGCCACACGGCTGGGGAGCACAATCAACCGCGATGTCAGCGTCGCCATCGCTCGCCCTCGCCTCCTTCCGGTTCCCGCTCCGATTGGCCAGTCCCGCGGAGCGCTCGAAGGCTCATTGGTCGCCTCCGCTGTCACTCAGCACCGGGCTGACGTCACAGCAGGCAAAGTGCTGTCCAGGTGAGCGATGGAGTCCCACGCTTGTGGAGGCTGTTAGCTCCGTACCCCCGCGTTTAGCCCCACGGAGCTGGGCAAGTGCAGCGAGGAGGGGGGTCCATTTTACCTTGTACACCTCAGTGCTATTATCTAAAAACAGACAGACATACTTTATTGATCCCGAGGGAAATTGGGTTTCAATACAGCCGCACCAACCAAGAATAGTGTAGAAATATAGCAATATAAAACCTTAAATAGTTAAATAATAATAAGTTAATCATGCCAGATGGAAATAAGTCCAGGACCAGCCTATTGGCTCAGGGTGTCTGACACTCCGAGGGAGGAGTTGTAAAGTTGGATGGCCACAGACAAGAATGGTTTCCTATGACACTCAGTGTTACATCTCGGTGGAATGAGTCTCTGGCTGAATGTACTCCTGTGTCTAACCAGTACATTATGGAGTGGATGGGAGTCATTGTCCAAGATGGCATGCAACTTGGACAGCATCCTCTTTTCAGACTCCACCGTCAGAGAGTCCAGTTCCACCCCCACAACATCACTGGCCTTACGAATGAGTTTGTTGATTCTGTTGGTGTCTGCTGCCCCAGCACTGTGGTAAACTATGTACACCTATCTGGACACGCCCCTCTGCTGACTGCTCCTGTGCCTCCTCCCACAGACCCCTGTATAAAGGTGATTGGAGGCACTGCTCCTCCCTCAGTCTCCAGGATGTGTGGTCTCTTTTGCAGCTAATAAAAGCCTATCGTTCACCTCCTGTCTCCGAGAGTTATTGATGGTGCATCAAGCACACAACAGCAAAATGACAGCACTGGCTACCACAGCCTTGTAGAACATCCTCAGCATCGTCCAGCAGATGTTAAAGGACCTCAGTCTCCTCAGGAAATAGAGATGGCTCTAAAGTACAAAGAGTTTTGGAGTGCGCACAGCTAGAGCCAAAGGAAATCCCAGTTTTTGTGTCAAAATCTGAACTGACAACCTGGTAATCCACCTTTTTGTTTCCACAGGATACTACAAGAGGCCGTCCAACGCACGGAATCAGCTCTAATGTTCAATTACGGCCATTAAATATTTTTTATTTCAACCTCCTGCTGCCCGTAACTCCCTCACCTATTAATATCTGGCCTAAAGGTTCCGCACTGTATCTCTGTTTTAAAAAAAATCAATTAAGTGTACACCGTAGCCCTCTGTTGGAACAGAGTCCATAGATTCACCACTTTCTAGCTGAAGAAATTCCTCCTCATCTTGATTCTTAAAGGAACGTCTCTTCAGTCCGAGGCTATGTCCCAAGATCCTAAATGTTCCTATGAATGGAAATATCCTTTTGACATTCTCTTTGTCCAAGCCATTCGGCAGATCTCAATAACATTCATCATTCTTCTCTTCCCCCACCCCTGCAATACAATCTTCTGAACCCCCGAGTGGACCCACAGCCATCAGACACTCACGTGTTAACCCGTTGCCTTGACGACAACAAAAAAAATTCATGTCCAATTCCAGATGCTTAGTGCCCAATCAACTTTCCTTTGAAACTTAATGATGGGTCCATTGATAGCGCCATGAACTGATGCTTTAACAACAGCTTGCTTGCTGGTGCCAGAACCACCACACAGCTTCAGATCTCATCGCATCCTGGGTTCAAGGAGGTGAATTCGTGTGAAATTAGTGCAGTGTCTTTCCAAGTGTAACTACCCCGGTAAAACTAGAGTCAGCTGGCATCAAAGTTAAAAGTAAATTTCTTATCAAAGTATGGAGATATTACCATATACTACCCTGAGGTTTACTATCTTGCAAGCGTTCACAAAACAAATTAAAATGCAACAGAATCAATGAGAAACTCCACACAGACAAGGAAGACTGAAGCATCAAAGTGAATGCACAGCGGGGGTGGGGGGCGGCATCGGTCGGCGGTCACTCTTCACGAAGGACTGAGTTCGTGTGGCTGCTCTCCACTTATGCAGAATAAAAGACATTTCCCACATTCTGATACGTATGTGATTATTGGACTGCTCCTTATATTGGTTTCCTTCAGTTTCTCGGTTCTTGCGGATAATTGGCTGGTGGGTGAGATCTGTGAAATTTTGTGCGTCGGGGACGGGGGAGTTAGGGGTCCGGCTGTACTTTTCTGGGGATGGGGGGGGGGGTTGTTGACCATTATTGCGGCTGCTGTTTGCTGCGGGGGAAGGGGATTTTGGGGTCTGCGAGATATGTTTTACTTTTTCGTGCCGGGGTTGTGGGGAGGGGGTTGGGGTGGTAAGTTGATGTATTTTCTTTCAGCAATACCTGTGGTCTTTCTGGAGTAGACGAATATCAGGGTTGCACTTTGACAAGGTGAACTTTTGGGCTGACAAGCGAACAATGTGCAAAAGACGATACAAAATAATGAATAAAAAATAAATAGATAAATAATACTGAGAACATGAGTTGTCGAGTCCTTGAAAATGAGACAATTGGTTACCTTAAGTGATCAGTTCAGTGTTGAGGTGAGTGAAGTTATCCACACCTGTTCAGGAGCCTGACGGTTGTAGGGTAAAATCTGTTCCTGACCCTGGCTGCCTGGGACCCAAGGCTCAATGGCTCAAATAGTAGAGCCATTCCTTGCAAAATTAAAGATCCATCATTCCAGTCCTAGGATTTTACTGCAGTTTATCAGGACAGATTCCTGGGCAACAAAACACAAAATGCTGGAGTAACTCAGCAGGTCAGGCAGCATCGATGAAAATGAATTTTCGGGGTAAGACATTTGATCTGGACGGGAAGGGAAGGAGGAAGCTACCAGAATAAGAAGATGGGGGAGGGGAAGGATGACAAGCAGGGTGATAGGTGTGAGTGGGAAAGGGAAAGAAAAGTTGGAGGAGGAATAAGAGGGGAGGAGAGTGGTCCATGGGAGAAAGGGAAGGGAGAGGGGCATGGGGGTGGGGGGAAATGATTGGCCAGTGAGAAGAGGTAAAAGGCCAGAGTGGTGGAATAGAAGAGGAGGAAAATTTACAGGAGAAGTTGATGTTCCTGCCATTGGGTTGAAGGCTATCTAGACGGACCATAAGGTGTTGCTCCTCCATCTTGAGAGTGACCTCATCACGGCAGAAGAAGAGGCCATGGACTGATGTCAGAATAGGAATGGGAAAAGGAATTAAAATAGTTGGCCACTAGGAAACTCCACTTTTGGTAGATGGAGCAGAGGTGCTTGGCAGAGTGGTTCAGATTGGTTCTCATCAGTGTAAAAGAGGCCTCTCCAGCACCACTGGATACAATAACTGACCCCAACAGATTTGCAGGTGAAGTATCGCCTCACCTGGAAGGACTGTTTAGGGCCCTGAATGGAGGTGAGAGAGGAGGTGAATGGGCAGGTGTAGCATTTCTCTTGTTTACAGGAATATGTGCTAGGAAGGAGATAAGTGGGGAGGGATGAATAGACAACAGAATCACAGAGGAAGTGATTCCTGTAGAAAGCCAGTTTCAGCCTTTTCATCAGTTAACCTCCAACCATCAGATTGAATTCCATTTGAAGCTCCTCAGTAAGTAGAACAGCCCCTGCCTGAACTCAACTGCAGGCTGATAAGTGATTAAAAAAAAACATTTGTGCCAAACAATGACCAACTCCTGGATTTCCTCATTAACTACTCGCAAAATACGAAGTCACAATAATAGACAAACATGATCTGCCTAAATTAATAACACACAATTATACTTTTCATCTTTGTTGAACATATTCAGAGTCTAGGCTGAAACAGTATGTGAATCCTTGTATTTATTAACCGGTAGAACCTTCTTTAACAGCAATAACCTCCACCAAACATTTCCTGTAGCTGTTGATCAGACTTGTACAATGGTGAGGAGGAAGATCAGACCATTCCTCCATACAAAACTGTTTCAGCTCATCAATGTCTCTGGGACAGCCCTCTTTAGGTCATGCCACAGCATCTCAATTGGGTCAAGGTCTGGACTCTGACTCGGCCATTCCAAAACTTGAATTTACTTCTTTTTAAACCATACTGTTGCTGATTTACTTTTGTGTTTTGGATCTTTGTCTTGTTGCATCATCCAACTTCTATTAAGCTTCAGGTGATGGACCACTACCCTGACCTTCTCCTGTAAAAAATCTTGATACAATTTTGAATTCATTGTTCCCTCAATGATTGCAAGTTGTCCAGACTCTGAGGCAGTAAAGCAGTCCCAAACCATAACGCTCCTTCCACCATGCTTCAAAGTTGGGAAGAGGTCTTGGTGATGGTGTGCAGTGCCCCTTTTTCTCCAAACATAGCAATGTGCATTTAAGAACAAAAGAAATTGGAGTGTTGGGAGGCCATCTGGCCCGTCGAGCCTGCTCCATCATTCAATAATATCATAGATGATCTGGCCATGGACTCATCTCCAACTACCTGCGTTTTCCCCATAACCCTTAATTCCCCTACAATGCAAAAATCTATCCAATCTTGTCTCCACTGCTTCATTGGGCAGAGAATTCCACAAATTCACCACACTCTGGGTGGGAAAAGCAGTTGCCCCTCATCTCCGTCTTAATATATTTCCCCAAACCTTGAGGCTATGTCCCCTAGTTCCAGTCTCTCCTGCCAGTGAAAACAACTTCCCTCTCTCTATCCCTTTCATAATTTCATGTTTCTATAAGATCTCCTCTCTTTCTTCTGAATTCCAGCAAGTACAGTGGTGAACCTCCTCTGCACCGTCTCCAAAGCCACTATATCCTTCCTCAAGTAAGGAGCCCAGAACTGCACACAGTACTCCAGGTGCAGCCTCACCAGTACCCTGTACAGTTGCAGCATAATCTCCCTGCTCTTAAATTCAATCCCTCTAGCAATGAAGGCCAACATGCTATTTGCTTTCTTGATAGCTTGCTGCACCTGCAAACCAACATTTTCTGATTCATGCACAAGCACTCCCAAGTCCCTCTGCACAGCAGCATGCTGCAATATTTTACCATTTAAATAATAATCTGCTTTCATTTTTTCTTCCAATATGGATGACCTCACATTTACCAAATTGTACTCCATCTGCCAGACCCTTGCCCACTCACTTAACCTATCTCTTTCTCTCTGCAGACTCTCTGTATCTTCTGCACAATTTGTTTTTCTATTCAATTTAGTATCGTCGACAAATTTAGATACACTACACTAGGTCCCCTCTTCCAGATCGTTAATGCATATCGTGAAGAGTTCTAGGCCCAGCACTGACCCCTGCAGCACACCGCTCACCACTGATTGCCAACAAGAGAAACACCCATGTATCCTAACTCTCTGCTTCCTCTATCCATGGTAATACATCATCCCCAACTCTATGCATCCTTATCTTATGGATAAGTCGTTTACGTGGCACCTTATCGAACGCCTTCTAGAAATCCAAGTAAATAATGTCCAACCGTTCCCCTCTATCCACTGCACTCATTATATCCTCAAACAGGACCTATCTTTGCTGAATCTATGCTGTATCTGCCCGATGGATCCATTTCTTTCCAGATGCCTCACTATTTCTCCTTTAATATAGCTTCAAGCATTTTCCCAACTACAGGTGCTCAGCACTACCTCTTTAGTGATAGCTATTGTCTTGAGGTCCTCACCTCCCATCACATTCATAACATCTCTTTTGGTATGTTAGACGTGTCCTCCACCATGAAGACCAACACAAAATAATCATTCAAAGTCTCAGCCATTTCCTCATTACCCATGATCAATTTCCCCTTCTTATCCTCCAAGGGACCTACATTCACTTTTGCCACCCTTTTCCAGTTTATATAATTATAAAAAATCCTCTATTATCCATTTGTACGTTTTGTGCTAGTTTATCTTCTTTGTTGCTTTTTAACATTTTCCAAATCTTCCAGTTTCCCACTATTTCAGGTGACTTCGTAAGCAAGAGCTTTTAGTTTGTTGCTTTCTTTTATTTCCTTAGTTTTCCAAGGCTATCTTGCCCCACCCTTACTGTCCATGTTTTTTAACTGGAATATACTGTTGTTGAGCACCATGAAAAATCTCTTTGAAAGTTTTCCATTGTTCCTCAACCGTCCCACCTTATAGGCTGTGTTCGCAGTCTACACTAGTCAAATCCTCCCTCATCCCATTGTAGACTATTGCAGACTAGGCACCAAGCAGACTATTGCAGCCTCCGTTTGTAAGAAAAACTCAGTCATACTGTGATCACTCTTTCCAAGAGGATCCCTAGCTACAAGATCACTAATATTGCAGACCTAAGATAGCACATTCCTAAGATAGGTTCAGTAACATGCTGTTCAAAAAAGCCATCACAGATGCATTCTATGAAGTCCTCGAGCAACTTGATTCACCCAATCTATGTGCAAGTTGAAGACCCCATGATAACTGCTGTTCCATTCGTACATGCCTCAGGTATTTTTTCTGTTTATTGCCTGTGCAATAAGTACTCGGTGGCTGATAGACCACTTTCACCAGTGATCTTTTCCCTTTACTATTCCTAATCTCTACCCAGATGGATTCAACATTCTGCTCCCCACATCTTATATCGTCTCTCACTATCACCCGATCTCATTTTAATTAAGAGTGCTACCCCAGCTCCCTTACTTTCCTGCCCATCCTTACATATCACCTGATACCCCTGGATACTTAATTCCCAATCTGTTCCACCCTGCAACCTCATCTCTGTAATGGCCTCCAAGTCATACCCCTTTGTAAGGATTTGTGCCACAAGTTCACTGACCTTGTTTTGAATACTACGGGCATTCAGGTAAAGTGCCCTTACACTTATTGTCTGTAAAATCTTGTAATTTTTTACTCTTTTGCACCTGACTTTACTATATTCCACTCTTACTTTACTCTTTTTTGCTTTTTCTTTATCCACACTTTTCTTTTTTACTTTATCCATACTTCTCCAATCTGTTGAACCCACCTCCCTACTGTTTAGTTTAAAGCCCTATTCATAGCCCTAGTTATGCAATTCGTTAAGATCCAGGGTCCATCATGGTTCAGGTGGAGCCCATCCTATTGGAATACCTCCCTCCTTCCCCAATACTGTTACCAATTTCCAATGAATTCAAACCCACTTCTCCCACACCAATCCTTAAGCCATGCATTTAACTCTCTAATACCCTTGACCCCAAGTCAATTTACATGCGGCTCAGTTAGTAATCCAGAGATTACTACCATTTTGGCTCTGCTTTTTAATTTAGTCCCTAGCTGCTCAAATTCCCTTAGCAGAACCTCTTTCCTCATTCTACTTGTGTCAGTGGTACCCACGTGGACCATAACAACTGGATCTTCCCCCTCCCACTGCAAGTTCGTCTTCAGGTCAGATAAGATGTCCTGAACCCAGGCACCAAGCAGGCAACACAGTCTTTAGGATACTCTATGATCTTTAGAATGGCTCCCTGAACTACAGTGCCACAGTTAGGCTGCTCATTCTTCCTACCACCCCCACTCTCATCCACACAGGGAGCAAGAATCCAGACCTGCTGGACAAGCTCAAGGGTTGAGGCTCCTCCAGCCCTCTCTCTTGGATCTCACTACCCGCCTCACTCACAGTCACACCCTCTCATTTCTGACCACAGACAAATTTAATTGGTGTGACAACTTCATGAAACAGAGAATCCAAATACCTCTCCCCCTCCCTGATGTGCTGCAGTGTTTGAAGCTCAGAATGCAGCTGATCAACTTTGAGCCAGAGTTCCTTGAGCAGCCAGCACTTGCTGCAGATGTGGTCACCAGCTCCCACATCATGCAGCTGCAACACATTCCTGATTTCTCCCAAAAAGTTCAACTTTTGTCTCACCTGTCCACAGAACATTGTCCCAGAAGTGTTGTGGAATATCGAGGTGATCTTTTGCAAATGCAAGACATGCGACAATTATTTTTTTTGGTGAACAGTGGTTTCCTCCGTGGTGTCCTCCCATGAACATCATTCTTGTTCAGTGTTTTTCTTATAGTGGACACATGCAAGTCAGCAGCACCGTATTGGTCCCATTTGTAGACAATTTCTCTTACTGTGGACTGATGAACACTCAGGTCTTTAGAAATGCTTTTGTAGCCTTTTCCAGCTTCATGCACCTCAACTATTCTAAGGTCCTCTGAAAGTTGTTTTGATTGAGGCATGGTGCACATAAATAGCCCTTTCTTGAGAAGAGCAGGCTCTGTCAGTAACCTAACTTAGTGGGTCTTTTTTATAGGACAGGGCACCTGTACAACCCACACCTCCAATCTCATCTCATTGATTGGAACACAACTCCAAATAGCTTTTATAGAAGGCATTACCCCAGAGGTTCACATATTTTTTTAACCTAGACTGATAGTTTAAATGGTGTACCCAATATTGATAAGTAGTAGTATTTGTGTGTAATTAGTTTAGGGAGATTATGTGTGTATTATTTTGTCTTAAATGAAGATCACAGAACATTTTATGAGTAATTAATTCAGAAAACCAGATAACTGCAAAGGGTTCATTAACTTTTTCTTGCAACTGTAAGTTTTGTAGCTGCAAGAGGGGTCATAAGGTGCATATAGGTGGCACAGCAGCCTAACAGTAGTATAACATTTTACAGTGCCTGCAATCAAGGTTCAATTTCCACAGTTGGTACGTTTTCCCTGTGATTGGTTTCCTCAGGTGCTCTGTTTTCCTCCCACATTCCAAAGACTTACAGGTTAGGATTAGTAGTTTATAGGCATGCTACATTGGTGTTGTAAGCAAGGTGACTCTTGCGGACTGCCACCAACGACACATACTTAGACTACTATATGTTGGTCGTTATTACACTTCACTGTATGTTTCAGTGTGACAAAAAAAAAAGCTAATTTAATCTTTAAGGTTAAATAGGTGGACTACATAGACTTCCTTCTTGATATCCTTTACACTTTCCACAAAGTGCAATGGAATATTCTCCACTTGATTGAACGAGGGCAGCTCCACCAACACTCAAGGATGTTGACATCGTTCAAAGGACATAAGTCTAATTGACTCTCCATCTTCCACTCTAAATATGACACTGAGTCCTTTAACAGGCATAGCTCACATTGAGCCCATAAGGAAGATACAGGCCTGATTTCACTAATACATTATGAATCTGTGGCACATATACTGGCTGACATTTCCTAGATTAACTGCATTTAAACAAGGTGGATAAGGAGGAACTAGTAAATGCAGAGTCCAGGTGACCCTGCATTACAGCTGCACAGGTAATCAAAAAAATTCCCTTATAGAATTCAAAAATCGCTACTTAAAATTTTGGGATAAAGAATAAAACATTCTCACTGTAATAAAAATAAATAAAATATAACATTAACAAGAAATATAGACTTCCTTGACACATGTAAATAACATGGCTTCTCCATTATGGAAAACAGAGTTGGGCGGGAGGGACCGGACTGTAATTGAATCACCAGAAGGCATTTGATAAAGTACTGCACAAAGAAAGAATGGCAGGATAGGGGTAACAGGGGTTTCTCTAACTAGCAGAGATAGGGATAACTATGCCACTTCTACTTGTGCAATAAGCAGGTTGTTATCAGGATCACCACAAGACTCATATTCTTGCAGTCTGTATTTTTGACCTGAATGGACAGGAAGGACTGGAGCCAAATTTACTTATGCTATAAAATAGGTGAGTTAGCAGAAAGGAATAAGGAATGTTCAAAATAATATAGATGAATTAAGTGCACAGGCATGAAGCTGATTGATAGATGGAAATAAGAGGTTATTCACTATGTAAGAATTGAGACAACAGTACAAAAAAAAATCAAGAATCCAGTGCGTGAAACATAAGGTTAAAGAAATAATTGGACTGGACAATTGCATGGCACTAGTTAGCTTTTCAACCTGTAAATAAAAATCCATTGTTATTATGCTTTAAAATTATTTATTAAAAACTAATTTTCTGACCATTTATTAACCTTTAATCCAAGCCAGTATATTATCCCAAGATCACGTTCCCCAGTTCTGTTCAATACCTCTTACCACCTTTTTGAAAACCTGAAGGTTATCCCCATACATTGAACCTGCTGGTTTACTATTATCCATTTTGCTTATTAAGATATAAAAGTGATCTATTTCATGAGTCTATGTTAACTCTATTATTTTCTAAGAGCCATTACTATTCCTTTAATAATGAATTACAGCAATTTCCCTTCTCATGATACTAGTCGAATTGGTCTAGCTTCCTATTGTCATGTTACCCTCTTCTTGAATAGTGGTGTTACATTTACTACCTTGTAGTCTTTGGGAAGTTTTAGAATTGTAAAATGCCAATCAAGTTGTATTGTTAATTCATGCAGTTATTTATTACTGTTTATTTATATCTGCATTTGCAAAGTTTTACAGTTAACAGTTCCCGATGTTTACTGTTTAGTTACTGTTCTATAGATTTGCTAAGTACGCCTGCAGAGAAGGTATGTACTTCGATAATAAATTTACTTTGAACCAGTGCATACACCATATCCATACCCATGCCACTGAAAACTCTGCCATGCAGATCATTAGAAAATGAAGATTTAACAAATTTCAAACCAATATTGATTTTACTAATGCTAATTTCTTCATTTCTCATTTACACAGTTTTGAGTTCTCAATTGCTTCTGCAGTGATCTTCTGTGAAGACAGAAATTATGTCTGCCCTGACATTTCCTTATTTATAATTTCCACATTCTTCACCTGTAAGGAGCCCACTTTAAGTTTGACTAATCCTTTATTTTTCTTATACATTCATGCTAGATATTACCGCTTATTTTTGTTTCTAGCTAACCCAGTCTCATAATTTCCTTTTTCTTACCAATTCTGAATTGTGAAATTTTTCCAATACTGTTATTTTGATATCAGTTCAAAAGGAAAAGCAACACCCACAGTGCTAGAGGAACTCATTAGATCAGGCAGCATCTATAGAAAGGAATAAACTGTCAACATTTTGGGCCAAGACCCTTGTTCAGGACTGGAAGGGAAGTGGGGGAGAGACATCAGAATGAAAAAGGTGAGGGGGGGGAGGAGGATAGCTAAAAGGTGAGATGAAACCAGGTGGGTGGGAAAGATAAAGGGCTGGAGAAGAAGGAAATGGATGGGAGAGGACAGTGGAACATAGCAAAAAGGGAAGGAGAGGGTACCCAGGGGAAAGCGATAGGCAGGTGAGAATAGGAAAGGGGCTGGAGTGGGGAATGAGAGAGGAGGGGAGGGAGAGGGATTTTTTTTTTAAACCAGTAGTAATTGGTATACATGGCATCAGGTTGGTGATGACTTAGATGAAATATAAGGTATTGCTCCTCCACCCTGAAGGTGGTCTCCTTGTTGCACAAGAGGCAGCCATGAACCAAAATGTCAGAACGCAAATGGGAATTAAAATGCTTGGCTACTGGGAAGTTCCACTTCTGGTATATGGAGCGAAAAAGTTCGACCTAGTGGTTCCCCAATTTACAATGGGTCTCACCAATGTAGAGGGAGCCACATCTTGAGCACTAGGCACAAGAGACAGCCCCAGCTGATTCACAGGTGAAGTGTTGCCTCATCTGGAAGGACTGTTTGGTGCCCTGAATGCAGGTGAGTGAAGTGGTGAATGAACAGGTGTAGTACCTTTGGCTACTTGCAGGGATAAGTCTGGGTGGGTAGATTAGTGAGGAGGGATGAATGGACAAAAGAATCATGGAGGGAGCATTCCCTATGGAAAGCAGGGGGGGGGGTAGGGGAGAAGAGGTACTGTAATGATATGTTCTGTGTTAGGATCCCTTTGGAGGTGGCGGGAATTGAAGAGAAAATTGAGTTGGATGCAGAGTCACATGGGTGGTAGGTAAGGACAAGAGGAACTCTATCACTGTTAAGGTGGTGGAAAGCTGGCGAGATCACAGAATTCGAGAAATGGAGGTGTGTGAGTGGTGGAGGAAAGGAAAACTTGTTCTTTGAAGGAGGATGACACTTCCGATGTTCCAGGAAGGAAAGCTGCATCTAGGAATAGATGCGGTGGAGATGAAGGGACTGAGAAAAGGAAAAGGAACATCATCTTTAATTTCTCAATAGCCACGGTTGGACCACTGTTTGTTTTGGTGTTTTGCACTTTAGATCAACAAATGATTATATATCTTTTTAGGAATGTATTTTGTTAAGCAAGGTATCTTAAATCAAAAAGGGAATTTTATTATTTTTCCTATGGTCAAAGACTTTTGTGCTACTTGTAGCTTTTTTTTAAACACAAGAGACACATTCCCCAATCAATAGCGTTTTACAAAATTTAAAAAACTTCTGTAAATTGAAGAATATAGGAATATCTGTATGTGACTCAAACTACATATTAGAGTAACATCATTCCACGTTGCTACAATTGTCATTATAACATATATGACTCTTCCTGCATTCTCAATGGCATAATCACACATGGAAAGTCATAGTAGTGCATCAGCGTGGCTGTGCACCTTCCTCAGCTGGCCTTTAACGTCCATTAGTTACAAGTATATTACCATGAGGATATCTTCCACATTTTATTGTAGTAGACCAATCACATCAATAGAAAAGTAATATGGTTGTCTTTATATGGTGCTTTCATAGTACATTGTATTCCTCAGTGAAAATTAATGAAGACTACTTTCCTGACAAATGGTTAATTGTTTTAAGTAACCTTAGGAAGGTGGAACAAAGAAACAAAGTGCTTAGGAAGTTCTAAACCTAAAACTCTCAGGCTTTTATAGTGGAAAGTTACCTGAAACTCACTAACCAGCTCAGAGATTAAATTATTCCAGTCAAATGGAGAATGATTCCTCAGTCTCTAACCCATTTTCTTTAAATGCAGGGTAAACAAATTAATTTGTATCATGAAGATTGGTATCCATAGATGAAGACATGCATAATAAAGAAAAATCACCAAGGACCCAAGGTTACACTGGAGTTCCACAACCGCAGGAAACTGGCGAGAATTGATAAAAAAATGCTTATCTTTCATACAAAATAAGACAACATATAAATGCTAAGTGCACACATTTGAAGTTCAGCATAGGAATAGATTCTAAGGCTTTATTCTAAATTAAGTAAAAGGTTATGAACATCAAAATAGCTCCCACACATTTAAAATCACTGGCTTTCCAAATGAATGGCTTGCATTATACAAGTTTCAGAATGTAACTTGCCATAAAATGGTATAGACAGTGCAATGTTTATGATAGCCAATGAATTATCTTCCCCTGTCTATACCCCAAGTACCAAAGGTTGAACAGCCCATCTCAAAGTGTACAAGGTACTGCACTTAATTAGACACTTGTGAGGTTTGTATCCCATTAGCTGAACGATTACTTTTCCTGATGGCATGTGGATGGATTATTGTGCAAGATAACAGTTAATTTTCACTTCCATCGACTGCAATACAAATTCTGCCAATGCAGATCAGACAGTTTGCTTTTTAAGTGGTTGCTGCAAAACAAACTTGGTCAAAGTTTCATTTGATTCTGACACTGTTGCACAATTCAGTCACATCCCAAATTGGAATTCATTATTCTATATTCAGTAAAAATGTTTATTTCAACAATAACTGCACAAAAACTTCAGTAATTCAAGTGGGAAAAATCTAATAATTTCTTTCTACATATATTTCAAAATGTTTAATACAAGCATTTTCATATTTAATATAATTAGAACTTGAATATGAGTTGCATTAAAAAAGCTATCATTTGACTACGGGTTTACATCACATTGATGCTGTTAATCTGCAAGTCAAATTGTCCACAAAAAAATTAAATATAGTGTAAAATGTGCACTGCATGTAGAACTCAAACATGAGAATTAAACTTAATACGTCTGATGAACGAAAGTCGTTTCATTTGCAAGCAGCCCAGTTAAGAGCTGAAATGCATACTATGAAATGAGCAAGATACAAACAAAAATCACAATACTGGATAATGATTAAAAATACACTGGAGTATAATCCATAAATGTGTACATCTGAAAATTTTAAATGTTTTGATCAGAATGTAATGAAATCACTTCAGTCTCAGACTGAAATGCTAATCTATTAACAATTGACAATATTTGGCAAATTTAAAGTACAATTTAAAACATTAAAAAGGCTATTATTTCTAATGTCTGAATACAAATACTTTTTATCTGCATACATATACAGTTTAAATACATAGCTTAAAAAAAATCCAAAATATGCCTTTAAGGTTTTCGTTTAGCACTTGCAATCCATTGTTTGATGTGCGTGACATCATTTCAGAACATATTTATACCATTGAGCGCAAAGTACCCATTGAATCCTGAGCACAGACAGCAAGCAACTCCTGTTGATAGAAAAATCAACCACGCTTGGCCTTTTGTCCTAAATATCAGCTGTGGAATAAACATTGCCACATTTTCAACTGGTAACCCCAAGATCAAAGAGTGCATGTAACATCAACTATAACTTTAGGATACTCCAAATGAAATCCTAATAAAATTGGAAGTTATTCCCAGATGTTTGGCATTCACATAAATGAAACACTACAGTACTCAGTGGATAGTTTTATTCTCCGCTAGCAGGCAGTTTTCTATTGCATGTATAAGAAATGACTGATACATCAGGTACAGATGCATCTATCTATAAAACAACAGGACATTTCAGGAGTATTGATTCTGGTATAATTAGAGGGTCATAGACTACAGTGATAAATGTTTCATTTGGCCAATCCCAACCAAGAGAAAATCTGCAGATGCTGGAATTCCAAGCAGCACACACAAAATGCTGGATGAACTCAGCAGACTGGGCAGCATCTATGGAAAAGAGTACAGTCGATGTTTCAGGCCGAGATCCTTCAACAGGACTGGAGAAAAAAGATGAGAAGTCTGAGCAAGAAAGTGGGGGGGGGGGGGGAGGCAATACGAGGTAGTAGATGATAGGTGAAACTGGGGAAGGGGGAAGGGGTGAAGTGAAGAGCTGGGAGTTGATTGCTGAAAGAGATAAAGAGCTGGAGAAGGGGGAATCTAACAGGAGAGGACAGAAGGCCATGGAAGAAAGGGGGGAGGACCACTAGAGGGAGGTGATGGCCAGGTAAGGAAATATGGTGGGACAGGAAAATGGGAATGGGGCTTGGCGGTGGGGGCATTACATGAAGTTCGAGAAATCGACGTTCATGCCATCAGGTTGGAGGTTACTCAGACAGAATATAAGGTGTTGCTCCTCCAACCTGATTGTGGCTTCATCACAGAGTAGAAAGGGAATTCCCCATTCCCGTCTCATCTTCTTACTTGCCCCATCACCTCCCTCGTGTTCCTCCCACTTTCTTTCTTCCACAGCCTTCTGTCCTCTCCTATCAGATTTCCCCTTCTCCAGCTCTTTATTCACTTCACCAACTTCCCAGCTCTTTGATTCACCCCCTCCCCATCCCAATTTCACCTATCACTCACTACCTTGCATTTCTTCCTCCCCTCCCACTACCTTCCCATTTGTTCCCAGTCCTGATGAAGGGTCTTTGTCTGAAACGTCTCTTCCATAGATGCTGCCTCTCTGCTGAGTTCCTCCAGCATTTTATATGTGTTGGCTACATTTCACCAGTTTAGTTTCCAAACATCACATCTGATAATTGTATATACTTACTACATTGAATATGATTGTACAGCATTTTTCAATTTAAATTTGAAACCAAAACAGTAAAAGTTGTCAACATATCCACTTTATAAAGGGAACTGCATCTCAATTTCATCAATAATTGTGTCAACAAAAAAAGGGTGCAAATTCTGCAAACGAAACTAATGGGCACTATAAAACTAAATTTATCTAGCTCCACTAATGAGAGTTGAAGATGCTTCACAGTAAAGCAGTCTAACTGTGCTGGAGTAGCTCACAAAGTTGTTACTTTTTCTATCTTAGTTTTCTAAGGATATCAGCCAATCATGGTGTTTATTAATAAAGGACAACATTCGGTCATTTGGATAGTCATGGTGAAGGTGAAGATACATTTACAGTCCAACCCTGTGCATAATCACAGAAATCTTCTACCTCCTAGTGGCAAGACATTTATCCTTTTGCTGGAATGAAATGCATATTGTCCTTAACACGGATAAACCAAGTAAAATTATATGGGTTAAAATTTTAAGAATAAGCCCTAAAGGCAGATGTCTCATTTCTTTTGGTCATCAATAAATCAGTGCTCTAGTCATCTGCATAAATTTTAAGATGCAAATATTTTACAGAAAGTATTTTGATTTAAATTTTATCCATGAAAGAGACAACTGCACCAATAGTTCAATCCACCTCACCTGAGCAATAAAACAATAGATAAGAATGGAAAAGATCTGCCCAAGCTTCACAGGGTGGGTTGACAGTTTGCGGGATTATGGTCTAAGGCTTGTTGTTTAGGTATTCCAGTTAATATTCAACTGCTATGCTCGAAGTGTTGTGTCGGGGGGGGGGGGGGGGGGTTAAAGAATAAATGCACATTTACATGGGACTGTAGGAGGGGTATTCATTTCACACTGGTTGTCATGTGAGGTCTGTGGAAATTGTATGATGGAAGACTAAACTTTAGAACCTTAGTCAAAACCTAGAGGGGCCCATTTTTCAGACTGAGATAGCTGCCATCAATGATATGACCAGTATTTTGTTATCGTTGCTATACTCCATTTCACTCAAGCATATTTGAGGTGGTGGTTGGGGGAGGGGGAGAAGAAAGAAAGCAAAAAGGGGAATTAAACCACTATAATTTCTATTTTTATGTATTGCAGAAATCAATGTCACAAGCCATCAACCTTTAAGAATTTCTCCTTGCAGTAATAAAGCTAATGGGCTAATGTCTCACAGAAAGTACAACATTGTATGTGTCCAAAATGACTCCATGAAACTTTTCACAAGTTAACCTTTGATATTTACATAATAAATGCCAATTTTAAAAAAATCCTTAGAAACCGATACAGAGCAGTTACCAGCTATATATTTTTTAAAAAACTTTCCAACGAATTTAATTTAAAAAAACTCAAACTGGCAAACAATGCAAAGCATCGCTCAAATGCCAATACTGATAAGCCATTTAATCATTGCTGTGCTGTTCTGAAAGGTAGATTTTCTTGCTTTACTGTCTCAAAACTCATTGTAACAGCACCCTTGAACCACACCCAGGGAACTACTTTTCCCAGTGTCTCCAAAGCATGTAATATAACATGACCGATGTTAACAGGTAAGAGAATCTGTCTCCTCAGAGCAGAAAAATAAGTCCTTTAAGAAAGCGATTTGAAACACTGAATACAAGGAGACCATTTCTACTGGAAACAAAATTATTAACTTGGGAAACACAACCTTATAGATGCCAGAAGAACTATAAGAGAGATGGTAAGTATTCTATTTACACTAACCAGAATGTTTTGTCTGAACAGTTAAATAGACCCAAAAACAACTTTAAAAATGGTACTGAATAAACTTGCTAATTTAAGCATTTACAGTGCTATGAGGATAGAGTAGGTAAATGGGTCCAATTGTGCAGTTTTTTTAAAGATACAGCACAAGCATGAAAAGGCAAATGGCCTTTCCCAATTCAGGATACTTTGAATATGTTCGAATCAGATGGAACCCAGATTTGATTCTGACATCGTAATATTGCCAAATAAGCACCTGTTTCATAACTTTACACCATTTCCAAGGGATGACTTTCAGCTTCAGAATTAACTTATCTGAAGTATTCGTATTGATTGGGAAGATCCAAAAAATTCTGAATTTACTTTGAAGCCATAGCAAATTTGGTGGTAAATATCCAGTTTTTCTTTGTGATTTGCAGGAAAACTAAATTGAACTATGTCTTTAACTCAATCCTTAGTAAACAATGGAAGAATCCACAGCTTACAGCAGAAAAGCAATTCAGATATAAGATTCTTTGAATAATTCAAAATCAATCATATATCTCTCTTCTCGTAGAGAATTGCCACGTTCTTCACTTTTAAATTAGCAACATTTTCAGGCAAAACAATTTGGAAACTATTCTCCAATATTTCTGGGACAGTAGAAACTGCATCCCTTGTGAATAAATTTTGAGGAACAACTTTCCCCAACACATTTTAAGTCTAAAGGCAGAGAAAGTTGGCCACTAAACCAAGTGAAACTATTGATGGAAAATCAGATGTTACAACATTGTCATCTGCCAATACATCTACTCTATCAACATAACGTACTGAGCTCCTCTTAACTGGCTGTTGGTCAAAGATCTGAAAGCTTTGTCAAATATCTATGGTCTTGATAATAATGCTGATGATTACAGTAGGGTTGTGTTAAAAATAGATTTTTAACTAACTTTCTCTTTACCTGAAAGATGAGTCTTTCAGTTCTTAATGATAGCTTGATTTTAGTGAAGATATTTGATCAGTATTCTGTATTGTCCGTGTACTTAAAGCATGATCATTAGGTATGAGTAGTCACTCCAATAGAACAGTCTCTAAGTTTAAGAAAAAGACACCAGTGTATTGTATAAAAGGTGTGTTTATTCAATAATTGATACAGACCAAATGCAATTTTCTGCCTCTCAGTAAAACTGACTTTAAACTGAGGTTACCAACACTGGAGCTGGTACTGTATAGTGGGTATTTTGGCACATTAAAATATGTTCATTTTAAAAAAAGAAAAAGGTTTAAAAACAGCTGAAAAAATAAAATTATATTTAAAGGCAAAGACGAGGAATGGTACATTAATTTAATTTGCCATATTTGCCATAAAACAATCACTCGTCTAATTCTTGCTGCAGAGTTTAACTAGGAGAACCAGCACTTCACTTGATGCTTTTAGCAAATACTAAAGAGACACTCGCACAGAAACAGCTTGCTTATTTTGTACAACCCTCTTGAAGAAAAAAAAAAGCCCAGAATTGAACATATAAAGATAAAACTCACACCTGGGCCCCCAAATTGTATTGGAAGTCTGCTACATTAATAAAGTAAGTTTATAATTACAGAGAACATACAAGTTAAGCATCGCACACCAACCATACCCACTATACAGCATCGGTTCAACACTACTCAAGGGCAGCTGAAACCTCTGGTTATTTGCAGAAAAGAAAGTCAGCACTTGTATCTTTAATATTCAGAGGGACAACAGTACAAAACAGTTTCAGCAGTGCCATTCAACATTCGTATCTCCTGAGGTAATGAGACAAACAATTTCACCTACTTTGGTTGGTAGTCCAGCTTTGATCCCAAACACTGCAGAAAAGAAATTAAAACAGGGGAAAACAAAAATGCTTCAGATGGGACTGCTGTTTAAACTCATAACCTCCGACATACGATTTTTTTTCCCTTTTTTGTATTGCCATAACCATCACATGGCTTGTCAGAACATACTGAGCCTATTATCTGAAAACTCTGTAGATAAACAAAACCTGCAGACAGCACTATGCACTGTAAAAAAAAAGTAATGAAAACATAGTTGCACTGCTTAAATAGTCTATCCAGATTATACTGTTGTAACTTAGTGAAGGGGCCAGTTTTCCCAATTATAGGGGAATTCACCCATTTTATTTACGTATATATATATAATATACATATTATATATATATATAAATATCATAGTATCGCCCCATTCTCTCATGAGCAGTGAAGGAGACGCACTAGATTTATGGAACCAATGCAGCAAAACCGTTCAGCAAACAGGGCCCTGACACTGCAACAGTGAAACCCTGTTTGATTGAATACATCAAAATGTAATTGTGTCTTTTCATACATAGTGAAGGAGTTTGGCGAGGACAGCCTTGCAGCTAATGGGTAAACCCCTCCCCACCCCCTTTACAGTAGTATCTTTCGGAAAGCTGGACGCACATTTGTGCACGTTTTCTAAACAACAATAAGTTTTTTTGTCTATTTGTTCATTCCTATATTGTGGGTTAAATGTAAGGCAGACTTCTGTCCATCCATGTCCATCCATCCATTCAAGGCAATGACTGAACGATTCGCTCACTCACTGGGTCACACATGCAGAAAGACGTGCACCAAGAACCTGGCCGAAACACTATGGTGCCACTTAACTCATGGAAAACAGTTCCGTAGTACTTTCAAGAGTCAGGATATCCCAAATAAGGAGCCCTCAGAAGAGATTCTCTTCAAATATTGCCATTAAGTCGCTCTGAAAATTCATGTCAATCGTAGCCGCCATCTAAATCACAGTAAAGAAAAGATGTAAGAAAATGTTCAATGATACAGTTCACACAGCTCATATATTGTCTTGCTAAATTTCAAACTTAAATTTTTCCAGAAATGTTCATTTCATTGCTTGCTGTATATACTCAGTAATACGAAGAGCTGTCAAGCTAACCTTTAGTTAGTCAAGGAACAAAAGCAGAGTTGAACAATAGACCAGACTTGAAAGCTACATGAAAACACAAGACACTGAAGCTCATGAGTTTGCAGGTGCTGGAATCTGAAGTGACAAACAAATGCTAGAGGAACTCAAGAGGCCAAGCAGCGATGACTTGCTGAGTTCCTCCGGCATTTTGTTGTGTTGTTCTAAAGGCTACGAGGCCAGACCTGTACATATTAGCTAAATGACAAGGAGTTTACTCAATTTTAAATGAACGTTTATAGTATAGGTCAACACCCAAAGCATTGCAGGAGCAGTTCATGCCAAGATGCTCTAAGTTCAATGGAAGACCCCTGTGATAGATACAAGACTAAAGGTGGTGCATAATTTCAAGTCAGGGCTAAAACCTGTTAACGACGGCTTCAAATGAGGCACTGCCCATTCACATTCAAGGTCTGACCTCTCACTCATTCCGCTTGCCCTATTTGAATAACATCCCTTTTTTGTAACTTTCAGTTTCTAAATTAGAGACAGAAAGAGTAAAAGAAAATCAAATCACCAATTATCTAGCCAGAGTTCCTTCTCTGAAGAATTTTAGGCATTTCCCCCATTACACCATCCAAATGTTCAGAAACTAGCTGTATAGTTGTAGATCAGGATTAATATTCTAATGCCAAATTCAAGACATTATCCTAAGATTAAGATTTAAAACACTAACCAATCATGCTAATGGCATTATTCTTTGTAATCAGCATGTTTAACAAATCAGGAAAATCCAATGGAAAAATAGATCACCGTCCCCCATGGGTGCCAATTTCTTCAAGGCTATTGGCCCTTCAGGGACCTCAGTGGTCAATAGCAAGTGACAATTCATGTAACACACAGAAAGGGTGAAACCGTTTCTACGCTTTTATGATACCCATGCACAAGCATCTTCCAGGAGATGTCAATGGAACAACATTCAGGGAACAATATAAAAAAAATCTGGCTTATTTTTTCACTTTACTTCCTAGCTAACTAAGGGACACACTGCTAATTGCAATCCTGAAGACGAAGTGACCACAAACAGATGACTATCATGCCCGGGCTCTAAGGGACACGATAGTCATCTGTTTGTGGTCACTTCATTTTCAGGATCCTATTGTGTACTTGTCCCGCTTGGTGGCGCAGTAATATCAGCGCTGGGCTCCGGAGCGAAGGTTCCCAAGTTCGAATCCAAGTCGGGTTGAGCATCGAGCTAGCAAGTCAGCCTCGTAAAAACAAGAATAGCTAGCCACGGAAACACCGTCATGAAGGTGCCCTGGTAACTCCACTGCCGAGTTAAGGACTATTCTTCTTCTATTGTGTACTTACTGCTTCCTTCCGCCTTCGTTCTTGCTCCCGTTTCCTCGCTAGCTCTCGCTGCTGATCCAGTATAGACTGCGAGGTTGGCTGAGAGCCCTGCTGCTGCTGCTGCTGTTGTTGCTGCTGCTGCTGAAGATGTTGCTGCTGCCTCCGCGCCTCCTCGTGAGCTCTCCGGGCACACTCCAAAGCATCCTCCTCGTCTCGACTTCTGCAATTAAAAGCAGGGTTTGTTCAGATACACTACAATGGCAGTAAAGCTCCTTCAGTTGAGTTCTCACTTCATCATATCAGTTGCTGTCATATACCCAAATAAGACTGAACAAAGTGGCTTATGAGTTTCCTGCAGAGGAGCATTTAACAAAGTATGCCCACATCTAGAGTTTCCCTTGCACATTTAAAAATATCTTGATTACAATTTGCTAAAAACCTGAGCTAAAGATGCCACCACCATGGAAACAAAGAGATTTGGGACCTCAGACAAGCAAATGAACTGAACAGTGATATGGGGTGAACTGAAAATGTCCAGTTCAATGTCAAATTATGTAGGTAAGGTTGGAAAAAGACTTCAGTGTGAGTTTAACTTCCATGTAATAGGTACCTACCTGCGCTGTACCTAACACAGCACAGGCTTCAAGGATGGGACAAACAGTTTACACAAACCTAATTGCATCTCAAGCTGAAATATTTGGATGTGATTTTTTTGCTCCAGAACACTGGCCAGAATTCTCTCATCAACATAACTAAACTACCCAATCTCTGTGTTACTTATCCACAATTCATACAGCAACTTAAGCAATGGGTTTCTTTTTTAGACAGAAAACACTTGGCTATTATAGACCCAATAGTTCAGTTTCTTCTGCTGCATTCCAAGTTCTGCAGATTTGTACCTGAAGAAACAGTACTTGCAGACAATAATTACTAGTTAGCTTGCATCAAGAAAGGGAACTAGCTGATCTGATGAGATAGATGAATTGTCATCCACAAAGTACCTTATTTGGTGCTCCTTCAGAATAAAATAAAATTGAATTTCATCAGGTAAGCTTACATGGGACACTTATTTCAGATGTTGAGGTGGAAGCAGGCTGCTCACTGGCAATATGCAGAGGCAGCCAAACACAGAGGCATACATTAAAGTTGACTTATAATAAGTAACCAAGGCAAAATATGAACACGAGAGATTCTGCAAATGCTAGAAATCTTGAGCAACACACACAAAATGCTGGCAGAACTTAGCAAGTCAGGCAGAATAGATGAAAAGAAATAAACAGTTGATGTTTCAGGCTGAAACCTTTCATCAGGACAAAACATAGGCTTGATAGTTTTCAGAAGTGCAAAGGCTAGACTTGCCGCTGTCGCTCCTGTTCCATGCGGAGACGCTCCTTCTCTGCTGCCTCCTGTTGCATCTTACGGTACTCCTCCTGTGCTTTGAGTGCCTTTTCTCGCTCCTCCTTTTCTCGTGCTGCTCGCCTAAACTGCTCAAAGCTATCACTTGATGACTTTGCTGTGGATGAGGGAGTGGAAGGTGTCTTTTTAACGAGACTTGCCCATGAGCCCATGTTCTTGATCTTGAGATCCTAAAGCACACATGCACAAAGAATTTAGAACCTCAACAAGGTAAAATGTACAAATAACTCTGAAGCTGAGAAACTGAAAGGAAATAAAAGAATGGGTGCAATTTAAGGCTTACTAACTTGAAAAACAAATTGTGTTGTAAGCTATTTTTTTAAAAAAGTATTTAACATTAGTCCAAAAGTAAATGAACATCTCATTCATCCAGCTCATAAACCCAAAGATCACTGCTTCAGAATGAATTATCAAACATCAGAGATAAAATTCAGGAATATTACAGTTAAGATGAATATTTACTCCAAACTGATTGCTTAGAGGGTAATCACAACTTGAGACAACACTATACAAATTGGGAAACCCTCACAATCAATCTTACTTATAAAATTATTAGGCCCAGGGGCCCTGGACAAAAGGGTCAAATAAAGCTAGCCATACTATTTAATGGCTCCTCCGATAATGTTGAGTAAAGTTATGCCAGAACGCTGAGATTGGAATATGAAGCACTGTGGGAATTAAGTGATAAAAGGCCAGAGAATATGAGGAGACAGCCATTAAAGGTCACACACAAAATGCTGGTGGAACACAGCAGGCCAGGCAGCATCTATAAGGAGAAACACTGTCGACGTTTCGGGCCGAGACCTTTCGTCATGTTGAAGGGTCTCGGCCGGAAACGTCGACAGTGTTTCTCCTTATAGATGCTGCCTGGCCTGCTGTGTTCCACCAGCATTTTGTGTGTGTTGTTTTAATTTCCAGCATCTGCAGATTTCCTCGTGTCAGCCATTAAAGGTGTTGTTTTTAACAGGAAATCAGAAATCAACTATAAACACTAACAGCATCTAAAATCAGGACTTAGAAGTAAATACAGGAGGAAAATATAAAGCCTGACACAGGAATGCATAAAAGTAGCAACACAGAAAGTGTATCCCAATAATAACAGACCCTGAAAAGACAATCACTGGAAAAATAAGGAACTGGGCAAACTAGGAGTAAAGGCCAACAAGCCCAAGACTGATGTGCATCTTACTGTACTAAAAGGAACAATGGCAAAGATAGTGCAATGCTGCTTAGACCTTCTGGAATCATTTATATTCAGGAAAAGGCTCATATCTGGAAACCACTAATGCAACACTCTTATTCAAGAAAGGAGGAAGTCAGAAGCAAAAAGTCTATAGGTTAGTTAACCTGCAACCGATTTTTGAGAAAATGCTTGGAAAAATTAAGGAACTAACACCATTAGTTTTAGATGATCTTATTACAATTAAAGTCCACATACTTTAAGAACAGGAAAATCATATTTGATGAACTTTTTAAATTTCTTTGAAGATCTAACATGCAAGGCCGATATACTGTAATGGATATCAATTTCCAAAAGGCATGTAATATCACAAAGACATTTACTACAAGAAGTTAAGACACCATGGTCTTGGGGTGAATTATGAGCATGTATAACTGAATGAACTCATTTGTAAAGAAATTATTTGTGATGAATAGGTCATTTCTGAGTTTTAAAAAAGCGCAAAAATTTGTGGGATCTGTACTGAACATCACTGTTTATAATCCAGATGAATAACTTAAATGAGGGAACAAATTTGTTGATACACAGATAAAGGGAAAGCAAACTCAGAATGTGACAGAAATTATAAAAAAAATCCAGACAGATGAAGTGAGTGGGAAAAGTTTGGCAGGTAGAGTATAATGAGGAGAAATTTGAGCTTAAGAGAGTGTTGTCAAATAGGGACTCCTGGATGGGGTTCTGTGACCAGTGATGCTTTGCCAGGATCCATCCTGGGATCTCACCTGTTAGTGCAATATGTTGAAGACCTGGATGAAAATGTAGATGGGTGGATCAGTAAGTTTGTAGATGATACAAAAATTGGTGCTGTGGATAGCATAGAAGACTAGCAAAGAAAGGCAGGATCTGGAACAGCTGTAGATTATGAGCAGAGAAATGGCAGTCAAGGTTTAACTTGGGCAAATGTACAGTGTTGCATTTTGGGAGATCAAATGTAAAAGGACAGTACACTGCCAATGGTAAGATCCTTAGCAGTGTTGATATACAGAGAAAGTTGGGGGGGGGGGGGAACAAGCCCAAAGCTCTCTGAAAGTGGCTACACAAGTTGGTAGGGTGGTAAAGAAGGAATACTGCAAGCTTATCTTTATTACTCGAGGGATTAAGTTCAGGAATCATTGTGCTACAGCTTTATAAAGCTAGTTAGACAGCATCTAGCGTGTTGCATTCAGTTCTGGTTGCCCCATTATAGGAAGGTTATTGAGGTTTTGGAGAAGATGGAGAGATTTACCAGGATGCTCCCTAGATTAGACTGACATTTGCTAGGAGAGACTGGGCAAATTTGGATTGTTTTTTTTTCTGGACTGATGAAGGATGAGGGAAATCTGATACACATATAAGATTATGAGAGGAATAGAGGAAGTAGAAGCCTGTATCTTTTCCCCAGGGTTGAATTTCAAAAGCAGATGTGTGCAGAAAATTTCATTTTAAAAGCACAAGTGGTGAGGTGCCTGAAATGAGCATCCTAAAGTGGTGGTGGAGGCAAATATGATCAAACATTCAACATTCAATGGCGGTACAGTAAAAAACCCACTAGGTTCCTCAGAAGCTCATGATCTCTGGAACTTGTTACTCCATAGTTTGAGGTCACCAGTTGCAGAACAGGATGGATGGAATTGTGTTACTGGGGAAAACTGAGTGTTATCGAGAACTGGCAGGAAAGTTAAACCTAAACTAAGTTTAGATCACCTATATCATACAGCTCTACAGCCCAACTTGTCCATGCCGACTACAGTATCCAGCAAGCCAATTCCTTTGCCTATACTTGGCCCATGGCTCTCTGAAGCTTATATTGACGTATTTTTAAATATTGCCAATGCGGCATAGCTTTACTGAATAGCAGAACAGGGGTGAAAAACTAGAAGGCCTACTACCCTTAAATTCATATAAGCCACTGTAGATCTAGGCTCAACTGTTACAAATTGTATTCTCACCACCACGCCTCAGAGGAAGGTCAAGTCACAAAACACATTCCAGCAAGAATCAGCAACTTCAGGAAAGGAACAGAAAGAGGATAACATCACCAGTTAAACTATTAAAGCTTCTCACTTTTTTGGGAGCGACAGGAGTTTTGGGTGTTTGTTGTTTATGCTTGTCTTTGTCCTGAGGAGATGGTTGCGAGCTGTGTTCTGGAGGTCGAATCACTGGCCCAGCAGCTTCCATGTGCTTCATCTCTGGTCCTGCAGGAGGAAAATACACAATGTTTCTAAAGACTGTCCTAAATCAACAAGTATTGAAATAAAACAGAAAATGATGGAAATATCCACATCAGCAAGTTTTAGTATTTTGTCTCTCCACAGAGAGCCTCTGAACTCACTTGGATTACTGTTTTATTTCAGATGTATAACAGCTGTAGTATTTTGATACTTTCAGGGTACCTGACAAAATACGTGATTTGAAAAGTGGCAGAAGAGACTTTTTACAGTTAAAATTACTGCATTACAATCACTATATTTATTCTCTTGCACTAACACCAAATGGAAATCTACCAACAGATTTTTTTACCATTGGGAGCTACATGAGAAATACAAAACACAAAAAAACAATAAACATACTTTTACAAGGCCAGGGCTTTTGAACTGTAATCATTTCAGGTTAAATTTAACCTGAAAAACATACCAGAACGTCAGTCAGGTACTTTTTCACTTGACATCATGTACAAAAGAAAACAATTAATGTGAACACTTTAAGTTACGAGCTAGATTGTGCTTTAGTTCTAGAGAGATGGGGATTTAAAGAGAGAAAACTCCTCAAACCAAAAACCCTTCTGAAACAATCCATCTTGATGCCTCGTTAATTCATATGTTTTGGTTTTGCCCTAAAATTGAAAAGTTTTGGCTGGAAGTATTCCATACCTTCTCACAACTTTTTAGGGTCCAATTTGACCTAAATCCCCTTACTGCCTTGTTTGGCATTATTGCAGAAGAAGATATAACTTTAAATGCTTCTAACCTACAAGTTTTAGTTTTTACCTCTCTTTTAACAAGGAGCAATCTTGCTTAAATGGAAAGAGTCTACCCCTCCTACACATCTTCAATGGCTACGTGATATTATGTCTTATTTAAATTTAGAAAAGATCCGCTGCTCAGTCTTAAATTCAAAACTATCATTTTATGATATCTGGGGACCTTTCCTAAATTATTTTTCCAATTTATAAAGTTTAACAGTCCACAGACTTCTATGTATATTTTTATCTTCTCTTCTTAAGCGAATGTGTTTTCTTTTCTAATTTATCCATTATCATCCACTAGCTTTTTTCTTTGGTAGTTGGTAGGGGGTTGACTTTTTTATATAAAAAATTTCTTTTATGATGTATGACATATCTTTAAATTTTAGATTACAGAGTGGTATACCTTTGTGTTATACTATACCATAACATTTTGATCAATTTTATCACAATATATGAATGTACACAAGTTATGTTGAGATGTATCTATGTGTTGTACTCTGTAAATCTTTTTTTCTTCTGAATAAAAATATTGTAAAAAAAAACAATCCATCTGCCTATCTGTCCCCAACATATCTGACATCCACCTTCAAGCTGCCCATTCACTGAAATAACAGAAAGCTCGAAATAAGTCGAAGATACTTACATATGAGCACATAAAGAAATCTTTGTAAAATATTTGATATTTTTAAAAAAATTCAGCTGATTTTTCCAACAAGTCCTCATTAGTGGAAAAAATATGGCAATAACTAGATCATTTGATTTAGTGATAAAACTTCAAAGATACTGCTAATGATCTATATGTTGTTTTCATAGCCAATAAGATTTGTACTGCAGTAGTGTTTCACAACTTCAAAACTTTGCAAACTTTTCCAACCAATTCTATAAGTACCACTTTTGCAGAAAATATCTCATTCTGTGATGATCTAAGGGGTGTCCACTCTGGCTATCAGATCAATCCCATCAATTCAACTGTAGCCATCTACTCCACCAACTTACACTTTGGGAGGTACGACAAAATCATAGCTCTTGGGGTAAACCATACTTTTTACAGGTAAAAAGTGCAAAATCCACACAGCCAGACTAGATGTCAGGATCGAACGCAGGCTATTTGAGCTGTGCGCATTTATCACCAACTACTGTGCCACAAATGAAATCAATCTGCACAAGTGTTTTGTTCACATCTCCAAATGATTTTATCAATGAGAAAGTTATGAATTCCCACGCTGAGACTAAAATCTAACATTTACCCAGTGCTTTCATCGCTGGCAAATATTTCCAAGTACAGTCGGCTCTCCTTATCCGCGGGGGATTGGTTCCGGGACCCCTTGCAGATACCAAATTTCGCGGATGCTCAAGTCCCTTATTCAACCTATCACAATGCGATGGACCTTAGGACCCAGTGGACCCCCAGACCTTATTTAACCTGTCTCAGAGCAGTGGACATTAGAACCTGGCGCCAGAGCTCTGAATGCGCAGTGTTTCTGTTCACAAAAATAATCATGATCACGACTGAAAATAAAGTGGAAGTAGTAAAGTGATCAGAAAGAGGTGAAACGCCATTGGTCATTAGACAAGAGTTAGACTAGGTCAGTCAACGATTGGAACAACTTTAAAGGATAAAGTGAGAAAGGCCCTGCCCCGATGAAAGCGACAATTATTACTAAGCAGCGCGGTGGTTTAATTATTAGGTTTTGGGGCTTTGAGTTTTTGATTCTCCACATCACCTGGCATGGTGGACAGCGCACTAGGGAGTGATCTGTGCAGAGAACTTCTGCCGGGCCGGGCGCTGAAACATACATTCTTTAAGTGTCTTATATGCATAGAAAGATAAAATATATACTGACAAACGTTTGACTAACTGACGCCAAATAATACCGAATGTACCTGTTTCAACTTACTTAGTAAGAGAACTTCTGATTTTTTTTATTCCGATGCATGATAACCCATGCACATCCTCCTGTATACTTTAAATCATCTCTAGATTACTTATAATACCTAATAGCATTTACATTGTATGTAAAATGGTTGTTATACTGCACTGTTTAGGGAATAATGACAAGAAAAAAAAGTCTGCACATGCTTGAACAAGTACTGGAAGAGCACTTCCAGGTTTTCATGATTGGTTGAATTCGTGCATGCAGAATCCGCGGATAAGGAGGGCCGTCTGTACAATGATTTAGTACAAAGAGGAGTGACTGTTTTATTAGCACCAGTGATTAGCAACTTTGCACAGAACAATGTTATCTAAACTTCAATGAATGAATTACCATTTGCTTGGACCACAGAGGTCAGGGAAATATGCCGGTGTGTTGTGTTGCAAGACTGTGCCTGTACAATCCCCAAAATTATCTCTGAACTACAAAGTTCTGATGTTTTTAAATTATGTCTCGTTCTGGAGGAAAGCATAACCAAAGCACTACCTTCACATCTGAAGGAACAATACAATCCCTACAACTTACAATGGTGCCATTGCCTACTGTTTACTTACGGTGACCAATATGTGGAGGTGGTTTGCTTCCCTCCCTCTGTTTTGATGGCTCCTGGCGCATTGAAGGGCTAAATGGCTCATTTCTGATTACAGGTGAAGAGTGACTTTTCTCTTCTTTCATGTTTACCATTGGTTGTGATTGTACTATTGACGGAGTTCGTGGTTCCTGCAAGAAAATAAATACTTCTTAGACCATAGCAATCCAAACCAAAACTTTTGAGATAAAGCCTCCAAACTGTTGTGAATTAGTGGTATCTCCACACATTTCCTATGGCATGTGGCTCACAATACAATGGCATGCATAAACTGGAGTGTCAAACAAGGGCAGTGTCTAGCAGGTTAGTGTGGAGGGATAAAGCCATATTGGAACTTATGCTTAACACTCTCCCTCACTGCTGATTCCTATAATGCTCCTTGTTTTTTTGGAGTCACTGGCACATGCTCCAAGCCCAGTCTTAGCATAATTCAACATTGGGAACAATACTGAGAGTGGGAAGGGTGAGGAGGACTGTCCACTGGCTGGCAAACTAAGTATTGGCCATTATTACATCTGCATCACGTGCTGACTGACCATCCAAATCTTATGGTCTCTTCACTTACTGTTGGATATGATGGGAGCTGCCGTTTTTCCCAGAGAAATCTTTACTTGAAATATCTTGAATTAGATCCCATAAGTATGCATGCCACCTACCATTCCAAATTTCAGATGTGGCTAACCCCTCAAACCAAACCTTCAGTAGGACCAAAGATAACCATATAACAATCACAGCACGGAAACAGGCCATCTCAGCCCTCCTAGTCCGTGCCGAACTCTTAATCTCACTCAGCCCATAACCCTCCACTCCTTTCCTGTCCATATACCTATATACCTAAAACTTAAATTTCCCGGGGGGAGGGGGGGGGGTGAGAAATAAAAAAAAATCAGGAGATAGCTTTGCAGAGAAGCATTTCAGACCAGAGGCACTTCACATTGAGTAGTGAGGCATCTCTTGTGAAGTGTCTCAAGCATGACTTGTCCTGACAAACCTTTTAAGACCATAGGACGTAGGAGCAGAACTAGGACATTTAGCCCACCGAGGCTGCTAGGTGGGGAATACAGCATTTTTGTTTTGAAAAATGGTGTTAGAGTTGCAAACCATGCTTCATGCATTGAAAGTCCCTGATAGGCAGGATTTTCCCAGGCTTAGTTGAGGCTTCAAAGTAGAAGATGAGTCATGACATGCCTTTTAACAGCACAAGACACAGAAGCAGAATTAGGCCATTTGGCCCATCAAGTCTGTTCCAGCATTATTGAATTATTATTGTTATTGTTATTGAATTTTTTGAAGAAGTTATGAGGAATGTTGACGAGGGTAAGGCAGTGGATGTAGTCTATATGGACTTCAGCAAAGCCTTTGACAAAGTTCCACATGGAAGGTTAGTTAAGAAGGTTCAGTCATTAGGTATTAATGCTGGAGTAATAAAATGGATTCAACAGTGGCTAGATGGGAGATGCCAGAGAGTAGTGGTGGATAATTGTTTATCGGGATGGAGGCCGGTGACTAGCGGGGTGCCTCAGGGATCTGTTTTGGGCCCAATGTTGTTTGTAATATACATAAATGATCTGGATGATGGGGTGGTAAATTGGATTAGTAAGTATGCCGATGATACTAAGGTAGGAGGTGTTGTGGATAATGAGGTGGATTTTCAAAGCTTGCGGGGAGATTTATGCCGGTTAGAAGAATGGGCTGAACTTTGGCAGATGGAGTTTAATGCTGAGAAGTGTGAGGTTCTACATTTTGGCAGGAATAATCCAAATAGAACATACAGAGTAAATGGTAGGGCATTGAGGAATGCAGAGGAACAGAGAGATCTAGGAATAACTGTGCATAGTTCCCTGAAAGTGGAGTCTCATGTAGATAGTGTGGTGAAGAGGGCTTTTGGAACGCTGGCCTTGAAAATCAAAGCATTAAGTACAGAAGTTGGGATGTAATGCTAAAGTTGTACAAGGCATTGGTAAGGCCAAATTTGGAATATTGTGTGCAGTTCTGGTCACCGAATTATAGGAAAGATATCAATAAATTAGAGAGAGTGCAGAGACGATTTACTAGGATGTTACCTGGGTTTCAGCAATTAAGTTACAGAGAAAGGTTGAACAAGTTAGGTCTCTATTCATTGGAGCGTAGAAGGTTGAGGGGGGATTTGATCGAGGTATTTAAAATTTTGAGAGGGATAGATAAGAGTTGACGTGAACAGGCTGTTTCCATTGAGAGTAGGGGAGATTCAAACTACAGGACATGATTTGAGAGTTGGGGGCAGAAGTTTAAGGGAAACACGAGGGGGTATTTCTTTACTCAAAGAGTGATAGCTGTGTGGAATGAGATTCCTGTAGAAGTAGTAGAGGCCAGTTCAGTTGTGTCATTTAAGGTAAAATTGGATAGGTATATGGACAGGAAAGGAGTGGAGGGTTATGGGCTGAGTGCGGGTAGGTGGGACTAGGTGAGATTAAGGGTTCGGCACGGACTAGGAGGGCCAAGACGGCCTGTTTCTGTGCTGTGATTGTTATATGGTTATCTGGTTATTCCATCATAGCTTATTTTTTTAAGCCCCCGAACCTCATTCACCTGCCTTCTCCCCATTTCTATAATGCCCTTACTAATAAAGATCCTATGAACTTCTGCTTTGAATATACCCAATGACTTGGCCTCCACAGACACATGTGGCAATGAGTATCACAGATTCACCAACTACCTCCTCATCTCTGATCTAGGGGAAACACCCTTCAATTCTGAGGCTGTGACCTCTGGTCCTAATCCTTCCTACTATTGGAAACATCTCTCCACAACCATTCTGTCTGGTCTTAAAATGTGACTGTCAGTGTGCAGAGAAATTAAACTTCCAGATTATCGGCAACTCTAGACGAAAAGGTGGAAGTGTTCATTTCTACATGACATTGAAGGAAGATCAGGCATCAAAATTACACATGAAGCACAAGAAATATTAATTTATCTCATTATTGTACACTCAGTCATCACATTGTATGTTCATGGTCTGCTGCTATAGCCCATCCATTACAAGGTCTGACATGCGAGTTCAGAAATGCTCTTCTTCACACCACTGTTGTAACATGTGGTTATCTGAGTTATCAGTCTGGACATTTTCCTCTGATCACTCTCATTAACAAGGCATTTTCACCCACAGAACTGCTGCTCACTAGCACCATTCTCTGTGAATTCTTGAGATTGTTGTGCCTGAATACCCCAGAAGATTAGCAGTTTCTGAAATACTCCAAGAACCCTGTCTGGCACCAACAATCATTCCATGACCGAAGTCACTTGGGTCACATTTCCCCATTCTGATGTTTGGTCTGAACACCAACTCAACATCTTGACCAGGTCTGCATGTTTTTATGCATTAAAGCTGCTGCCTCATGATTAGCCAATTCGCATTATCAAGCAGATATACCTAATGAAGTGGCCACTGAGTGTACATTTAGTTCCAAGTAAATTGATGGGTTTTGATCCCATACAGTTGCATAATTTCAGCTTCAACTCTTTTCAAAATAAGTGCTTAAACACGAATGCCTATTACATTAAGCAAAGTGTACTCTGCAAACTCAGAAGCACTACTCCACCAGATTACCCAAGGACTGAATGCATTATTTCCTGTCCATTACTTGAAATGTTCCATTGCCTGTGACAGAAGGCTTCATTGCCATAGAATAGCTTCGAGGTCATTGCAAAGGAAGCCACTGCAGATGCAAGTAGTTTTATGGGGGTTGAGAGAGCAAGAGAAGAAAGGGATTAATGGAATAAGTCCACTCCCAGAAGAAATCCTACTGGTTTGACTCATTCTTGTTGAATTTGAGAAGTTGGAATTATTACATTGTGACTGCTGCTGCACAAGACATTCATTGTATACCATTATGAAAACATCCTTCACGTATAATGCTTTTCAAAATAATTCTCTGATTAGGTCAATATGTGAACTATAGAAATTAGTAACACCTCTGGCTTGATCCCAAGAATATTCATCAACATAAAGAGACAGGGAATAAAAAAAAAACTGGATGGGTTCCCACTTGTCATCAATAGCCACAAAACTTTTGCGTAAATGTGAATACACATTATTAATATCTGCTCAGCAAAGTTCATTTAATTAGGTGCATATTTTTTAATGATGCCCTTTAAATATTGCTATCATTTTGCAGACATGGCATTTACTTATTTAGAGATATAGCATGGGACAGGCCCTTCCAGCTGCGCCGCCCAGCAACCACCCGATTAAATCCTAGTCTAATCATGGGGCAACTTACAACGGCCAATTAACCTACTAACTAGTACACCTTTGGACTTTGGGAAGAAGCCGTAGCCTCCTGAGGAAACACACGTAGTCATGGAGAGAACGTATAAACTCCTTACACACAGCATCAGGAATTGAACCCTGTTCACTGGTATTGTGATTATACTCTAGCCCACGTTACATTGAACTGAAGAGATTTTTTTCACCTGTTTTTTAGTCTGTACATTTCTTGGAGGTGACTGGACAAGAGATGGAAATTGTGGCAGCGGTGGGGAATGCATCAGGAGCGGAGAAGACACATCTGCCATATGAGCTGAGAAAAGCAAGCATGAAAAATTAAGTCACAATCAATTTTCCATTAAAGAAAAAGACTTGTACTTAGTTGGCACTCTTTGTACCTTCAAGAAGTTTACAAGCACAATTTTACCTCAAAAAGTGTGGACACTATTGTAAACGGGAAAATGAAAAAGCCAAGTTACAAAGTTGTCCTACAAGCAGAAGTGTAACAATGTTGAGATATTCTTAGAAAAATGTTAGGGGATAAACATTTACCAGTACAATGGGGTTAATTTCTTCAAAATAGTGTCAAGAAATCTGATGTGTGCCTGACTGCATATGGGGTCTTGGTTTAATGCCTCATCCTGAAGATGTCAGCATCAACAATGCAGCACAACTGTGGTGTCAGCCTAGATATTTTGGTCTGTATTGTGGTACTTGATGGAAAGGTTGAGCAAAGGCAGCAACCAATGAACATCTGGTGACACAATCATTGATTTCTTCCTCTCTGGGTTAAGGATGAACTTTTGTATGTACGGATTGCTTTTTTATCTATTTAATACACGGTCAAAAAATCTACAAGGTAAACAGCTTGCAACTGACCACATTTCACCATGAAAAACTAATTTTATGGGGAAAAACCTGAATGTAGATAGCCACTACACAACCTGTAAACACTTTAAGGAAATTCATCTACTCCAAACAGGCTGCTGAAACTACTGACTACTTAAGAGTCTCTGCTTGTATTTCAAGCACACACTTTACTGTCTATAAAATTACACAGGGTGAAAGGAGGTTCATTTACCCAGCCTTACCAGCACATTTAATCCCACAACAGCTGTTATTTATCTGTGGTACTGAAGACCTTTTCATTGCATATCCAATTCCTCACATAGCATTGTAACATCCAAACAAAATCCTGAAAACTCTCCTCCTCAAAATTATATTCACATTCTTGTTTACTGATTGCTTGATTTGCAAACAATTAGATAATTTTTTACCATACCATCATTAATTCTCTGGGGCATGCATCTTTGAATTAAAAAGCAATTTAAAAAATAAACAGCATGCTGCACTCCACTCAAGACACACTTTGACCCAACTTTCATGCCAGAGGTCAGTAACACAAGAGATTCTACAGAAGCTGGAAATCCAGAGCAACACACACAAAAAATGATGAAGGAACTCAGCAGGTTAAGTAACACCTGTGGAGAGGAATGACTGCTCCTTCAGTCAGACAGACATCGACTGTTTATTCCTTTGCACGGATGCTGTCTGACCTGCTGAGTTTCTCCAACATTTTGTGTGTTCCCAGGGGTCAGTGCACCACTATGATTTATTGCTTTCCTTAAGATGGATTCAAAATGTTCCAGCATTTCTAATGAATGCACTTGCACTATAAAATTATAGAAAGTTGTAAAGGTTAACACGGACAATGAACATAATTAACAGAATCAGAAAAGGTGAACGTGTGATGTACATTAAGTGATCAGTAAATTTTAAGAGTATTGATAGTACAACTCTTGATAAAGTAAGACTTAGTACCCAGAAGTATTATCCCTGGAAGAGGGTCATGCTAAGAGTAGAGGTGCTACAGAGTTGAGATACAAGTAGATCAGAATCAAGTGGCTTCTGCCCATCAGTTTGCTGATGATCCTGGGAAATGTAAGACTTGATACTACATGTGAATGATGGATTTTCTGAAAGTGCTGATATGTTCAAAAGCAATGATAGATGGTTCAGTTTCAAGAATATGCAAACCAGCATAATGCTCACCTTGCAAGGAATCAGCAAGTGCAAATTCTAAAGCAGCCAAAACAAACCTTCAAGGGTTAATGTGGATAAGAAAACAAGTCCAAGCTTCAAGGGGAATCAAATATTGTCTTGATAAGGCGAAGGCAAAACACTGATGATAACTGTAAAAATCAGCCTCCCTTAGTCAGAGAATCAAAACATCTAAACTTGTGCAGAGGTATATCTGGATGACAATGCTGTGCTACAAGGTTATTACATTGTTTCTTGCCCTCTTCATTTAATATTGTGTGAGAATAGAATGTAGAACTGTGCAGCATGGTACAGGCCCTTCAGCCAATGACGTGCTGACTCTTTAATCTACTCTAAGATTGATCCAACTCTTTCGTCTCACATAGCCCTCCATTTTCCTTTCTATTTGGATTACTACGTAATACATGGGAAAAATATGGATGATTGGACACCTATTTTTTTCCCCTTGTTATGGATCACTATAGCAGAACTGACGTTAAAGTGGGCGCACGGAAAACAGAACAGATAAAATACTGAGAAGTATAAAGTGAAAAGACTCTCTTCCTTCTATCTTATTCAACATCTCTGTGGACATTATAAGCTTTGTCCACCAGTGACAATGCTTGTGGACATGTGGCTAACAAGAGGCCATTACACACATCCAGGTGTTCTTCCCTGACCCATACTTCTCTTATATTTTTATTAAGAGTAATAGATGAGAGTGCTAGCAGTATGTTCAAGGCAGGACATTTGATGAATCTAAAGATCACCTTCCCAGACATTTGGAAGTGATGCAAAAATCAGGGTGGCTATAGACAACATTAGTGCAATCCTTGTACCACTAAATGGCATATGGAGGAAATCCTGACCAGACCGCATGTACAACGGCCATGTTAGAAGATTGAAAAAAACACAGTCAAGACAATAATGAGGATGCATGTAATTATGTAGATAGGATGACACAGAAGTGTCACTAGATCGTATGACAAAGAGTTCGCAAGAGAAAAGAGACTGAGATTTCACTACAATAAGGCTTTCAGTGGTGTTCTACTCCAAACAGCGAGCGCCATCTTCGAAGGCAATAAACACACCACTGACTGCAGAATAAAATGTGAACAGAAAAATGATGTGCACTGCTACAGGGAACGATATCAAATGAAGAAAGGTATCCAGATTTCTACTGATATTTTGTTTGAGCCTCAATTAATAGCAATCCACTGGGGGAAAAAAATCATATGAAGAACTCTTGATCAACATTGTAAACTCTATCAAGCCCAGATTCACCAGAACCAATTGAATATCTCCTCCTCCTACCATTTTGATGTGCAAACCCAAAATGACTATTTTATGAGCATTTAACAAGGTACATCATTTATTTTAAAATATTAATAGTTAAATAATATTTTGCTACTTCAGATAGTTATTTTATGTATTCAGTTTTCTTCGGACCAAAATTCTGTCTAACAGAACATTTTCAAAGGAATCCGCCACTTGCGAAAATTAAGAAATAACTGTACAAATCAGTCAAGAATGAACGTTGAAAAGACTCCTTACCTGTGGAGTAGGGGTCAGGCTTCGGTTGTCGTGGGGAATGGTGGTGCTGAATGACTTGTTGGGGTTTTGCCTGCTGAGGAGGCTGATGTTGTGGCTGTGGCTGCTGGATGTGTGGTGGAAATGGCATGGGTTGTATGTGTAGGGGTCTTGGTTGATGTTGCTGCTGCTGCTGTACTTGCTGTGGGGGAAGAGGCTGAGGCTGGGGATGTGGCGCAGGCTGAGCGTGCGGTGGAGGCTGGGGCTGTGTGTGTGATGCCTGTGACTGGTTGAGCACTGCCTGCGGCTGTGATTGGGGCTGAGTCTGGGGCTGCGATGAGGTCGTTGAGAGAAGCGGGGTCTGATTCTGGACTTTTTGCAGCTGCTGTAAATACAACTGCATCTGTGAAGTATGTAGGGGGAGTGAGAGATGAGACTGTGGTTCTTCTTCTTCTAGGATTGCTGGCGGTTGTGTCATCTGTGGGGGCTGTAATATAGGCTGTGGAACCATAGGTGGGGACTGTGTGAGAGGCCGAGGCTGTTTTGGAGGTAATGGTGCTGCTTTACCACTGGGTCTGGATGGCTGTTGAGGCAGACTACTGTGCAAAGCTAAAAGGAAACATAACATAGTGTTAAATTATATTTATTTTCAGCATACAGTAGACCATTTCAAGTACATATATGGATAACCAAACAATACACCTACAGACTGTTCATTTTCTCTCCCTTTTATCATTTGTTTCTTAATATTGTCAGTACCTGCACCTTTATTTCCCTATTTGAAGTTGGATTCTGATCACCAATCCACCACTCAAATCCTGACCTATGTTTACCCACCATGGGGGACCTCTACCCAGCATTTGCAATTTAACTGGTGGACGATATCCTACACCTTTTACATTTCAACTTTGCTTTTTTCTTTAGAGACATGCCCTGGCACAACTCAGCACTTTTTAATCATTAAGACCATGAGACACAGGAGCAATTAGTCCATTCAGCCCATCGAGTCTGCTCCTCCATTCCATCATGGCCGATGCTGGATCCCACTCAACACCATACACCTCCCTTCTCACCATATCCTTTGATGCCCTGACCGACCAGGAAAACAATCAACTTTCGCCTTAAAAAAATGCATGGGCTTGGCCTCCACCACAGTCTGTGGCAAAGCATTCCACAGATTCACTACACTCCGGCTAAAAAAATTCCTCCTTACCTCTGTTCTAAAGGGTTAGCCCTCAATTTTGAGGCTATGCCCTCTTGTTCTGGATTACCACCCACTCCCCACCACAAGAAACATCTTCTCCACATCCACTGTATCTAGTCCTTTCAACATTTGGTAGGCTTCAATGAGATCCCCCCACCCCCCACATTCTTCTAAATTCCAGGGAGTACAGGCTCAGAGCTGCCAAACACTCCTCATATTCCTCTCCCAGAAAAATGCTCATGATCCTCTTCTGGGCACTCTAAACATTTTTCCTCTTCAGTTTTTTCTTAAATTCCCCATTCCATCCATTCTATCATCAGCAGCAGAAGTAAACATTAATAAGCATATGGTTACTTTCATATCCATAAGACAATTTTGCTGGTCCAGGTGAATGGAAATGATATCTAGCAGAATAATATACATAACACAAGGATAGAGGCCATATGTTGTAGTAACATATGAAACTGAGCAGCAATTTCAAGGACAGTTTATGTCACACTTATCAGACTCCTAAAAGGACCTCTTGTACATTAAGATTAACTCTTGGCCTCACAATCTACTTCATTATGATCTTGCACACTTTATCATTTACATGCACTGCAATTTTACGATTCTGCTTTGTTATTTCTGTATAGTTTATCAAAAATGCCTGCAAGAAAATGAATCTCAAGGTAGCAAATGGTGACATATATGTACTTCAATAATAACTTTACTTTGACGTATATTGAGATACCATCCAGACAAATGATGCTGAATTGAGTTAAATCGGCGTAGTACAAAAGGAAATCAGAATCCCGAATATACAGTATATGGTATCATATACACACTTTGATGATAAATGTTACTTTGATTTTACCTTACTCCAGCACAGTGCAATGGGTAATGATTTGATCTGCATGAACAGTATGCAAGGCAAGCTTTTCGTTGTATCATGGTCATGTGACAAAAATAAACTAATACCATTAACATCAGAAACACAAGATAATGCAGATGGAGCAATAGATAGCTAAAAAAATTCAAAAGATGGAGCAGCATCTGTGGAAGGGAGGATTCATTGCCATTTTGGGGCCTGATGCAAAGTTTCAGCCTGAAATAATGACAATCCTACCTTTGCAGGTGCTGCTCCACCCACTGAGTTACTTCTACAAATTACTTACTGTTCCATCATTGTAACATACATTCTGGAAGTGGGTTTCAATACCAAATGATACTTTAATAAGTACTTTTCCCAGCAGAGTACACAATATAAAATAGGCCCACTTTGCACTTCACCTCAGTGAATCCTAGTGAAAAGATTAATGGTGATTATACAATTTCAAAGGTTTTCTCAGGTGGTGTGCTTCAATAAGAGGCTACGAAAGAGATCACGTACCTGGTGGTGACACCACTGAGTGTTGGGTAAGGTGAGGGGGCGAATGCTGCTCGGGTGGCGGTTGCAAATGCGTCTGCAGCTCGCTTTGGTGAGGAAGGTGCATCATGGGCTGTCCAAAGTGCGACATGGCATCATAGGCATTGGTCAATATCTGTGGCTCCATGACTGGAAGTGGAGCAGGTACAAACTGTTGAGGTGATTGCTTCATCGGCTGTGGGGGCTGATGGTGGTGGTGATGTTGCTGCAGGGAGAAGGAAAAAAGCTTATTAGAGTAATGTTTACATTTTTTAAAATAATGTTAGTCTTATTTTAAATTCTGTATCACTCACAACGTTGAATGCATCTGTTTTTAAATTTCATAGGCAATTTTCTCTCTAATCTTCCGACATTCAGAGCTAATTTGCTTCCAGTCCACAGAGCACATAATTCAAGTGATCCTGTAAACACAACCCCACTCTAGTAGTACAATTCTTCCTTCTTCAAAAACTGATGCAATTGACCTTCATCTTCCACAACTAAAACAATCAATTAGGAACGATCATGAAGCCTGAAGGATCAGATCTGCTTCTATCAAATCCTACCGTGTTCAGATTAGTTTACTGTCATACACCAGGGTGCAATGAAATTCCTTGACAACGGCCTGGTACAGTATAAAATTCCACAGCCTCCAATGGTGACAATGAAACCAAACCATGGTGAAATGCACTTACAAGTTGAAACTGTGGCCTTTGACAGCATTATGGTGAAAAAACAGGCTAAAACTTACTTTTAAACTAAACATGAGTCACTGTGACAGTGACATCATTAATTTTCTCCTCACTGGCTTAAGGATTTTGAGAGAGGGAGAAAATTACACTAAGAGTTTGTTTTTAATCAACATTCTTTAAGAGGTAGGGGCAATTAACTAGGCCGGGAAGGAAAGATACTGTTGACTCAGTACTGAAGACATTCTAATACCTGTTAAACATGCAAATCACAGATTTCCTACACACTAAATATTTTCTAATGGGCTATTATCCATTTCCATCCACCTCCTATTGAGTTAACACTGGGAATCTAAACACCACCTGCCCACACTACAGTAAACTCTCCCAATTCAACTCAGGAGCAGAAAAACCCAGCTTCATTAGTCAGCAACCTCTGTCTGTCTGGCAAATGCCCCATGTCAGAAAATTAACTGCATGGGATCCAGATAACAGATGTTTACATGACACTAGTGCAGTAATAAAATATTAAAAATGCAACAACAGGGAGACCCTAACTCTTCGTCAGGTCTAAATCTGGAAATATTAAGATCGAAATTTAACTAAAATGGAACTTTTAAGAACAAGCCTTTTCAATAAACTCAGTTCTGTAATAAGATGGATTCCAGGAGACTTTTGACTGTTACATCTGTAGGAGCGAGTCTCCAATTTAGTTCATGTTCTTTTGTGTGCGGAAAATTTAGGAGTGATCACCTTGAGCAGTTAAAAATATTAGATTAGGGTAGACACAGGGAAGTAATTATGTTGGGAGAAATCAAAACTTAGGGAACATCAATTAAAAATTCAAGCTAGGCCATTTCAGAGAGATTTCCATCAAAGGAGTGGTCAAACAAGCAACTATTTCTCCTTAAGACTCCTGGGAGTCTTAAGTCAACTGGGACTGTGGAAACTGGGAATAACAAGAAATTGTGGATAAGGGCAATAAGGAAAAGTCAAAGGAATAAGCGCAATACTGACCAGTCACAATCTAAATAATTAGGACAGCATGAAAACACACAAGCTATAACAAAATGTTCTAATTTATGGACTTAGGATAGTGCTGAGAAACACCAGGGCAGATGAAAACCTGGGAGCTTTCAAACATGTCCATTTGAAGCTTCATGTGGAATAGCTGACATTCACCGAGCTTTGCCTTTAACTCTGGTACAAACAAATTTGTAATTTTTACACTCAATTTAACAGCAAGCGAATAATCATCCACCATTTCACCACAACATTAATTTTTCTGACAAATCTCCCCATCCCAAATGTACATTTTCATTATTTACTGTAGCACTATCTTTTCTACATTATTAATGGCTCAGGCCAAATCTGGCAACCAGCTCGAAGGACCTCAAGGACTGAGTGTTGTACAGTAATGAAGGAATCCCAGGCATAACAGCCCTCTCTCCTACTTAGCCTGACTCAGACATCACTGAGATTATGGGCAGCTTGCAAGTAAAAAGCCAAGCTTGCATCTCTATAATCTTTCATGGTCCACAGGTCAGTTATTACCCCTCCCCCACCAAAACATTAAGAAGCTTCCTATTACATCTTAGGGGATACAAAGGGGAGGATAATATCCTGAAAGTCAATTTTCAGAGGCCCTACAAATGAGGTTTTGAAATACATTAACAATTCGCTTGCTTCCTTTTACAGGGGATAAGAAACTGTTGCTCACTGCTTTGGAGTGAAACAAAACAGGTAAAGGTAAGTAGAATGATTAACATGCTGGGACAAAGGGAGGTGAAGGGAAGAAAGAGCAGATGAAGAGTCTGAAATGTTTAGTTTCTTTTAGGCAGAAAATTAAATTCTCAAAACCCAGGCCACACCCACCGGTAAACAAACAGCACAGTCTTGGCTCGTTGATCATTCCTACCTTCTTCTGCTCCCGTCCAGAGCGGCTCTTGTGGCTGCCATGTTTGGTTTTAGGTGGCACCTCTGCAGAAGAGAGTTGAAATTGAGATGTGCTGGCTGATGGACAACTAAATCTAAACTATACTATTTAAACAAGAGCCCTGGGTGACTTAAATGATCTAATAGAGGACCCCTCCTTACACCAAAGTACAACAGGATTTGTGTTTGCACCGAAAGGATTTTATAGAGGTTTGTGTTGTAGAGTGGCAGGTATTTTTATAGTTTAAAAATTAGCAAGTATTACCCTTAGTCTATCCCACTGCATCCTGAAGGGTTAAAACACATGATATCCAATCCAAGTTACTCAGTTGAAGATTTCCACGAGGAGATCTGAATAATGCTTTCCTAAACTTGAACAATGATTTCCAGTTGACCAACAGCACTTCACAGGAAACCACAGGTATAGATACAATAAAGATTCAACAAGGTCCCTGATCAATTACATTCATATCATTTGATGCTGCTCAATGACCCTTCAGATTAAAGTTCTATTTCTCCATTAAGCACAGGCAACTTATTTCAAGGCTGTTGCTAGTGGCACAGAGTAGACAGCACTGTTCATATCATTTTCCCTAACAATATGGAAATGGTTGAATTCACTCCACACAGATCTGGTGTTCAACAGCTTACAAAACAACTGAGGCAAGTGAATGTGGGAAAAACATTGTCCTGTGTAACATGCTGTAGGGTTTCACTGATGATGTAATAGTTTCTCTGTAGCAGGATTGTTTGGGTTATGACTAGAGATAACAGGGTTTGGAATGCTGTTCTTTCTCGTGAGCTGGAAGAGAGATTTTCATGGTCTTTTGCTGGACAGAGATGAGAGAAGACACGAATGGAGAGAGTTGGTAGACCGCCTGTCTGGGTAGACTTGAAGTGAGGGTCCGAAGGGCAGCGACAACCGGAGGAGGTCGATGGTGTACGATCAACTTATCAGTGAGCTCCAACATTGCGCAAAAGACTGTTTAATAAGATTGGGCCCTTTTTTTGGTCTAACCATATAGTCAAAGTAAGAATTATAAAGCTTAACTGTTTACTTGCATATCGTGTACGGTTTGTTATTTCGGGGTACTGATTTGTAACAGAAGACACATCGCGCAGCATCCACCCAAACTTTGGCCGGGCTGGGGGCTATCACCCCCTATATTAAACTGCTAGCCAAAGCGAGAGTTATATCTGTAATCGTTTGAGCCTACCACCCCCTTCCATGGTGGCATTTCAGAGACCTTACCCTTTACCCTATCTAAAGCCTAACGGTATTTTGTAAGAGGATGAAAAATGGGCACTGAAACACTATCTGATTAACAGTATTATTCATTGCTTCCTTCCAGATGTTGTTGAACCAAAAGATCACAATTTTCTAATTTTATTCAAAAGTAATCATGTTCTTTGGTACATGTAGCTTTTTAATATCTTCATTAACAAGTTGTGTATTAAATGAACAGAATGCAATCAAATTGGTTCTGGCAAAGATTACACGACATGACAACTATTTAAACAAGCTTATCTTCTAAACAGAAGGTAGACCCACAGGGGTTAAAGCAGTTCTTAGATGGTCACAGTTGCCAAGCAGAAGAGACAGTGGTGAAGCACAGGTTCCGTCAACCAATCTGCTACCACTCCTTCCCCCACCAAAGACCATGCCTGCACAGGTTCACCATAAAAATCAGACATGGCTCAATGCATTATATAGAAAAAAAATCCTATAATAATACTTGAGACTTCAAATCAATATTTAGTACAATGGAATATGCATTGTTTTAAATGCCAAATATTTACTAAACTTTTACATTATGACAATTGCTTATATACGAAGTTCTACAAAACTACTACATCTCAGCTTTGAAAAATTAACAACATTAATTTACTCCGGTTTTACCAATGGTATCAAGTACAAGGCCAAAATCAAAGTCTGTAATCCTCTATGTTCCAGCTAGATCAAATTAGATTAGATTCAACTTTATTGTCATTGTGCCGAGTACAGATACAAAGCCAATGAAATGCAATTAGCATCTAACCAGAAGTGCAAAAGAATAGTGTTATTTACAAAATAACTGTGAATAAAAAGTAAGTACGACAGCATACAGATGTAAAAGTACTGAAAGAGTACAATATGGGTGCAATACTGCTTAGCGCTGTGATGTGAGGTTCAGCAGGGTCACAGCCTCAGGGAAGCTGCTCTTCCTGTGCCTGTTGGTGCGGGAGCGAAGGCCCCTTTACATTAACGGAATATGCCAAATAATTTGTAAAAAAATTCTTTGACCATTTGTAACATCAGCAAAGTACAAAGGAGGTAAAACAGCCAACAGTGGTCTTGGAAATTGAAAAGGATGAAACAGGAACATGAATGAATGAAAAGATGGTAAATATCATGTGAGTTTACACTTTGAAGTGAAAGAAACAATTTGTAACTTTATATTACAACTTTCCTTTAACTGAATGCTGAAGTGCGTGCGTGTGCATGTGCATGCATGCGCGTATTCCAGTAACCATTTATTTGGAACAACTCTTAAAGAACAAAAAAAAATCATTGAAACAGTCAGGATTTCCTTAGCTTACTTGGCTCACTATGGGACAGGAGACAGTTCCTAACTAGTGTCAGCTGTGCACTTGTGTGGCCGTTAGACACCATACCATTATCAATGTGATCAGTTTTTAAATAGTGCAAGTTGCATGTGTTTGCATTTTAAAAAGTGACTTTTGTCACTGGTGAGAAATAAGCAGCAAGCCAATTCCAAACTGTTTTGCTCACTGCAATTTCAAGCATTCGGGCCTGGAAACGCCACAAACAGATGGGAGTAAAAGTGGAACTATCTCACTTCTTCCACAAGTTAGGAACTATAAGGAATTTGAAGGCATCAACAATCATCTTGAATGTTACAATGAAAATGAAGATTTGGAGGACGCAATTGTCTAAAGCAATGTATGAAGGCAGTCGATTATCTGCACTAGATACCTGCACTTTGTTTATTTAGTCAATGAAAAGAATGCGGCAGATGAATTCCTCTGTTGATAACCATCAGAAACTACTACACATTTTTATAGTAATGCAGAGATATTGGTAGTGTTCTAGTTTGTTCTGTATTTCATTTCAACACATAAGCTGTTAAAATGGTACTTTGTCTTTTTTTTATGCCTTATAGGTACTTCCATGAAACTTTGGCTAATAGGGACACCTGCTTAATTGGGCCAAAATGTACTGGCTCCAATTACACACGTACACACACAGTATAAATATGCATATATAAAAAAACATTGAATGTAGAATGATATACAGTACTCAAGGCTAGTATCAGAATATATGACTAAAGTTTGATCAAAGACCTAGGCATGGTTTAAAAGAGGCATTGGTATAAAGAAGAAATATTAGATATTATGCTGAGGCAGGAAGGCATGGGAGCCAATGGGAATGGACAAACAAAATCATGAAGGTATGAAGGTTACAGTTGCTAAACCTAGTTTTAGTAGCTTAACTTTTAAAGTGGGCTATCACTTTACATTGAGACCAGTGAGTTAGATTCTCATATTTACAACTTGTTTTGTTAACATGAATCATAATACACTTTTCCATAAAAAGAACCACCAATATTTTAAATTTTCAAAGTTGTTTTGCTTGCTAAACAAGCAAAATCTGATGCATTGTCTACATTACATCATGACCATATTTCAGGGATGCTTTTTCAGATTAAGTCCAGCGAGCCCTGATGGGTAAAGAAAATGCTTCAAAGATAACATCAAAACCAGGCTAAAGAAATTATATCTAAACTGGGAAGACACTGCATTCAATAGATAAACCTGGAGAAAATCTGTCCAAGAGGGAATTGTATTACATGAGAAAAACTTCTGCTGTGCTGCAGATACCAACTTGCATTTTGAAACTTGAGAAGTATCAAATAAATGCAAGTTACTTAAGTATATTTTGACAACACAGAGTACTTTATTTTCAACCAATAGTGTCTTGTTTATAAAAACTTTTTTACCTCAGGCCACTTTTTTGCCACAATTGAAAAAATAAAGGGCCAGCTTTCAAGTACACATTAGCAAGGTAGATGGGGGGGGCAGGGGGGGGTAGGAGATAAGGGTACATCAGGAAGTAGTGAGTAGAAAACAAAGATCTGATAACCAATGAGAAAGAGAAAAGAAAGACTAGAATCAGGCAGAAACAAGATAACATGGGGAAGGAAAGAGCAAGAAAAACTCATCTGGAAACCTCTGGTGGCAAAAACAACCCCTTAGCCTTGATATTTAGGAGAATGACTGTTACTAAGATAGAAAAGAGAAACATTTAGTCCACCTTTCATGACCCATTCAAGATATGACTATATTAAATAAGAATCTAATTCTTCCATATTAAGCCCAAAATGCAGTAACATGTTTATAAATGTATTATGAATGCATGGTGTTAATGGATAGTAACATTCTGACACAGCTGAGATGCTGTGTAGGGTGCATCTGCCAGTATAAGTGCTTTTTCAAGATGACGGCAGTTACTTCAAGCGAAGAGAATTGGAGGAGCAAGATTTGGTGTCAAGTAAATGACTGTGAATTTGGATACATTAAAGATTTATGGTAATCTGGCAGGGAATGGAGTGGACACCAAGCAGCATGTCACCTTCAATTTAAATATGTACACAAACTGTTGGAGCAAATTACTAAAATTTAGTGAGAAAAGGAAAAAAAAAGTCAACCAAAGACCTTAAAAGGAACTGCCGAATGCAAGATTTTAGAAGCTATAAGTACAGCTGGTAACAGTGAATGACCAAATAGCTACAATTTGGAGACAATAGATATATTGGAGTATTGCAAAATGAGATTAAGAATAAGAAGAGATAAGACCATAGTGAGCTGTGAATTCTGACACACAACCAGGAGGTAGTGAACAGTTAACAGAAAGACATGGAAGCCAGCCAAGATATTGTTGGAACAGCCAAGAGGCCAAAAAGTCATACTTAGATGGTTTTGCAAAACAAGCTAAAGGAGACATTTCAACAATGTTCTCTTAAATAAATAGGAGTCAGTTTGATACTCATTTGAAATAAATTACACAAATTATGAATCATCTTCAACACAGGTACCCCCCCCCCCCCCCCCCAAGGCTGTATGCTGAGCCCATTGCAATGCAGTCTACTTACATATGACTGGACGGCCATTCACCCAAGCAATCATATCAAGTTCACTGATGACACAACAATGCTGGGACTCATCACCAACAATGAGACTGTTTACACCGAGGAGGTGGGAGAGCATGAGACCTGCTGCCAGGCAAATAACCTGCCCCTCAATGTCAAAAAGACAAGGAAGATGGTTTTCAACTTCAGGAGAACTTGCACTATTTACAACCTCCCTACCCCCCACCTCTTTACATCAGCAGCACTGCAACGGAAACAGTTTTAAACTCCTGGGAGTGCACATCACAAACAACCTCTCACGGCCCTAAAACACAACCTACACAGTCAAGAAAGCTCACCAATACCTCTACTTTGAGGAGACTGAAGAGAACCGGACTTTGTGCATCCATATTCATGTCATTCTACAGATGTGCAGTAGAAAACATCCTAATAAGCTACATCACTGCTTTGTACAGGAACTGCACTGTGGATCCACAACAGTTAGTCAAAACGGTGAGTAGGCACATACCAGTGGTGCATTGACCCAAAGACACATATACAGAAAGGTACTGGAAAAGGGCTAGTAACATCATGAAGGATCCCACACACTCTGCTCATGTATTGTTTGTCCCATTTACATCAGAGAGGAGGCTATGTAGCATCCACACCATGATCGTCACTCAAAAAGTTACTTTCCTCAAGTAGCAAGGCTAATCAACACCCTCACCCACCGACCCCACCACTACTTTAGTACTTCCCATCAGTCACCTTATATATAGCCTAGCATGACTTGAAGAACGTACAATCAATGCATACAAGCTATCTTATGTATTTATATTTATTGCTCATTATTGTGTTCTTTAATTTTTGTCTTTTTTTTGTGCTGCATCAGATCCGGAGTATCAGCAGCTAGATCTACATATCTAACCAGAAGAAAATATGAAACCAAGTATGACAGCTCAGAATCAGTGAAAGGTTAAAAATGATGTTGATGTGAAACAATTTCTACTCTTTCCTGTAGTTCTGATAACAAGAAATTCATTTATGTTTATAAATTTAATTTATAAATCATAAACGTAGAGTGTAGGAGTTTTGAATTGTGCTGGTGGTTATAACCAGTAATTTTCTGCCATGCTAGTCCCAAATCAAAGCTTACATTGTTTCTTCTTCAATTAAATGCACTCAATTCATAGGATGTACCATGTCTTCTGTCAAAGGGGAGGGATTTTTTTTCTGTGTTCTTCCATTGAAGATAACTTGAGACTCTGAGATAGTTGAGGATTCTACAGACCAATATGATTATCAGAGTGATATTAGGATTTGGTGACAGCATGAGCCCAACAATTAAAAATTGACATCAAACACAGATAAAAGGACATAAAGACCAAATATTTTTAATGAACTAATATCCTAATAAGGAATACTCATCTTATAATCCCCAATTAGCTCCAATTCCAGATGACACTTGCTTATTAAGTTACTCGTTTGACGTATATCCTGGTAATATTCTCCCTCTCCACACCACCACATCAGTTTTCTGCCTCAAGTATCCAACAAATTGTTAGACAACCTTATGTAGCCTGACTCAAGAGTCACATTCTATGCAAAAACATTTGTCAAGAAGTGATCTCTCATTGAACTCCAAAATTTGATCATCTTTGGAGAAAAAAGTTGGTCAGGTCACTAATATTTGTATATTTATGCAAAATTAATAGGACACAGATTTTATTTTGGAAAACATTATTTGATAGGGCTCCTCAACAATTACTGTGAAGCTCTGGAACACAAGGATTTATTCTGTTTAAATATAATTAATTAGCCAGGCAGGAGAAGACAGATTTAGGGGTATATTGGTCATTTCAGATTTGTTTTAAATGGTGTTGTAGATACCATGTATGATGTATTCACTAAAAATATATTCCTCCCCCTACTCCCCTATTTAATCATTTTACCTTCAATTTAATGATAATTTTATTAATTCAATTAACTTTTGCAAATTAGCAAAGGCTGAAGAAAAATATTAAGTATTCTTTTCTTTGATCACACATGTTGAATTTTGTACATGCAGCAGTCCTTTTAGATTGCAAATGTTTCCCTTTGATCTGAAGGGCAAATTCCTGCTTCAGTGTTTCTACAGCTAATGGTTACAGTTCATATTTTTGCATATATAGGTTGCTGAAATTTATGGGAAAAGTAGGAAGCATTATTTTTCCTCTGACAGCTCTCAACTACTCCAGGATCCAGACTGGACAAATAATGTCCACTGGTCATCACCATTTCCACTTCTTTGTGACAACCATTCAATAATGTTGATGCTATATTTGACCCCCTAATATAATTAGCTATCCGTATCACAAATCCATTAGCTACAAAAATGCTAGCTCCGTATCATTCAACTCTGCTTGTCCAAACTCAACTGTTGCTAAAACACACATCTGTGCATTTCTAATTTTAAACAACTTTTCAAATAGTCATAGTTACCTCTCCTTTATAAAATGACATTCTATGCAAATACGCTTTTGCTTGATTAAAGTTCTACATACACCCCTCAACCTGCAACTTGCTGATGTATACTGGTTGAACAGAAGCTAGTTTAAAATTTATCATCTTTGTATGTGTGCTCCATAGGCTCAATGTTTGTAATCTCCTATAGTCCCAATTCCTCCAGTCAGACCTCCAGAGCATCACAAGTCATAACTACCAAAACACAAAGCTTTGGAACTACAACTGTTACCAATCCTTTATTCCTACAAGGGGGCCCTTAGAATCTTCCTCATCACCCCTAATATTTCTTTGTGGCGCCATAACCAAGATTTGTTTGATCATACTCATTGGAACATCTATGATGTTAAAAAGCTTTTACATAAATAACTCTGTATAGGCAATAGATTTAAGAATGGTTAAGAGTCCCCAGCCCAATATTTTACATAGCATCTTGGTGCTGAAATATTTGAATTATGAACAGCTTTATGGAAATATACTTAAGTTGAACATGTTTGAATATATCTAGAGGATAAAGCAGAAAATGTGACCTAATTTAAAGTCCTTCCTTTATGCATACTGTGAAATAGTTCACTGAAAACACTGAAGAGTAAACAAGAGAACTCTCCTTATTAGCTGGAAGGAATGTTGCAGATTCTTGCAATTAACATATATTACAATGCACAGGTCAGTATCAAGATATCTAGTCTGTTTACTTGGGAACCCACTGTAACCAGAAAGGTTCCCTGATGCTAGAAATGAGCCAAATGCTTCAGTTACTTAAAGATGCAGAATGGAACAGGCCCTTCCGGTGCAACATGCCATGCCACCCAGCGACCCACTTATTTAAAAGCAGCCTAATCACAGGACAACTTACATTGACCACTAACCAGTACGTATTTGGACTGTAGGAGGAAACCCGAATACCCAGAAGAAACCCATACGGTCATGGAGAACATATAATTCCTTTGACAGCATTGGAATCGATTCTGATAACCCAAGCTGTAATAGCGTTACACTAATTCCTCTGATTGGTGGAATTGTGACTACAATGTAATGGTTTAAATACACATGAACAGTTCAAACTTACAACCACAGAAATCCAGGTGGTAATATAAATGAGCAACCTTTAGGATTCTAGGAACCAAACGGTTTTATTTTGCTACATCAAAACATGGAACACACTCTGGCCCCATAGATTTACAGGTTACTCATCACTAGAAATGGCAAAATGAATGTGGGACAGCCAGGACATGGTGAATAAAGGTTGATCTACCTAAAGCGATGCAATGTATGAAAATATTCAGTCATGTTTTTGATGCTTCTGGAAAAGTTGCTTTTCTTTATAAAGTACATCTGTTTTACATAGCTTGAGAAGATTGGTTGATTGGGAAAAAAATAATTGTCCTCAATTTTTTCCTCTCTCCTGTCCCAAAAGCTCCAATTCTTCAAGGGGCCCAGTTCAGTTTAACAATTTTGGACGGAATAATTATATTGTCTAAAGAGTAGAAAATAAGCCCAATTCCTCTATCAGCAGTCAGTCATCTTTTAGCATTTGCCCTCCAACCACCAAATTGGAGCTAGGCCATATAGGAACAAAATTAAGGGCAATTGAGGTTGTAAATTGATACCATCAACATTACTTTGAGGTTGGGGGCATAATAGTGGTGTGGTTTGGTTTGGTCAAGGAAAGGGGACAGATGAAGACAGGATAGTGTGCAGTGAATTATTGGAGGTCAGTTGTCCTATTGGAGATATTGCAATCCCCAAGCAGGACTAATTAATTATAACTTTGCCCTTGTTTATTTATGATATTCTTGCTTTCTGATAGAATGAAAACAGTTGCTATCCTGTGGTCATTTCAAAATGGAAACAAAGGCCATGTAGCATATTAAGAGTCGGGAACCAATGTTTTTATGCAGATAGAGGATAATGCAATTGCGAAGGGGACAAAATGTGGCTAATGCATCCCTTTCAAAGTTTACATATTATTAGAAGAATCATCAAGTCTCACCATTAATAACAAAGAGACTCAAATTATTAACTAATGTTTAATGATCTGAAGTTTTGTTTAGTAATTACAGATGTGCATATTACTGGCAACACTAAAAGGGTCTTTTAATCTGGGGCTAATTTTATATATTATCATTACCCTGTATTTTCTTTTTTTTAAATAGTAAACTAGTTTTGTCCACTTACAGCACCTGTACTCCAGCCACTGGTTCAACATTAAAGGCACATTCCAGATGCCAATTTCCTACAGTGCTGAGAGCACAGGCGTGACAAAGATCACATCCTTCAGATGAACCCATAAATTATTAGGTGGTTAATACAGAAATATGAATCTGATCATTCTTGAATTGTAGTGTGTGGTGAAGGTCCTGGTCAATATTCTTTCCTTGAACATTACTTGCACAATCAGATGCCCTTCACCTGTCTCTTGTTGAATCTGGTTGTTTCTGTAACTTACACAGCATAGTTCACTTCGTAATGCCCTACCCTGCACTGTTCTTTTTAACATTGTATTCTGCTCTGTTATCGTTTTACCTTTGAACTACCCCCATGCACCGTTGTAATGAATTGATTTCTATGAATGATATGCAAGATATGTTTTTCCACTGTGCCTCAGTACATGTGACAATAATAAACCAATTTACCACTGAACTTTGATACTTTGTATGCTGTCTAGAGGGTTCTCAGAAACAACTGCAACCACAATTCCCTGAGCTCTCAGATACATCAGAAGACGTAGTTATGAACTACTAAGCAGGTTTTCAGGTGATATTCTTAGGAATATGCTGCAACTGAGCACTGCAGAACCTATTTAAAAAATATTAACAATTGGTTCCCAAGAATGCCTATATTGCCTCTTGGCTGAAATAGTCTGTAAAGTCAAAAAAGTAGTGATTTGCAAAAAAGAACTCAATGACACTATCCTCCTTATTTTTAACTACCAAATAAAAATTCCAAGTTTAATGGTATAATATTACATATGTGCGCACTTCAACTGTTTACATTTACACCAACAAGAATCGTAAATTACTAAATGGATTTCTTGACACGTCACATTTCAAAATCCTGAAACAGATTTTGGCAGAATTTTCACATTTACAAATCTGATTTCTAAGCTGCTGCAACCACTTCAGATTACATCAACCTTTAAAACACTTTCCCCAACAAAGCTGCAATTCCAAAAAACTTTTTTTTTCATGCTTTTGTGTGTAGGATGTAATAACTGCTTGAAATCAACCTGGTGAATTTCTTCAATTTGCAGACTGGGGTATAGGTTTAGATCAGCAAAAAAAAAGACTAAGAACCTAAACAAAGGTTGGAAATAATGAAAATAAAGGTCTTTCTGGATGATCTATGGTTGCATTAACTAGTTTATGTCTTGCAATTTCTATTCTCAGGTAACGGATTTGGATTACATCATCAGAGCTTTTGTATGAAATGGTATAGAAATAGAATATTCATTGAAAACTGATAAAGTTTATCAAACAGACTGAAATCTGGCTTCAATTTCTTTTCCTCTATGTATAGCCAACTTACCTGTCTAACTGGTCACCTAAACCATGAGGTGCATCAAATGACATGGAAATGTGTAAGAGATTTCTAAATCATGGGCCCATGGACGTGGACAGTCTACAACTCAACCCAGCAAGCAAACACATTCTTGTTTGTAAACTTGTTTTATTTGAGAAATGATGAAAATAGAAAACTATACAAAGTAAAAAAATACATATAATTTAACCCCAAATATAGGAAGTCAACATGCATTGGATACAACTTAAAACTAGAGTAAAAAAAGCACAAAAGCTGCATTTCTGGTAACAAATATCCAATTAATAGTCTGTTTTGACAGGGATACTCAAGTCCTCAACTAAGAATTTGAGAGTTTACAAGCACAATTTCTTCCACTATTCAAGCAACGATGTTCAACATTTCACGTAACTTTCTTGGATCTCCAAAAATCTAAGAATTAGTTCAGAAATGTTCATAAATACAGTCACTCAGTGCTTCACTATTCAAAAGTTACTATTGGCTTTATTAAACCAAGCAAAGTTTTTGTGATACCTCAGAACATTTAGTCAATTATTTACTTTTTGCGCTTCAAATCCAGTTGAAATGATGATTATGGCACAGCTGGGAAAATTACTTGATTATTTTAATTATCATTTGAAAACACCATGTAAAGGCATATCATTCGGCACCATATATTGATGGAATAACTTAAATGGATTGAAACACATCCTTTCCAATCTCACAATAAATTGCTTGCAGATTTCTAAAACCAAATGTTACTATGTTTTCTGATGGTTTATCAACAGTCTACAGCAAATAGAATGCAAGATTACTTCAAAGGAAGCATGAAAAAAAATCCAGATCAACAATGGAATATTATACACTTGGGCCACAAGCAAAGGCTTGCATTTCAAATTTCCCAATAAAATGCATCAGAGAGTGCGGTGACCAAATTCTTCAATTTTAAAGGAATTGCAGAAAGGTGATTACTGAGAATACCTGGACAGTTAAGCTTATTACATGATGCCGGTTCATTGGTTGAGCATAAGGGAGGACAAAGAAAGAGCACTAGTGTAATTTCTGATGCTTACCAGTATCATAGACATTCCTGGGTAATGATAATGCATAAACCTATACAGGAATATAGACACACCTACCTAACTCTAGTCTTAAGAATGCATTTTTTGGTGCAATGATGCAGGTTTGTCCTCATGTCCCTTTTATGTGCGAGCTGTGACAGTATTTTAGATTTGCTCTGCTTATGATGAAATGAATCAAAATATTTGAAAACCTATAGATTTTTCTTAACACTTTTCCCTCTCATCCAATCAAGTTAATGCTGGCCAAAACAATCCATTCCCCAACCAATTGCTCCTGTATCCCATTTTCCCCAAATTCCTATCAATGGTCCGACCCATTAAGCACAATTTACAATGGCCAATTAAAGCACATCTTTGGCACATGGGAAGAAACTGGATGTCAAGATTGAATCCGGATCAATGAAGCTGTGTGGCACCCATCATACTATCAGAGAAGCTGGCTCCACAGGTTTAACAGAAGACATTTAGCTATTTAGCTTCAACATTTGTCCATGCATGTTGGCTCAAATTAAAAGACAGATTCAGCAACTAAACAAACTTTCCAACATTTGAGGCTTAAAACTGCAGTGCATACATTCAAACTCTAAAGAACTGCACCATTGTTCAGTGGTGACTAGATCAAAGGTTTGCCTCTCTGAGGTGAGAATGGAAGAACGAGTAATGCACAAAGTGCAAAACTTTTTCTTTTCCTTAACGTTGTACCCTTCCCTTCAGGCCTCAGACCTCGGACGCCATCCCTACCCTCCTCATTGCCTTAGCAACAGACACTAATCAAGTTGTGGATGCAAACAGACAGCAGCTGTGGAGGATGGGGGGGGGGGAAGGAAAGAGGAGAAATATATTTTGGGGAGGAGATTAATGCATTATCTTGAATTTAGATAAAGCATCTGCACAGCAAGACCCTAAGGGTTTATTGTTACCAAATTTGGGGTGATCAGATAATTGACAAAAAAGTAGAAAGAGGAATATTTTGATCATTCATAGTCAGACACAGAAGAGAGGTTTATAAGTGGATTTTTTTTTTAATTTGCAAGAGATCAGGTTGATTGTGTGGCTGTCAGCAATGGAGCTGGTATATTCAAGAATGGCTCAAGTAATAAGAAATTGAGTTACAGTGCCTATAAAAAAATATTCACCTCCCTCCCCCCAAGAAGTTTTCATGTTTTATTGTTTTACAACAATGAATCACAGTGGCTTTAATTTGGCTCTTTTGACACCAATCAACAGAAAAAGATTTTCGTGTCAAAGTAAAAACAGATCTCTACAAAGTGATCTAAATTAATTACAACTATAAAACACAAAGTAATTGATTACATAATTACTCACTACCTTCAAGTCAGTATTTAGTAAATGCACCTTTGGGAGCAATTGCAGCTTCTAGTCTGTGTAGATAGGTCTCTTTGCACAACAGGACACAAATTTTTCCCCCATTCTTCTCTACAAAACTGCTTAAACTCTGTAAGATTGCACTAGGATTGTGAGTGAACAGCCCTTTTAAAGTCTGGCTACAAATTCTTAATTGGAATGAGGTCTGGACTTTGGTATTTTTAAGCCATCCTTGTATAACTTTGGCTTTATGCTTGGGGTCATTGTCTTGCGAGAAAACAAATCTTCTCCCAAGTCTCAGTTCTTTTGCAGATTGAATCAGTTTTCCTCTAGGATATCCCGTATTTTGCTGCATTCATTTTACTCTCTACCTTCACAAGCCTTCTAGGACCTGCTGCAGTGAAGCATCCCAACAGCATGACGCAGCAAGCTTCATGATGGGGATGCTTATGCCAAACGTAGCGTTTAGTCTGATGGCCAGAAAGCTCAATTTTGGTTTCATCAGACCATTGAACCTTCTTCCAGGTGACTTCAGTCTCCCACAGGCCCTTTGGTAAACTCTAGCTCAGATTTCATTTGAGGTGTTTTTTTGTATAAAAACTGGCTTTTTCTTTGCCACTCCCCCATAACGCTGTGACGAGTGAAGCACCCTGGCAACAGTTGTTGTATGCGTAGTCTCTCCCATCTCAGCCACTGAAGCTTGCAACTCCCCAGAGTTGTCACAGATTTCCTGATGCAATCCCTCAGCTAGGCCCTTCTTGCACGGTCACTCAGTTTATGAGGACAGCCTGATCTAGACAGATTTACAGCTGTGCCATATTCTTTCCATTTCTTGATGATGGACTTAACTGTACTCCAAGGGATATTCAGTGACTTGGAAATTTTCTTGTATCCACCGCCTGACTCGTGCTTTTCAATAGCCTTTTTGCAGAGAAGCTTGGAGTGTTCTTATGTCTTCATGGTGTAGCTTTTGCCAGGATACTGACTCACCAGAAGTTGGACTTTCCAGATACAGGTGCATTTTTACTACAGTCAATTGAAACACCATGATTGCACACAGTGATCTCCATGCAACTAATTATGTGACTTCTAAAACCAATAAGCTGCATCAGTGATGATTTGGTGTGTCATATTAAAGGGTGAATACTTATGCAATCAATTATTTTGTGCTTCATATTTGTAATTCATTTAGATCACTTTGTAGAAATCTGTTTTCACTGACACAAAAGAGTCGTTTCTTTGTTGATAAAAAAAACAAATTAAACCCTCTGATTCAATGTTGTAAAACCATAAAACATGAAAACTTCTGGGGCGGGGGGATGGGTGGTGAATACCTTTTATAGGCGCTGTATATAACACTCTAGACGGTGAGCCTAATAGTTATGAGAATATTCAATAACAATGAGAATATCAAAAGGAGCTAGTGAATTAGGAGTCACCGGCCACCAATCAAGTAATAGGCGAAAGGGACCTGCTGTAAATTAAAGGAAGCAAATTATTGGTTTACCCAGTTTATCGGAAGCTGAATAAGGAAGAGCAGCCAGAATTTCATGATTGTCCATCTTACCTCTGGATTAATACGATGTAAAAGTCATCATGTAAGCCAAAGCAGGGGCAGATTCAGACATTACTGAAGTAGAAATAGCCATTCTTAAAGATAGCTGACTGAAAGCACAGATTGTAATGAGGACAGTACTGTGGACAACTTCTCTACCCACTGTGCTCACAAATCAGTTACTTGTTTGATCCTGACCTCTGACACCATTTGTGTGTGGAGTCCGTATGTTCTTTGCAAATGTGGGTTTTCTCCAGCTGTTTTCAGTTTTATCCCCAAACCGAAAAAACATGATGGTTAATAGGCTACTAAATGATTTTACTGTGGTTGAGTTCAATGACAACTAGGATCATGGGTTGTGAAGGGATAGGGTTGATAGGCAAGAAACAACATATTACTAGAAAATAAGATGGCAGTGGGATTAATGAAGCCACTTTGACACACGGGGAAAAGGCTTCTTGCGATGCCATTAGGGAGTATGAAATAGGGCCAGGGAAAGATGGTGGTCAGATAAAGAGGGGCTCAGGAATGTTACTGAAGATAAAAACCTGACCCTGCAGCTTTCAGTCATAAGGCTGGCCAAAGAGCCCATTTCTGCCCTGTATAATTCCATGTCATGTTTTCTTTTGCTTGCAAAGCTTTATGCCACTAAAATGTTATTGTGGTGCCTGTTAAAATTGTCTCAGACAACAATGTCATTAATCTGTGCCAAGTCATTGACAAATCAGTCAAGAGCTAACCCCATTGAACAGCTTTGACCAGTATCTACTTTATGCTATTTTGCAATTGGAGTGCACAACGTGAACATGTCAAATAATGCTACTTCCCATTTTAATGATATATCAGTTTAATTAACTCAACTGATAAGAATACATTGTGACCACTTTATTCAGCTACAGGTACGAATCTGTCTACAAACAAAGCAACTCAAAGACTGAGACTTTGGTAACAGGCAAGGCAAGGTGTTCTAAGATCCAGTTGTTTAACAGCTGTTTTTTAATATCAGAAATACAGCTTTCAATCTCAATTTATTAACTGCCAATTGCTACGCAAGCTATTTTTCTCTTGCATGCAATGCATATAAAACAGCTATTCCAACCAATTAATCTCTGTGACCCCAAAGTCAAAAGTAAATACAAGTGTTTTAAAAGCAAAAAAAAGTCCACCATTACAAAACATGCAAGTCAAAATAAATAAGATATACAATTGCATACAAAACAACAGTTTTGGAACAGTGAATTGTTTTATCACAATAAATTGGAATACATTGTCCAGTTTCTTTTTCTAAAAAAACACATCTGTTTTGGCTTACAAATTTTTAAAAAAAGTTAAAAAAGGAAAGTAGCCAACGAGTGCTAAAGTTTTGACTGAGGGGCCAGCTATGCCAGTTCAAAAGTGAAGTAAAGGTTTCTGTCCTGTTAACTAGATTCAAAAGATATTTAACAAAATATCAATTTGATGCCATGTTTACAATTTACTTCTGGCTAAATGCAATGCATCATTCTGCAGTTCTCATAAGTCTAGATTTTAAAGAACTGATCCATTCTGAAACTTGCTGCAACTGCAAAGAATTGTAGTCAGCCATTCCCAACCTGTGACCGATCATGCTTGTAAGAGCGACAAGTGTGGCATCATTCGTGACCCCAAATCAACTGAGATCTGAATTAATCTTTCAAAATCTATCAAATCTACACCAATCTGGTTCCTTGCACAGCACCAACCTCAGAACACTTCAATATGGATTCTGAAAAGACTGCAGCACCAATTTCTATGCAAAAATTAGCATTCATTAATTTTCAAGTAGACAATTTCCATTAGTTACAAATTAAAGCAGCCATGTGATTAACTTTTCTCCAGAGTACCACCTCCCAACACAAATATTTAGCCCCACAGTCAAAAGCACCAAAGTTAGAACAAAACTAATCTTAACACTGATTTTGCCCCAGCAGAAATTGACAAAGATTGAAAACCTGCAGATTGTATTTCTGATTCATACACTACTTTTTTAATAGTGAGTCTCTCATCAGAGCACCAGTGCTTAAATCATGCATGTCACACATGTACAAATTGAAATGCACTTTTTAAAAAAAAAACAAAGAGAAAAGTATAGGAATTTCCAAATGTTAAGTCTGAAATATTTTTGAGTTAAAACAGTGGCTTCAAAGTTACCAACAAATTTGAATGGATCAAATAGCGCCTATCTTCAAAATATTTTATATCAGTGACAATATTACCACACTAAAATTCCTACAGTAACAAACAAGTGGATTGTAACTTCCAACGGTGAGAGTAATCACAGAAAATATTCAGGGAATTGGTTTTAATGCAAATACACTAGCCATTCCACCAGGAAACAACTTGAAATACTTCAAACAAGAATGCCAATAAATCAAAAAGATGCAAAGTAACATACAGTAATGCTGTAGATTAATCTACCCTCACAAAAATTTCACTGTTATTGTTATCATGCATTGTTATATGCATAATGTGAACCTATTTATCCTTTTATGTCAGTCACCAAGGATAGTGGTGGTTGGGACAATTTGACACAATACACGCAGTGCGTGACAAAGTCCCAAATTACTCAAGTATCAATAAAGTCATTTGTTGTTCCATCACTCTGCGACTTACAGCCTATTGTACATTCTTCCACTTTAGGAAGATCAAAAGCTGATGGAATCACTAATAACTGCTGGAGAAAGATGCACAAAGAAATAGTTACTGTGCAAAATTCATTCCCAGGTGGGGCTGTCACAATTTCCATAAAGTGGAAGCTGATCTGAAGAAAAAACAATGCTGGCACAACTTACACTTTCACGAACTTGTTGAAAATTCAAAAGTTGAATATATACTGTAATCACACTTGGAACTACTCTAACTGCATGAGTTGGTTTCAAGTTAAACTTCTATATTCTACTGCTATTCCAGCATTCTTTTCAGGAATCCAGATGAACAACTCAACACGGAGATATTTGTAACATCTGTGAGAGTTAAGACTGTGGTAAGTGTGGAATATTTCCCAGTTTGACTAACAAGGCAAAGCCTGCCATTAATTTTGCAGATCTGATCGCATTTTAATGTCATATTTATGTGCATGATGATGTGTACATGCATGACTGAAATCAGGCCCCAATGATCAGCAGCTGAAACCAACGTCTTGCCTACATACAATGTCATTAATATTAAACTAGTCCTGGATTGAATATTAATCATTTGATCTCAACCAGACTAATGTCAGGCACGGTATCAGTAAATTAATTTTAAAAGAACAAAACCCTGGAAGCATTTCTGCAACACCTTGCCGCAAATATGTAATCATCTGCATGGACTACAGGATGCAAACAGAACCAAGTCGAGCTGTGTTGTTCCTAGTGATCAAATTAACTAACATCTGTGATGGATACTCAGGAGCGCATGTCCAATACACTCCTGACAACAAAGTACAAGCTTCAGTCACTCGATCACTAGGGTAAAAAAAAAAGAGCCTGTAGTTGACTAGAAACATCGTATCCATTGTTTTATAACTTGGAAATTTGAGTCACATCAAAAATCTACATTGGTTATATTCATCTGAGCTCAAGGCTTCACATACATACTCCCAATGTTTGGAGATTATTCACAACACTTTGTACATCTTTGAAGAAACTTGCCCTTTCTTTGTTGTTCAAATGAAGATTGCAGTATCTCAAAAATTAGAATTCTACAACTGGGCCATGGGCCATCTAACAAAATATACTATGCCATATTTACTGAACTATGTTGTGGTTTAAAAAGTTTCCTAGCACTTAGAAAAGCTATTTTATTAAGTGTATTTAGCGAAGTCAATGAGTTAATTCCAAATAACAGTTTTGGATTTCTCAACTCTGCAGAGTAAACTCAACAGACAAACACATCTGTGACCCAGCCCCTGATACAAGATTGACACTTGTATTAGAAATCACAGGAGGAACCATGTAATATTCAGCCGGCTGACCTCTCAGTTGCAAACTCTGCACTCTGTGGCTATTACACAATTCAATCTTTAGAAAAGTACAGCTTATAACTAAAAAAAAAATCACTCATCTCAAAGATAGCATTTGTGTAAGAAATCACAGCATCCAAAGACCATACATACCGTAACACGCAAGATAATGGAGTGCACATTACAAAAATAAAACTGTTGACAAATATCTTGGATATATTAAATACACAAAGCAAGAGCCCCTTAGAACAGTTGTGATCATATCTTGAATGACCAACTAATGTACATAATGAAATTTACCCACTGTAAACTGAAGGTGCACATGGTGTTAATGAGAAGCTTATTTTTTCATCAGCATAATGACACTTCAGTGGAACAAATACTTTGATTTCAGGACACTTGGATTTTGGAGTAGGAAAGGAGGGGTATGGTCATCTAAATAACTCCTAAGGCCTAAACTGAAAAAGTTGAAAATTTGAAATGATCGACAAGCCTGCAACGCAAGTATCTAGAAATCTTGACGGTAAATTTCAACATTTCGAAAAAATATAGGTTTCTAGTCCAGCATTTCGAACCATTTTGTGAGTGGAAGTAACAATATAGAATGCAGAACAGGGAAGAGGCTTGAGTGAAAGGTCTCAAACAATTTTCAGATCAGAGAATTCTTGAATGAATGAAAGCCTGTACAGTTAACATCAGTTTTAATAGAGTATGCAAGACAACAACCAGATCACTGTGTTAAATAGAATTTTAGAATCAAATATTGAGCAATGACTTTGTTCTGGGTATTGACAATAACAAAGGTCTGATATGGTCATATATGTAGGAATGATTTTTTTCTGAAATGGGATAATTAGGTGGGAATACCTAGGTAGTGATTACAAGACCATTTATAAACTATGACTGATTGAAGAGAAAATACACAAGCAAAGTTTGAAACAGCTGGCTCCAAGATTAAAGGGACAGCCTTGCAACTAACTAACTGGGTATTTTCTACAATAGTTTTTAAAAAAAGGGTACATAATTAAGTAGCTTACTTGCTTTTTATGCGAAATCTCACTGAGTCGACGGCCATGAAGGTGTAGTAGTAGAACGCAGGATGTAGATAATTTTGCCAATTGTGACAGTTGGAAGGATAAAAATCTGCAGCCCACCAGGTTTGTTTCTCCTCCTTTTGCTGTCCTTTTATTGTTTATATAATCAAATTTAGAAAATGCACATATACCTTACTGCGCAAGAGTCCACAGTGCACATGGAGTTGGGGGAATATCTTGAAACCTGCCCCATTCACCACAGAACAGTGTTAGCACCAACCATCTGAAATGCTACACGAACTGCACACAGGTGAAAACCATGTTTTGTAAACAGCATTCCACATGCATGTCCTGACCAGAAATCCTTCATAATTTTTTTTAGACAGGTGAAGGGAATTTCATTTGCTGGTAGTCAAACGTTGATCTTTCAAAAGACGAGGTAGAAAAAAAACAATCCTGTTTTTCCAAGAGCAAAACAATTTTCTCTGTTGAAGCTGCTTTCTAATTTAAGTGCAACTCAAGCTCTTTTTATGGCTTTCAATGGTCACTGTCAGTACTATTGCACTTTGTCTATGCAGCTTAAACAGACTAGCGCTAGAATCTCTTCCAGACATGTTGTTCTTTTAAACACAAGGAACTACTGGCAAAAGGCTCCAACTCCATTAATCTGGCAAACTGTATGTATTGCAGTAATATTTAGAAGTCACTGGTTGTCGTTTGTGAAAACTACGATGGGTGGTAAACAGAGTACGTGGGGCGGGGGAAACAGACTTTGCCAGCGCCAGGCTAGCAACAGGCTCAATTACTGAAAGAATTGACGCTAACCTGTTTCAGAGTCGTTGCTCTCAGAGGAGCTGGAGTCACTGCTACTGTCTGACTCAGAAGAACTGCTGCTGCTTCTCATCCTTGAGGGGCCTCCCACATCCATGCTTACGTCATGCTTCTCAGCTGTACAAAGAGAATTATTGTGTAAGTAAAAAGACTGCACAATTGTCAATACTGAAACTAAATGGCTTCACTAAAGTTCTAAACTATAATGTCTGGGTTCTTTTGTTTGCTGTTAATCATGAATTAATCAAAGTTAATTATTTCTTAACATGCTTACTTCACATTGCATAAATACATCAGGCACTAGTCAAAATACTGTAAAATCTATATTTCTTAAGAACGTAAAAACAAGATCCATACTTCAGACTTTTTGTAAGTGAATTAATTTGAAGACACAACAAAATTAAAGCGAAACGGCTTAAGAATTAACTACAGTGCTGTCCAAAATTCTTAGGTATACACTGGCATGCTAAAGTTTGGGCACCCCGGTCAAAATTTCTGTTACTGTGAATAGTTGAGTAGAAGATGAACTGATCTCCAAAAGTCATAAAGTTAAAGATGACACATTCTTTTCAACATTTTAAGCAAGATTAGTGTATTATTTTTGTCCTCTACAATTTTAGAGTGGAAAAAAGGAAAGGAGCACCATGCAACAGTTTGGGCACCCCAAGAGATTTGAGCTCTCAAATAACTTTTACGAAGGTCCCAGACCTTAATCAGCTTGTTAGGGCTATGGCTTGTTCACAGTCATCATTAGGAAAGGCCAGGTGATACAAATTTCAAAGCTTTATAAATATCCTGACTTCTGAAACCTTGTCCCAACAATCAGCAGCCATGGGCTCCTCAAAGCAGCTGCCGAGCACTCTGAAAATTAAAATAAATGATGCCCACAAAGCAGGAGAAGGTAATAAAAAGATAGCAAAGCATTTTCAGGTAGCCGTTTCCTCAGTTCATAATGTAATTAAGAAATGGCAGTTAACAGGAACAGTGGAGGTCAAGTTGAGGTCTGGAAGACCAAGCAAACTTTCCGAGAGAACTGCTCGTAGGGTTGCTAGAAAGGCAAATCAAAACACCCATTTTACTGCAAAAGACCTTCAGGAAGATTTAGCAGACTCTGGAGTAGTGGTGCACTGTTCTACAGCGACACCTGCACAAATATGACCTTTATGGAAGAGTCATCAGAAGAAAACCTTCCCTGTGTCCTCACCACAAAATTCATCATCAGAAGTTTGCAAAGGAACATCTAAACAAGCCTGATGCATTTTGGAAACAAGTCCTGTGGACTGATGAAGTTAAAATAGAACTTTCTGGCCGCAATAAGCAAGGGTATGTTTGGAGAAGAAAGGGTGCAGAATTTCATGAAAAGAACACCTCTTGAACTGTTAAGCACAGGTGGATCGATCATGCTTTGGGCTTATGTTATAGCCAGTGGCACGGGGAACGTTTCACTGGTAGAGGGAAGAATTAATTCAATTAAATACCATCTGTAAAAAAGTTAAAAAGAGGATGGCTTCTACAACAGGATAATGATCCTAAACACACCTCAAAATCCACAATGGACTACCTCAAGAGGCGCAAGCTGAATATTTTGCCATGGCCCTCACAGTCCCCCAACCTAAATATCATTGAAAATCTGTGCATAGACCTCGAAATAGCAGTGCATGCAAGATGGCCCAAGAGTTTGGGCCTTATTCCTTTTTTATTTTGAAACTGTAAAAGATGGAAATAAAAAGTAATCTTGCTTAAAATATTAAAGAAATGTGTCATCTTGAATTTTATGCCTTTTGGAAATCAGGTAGTTTTTCACTCACTTAGCTATTTGCAGTAAGAGAAATTATGACCAGGGATGCCCAAACTTTTGCATGCCACTGTATATAGTACCTAAGACTTTTGTGCAGTATTGTATATTATGTCTTTCCAACACAATACTACTGAACTAACACAAAATTAAGTACTCTTACTTCTGTTGCCTAATCATCTTCCTATTTTAACTGATATACAGTACTGTGCAAAATTCTAGAGCACTCAAACTATATCTGCGCACAAGACTTTTGCACAGTACTGTATGTCAACCCAATTTACTATACATTTAATCTTAGAGCACATTTGAGCGAATACACTCATTTTGGAACACTGCTTTTTGCTGCAGAGTATGAAACAAACCATTCTCCTTTCATGACACATGTAAACTAAATATATTCTGGGTAAATGATGTAATTAAACTCGTGTGATGAACCTATATAATGAGTCAATCCCATTTTTCACTAGCTTCAGGGGACAGAGAATAATGATAAAAATAACAGTTAAATAATACAGTATCACCTGCACATCTAAATCACATGCAAAAACTACAAACACAGGAAACAGAATTGGGCTCAGTTATTTTTCTTGTAACTTCCCAGCCCTCTTTCAGGACGATTAAAAAAGAACAGCAGAACCATTCTCGTGCTATGCCAATTTGAGAAGACTTTACATAGAATATTAGCATTAAAGTGATCAATTTAGATAACAATTCAAATTCTTGGTGTAGTGGTGTTCTAATATTCTTACTTGATTTTGAATTCTTCTTTATGGATTGATAAATCCAAACCCTGAAAATTTTAAATTGGGAACAGGCAGTGTTTTTAAAATCTTTTTTAATCCTTCGAACCAGCAAGATCTGGGGTCCAAGTAATATCCAATCAGCTTGACAAGTATTGTTTTTTTTTTCAGTTCCCAAGTCTAAGAGCTAGTTATGCTGAATCTACCTGAAGACCTTCATTCATATGGTAAAGCTTCTACTTCAATTTATATGTATTATCTTCCCATTTTGCTTTTCCTAGTTCTAACAATTAAAGTTCCTAACTTTACACTTGGTTCACAATAATTGATACTTACAGGTTTTGCTCCCAGTCCCTTTTAACGATTTCATACCATTGTCTCAAAGTTGCTATATTACTCTTTTATTTACAGCAGTGCAAAAACCACATTACTGAAGTTAATTTGAAAGGTTTATTTCTGCAGTAAAATTACAGATCAAACCCAACATTTAACCAGACCGTGGCAGCTAAGCATCTACCTCACACACAACCTCCTTTCCTGACCCCATATATCCTTCAATTTCTTTAATATACAAGCTATTAAATATTTGAAAAGTTGAGAAAGTTAATTTTGACATATCAATCTAGAAACCTGTTGATGTAGAGCAACAAGAATGTGTTACAAAATAAGATGGGAAGTAGCAGAATCTCAGATGACCACAAGTTTATTTCCAGTGAATAATGAAATTCCAGCCTGATGTCATAGGGAAGTCAAGTCCAGAGATAACAAAAGCATGACCCAACATTTCAGCTGAAAAAGTGTTGCTGTCAGAGGAATTAGGAAATGGAGCAGGTATGGTCAGGCTAAAGAATACTGAAATTGGGCTCAATAGGCAATTGACATATTAATGGCAGGGACAAAAGCTGAAGGATTCAGCCTTCAAAATATTTTGTTTCTGATCATTCATGTTTGCTCAACAATTGCCAGTCAAGTATTTCAACAAATGAGAGGTAGCAAAGGAGGTCCACAGTGATTACAGAACAGCGCCATTACAAGAGCTTAGTGCAGGGACGGCCAACCTAAGGCGCATGCGCCAGAAGTGGCACATGATGATTAGAAGTGGTGCACTGCACCCCAGTGATAATAATAAAGTAAGCCTACTCATGCAAAAATTATTAACCAAAAATCGATTTGTAGGAAAAAAAATCTGTACCAGGAATTCAAATAGCTTAGAGCTAGAAATGGGTTTTACTGAGAATAAATCTAAAACTTGGCATTTATTTTTAGCCATTTTATTCTTCTTTCATATTAATCTGTTTTCAATTTTAAAAAAATGTTCAGTGAGTCAAACTAGGAAAGAAGGACTTTTGTTCTGCAGTTGTTCCATAACTGTTCAATACATGTTTGATACTTGTTTGGATCCTGAGGTGCCAGGAGTCTGCACCAGCAGGTTTTTGCCCGTCAGTTTACAATTGACACTCGTACGCTACAGAGTTGTGCTTTGTTCGTCCTTTATGAACATTTGCAGTTTTGTGCTTTTTTGAAAACTAAGCATTGTTTTTACATTCAGTTGCCCATCACAGTGCAAAAAGAAAATGAGCAAAAGGAAAGCAGAAAGTGATAGTAATTCAATGAATGGTGGGAAAATGAGTTCTTATTTATAGCGGGTCTATCAGGAAAACTGTTGTGCTTTGTTTGTGAAAATACTTTCTCACATAATAGAGGACATGATCTTAATAGACTATAAAACACAACATCAGACTGAGAAAGAAAACTGAAGCTAGTGCTCAGGTCTGAGTTACGGAAAGAGTATGTGATTAGGAAAAAGGAAGAAAACAAAAGACGACAAAATATATTTGTTAGAAGTCTCATTAAAGTAAATGTTTATCTTGCTTTTATATGAAATATATCATGTAAAAATGCTAAATATTCTTACAAGAATTGAATGGGGGTACGAGTTGTATGGCGCATTTGAACTCGTGCTTGAAAAAATTGACGCATGGAATGTCAAAGGTCGGCCTAGTGTTTCTGATTCATTTCAATGAGACAAAGATAAAAAAAGCCTGCGTGAAAGAGAACTGAATAAAGAGCTCAAACAGCTGCACTAGGGAGCGTGCAGGTGCCAAGTACATCTGACTAAAAAGAATATTCACCATTTTAAGTTGGCTTCATTATCATTTATCAGATTACGGTTTATTATCATTTGTGGTAGTTTTCTTAAATTACTTGTTAACCAGTAAAATAAATCACATTCTGTCAAGAAGCCAATTGATTTTTAAGCATTTCCCTGGGTTACATGAATCACTAAACAATTTAAGAGTTTATTTTGTTATCTGGGACTGAAATCAACAATTAAAAACGGTAATTGGGAAGACTAGATTAACTGGTGGGCATCGTAAAAAAAACTTAGCATTTGAAATCCAAAAGCTTTTCTCACAGACAGTGATAAATTACCAAAACCAGACTTCAATACTTGATATTTCAGTATTCAGAATCCCAATCATGATACCACTACATCTACTTCAGCTTAAGTAACCCAACAGTGGAACACAAAAAAACATATTCTCCACTAATTGCATAATCAGGTTAAAAATTTTAGATGAAACTGGTTAGACATTGTTTTCAATCTACATTAACAGGGTACAAAAAGCATAAAGCACCATTAAAATGTAACAAATCACAGGTTACAGACATGACAATGCTCATTAATAAAATAATCTGATGTAGTAGTGCAGGCAGCTCACGGGACTAACGGTTTTGCCCTTCAGTTCTGGAAGTTCATTTCTCCTTTAAAGGGATGCAGAATTTCTACGTAAGGGAGTAAATGTTAATGACCATTTGCAGATCACTAGGTTGAATGCTTTCCTATAGTATAATCCCAAACCATACAAATTAATTTGCATATCACAGTTATACACCCAAAGACTGCACCAAGGATGTGGAAACCTCCTATATTTCAGGTTTCACTGCTTTTTTGACGGTGTAAGGAACTATACCTGTACTTTGCCCAAAGGGACAAATATTCCAGGACACTCAAAGTTAACTCCCTAAAAGATCCAAGATGGTGCTGGCGAGACACAGCAACATTCTGCTGAGGGCTAATAAAACTATTAACCATTCCAATAAATATACTTTTTTTGAACCATGATCATTGCAATCCACAACTTATAATTGTCCTTTGGGAGTTGTGATTTTGAACCACCTATAAGACCTGGCATTTTTGCAGCATACTGAAGGATTTGACCAACTGGACTCTCAAGAATGCAGATATGGCCAGGTCAGCCACTGCTGGAGCAGACCTGGGGTTGGACAGAAGCAGTGCCTGGGCCCAAAAGTAAAAAGCAAATTGGGGTTTAGCTGATTTAAGTGTCGAGCCAGATTAAAAAGATAAAGGCGTGAAAACAGAAGGCAAAGGACGAACCAGTGTTCAGCTCAGTACTTCATGAGGCTTTACCAACCTAGGTAGTAGTAATCTGACTCTGCAGCCATTAGCTTCCAACACCAGTTGCAGCACTAAACTGGCTCCACGGCTGTGGACCAACTTTTGGGGGTTTGCGTTTCATGTTCTGTTTTTTTAATTGTCTGCACTATTTTTGCACATTGGATGTTTGACTGTCTTTGCTGGTGTGTTTTATTTTTGTGGATTCTATTGTATTTCTTTGCTTTGTGGATGCCTGCAAGATGAATCTCGTGATTGCATATGGTATACATTCTTTGATAATTAACGTTCTTTGAAGAGATCGCAAAGTAACATAAATGAGCAAACTTTTGCCCATTTTAAGTAACACATTCAAATGAGCAAGTACTCATGGTAAAACTCAAGGCGAGCTGTCAAAAACTGAGTTTCTTTTTAGAACTCTACAATTACCTTCCTGCTCGTTATCTGTTTACCTTTATCAGACACCATATGCCTCTCAGTCACTGATGCATATCGATCTTAAAACAATGAAAGTCAATAGCATGAAATCTGTAATTAATTGTCTCCTGCTGTTTTTAAAGTGGATTTGCAGTAGTGGCTTAAAGGAGACAGTCAGGTTAATGATTAAATACAGTTACAGTCCTGTTTTAAAATGCATGGTGTGCTAGCTACACCATGAGAGACATTTAACATTGAGAGGTGAAAGGAACACTATTCCTAAGGTAAGGTTTCTGTGTGATCAAGATAGAAAGTACTGTAAAAAGAAAAGACTATTGATTATAATGGCAAAAATCTCTAATTGCAGGGGATAGGAGACCAATTGAATAAAATGGCAGTGTTAGCAAGAATTCTCTTATATGAACAGTGGATGTGCAGATCCTTGGGCTAGTTCGATCCATATAAAAGAAAAAGAGAAGAATTTTCAAGATTATGTTTAAATTACAAGATTTAACCTTACCCAGTGGTTAGGGATGTTAATATTAATCATGATGCTCAAGTGTATTAGCTCAAAGAGCATATTTGTCCTTTTTTTTATGTAGGCATAATCCCAATATACTTTGGTCACTATTTACTGCCATTTCCAAAATATGCAGACATAACTTCTCAAAACCTTTGCTAATAATTTATTCCTTGCAATGTTTATCTTCAATGAGAAATTACCTTAAAAATTCCCTATTTCGTTTCCAGTTATTTAATTGTTCATTTTTTAATGACCCAACACCAGTAATAATTTATATTAAGTATTTTTAAGCAGTAGTCATTAGGAACTTCCATCACAACAGTGTCTTTTCACTTGACAAACAATAGTCAGACAGATTCACTGCAGTGTAATAAATACAGCATCCTGAAAAGCTACTAGTACAACAAAAAATAACTTAAAACAGGATAATAAGATCATAAGGCATAGGCACACTTCTGCCGTAACCTTTGACACCCTAATCAAAAATCTATTAACCTCTGCTTTAAATAAACCCAGTGACCTGGGCCTGCACTACCACCAGCAGCAATTAATTCTACAAATTCACCACCCTCTGGCTAAAGAAATTCCTCAGTGTTCTTAAAGGATGCTCTGCATTCTGTGGCTGTGCTCTCTGGTACAAGACCTCCCCACCATAGCTAACACCCACTCCATGTCTCCTCTATCCAGTTCCTTTCAACAGGTTTCAGTGAGATAACACCCCCCCCCCCCAATTCTTCTAAACTCCAGCAAATATAGGCCGAGGGTCAAATGTTCCTCACGTGTTAACCATTTTATTTCCAGGATCATAATCTAGACCAGGGATGGCCAAAAGTGGCACATTGGATGATTAGAAGAGGCACTTTGCACCCCAGTGATAATAATAAAAATATAAGCCTACTAATGCAAAAAGTATTAACCAAAAAACAATTTGCAGAAAAAAAATCTAGAGCTAGAAATGGTTTTTTACTGAGAATAAATCTAAAACTTAGCAATTATTTTTAGCGTGCACGTCTTTTGGCGAATTTTATCTTCTTTCATATTAATCCGTTTTCAATTAAAAACATTCAATGAGCCAAACTAGGAAAGAAGGACTTTTGTTCTGCAGTTGTTCTGTAACTGTTCAATACACATTTGATATTTGTTTGATCCTGAGGCACCAGGCGTCTACACCAGCAGTGCATCGCAGGTTTTTGCCAGTCAGTTTACAATTGACATTGATGCACTACGGAGTTGTGCTTTGTTCATCCTTTGTGAACATTTGCAGTTCAATGAACAGTGGGGAAATGAGTTCTTATTTATAGCGGATCCATCAGGAAAACCGCTGTGCATTGTTTGTGAAAACACCTTCTCACATAATAGAAAAGATGATCTTAATAGACACTATAAAACACAACATCAGACTGAAATAGAAGGAAAACAAGCTAATGCTTGGGTCTGAATTATGGAAAGAATATGTGATTAAGAAAATGGAAGAAATTAAAAGAAGACAAAATATATTTGTTAAGTCTCATTAAGTAATGTTTATCTTGTTTTTTGTATGAAGGTACAAGAGTTATACGGCGCATCTGAACTCGTGCTTGAAAAAACTGACGCATGGAATGTAAAAGGTTGGCCACCCTGATCTCGACAAAGATAATCAAAGATCAAGGAAGACCAGAATTTTGTACACCAAGGTTGTTCCTTAAATCACTGATATTGGATACAAAACCTCATTATCCAGTCTCACACTTCAGTAGAATTAACTAGGGAGTACAAGAAGTTTCTGATTCTTCTCACACCCACCCTCCCACAATAGAAGTTAAAACCTGGGCCTTGGGGCAGAAAGCCAATTAGAGTAACCTTATCTTTCAGACTGAGGTAAATTAGTTCAGCATATACATGGAACTGTGCCCAGAGGACATAATTTTATTTGGATTTATTGTTGGCAATGCCTGAAATCAGTCTGTTCCAAAACGCCCTTCAAAATTGGCAGTGTACTGCTATTTTGAACTGCTTGTATTTTTTTGGTGAAGAAATTCCACTGTTGGGACGGAAATAATGAACTAATAGCAATGCATTTCCAAATCAGGATGGTGTGCACCAAGGGCAAACCGGAGGTGATATTGTTCCCATGTGCCAAAAGTCCTCACTTTCTTGGTGGCAAAAGCTGTAGGTTTGGGAAGAGTTGTACTAGTGGTCTTGATGAGAAATTGTAATGCAATTTATAGATAGTAGACTCTAACACCTAATCGAGTAAAAGTGTTGACAATTACTTCTACCTTAGAGTGTCAGAAAGCGAGTCACTCACTAGAAGATGCTCAGCATTGCAGTTGCTCTCATTTCCACAACGCTGATGTGACTGACTGTGTTAAGCTTCTGATCAAGGTGCTGGAGGGGAGACCACCACAGCAATAATTATTGCACACCACCAATAGCTATTCAGTCAATGGTTATTGTCCGGAGCTTTCTTTTTCCTGGTACAAATATCATTTGCAACCACCAGTCCACGTCTGAACCTTATCCCAATATTTCTGGCATTCAGGCTTGGACTGCTTCATTCACCGAATTGCAAACTGCAGTGAAGATTGTGTCATCTTCAGCAACCATTTCTATTTCTGACCTTCTGGAGAATCACCTGGACCTTCAGTAATAGCTTGAGAAACTGCTAGAGTAATATCCTGGGGTTACAACAACTGACCTCCAGAAGCCACAATAATCCTTCTTACTGCAAGGTGATTAGCTCTTGCTGCCTTAGTGCAATGAGCAGTTACTCTTAATTCAGGAATTCAGCTTGAATTCAATGAATATGCTACTGGTAAGCAAGAGTTGCTCGCCAGCACTGTTGGCGACATCTTCAACTTCTTGATTGAGTGTAGATTGAATGGGCAGTTACAGTACTGTGCAAGTCTTAGGCACCCTTTTTAAATACAGATTTAGTTTTGAAAGTTTACTTTTTGTCTTGTGCATTCGTGAGTATGTAGAAAACAGCAAATATTAGATTTCCAAAAAAATGCTGAGTTACTTCTGTATTTCGTTAAAGTAACATATTAAGGAATACACCACTTTTAAAATAAAAGCTTGATTACCTTTTAGGTATATAGCCCAGTACATGATTAAACAAAAGATAACATAACATACAGGTGCAAAAGCTCAATGACATAATGAGCTGAATGAACCAAACTAATTAACTGAAACAGAAACCGGTGTAGAAGGAATCCAACTGGGCAAAGGCCAACCAAACTAAAAGATGAGGGTGTGCCAGGTGTGACTGTTTAACCTTCAAATCATCACCTCTTACACCAAGGCAAGAGTGAGCACAGAAACAAAACGCAAGGTGGTCAATGTGCATCAGCAAGGTTCTCTCCCAGGCAAAAATTTTGCAACAGGAGTGTCAAGATGTGTTGTACAAGGTTTTCTGAAGAAGCACTTAAAAAACAGGCAAGTTGAGGATTAGAAGCATAGTGATCAGCCACAGAAACTGAGTGCAGCACATGAATGATGCATCAAATTGACGTCCCTTCTAAGTCAGAAGTAGCTCAGCCCATCCATCAGTTCTGAACTCACAGAAACCACTGGAATCAAAGTACACCTCTCTATAGTCCAGAAGAGTCTTGTCAGAAGTGGTCTTGATGGAAGAGTTCCTGTCAAACAGCCATTCCTTTGAAGTGGAAAGAGCACCAAGAGATTTACCTACACACAAAAACATACAGACTGGGGTGCTGAACAAAGGCAACAAGTGCTCTGGACTGACAAGTCAAAATTTGAAATTTTTGGCTCAAATCAGAGGCAGTTTTTCCGTGGAAGAGCTGGAGAGAGCTATGTGGATAAGTGTCTGCAGCCAGCAGTGAAACATCTGAGGGTCCTTGCAGGTTTGGGGCTGCAATTCTGCAAATGGAGTTTGTGACAGGTCAGAATGAATGCAATTCTCAATGCTGAGAAGTACAAGCGTAAGTACACGCAATACCATCAAGGTGGCATATTATCAGCCCTATTATCAGACTGCAGCAGGACAATCACCCCAAACACACTGCCAAAGTCATAAAGAACTATTTTCAGTGAAAAGGAAAAAGTCATCCTGCAATAGATGATACACCCTCCACAGAGCCCGGATTTCAACATCATTAAGACTGTCTGGGATTACCTGGAGAGACAGAAGCAAACAAGACAGCTGAAGTCTGAAGAACTGTAGCAAGTTCTCCAAGATGTTTGGAACAACCAACTGATTTTCTTATAAAGCTGCAAGACAATGTACTTAAGAAAACTGAAGTAATTTTCACACTAAGTATTGATTTAAGTTAGCTTTTATTACTGATTTTTAGTAAGTAGTTTGATATTTAGAAACTTTATTTTTGAAAGCATCTTCACTTTACAGAACATTTTTTTTATACACGTGACCAGGACTTTTGAAAAGTACTATATATGCAAGATTTAAAAATTTTACTTGATCATCTTTCCAAACAATCAGGCAGATGTCAGTATTGTAATGATAATGGAACGGCTTGGCTGGAAGCATAATTCTGCAGTGATTTCTAAACCCACAGCCTTTATGATTGCCAGAGCTTTCAAAAACTTTATATCACATGATCAAGTAGGTTCAACACTGGCTTCTATGATGGTGAGAATTTAGGAGGCCGAGATAAATTATCTGTTTAGCACTCTTGACTAAACAATGGCAAAAGAGTTACGTTTCATCTTTAGCACTTACTTGTTGTCTGTCCACGAACGAAGAGAATGTACTTTGATGCTGTTACCTCCCAATGGCCTCATTTTTTGTCCTCCATCGCTCTTATGATTAAAATTATAACTCATGATTGGGGAGTGGGGATTTGATTTCTGGTCCACAACACTTCCAAATAAGCCTAAGCTTTCAAAGTACAATTCATTTTAGTGTGCTCATGGTTAGTGGAAAAGGAGCATTGGCAGTTGTGGGAAAATTCAGTGAGATTTATAACATTTTTGGAAACAGAAAGAGCTTATAAATAAAATCTTTGTACTAGATCCAAGCATTTAAAACTTGTAAAAATATCTCAAGTTAATCAATACTAAAAGTGCAGCAAAATGAAGCATGTGCTACAAAACCTCAATTCTAAATTAGTCAACATCTCACTCTCAACTTAATTCCAAAAATGACAAACTAAATATTTTGTAGAAGTGCAGGTTTGAGGACAAGCCTGTTTCTCAAGAAACTGTTTGCAAGATCTCAAATTCTATCAAAAAAGACTCTGCATCATAACCTTTAAATTATGCAGAATGTCCAAATCTTGCTTTAACTGTACACTCTTATCTAAAAGAGATAAACTTCAACCTTCAAAAGTTGAGCGTCTCTGTAAAGTAGTGATAACTGGGAACAATGAAAAGAGTCAGACTTTCAGCAGCTTGTTACCAGCCACTTGCATTGAGTGAAAAATCCAATCTTTTGGGACACTGTAGTCGGATCCTTCACAATTAAATGCTAATTTAATCAATATCAAAAGATGAGGCAAAATCCAGATCTATCACAAAGATTGCAGACACTGACAAAGAATACAGGATCAAGCTATCCCACCCCTCATTTTATTGAGAGATAAAATGCAGAACAGGTCCCTCTGACCTCTTGAGCTGTACCATCAGCAACCCTTGATTTAACCCTAGCCTAATCTTGGGACAATTTGCAAAGCCCAATTAACTTACTAACCAATACGTCTTTGGACTATGGGAGGAAACTGGAGCACATGAAGGAAACCCATGTATTCCACAGGGAGGATGTACAAACTCCTTAAAGGATGCCAGGACTGAACTGATGCCACAGGCTGTAATAACATCGTGCTAACCGCTATGCTATCATACACCCGCTCCCTAATTAAGAGTAGCTGATCTTTCACTTAGGTGTCACTTTGCTGTATAAACCTCATTTCACTTGTTTCCTTTGATATCCTTAACATTCATACTTTGAATAAAGAATTACCAACTTAGTGGAGAAATTTAATTCAATTCAGAACCAAGAGTTTTATTTTGAGATTGTGGCTATAGAAATATCAACCTATCAACTTTAAATAGCATGATCGGTGCTTCAATGGGATCACCTTCATAGTATAGATCAAGTCTGCTTACTCTCTACTAATAGAGCAACCTGCGCCCATCTCAAGAATTAATCTAGGCCACTGCTATAGAAACAAGCACAGACCTGCAATGGGTATCAATTTGCAGTACAAGGAGGCACTGCATGAAGTGACAAATGCTTCAAAGCACCTAAAGCCTGATGGAAGAGTTGTATTGCTTCTCAAGGAAAACGCTTAGGGGCCAAGTGATCATAATATGATCAAATTCAAATCCTGAAATCTGAGGAGAAGATAAATGGGAGACACCTCCCTCTCCCTTGCCAGGGAGAGAGAGAACCTTTGGTTTGTCGAGTGTCGGATGAAATGCGAGGCCTTGGGGGTAACTTTGGTCTATGTCTTTGCTATTGCTTAGCACACAGTTGGGCTCAGTGACGTTACGATGTGCTCCTTTTTGCTGGTGGGGGAGGGGGATCGTTGCTTACGCGCAGGAGGGGGAGCTGGGGGGACTTTGGGGTTCTCACGTTTAACTGTCGTTCATTCTTTGGGGTACTTCCCTGTTTTCATGGATGTTTGTGAAGAAAAAGCATTTCAGGATGTATACTGTATACATTTCTCTGACATTAAATTGAACCGTTGAATCTTTAAAGTCAGATGTATCAGTATTATAGGAGCTAGATAGGTATCTTATGGATAGGGGAATCAAGGGATATGGGGACAAGGCAGGAACTGGGTATTGATAGTAGATGATCAGCCATGATCTCAAAATGGCGGTGCAGGCTCGAAGGGCCGAATGGTCTACTCCTGCACCTATTGTCTATAATGTAACTGCGCAGAAACAGGCTTTCAAACCATCTAGTCCATGCCGAACTATTATCCTATATAGTCCCATTGACATGCATCCAGAACGTAGCCCTCCAACCCTCCACTAAATTTCTTTTAAATGTTGAAATCAAACCCACACCAACCTCTGCTACCAGCTCATTTCACCCTATGAATGAAGAAATTCCCCTTCTGCTCCTTAAACATTTACCTTTTACCCTTAACCTCTAGATCTAGTCTACCCCAACCTCAGCTGAAAAAGCTTTGCAATTTCCTTATCAATACAACTCAATTTTATCAAATCTCCCCTCATTCTCCTATGCTCTAGAGAACAAAGCCCTCACCTATTAACGTTTCCCTTAATTCAGATATATATAGTTTAGGTAAAGATAAACAATGCACTGTACAGGAAAATTTCTTTCCTGGGCCAAGAGGTGGAGGAAAGAAACTAGTTTGCTTTATTAAATTGATGGCTGCCATGTGTATAGAAACCAGTGTTTTTGATATCCTATTATAATACTGAATCTGAAAAGTCATCTTGGGTTCAGGTATTCAACACTGGAAGATTCCCTGGAGAAAATATTAACCCCATTGCTCTGATCTGAAGCTTTAAAGGATATGGTCTCATTTTTACCAGTGCATTACTCCTTTCCAATTTTAAATATTTGTGTACAAACAATTTTCCATTAGCAGAAAAGGTTTCAGGAACCAGTAGTTTATAATGCTACATCAACTGCAAAAAGTAATTTTCTGAAAATAAAACAATATTGACTGCTCATTGTAGGCAAAACACAGGATAAAGTAGATATTGCTATTCGTAACAACAAATTTCAGAAAATTATGTCTTACCCTCTACCTATAATTGCAACGTGAATGATTACCTGTAGTGTACACCCACTATTAAAACCCTGTTTCAATCCAATAGTCAAATACTGATGAAATTACCACCATACCTCTCAACTGTATGATTTTAAAAATCACTGTGACCCAATATAAAGCCGCACACTTGTTGAAATAGCAGCCAAATGCAACCAAATCAATTTACTAATACTACCGAAAGCCGCACTCTTCCACAAGCACGAACCATAATTCTGCCAATCACATTGCAGCTTGAGAGGTATGTGCACCACAAAAATAAAGCTATTACATATATGCAAAAATAAATTTAACCTTGGCTCCGACCTATTTTACCCAAGGATCTACTTCACAAGGTTGCACTACACCAACCTTTTCTGCCTGGTTTCTTCCCAGAGCTCAGCTGGCCGCTAACGTCATGTAACCTGGTTTCCAGCTCACTCTTCGAGTCTAGCTGGAGCTCATCGTTCGATTTCCCTGGGACCTTTTTCACTGCAAACAGCATCACACAACAAGATTTGGACCAACATTTTGGTACCATTACACAGTGAATAAAATAAATCTAATTTGGCACATGGGATCAGATGCAAATTGAAGGAAGGAAAAGCAGCTAAAGGAAAAAAAAGGATCTATTCATTGTTTGCAACTTAAAAGGCCAATGATCTAGAGACACTTTAGCAAATGCTTGGAAGCACGTAGTGAGGTCATGATAATTTTGTCTTAATGAAACATTGCATCATATTTTTAAAATTGCTGATATCAAATAAATAGAATACAGGTTTCAAATCATTGCTAAGTATATACCAATCTCAGCTGTGTTGTAAAGAGCTGCACAAAAATGATAGAGAGAAGGGGAATGTGGGGAATGATCCATGGTCACTGCTTACAAAGAGGTCAACTTCAAAACTTATTATTCAAGAATCGTGAGAATAATAAAAAAACATTTTGACCAAGTTAAATTTCACTTTTAGCTACTTTCACTCATACCATAAGCAACTGTTTGAAGGGATCAAAAACCATAAGCTGCCAATGACAGCTACAGAATTCTTTGGCATCTTTGGAAATGTTCAAGTATTTCTATACAGTTGCATGGTTAGCAGAATGAGTAATATGACCTGAAAAATCACATTTAGTATTTCTTTCCATCAATATGCTTATCCCCCATCCTCAAAATTTTACTTCGGTATCATGACATCACTACTGAAATTCTTCTTATTTTGCCAAATTCAAAGTCAATTTCACTGGAGAAGTCAAATTTAGTTCAAAAATAAAAAAAGGAAATAGTGTACCTCTGAAAACCAGCTGTTGCTCTGACCTCTAGGTTAAGCAGCCCCAAAGATGTCAATACCCAACCTGTGCATGCCCATTCACAAATCCAATGAAGCTGTAACAGTGCAGATCATTTAACAATGATCATACATTCAAAGTAAAAAAAAAGATGATTGTTACAAAAATGAAATTTTACAAACACCTTCCAATAAAGAATGTAGAACATACCTCCCAGATTAGGGCCGAAGAACCCCTTCATAGAGCACAATGGAAACCATATCATGTTATCAACTACACCAAAATTACTAATTTTTCACATATGTTCTTTTAGTAACTTGGATTAAATGGTTATTTATCTCACTTGCAACTACTAATCCAATTATCAATAAAATGCATTGAGGCAAATTATCTATTCTACCATGTACAGTAAAATTCTCTCCCCAAACATTGTACGGGAACTTTCTAAATATCAATTCTCTTAGTAAGAACACAATCTCATTTAAGATGAACAAAAAATATCTTCCATGTTAACTGTTCAAAAACTGGTTAGTGAGAAAATACTGTAACATAGGATCTGGAATAAATACATACTTACAGATGTTAGCTACCAAGAATATGCAAAATACAGATAGCTGCCACACAGTCTCGAGGTGACATCATTTGCGCAGGAAGCACCGAATTACAACGCAACTGGTCAAAGTTGCTCTAAATTCTTTAAGTATTTTTATGGACAAGACATTTTAATGTATAATGCAAATAGTCCTGGCATTTGGAATATAGAAATGAAACTCAGCAAGGCTTCAAGAATTTCTGATGAGGAATGACTTTCTAGAGCTCTACTAACTTCTGTCTTCTAGTAGAAAAAAGCTACATACTATTCAAATTGCAGCTTAGCTCATTAGGTAATGGAGTACATAGTATATTTTTCCAGGGGGTGGAAGAATAAAATGCAATTTTGTTTAAATGAAGCAATTTTAATTACACAATTCTAAGGATTTTGTCATATTTTGGATAACGGTCACATACCAGTTTCTTCACAACCCCATGATAAGACCACAAAAACTCTGTATAAATGATTAGGGTTGCCTTTTTCCATGTATGTTCCTAATACATTAAATGTTCAATTGCCATGGCTGAACTAGAGGATCACATTCTGGTTTCTAGACAAGACTTGAAGTCTTTTCAACTGCAGCCAAATTAAAGGAAGATTGTTTTTTTTATGAAATGTCTACTCTCAGAAACACAGTATTTAAGTATCTCATGAGAAGCATGTTCTACCATGCTATCAGGAATCCCCAGGATCTTAAGTTTCAGTCAACTTTACTCTCAGTCTATGTAAACTCTACCACATACATGCAAAACCAATCTAGTCTCAGTTTAGTCATTTGCCTTATAAATCCGAACAGCTTCCAACATATTAACAACTTAACTTTTATCAGTATATTTATGCTATAGAGTTCCAGATGTGGTGTGACCAATGCCCTCTATAATTGTTCTCTCCAGCATTTGTAGTACTGGCTTTCTCAAATACTTAAAAGTATTTGCACAATAGCTTTTTTCAAATCATACACTAGATCACCTAGATGTTCTGCATCTCTGAAATCTCTTATAACATGCTATTTTCCTACTTCCCCCTAACAGAAGTACAACTTAACTCATTGCTGATAATCATATATAACATATACTACAGGTTTAGCAGCAAATCCTTAATCTTAAAAGTCCTTAACTCTGTGGTTCAATCTCCAGCCTATCAGCCCAAGAAGTTCTCAAGACCTTCTACTCCCCCAATTCTGATTTCTCACACACTAATTTAATCACTTCATTACTAACCATCTTGCCAACATGATCTATAATTCTCTTGAAATTCTGTCCTCTCTTAGACCAAAGTTTAGTCACTGACATTGATATAGCCTGTGTCATTGTCAAAAGGACACCAACATTATTCTCAAGTGTCTGGACATTTTACTGCATCACAGGTACTTTTGTATAGGTAATCTTGTAAAAGCACCTATCCCCATTGTGAAGTTCATTATATCATGACATACAAGTATCACTAATAATAATCTTCAAATAAAAAAGCCCAAGGATATTTATTTAATCAGAGGGGAATGAGCGGAGAAAAATATACCCGGATTCAATTTATTTTGGTCTGATGGGATTATAAGATTATGTGAGGCAAAATGAAGTCATACTGTGTCAATTCCAAAAATCCCCTGCAAAACGGCTTACAATATAGCATTGGTATTCTTAATGAATGCATTGATAAACTCAGCCAGAAGCATCTGAATCCCCTGGAGTTATCCATGAGTTAGGAAACATTGTTTGCATTTCTGACTATGCTATGAATTAGGATGGTCTGATATTGGCCCAGGGTTCCTAACACAAACAAGAGGTCTGCTTTTCCTAACCAAGAGCTTCCATTTGACAAGCAGCAAAAATAAAGCAGTAAACAGTAGTTCAAAATCTGTAAACCTTTAAATTTACTGCTGAGTGCGTCCAGCATATTTCAAAAGTGAATCAAAAATAAAAATAAAATGAAATGTGGCTTGCAAAACTAAAGTGGTTTTAATATATAGTTTATACTCACTTTAATAACATCAACAGATTTGAAAATTTGTTAATTGTATCTTCTGTTTCCAGTTTCTAAATCACTTTTGATGGTCATAATTTTTCCTCTCTATGAAACATATGGACCTGAAGATACCAGTAACATACTGCAACAAAACTCATCACCTCATAGCATAACTCATAAAAGTCACTAAACCACAGACCAGGTTGCAACTGTGAGCACCGTGGAAACTAGTAGGTGTCCAATTTTATGTTTGCAGTATTCTGCAAAATCACAAATTCCATCTTGATTACTTGTGACTGATGTGTCACTAAACTTTTGATCATTAGGTTATCCCAGATTCCCAACAAAATGAATGGTTAAGCACCATAAACATTTCTGCCTGACAGCAAGGGTCAAAACTGACTAACTGGATCTGCACTGAGTACAAGTCCGTTCAATTCAATTTTCACCTTACACAGAAACTCCTATTCCTATGAAAATCAAGAAAAAAAGGAAAATACGTACATGTTATGATACACTATTATTTTGGTAAATTTGCCTACGGTAACTCTCAAGGGATCTTCTTCACAAGCACACTTAATTAGACTTTCAATGAAATGCTTTGTAGTGCTCCGCTTTCAAACAAGATTGGAATTCACACATATTTTAACAAGACTAACACTGATAAATTTATCCATCTTTAAAACTTACAATTGCCACCTGATTTTCCCTGAGTTGTGTGATTCTAGCTATTAATTTCATTGAATTTCTGGAGATGAAGCTCCTACCAGCCCGAGGATTGATCCTGGAGTGATGTTTTCTTTCCATTTTATTTATAATTCCCATCAAGATTACTATAACTTCATTTTTGCACACTTAACCCTATGATATACCAACCCTAGCAGTCATACTGTGTTTTGCTGCAGTTGTACAACTCCATTTCATGACATTTACTTATTCTTTATTTATTTGGCAATGTGGTGTGGAGTAGGCCCTAACAGCCCTTTGAACCAGGTCACCCAGCAAGCCCACATCTCCAATTAACCCTAACTCAATCACAGGACAATTTACAATGAGCAACTAACCTAGCTGGTATGCCATTGGACTACGAGAGGAAACCAGAGCACTGGGAAAAAGCCCATGTATTCCATGGGGAAGACAGAATGGGACCAGATTTGAACTCTGGAATGCCCCTAGCTGTAAAAAGCAATGCACTAACCGCTACGCTATTAAGGCACGCTACATAGAACAAAACAGGCCCTTCGGCTGAAGATGTTATGCCAACCTTCTAAACTAATGCAAAATTAGTCAAACTCTTTTCTCCTACACAGCCTAGAGCCCTCCATCAATTCTTCTTTCATCCATGTGCCTGTAATAAATGTCCCTAATAAATGCCTCTACCACCACCTCAACAGTGCTCTCAAAGCATTTATTATTGTGTAAAACAAAACACTACACTGACATTTCCCCTAAACATTCCCCACTCACTTTAAAAGGACATCCTCTGGTATTAGCCATGGTTGTCCTGGGAAAGGTACTGGCTGCCCACTCTAATTATGCCTCATGTAATCATATACGCTTCTCTTAAGTCCTCTCTCATCCTCCTTTATTCCAAAGAAAAACGCTGTAGCTCAATAAAACTTTCCTCATAAGATGTGTTCTCTAATCCAAGCAGCATCCTGATAAATCTCTGCCTCATCTTTAAACCTTTCACATTCTTCCTATGAGGCAGCCAGAACTGAACACAATACTTAAGTATTGGTCTAACCAGATCCACAGAGCTGCAACGAATAAACAGATTCAGTGCACCTATCCAAGAAGAAACTATCCAGATACTTGTCTTACTCCTAAATGATTTGTCTGTGTTCGCCATTGAATCTTACTGAAAATGATGACCCCAGTCATAGGCTTTAATTAGCAAGAGAGATCACAGGGGAAAATGAGGGAAAAACTTCACTCCAAGATTGTGGGGATGGGGATGCCTAGTACGGATGGGAAATTTAAAAACATTTTAAATTCTATTTAAAAAGATGAACACCTGCACATATTAAGCCCATAAAACAGCAACTTGAACTGAATGGCAGTAACCTTCTAAACAGTTTCATTTTTAACTGTCAGATCATTCCCACATTTTATAATCTTGACACAATGGCCTCACTGTTACCAACTTTAGGAATTTATATACTGTATCATTATTGATCATTTAAATCAGAAACAATAATTAATAAAACAAAAATAGTCCTTTGATGTATGGTGGGAATAAATATTTAGTTTAATTTTAATATCCAGTCTGAGGAAAACCAGCCAAAGTATCAGTTTACCAGAATTTTCCTCTGCAGTGTAATTCCTCTCCGCACTTCAGTTTCTAGAAAGCAGAAAGGGGATGAATATGGGAAACAAAAAACCAAAAAAAAAGCTGACTAATTCAGCATTTTCAACTCTGTGGCACAGTAAGTTCTCACTGGTCATTGTAAAGTATCCTGTGATTAGTCTAGAATTAAATAGGTGGGTTGTTGGGTCGGAAGAATCTGCTGGATCTCCAAATAAAAATAAAAACTAAACTAAGTTCTTAGTTACAATTCACTTGTCTTGCCAAACAGAAATGAGGAAATAACAGTGTTAACCAACATTCATTTATTTATGTGCACTAATGTAATCAAGCTGACTCTTGGGGAGGGAAAAGTATCACACTACACTCCTATTTCTGCTTACTATCAAACCCAAACTGCTAGAAAAATGTGATTGTAAGCCAGTAAAAGAAAAAAGGCATTTCTGCAACACCCCACAGCTCATCAATAAAGACTTACTGGCTGCTTCATCATGGCAGAATGGTCATTCTGGCAAGGGATGATGCCTCAAAAGTTAATGGAAAAAAGGGAATGGACAGTTAAAAAGTTACAGCATACATGTAGTTAAGTTTCTTATACTTCATATTAAATAGTAAATAAAAAGTGATCTCATTGGGAATGGAGTATTTTTTTGAATAAAGGAGAACTGACAAGACAATAATCTAAAGGGATTTGAATTATCCACCACGAAGCAAGGCAGAAGTAAATTTCATTTGTTGAATTACAAGTATTAGAGCAAGGGGATGAAATTGCAAGGAAGGACATTCCAGTAAGTACTGCACCCATTGTGTTTGCTTCCAAGATGTCTCTTAAGCTTTGTTTAAGGTGACAATCAATGAACAAAAACATTGTTTTCTCTCTGATGCAAGTCCAACATTTTCGATTAAATTTCGGGGTTTCAGCATGTGTGATTGTTTCTGTTCCCTAAAATTGAAAATTGCTTCAACAAACCAGTCTCTGGCAATAATAGTGTGTTGATATTGCACAGAACACCAGCAACGTTGGCTGGATCCAGCTTAGGACTTAGGAAAGAAACAGTCACTCCACGTATTTTATACATCGCCCAGCAGCTGGTTTTCAGAGGTAATACAAGGAAAAGTCTAGAGGGAAAAGAAGTCCCATAAGGGTCCAACAAACAAGAAATAGTGCAGGGAATGATGGTGGAGAATAATTTCAGTAAAGGAGGATTATCGATTTCAGGAATAGCTTTTGCAAATTTGCACACAAAATTCAATATCTGTAAAAACTGGTCTAAAAATTCAATTAGCTCTCTCTTCTATGCAAGGGATAACTCTCACCTTGAGGTTTCCTCGCTTTTTTCCGTAAACACGATGTAACATATCGTTCTAGCTCTCGCAATGTGGAGGGCTTTAACGTTTCAAAGTCTATTTCAATCTCATCAGGGTTTGAGTTTCTCAGTGAGGGTTCGCGGGACTGAATGATGTGAACTACTCTTCCCAATTTATCACCAGGAAGTTTGTTTATATCCAAACTCAGCTGTCTCTTTTCCTCATAGGTCATTGGCTTGCATTTATCTTCTTCTTCAGAGTCATAAGTGGGTCCAGGTTTATTGTTCTTCATATTCCTGAAGAAAGAGTGATAGGAATTAAGCTTCAGTGAAGAGGAATGTTTACTAGTTCAAAGAAACAGAGAACTGTTGTATCTATAACTGCATCAGAACAATTCAGAATTTAAACCATTTTTCCAAATACATTTGCCATGGAGGATGTAAAACACCTACAAGTAATTTATTTAGGATCCTGCTGAATATTCATAGCTCAGGTTGAGGCAGCTGCTGTGCCTGGCAATTAGCTTGCAGACCTTTCATCACTCGTCAAGGTGACTTCCTTAGTGCTCATTTGTTGGCTGTTTCTCTCTGGGAGTACTCACGTTTATATAGGCTCCCCATTCACTTGCCTCAAACCTGACTGGCTACTCCTTCAGTTGACCTTTGAATTCTATTGGCTCATGTTTCTTTGGCTCTTACAGAGTAAACAAACATGTCAAAATAGATCCCATCTATGAACTGAGGCAAGCAAATAGGGGCCTTTATAAACCTGAACACTCCCAGAGAAAAACATCAACTACACACTGAGACTGTCACCTCAACTGCTGATGAAACCCCAGGCTTGGAAGACAATGGAACATCAAACAATTTATTTTTAAAGTAGTATTGTAAAATTTCATTTTATTTGCTTTTCACCTGAAGATCATGGAATCATACCTTCCACAGGTAATGGGCCCTTCCGAATGGACACATCCATAAGAACCTTCCCACCCATCTACACTAATCCAAATTGTCTGCATTAGGGCTGTAAACTTCCATGCCTTTCTTATTTTGGTGTCTGACTAAACAGTGATTGCATCTGATTACAACACTATCTCCAGGTCTATTTTGATATCAACTACTGTGTTTAAAAACTTTCTTCTTGGATCCTTTTAGAACTATCCACTCAGCTCAAACCTAAGCCATCTTGATTTTGATAATACTACCATGCAGAAAAATGATTCCCACCAATGCCCCTAACTATGCCTCTGATAATTTCATTCATGTCACTTTCAGCTTCCTTCACACTAAAAAAAACAGAACAAGTGTGTCAAACCTCTCACCACAACTAACATCCTCCAATTCAGGAAGCACCCTGTTGAATCTCCTTAGCACTTCTCTCTAGCACAAATACATCCCACCTGTAGCGTGGTTACCAGGACTGCACACAATACTCCAATAGTGGCCAACTGGTGTTTTGTAAAATTGCAATGTAATTTCTCTTTTACTATCATGAAGTGTGCTATATATCTTTCTTCATCACCATATGCTGCCACATTCAGGGTAAAGACCTTGAAACCAAAGGTCTCAATTCTTAGTACCCTAATGTTTACTGTACAAGTCCTACCTTAACTAGACAACACTAAAATCATCCACACCCACCACCCCCCCCCCCCCCCCACTTCTTGGGATCAGATTCCATCTGCCAATACTCCACCTACTTTCCATGTCCTCCATATCCTCAACTTTCTTTACTATCCAGGCCACCACCAATTTTAGTGACATCAGCAAACTTAATAATCATACCTCCTACGGTCACATCTAAGCCAGTTATATTTCCCAAAGATCTCAGCAGAGATCCCTGAAGTAAACAGACTTACAATCAGAAGAACATTCCTCCGCCATTATCCTCTGCTGACCATTACTCAGCTCATGTGGGATCCAATCAGCTAGTTTGCCTTGGAACTCATGTGCCTTAACCCCCTGCATCAGCCTACCATGTAAGACCAAGTCTAACATCTTGAAGTCCATACAAGCAACATCTACTGCCCCACCTACATCAAACATCAGCTACCTCCTTAAAAATAATTCAAATCAAGTGAGACAGGATTCCGCCATGACCATGACGACTATGCCTGACCGCTCCCCCCCCCACTTTAAAAAAAAACTTTAGAATTTTCTCCAGATTGTCCCATATGGATACAAGACTTGTCAACCCGTAGCTACCTGGCTTTCCTATTGCCCTTCTTAAACACACATTAGCATCCTCCAGTCTCCTTGTACCTCCTGGTGGCTAACAAAAATGCAAAAAGCTGTCAGGGCCCCAGCAATGTTCTCCCTTGCTTCCCACTGCACCCTTTGATAGATCTTATTTGGCTCTGGGTACTTGCCCATCCTTGTCTCTTCCTCCTTAACACCAACATGATCCAATTTATCACAGTACCCCTGCATAAACTCATTATTTTCAATGTCCTTCTCTTTGGTGAATGCTGGTGTAAAATATTCACTTCAGACCTCTGGCACATTTCTTCTGAGAGCTTCTAATATTGAATTAAAACTTGAGATTACAAATAGAATAAATAGTCTTTTATTCCCCAAATGGAGCACCACACTTGCGAAGTAAACACGAGGAAATATGCAGATACTGGAAATTCAAACAACACACACAAAATGCTGGTAGAACACAGCAAGGCCAGGCAGCATCTATAAGGAGAAGCACTGTCAACGTTTTGGTCCGAGACACTTCGTCAGGACTCCACACTTGCGGAGCTTGACAAACAACGATCTTTGGCCAACAGGTATGAAAGGCAATTGAGGAAATAAAACATCTACTCTGAGTGCCATTCTAAGCAAATCTCTGACCAACATAAGAAAGAGAGAACTTCAGATTCTGAGTAGGTATCTCTTAATATTTACAGTTACATGGTTATTCATTATGAGCACTAGAATAGGAACTCCAATTTCAGGAAATTGAAGACAGAAAAAGATTTAACCATGACTGAGATTAAACTGACACATGAATAACTTTCACACCAGCGTTAAAAAAAAAATTACCTGGTATTTGCATTGTTCTTCTTTGATTTTTTTGGCTGTTGCTCCTTAGGTTTGCTTTTCTTCTTTTCCTCCAAATCATCTTTCTTTTTATGCCTTTCCCTTTCTTTTTCCTTCTCTTTCTTCTTCTCTTCCTTCTTGTCCTTCTCTTTCTTCTTTGGTTTTGACAGTTGTGGTTGGGAAAGGGCAGCCAGCTGCTCATGTACCGCTTTCAACTGTACAACACAAAATAATGTTCAAATTTAATTGCAATTTACTTCAACAAATTTTGAACGCAAGAACATTTTGCATGCATTTGATAGATTTAATGCAATGCAGAGGACTGGTTACTATAGAATGTAGTGTTCACAATTACCCAAGATCACGGGATGGTTACAGCATAGGAGGCCTGCCTTTGGTCTATCAATTTTGTCTTGGCTCCACAAAATTAATCCAGGTAGTCCCAAACTCACTCCCTCCCCATAGCCTTGAAAACTGAGATGTTCACACAAATACTTTTCAAGCCTACAATTCAATTTCCTTCTATTACCCCCTCAACAATGCAGACCAAACCATAACTATTTGTGAGATTAAAAAAAAAACTTGGCCTGATTACTTATATGGGCAAAAAGAAGTAATCTGCTGGAATCTATTCTTAGGAAGTGTCAAATAAGGCTCTTAGAAAGAACATGAATTTATCAGAGAAATATGGTTAACCAATAGAAAGCAAAGAGTTCATATAAATTGGTGTTTCTCTAGTTGGCAGTCAGTGGTGAGTGTGTCGCAGGGGTCGGTGCTGGGCCCGCAGCTGTTCACCATTTACAACGGTGATTTGGAAGAGGGGACTGACTGTAGCGTAGCAAGATTTGCTGATGACACTAAATGAGTGAAAAAGCAAATTATACAAAGGATGTAGAGAGTCTGCAGAGGGATATAGATAGGTTAAGTGAGTGGGCCAAGGTCTGGCAGATGGAATACAATGTTGGTAAATGTGAGATCATCCACTTTGGAAGGAATAATATAAGAGTAGATTATTATTTAAGTGGTGAAAGATTGCAGCATGCTGTTGTAAAGAGGGACTTGGGAGTGCTTGTTCATGTATCACAAAAAGTTGACTTGCAGGGACAGTAGGTTATTAAGAAGGCCAATGGAATGTTGACCTTCATTGCCAGAGGGATTGAATTCAAGAGCAGGGAGGTCATGTTGCAACTATACAGGGTACTGGTGAGGCCGCATCTGGAGTACTGTGTGTAGTTCTGGTCTCCATCCTTGAGGAAGAACATACTGGCTTTGGAGGCAGTGCAGAGGAGGTTCACCAGGTTGATTTCTGTGATGAAGGGGTTAACCTATGAGGAGAGATTGAGTCACCTGGGACTATACTCTCTGGAGTTCAGAAAAATGAGAGGGGATCTTACAGAAACATACAAAATTTTGAAAGGGATAGATAAGATATAAGTAGGAAAGTTGTTTCCATTGGTAGGTGAGACTAGAACTAGGGGACATTGCCTCAAGATTCAGGGGAGAAGATTTAGGACGGAGATGAAGAGAATCTGTTTTTCCCAGAGAGTGGTTAATCTGTGGAATTCTCTGCCCAGAGAAGCAGATGAGGCTTCCTCGCTAAATAAATTTACAGTTAGGTAGGTTTTTACATATTAAGAGTATTAAGGGTTATGGGGAAAAGGCAGGTAGATGGAGCTGAGTTTACAGACAGATCAGCCATGATCTTATTGAATGGTGGGACAGGCTCAATGGGCCAGATGGCCTACTCCTGCTCTTATTTCTTATGTTCTTATGTTAAATCTTTCACACTTATGATCAGCAGAATTGATAAGGGATGTGGTTGATATAAGATTGATAAAGGATTTTCAGAAAATGTTTGATAGAGTACTGCACGAGATTAAAATTCAGAACACATTGTATTAGTGTTAATATACCATCACAAGTAGAGATTTGCTAATACAAAGAAAACTTAAATTATCTGGAAGGCTACAAGAGAGATGCTATAGGATTGATGCTGGAATCCTAACTGTATATAATCTATTAGCTAAAAGGATCATGCAACCTTTCCAGGTTTCCTAGGATATGTGGCATTATGAGCTGTGAAGATGATGCAGAAGTGCCTTGAAGGAACATGAATAAGCAGAATGAAAGGCAGAGAATTTGGTGGATGGAAAAGTTCAAAGATGTGGACGCTCAGAGGAAATGTAGAAAAATCACTGAAAATTCATTTACTGGTTTATAAGATCATTAGGAAAGCATTATGCTGGATCTTCTGAGAGGAAAAACAGAAGGCTGGGTATATTTAAATGGTTGACTGAAGTACAGCATATTCGGAACTAAAGATACAAAACCACAGCTACCATGACATAACAATGAAATGCCTGGACAAGTGGGAACACGTGACAAATGCAACAACCACACAGCAAAATTCCAATGTCTTGCAACTAGTTTCTTCATAAAAAAAGTTGCAAACAGCTCAGAATAGTAGAGTCTGACCTTTGAGCAAATGATCTCATATTATCGATTAACTTTATCTTGAGCTTCAAATTTTTAAGTATTATTTTGTTATTGCTTATGAATTGTAGGACTTTTGTGAACATTTAAAAATCCAATACAGTTTTGAATATGTTACTCATATTTCCAACATATACCTGAATTTACACATCAAAATAAATGTCAGATACAATTTACCAATTGGCTAGACAGCATTTTTATTGAATTCTATCTTCAATCACTAAAAATATTCATCATGAGGGAACAACACCCTATACACAAAGATGAATTACTTATGGCAGACATAATCTCTAGCCACAGCTCACTTCCAACCTAAGTAATTTGATCAAGGCTGTCTCCAAACTCAGTGGTACAATATTCAATCAACATGATGAAGTCATGAATTTTAAATGGCAGTCCATCCAAATTCCACTACTTTACTTTAAAGCAGAATAAATTCTAAAGCAAATAAATTCTGAAGTTTGTACAAGATGTAGTTTTGCAAAAAGTTCTTTCTCTATGGATCAACTAAAACAACATTCTAACTGATTTTCAGTTTTCAAATTATGGTTCCAGTCTAATTGAATATCAACATTCAGATTAACAAAATCAAAAATATTTGCTAACTATCAAATCAAGGTCATCCTCAAAAGACTATTTTATAGTTCTCCAAAACAATTCCACAATGCCGATATAGTTCATGCTTTTGACATAGATAAAAATTGAAATATTCCTTGCCCAGTTACACATTAGAATTAAACTTGCCAACATCTGCTAAAATTGAGAAGCTCCAAATTATTTAATACAACTAAATTTTGATCATTTATTCCAAAGTCTGCTTTTTCACCCATCTTGTTCCTAATTTACTGAAGCCCCCCCCCCACTACAAAATCCAAGGACCAAAAAAAATTTATAATATGGCTTTCAAATCAATAATTTGATTGGTTTTTATTTATCAAAAACCATAGCCGTAAAAATAGGAATTGGTAGAGAAAACTACAATCATTGCTGTGGGTAAACATTCACTCCAACTGCATTTCCAATCATAGGTCCATTCAAAATTATAATTGCACTTGAGGTATGGGAGATCACAATCTGCTGTTTGCTGAGATGAAGTAATGCTCATTTAAAATGCTATGTAAATCAATGCAAACTTGTGATAGTAACTGGTTGAGATCACACCAATACTGAAAAAGAATGTTAACCCTTGGACTGGTTAACATTGGTTAAATAGTTGGTTTACTGGCAACATTCAAGGACAAATTCCCTCCACAATTTAAAGGAGAATAATTCAAAAGAACATCTAGGACAGCAAACTAACCAGAAAGAAAGAAATTATACTAATAACAACATCCAATAATAATATCAAGTGTTGTAGTATGACTCAGAATTAGGCAAATGAAATATTTAACCAAAGCATGCTATAGTGGGGACATAAAAGTGAAATAAAAAGAACTTGACTCACTTGAGTAAATATCTCCCATATAGCTAAGACAAACACCAACCCTGGTTGACAGAACTGCATGGCCAGTAACTGTGTTGAAATTTCTTACTTAATGCTTTGTCATCCATGCAGGCAAACAAGTCTACAGAAACAGTAAACCACGAAAATATGTGGGACACAGAGAAATATGAAATTACCTCTTCAAACCTCAAACATGGGCATTTGTAAGTGAACACTTCACTTGAAGCAACCTATTCCTCAGCTAATGTCAGAAAAGCAAATAGCCCATTCAGTAACTAACCTTCCTGATCTACCAAGTGGGAAGGTACAAATATGCAATTAGTGATAAATGGACATGAAATTTCACTTGAAATAATGCCCAACAAATTATTTTATAAATATCAACATCTTAAAATGGTAACGATAATATAAAATAGCTTAAAAGAAATAAATTCCCTTTGATCTCTGCTGCAGAAATTGGATCTAGGATACTGAAAGCATGTCCCACCAAAATTTGTATGGAGGCCTCAAAGGCGGTACCTGTTCTTGAAGTTCAGCCAGCCTCTGTGCCCGCTCCTCCTCAGAATCATCTGTGCTGCTGTCACTGTCAGAGGAACTGTCACTGCTACTGTCACTCGAAGATGAGGATGACACTTGGTTGGTAGGAGGTGGCACAGGAGGAGGAGATGGAACAACTGGTTCAACAGGCTCATCTGGCATTTTTGCAAAACGCATTTCAAAAACATCCTAAAAGAAAAAAAAGATTGCAGACCAAATATATGAAATCCAATTTCCACCTAAATTGGATTATTTATATACAATGCATTCAAAATAGACCAGACTTAAAGACAGCTACTTCGCTTCATTTGGTTCTTGAACCAACCAGTAAAACCCTAATCACTAGCACCACCACGGCCATTTGATCATTCTAATTGTGCTTGTTCTTGAAAAAGTTGTGTATATGTTGTGTTTAATTTACATTTTTCTTGTGAATGTTGCTTATGCGATGTTATGTGTTTGCAAATAAGATTTTCATTGCACCCACATTTGCGTGCATGACAATAAGTTTGACTTTGCTCTTGGCTGTGACATTAGTCTCCATATTTTTAACACATGTAAGAATGATATCAATTTCTACATGATAAAAAACTGGCTAAAAGATGCCAAGTTAAAACAGTTTCTCAATAAAAATGGGTGCATCTGTGGGATTAGGAAAAACTTTGTAAATGTTACTGCACTGAAAATTGAAAGGTAGGTGTACCAAAGCTAGATATGAATCTCAAAATAACTGCAGAAACATTACTTCCTACTGTCTTTCAACACAGTATAGAATTACAATAATGGTGGTTGCAGTTATTGTGACACAGTATCTCATTGAAACTAATCCATCAGAAGGGGACTTGGTAGAGATCTGTTCAGCTGCAAAATTAAAACCCAACACAAACCACAGAGATTCTGTACCCCAAGCGGACCAAAACAATTTGAACCTTATACAAACCTGACATGTACCCTTCACTACCATTTGCTGTTCTCAATTTTGAACCGCCTCATGGCACTTTTTGCCTGAGTACACAATTACTGCGCCAATAATATCGGCAAAATATTAACTACACAATCCAATGCTATGGAGTAATTCAACATCATTGATCAGCTTTTATTTTCAGTGATTCTATAGATTGAATAGAGAAGTTAAAATGCAACAGTTTTTACATCCTAAGGGTATCCCATGGCAGTTCACCACCAAGTCAGTTTGAACCGCAGTTATTAAGGGACAAAAATAAAAACAGTATTTGCTTTGCACAAAGTCTCACCATCAGCAATGTGATAAATGGTTTAAAATCTTAATGGCATTAATTAAGAAATACACGGTTATGAAGTCTCTATCTCCGAGTCATTCCATAGCTGCGTGTGTATATATACACACGCACTTGATGGATAGACATTTAAGATCTGAGAGTTGTTATTCTAAACAATACTCAGTCAGTCATAATCAAGTGTTAATCTGGTAAAGAGTTTAATTTTGGAATACAGCCTAAATTTCATGAATGTCTTGATTCAACTGGCAAAAATGTGTGAATTACAGACCAAGACCCATAATCCAATGTACTCTGACCTTTTCTACTTGCACTTTTTAAGCTCATTTGCTACATTCCAATTTTCTGGTTTTTACAACCTTATGTACCTCACTGACATGCTATGGTCAAAGAATTGACTAATTTACAACTGAGAGAGAAATACATTTTCATTTGCACAAACTATTTTAGCCACGTCTTCAACTAAAAACACACTGCTTCAATCCGATTTAGTAAAACTTATAAGCCTTTCCCTACTATCCTCACCTAAACCACAGACACATGTATTTAAGTAATACAAGTTTCTAGTGCAGAAAAACAAATCGTTAAGATCAGTAATTCAATACATATCCATTGTAACACATTCTTCTCAGAACAAAATACAAACCTGTAATTTTCTTGCCATTGCTACCACTTCATGATCAGGAGGATTATATTTGTAACAATTGGAGAACATCAACCGAACATCTGCTGAAAATTCTTGAGCATCCCCATATTGTCGGTTATCCATTTTTGCCTTAAAGAAACAAAAAAATTGGGACATTGGTTACAATTCACAGGCAAACTATTAATCATCATAAGATTAAGTAACATGTCTGGGGATTTGCTCCTGGAATATATTAGGAATGCCATACAAGGAATCATATTTCCAAAACAAAAAGGCCCACAGTTAGAGCATAACCTAAACAAATTCTTTTGAATGAAGGTAACGCACCTTTGAAAATGGTTTTTAAAATAAGACACGTATTTCAAAACAAAAAGCGAATTCTTCATCCAAGAACGCTATCCTAATTTAAAACATAAAGCTAGTGTTGACTTATGGCAATTTTCAATAATTTTCTAAAATCCATCAACCTGTACACCTTCAAAGCTGTAAAGCTTTTAAACAGAAATTCCTTATTTTCCCAAAAAGTTCTCAAAGTGTACATACACTTTATCTACAGGTCTTACTTCAATGAGCACATTTGTCTGTGTTCTTTATATGTAGTTCTTCAAAAATTTAAATTCACTTTATTTTCCTGTACAAGTCTGCAAGAAAATGAATCTCAAGGTAGAATGTGACATACTGTATACATACTGTACTTGATAAATTTATTTTGCCTTGATTTATGACTCCATATTGCAACAGTATTCGAGGATATTGATCAAGTACATCAGAACTACGTTTTTTTTTACCCACTAGTCCAACATTACATTACACTAGACTGCCCTAATGCTTGCAAATGAAACTTGCACTAATAGGCAGTAATAAGAACCTCAAATTTCTAATATTTCATTTATCTGTCATTTGCAGAAATCAAATGTTAAATGTATTATTGTGTGGAACTCCAATTTGATAACAGTAACAGATCTAGCCCGCTGATTAATGCTCTGGACTCACTGACAGGGCCAGCATTAATTACCTAACCACAACTGTATTTAAGTGTGATGCCACCTTGAGTTCTTTTCAGTGAAATAGGATTTAAACCCAGAGCTGATCAACAAATGTGATACATTTCAAAATCTGAATGGCATGAAACTTGTAGGGAATCTGTAGATGATGATGTTCCCATGAGCCTCAAGTCCCAGCTTATTTTGATAATACAGGCCACAGGTTTAGGAAGAGCCATCAGGAACAACTTGGGCAAGCAACTGCAGAGCATTTTGTCAATGGTATACATACGAACTACGGTGTGCTATGTAGGAAGGAATAAATTGTGAAAATGGCTGATGGGATGACATTAAGCACACACCTTTGCCCCAATTAGTGACAAGCTCTGAGTATTGTTGGGAGTTCACCCACCCAGAAAGGCATTCTTTTGACTTGTCTTGAGGTTGGCAAAACGATATCAAAAGTCAGGTGAGTTAGTGAGTCACTTGCTTCAAGACATGCAGTCTTTGATCTGCTCTCCTAGCTATAGTATTTATATGACTGGTACTTTGAACATCTGGTTAAAACTGGAGAACTGATTATAGTAATGCCATTTAACAAAAGGAACGCACTTAGCACAGTTCTTGCTACATCCTGTGCTCTAAGCTACTTCTTGGTATTAAAGAGAAATAAATTAGTTGAAAATTAGCTTCTGTGACAGTGGGAATCACAAGCCATCAATTTGGCATTTGTGGCAGAATTGAACTGAATTGACTTACATCCATATATACATGTATAAAAATCTTAACGTTACATCTGTTCAAATGTGCAGTTACAGTAATTTATAATAAATATTATGTACAACAGGATAGACAATATAACAGAAATACAGTTGTATCAGCATAAATTAAACAGTCTGATGGCCTGGTGGAAGAAACAGTCCCGGAGCCTGTTGATCCTGGCTTTTATGCTGCGGTACAGTTTCCCAGATGGTAGCAACTGGAACAGTTTGTGGTTGGGGTTGCTCAGAACCTCAATGATCCCTTGGGCCCTTTTTACAAACCTGTCTTTGTAAAGGTTGTGAAGAGTGGGAAGTTCACATCCACAGATGCGCTGGGCTCTCTGCACTACTCTCTGCAGAGTCCTGCGATTGAAAGAAATGCAGTTCCCATACCAGGCAGTGATGCAGCCAGTCAGGATGCTCTCAATTGTGCCCCTGTAGAAAGGGGTCCATTCCAAACTTCTTCAACTGTCTGAGGGTGAAAGAGGTGCTGTTGTGTCATTTCTACCACACAGCTGGTAGGTATCGTGTGAGATCCTCAGTGATGTTTATGCTGAGGAACTTAAAGCTGTTCACCTTCTCAACCCCAGATCCATTGACGTCTATAGAGGTTTGCCTGTCTCCACTTCACCTGCAGTCCACAAGCAGCTCCTTTGTTTTTGCGACGTTGAGGGAGAGGTTTTTTTTTGACACCACTGTCAGGGTGATGACTTCCTCTATGTAGGCTGCTTCATTATTAATTAAAATTAGGCCAATCAGTGTAGTGCTGTCAACAAATTTAATTTGCAGATTGGAGCTGCAGATGGCGATACAGTACAGAGAGTAAAGGAGGGGGCTTAGTACACAGCCCTGAAGGGCACCTGTGTTGAGGGTCAGAGGTGAGGGAGCCCACTCTTACCACTGGCCGGCGATCTGACAGGAATATGGCTTTAGCACGCAAATCCTGAGCTGCTTAAAGATGTGAACACATTTGGAGTCATATCTGCCTGTTACCTTTAACTGTCCACCCAACTGATGTGAAATATCAACAGTACTTCATCAATTCAGCATTTCATTTTCAGGTACACCTTCTCCTGTTCTTCATATCCCTTTCATGCTGCTCAATGAACCATTCCCCTAACAAACATTTAAACAAAGACTGCTATACTCTTTCCTTGTCTGTTAAAGGACTCTTATTTCATTTAGTAGGCAATATACCTTCTTTTTATAAATACAGCTCTGTGGTGATAAAAGTTCTGATTAACTTTTTTATTTATTGTTAGGTTGGCTTGGAGTTGGGCAGTGGGAGGGTGGGGTGGTAACTAACTTTATTTGATTCTACTATGAGTGCTTTTTCTTAATTGTTATGTTTGTTTTGCACTGTATAAACCTTTTTAAATTTTTTTTTGTTTTGCCGCATTGTAGAAACTCAAAATTAATTTTAAAAACTCTTATCATATTTTGGCTTACATATTGATTTTCCTTCCACTAAATTAAACAGTGAATCACAAGCAGAAACTAAAATGTTAAATTATGAATTATGTATTTTGACAGAAAAATTCCAATTGCTCAATGCTAAAATAGTATGGTAGCAATTCTCAAAGAACAAACATGGCTTTAAGTTAATCTTCCTCATAGATTCTTGACTGATAACTGTTCCTGATCTAGTAAGTAAGTGAACACATAATTGTTATATAAACTAAAAACTTAAATCTGTGCAGCCCAAGAGAGTCAAATTATGATCAGCCAAATGCCTATTATAGTATGATTATTGCTGGCAAAGGAAAATATGAGGAAAAAAGAGCAACATCTAGTTAGGGTATGTTAATGGTAGCCAATAATCACTCAAACTAGCAACTTTTCTGAAAATGTTTTCAAAAGATCACAAAATAAAACACTTAACTATTTGGTCACATATTAAACTGAAACTCCCACTCAAGATATAATGCTTGTGTGTTTGAAGAACTGGTGTCTTAATTCTTACCAGATTTTATTAATTCAGGCTACAAAGAACAGTAAATTACATTATGGAAATCTATATTCTCCCTCTGATAGTGGGGGTGGGGGTGTTCCAAAATAAGATGGATGCTTGACCTTACAATCTACCCTGTATTGGCCTTGTACCTTTATGGTCTACCAGCATTGTACTTTCTCTAACTGTAAAACTACATTTTGCATTCTATTATTTTACCTTGTACAATCTCAAAGGACAGATGTAATTAAGCTATCTGTACGACATGTATACATGATAATTTTATAAGCCACTTACCAATTTGCTAGACTATGCAATACCCTCACAAAAACCATGTTCATATTGGCTTAAATATTGGCTCCTTAAATGAAAAGCTAGAGATACAGGTCAATACAACAATTCAGGCTTGTATCAGAAATTAAGCACTTATCACACTTTTCCTCCTGTGCTCTATTTCACCGCTTGCCTTTTAAATTCCTCCTAAGTCCCTGCATTTTCTATAGCTCTTTTTTTTAGGGATTACACTGTTTTTCAAAACTGCTTAACATTTCCAAAGTTCTGGAGTTTCCGAAGTTCATATAACCGGAACTCGGGTATGAACATTGGGTTAAGGGGTTTATGGGAACAGAAGAATATGCAATCAACAAAAATAAACTAAAACTAAGTTTAAAACTTGAACCTATTCGTTTTATTCTTCCCTCTCATCTGGTATCACCCAAGTTTTTAAAACGGTGCAGAAACTGAAACATCAGAAGAGTTATGTCATCAGGAAAAATAAGGGGGCCAAAATGGGGAAAGTGGCTTTGAGAAGAAAACATTGCCAGAAGTATACCACGATAATGATGAGAAAGAAAAGCACTAAACTTGCCACAAGCATGCACATTTACTTCCAACAGTGAACTAAAGAGCTATGAAAGGGTGCTTCCTTTTTTATAAAAAAGGAGACTGGAAAACAAACAACTGAAATCCTCAGTGTAGTTAAAACATTCTAACTGGTTCTCTCACATTTTGTAAAAAGTCATGCTGCACGTAGTGAAGACTATGAGCCAGCAATCTACACTGGTGATAAAACTGCAACATTTTATCACTTTGCTAATGCTTCTGGAATTGCAAATTGTAATCTTATTCACTTCTGAAGATTGTTTCCGATGTTGGGGAAGTCCAGAACAAGGGGTCACAGTTTAAGGATAAAGGGGAAGCCTTTTAGGACCAAGATGAGGAAAAACTTCACACAGAGAGTGGTGAATCTGTGGAATTCTCTGCCACAGGAAACAGTTGAGGCCGGTTCATTCGCTATATTTAAGAGGACGTTAGATATGGCCCTTGTGGCTAAAGGGATCAGAGGGTATGGAGAGAAAGCAGGTACAGAGTTCTGAGTTGGATGATCAGCCATGATCATACTGAATGGCGGTGCAGGCTCGAAGGGCTGAAGGGCCTACTCCTGCACCTGTTTTCTATGTTTCTATGTTTCACTGTAGGAAAAAATATACAGTGGATTCTGGTTAATCAGGATACAATGGGACCAAAACATTTTGGCCCAATTAAGTGGCTGTCCCAAGTAACTGAAGTTTCATGGAAATAATTTTAAGTATAAAAATACAAACTACCATTTAACTGATTAAGGAATTGTGCATCTAAATAAAATACAGAATAAAAAATGCTACCAGAACTACAACAGTACTATAAAACGTATGCATTAATTCCTAATAGTTATCAACACAGGAATTCTGTTTTTGTTGGTGTGTTCTTTTGATCAACTTTAAATGAACAAAATCAATCCGGATGCCTACTGCAGATAGCTGATTGCCTTCAAACAGTGATTGTATCCTCCAAATCTTTATTTCATTGTAACATTCAAGATGACTGTTAATACCTACAAATTCTTCATAGTTGCTAACTTGCTGAAGTAGTGAATTGCTTCATTTTCAATCCTGGCATTTCTGGTATCTCCAAGCCTGAGTGCTTGAAACCACAGTGAGCAAACAGTTCTGAATTGTTTTGAATGTTAATTACTCACTAACTACCAATGACAAAAATCACTGCTTTTTGAACTCAAACATGCAACTAACACTATTTAAAAACTGTCTGCTCTAAGCACTGTGTAGCGTCTAACGCCATATGACATGCACGCAACTGATACTAGTCAGAAAATGTTTGACAACAGTCTCCTGCCCTAATTAACTGGAACCCATTGTATTGCCCCAAGTAAGCAGCTGTCCCAATTAACTGGAATCCACTGTATTAATTCTTAGAGAAATAAAGTTCAACTGCAAAGCAAGCTGCAGTTCCTATTAAATTTTCTATCAGTTCCACTTTTGAAAATTTAATGATTGTGTTTCAGTGCAAATTTCCAGTGTGAATAATTTCACTTGATACTGATCTTAAGTTACAAAATCAAATGAATGCAATCCTTCAACAGAAAAAGCTACCCCAACTGCACTTAAATGATATACTGGGATTCAGAATGATACAAAAAAATACCACTGCAAAAGAACAAATTTCACAACATATGTCAATGATATTAAACGTGATTCTGAATCACCATAAAGTTCAAATTACTAAATGTAAAGAAAAACATCAAAAGATGGTGTATTGGGGTACAAAAACACAAGGAGATTGAAATAACAGGTAGCCAGGAAGTCTCCTTTTTGCTACAACTAGAATTGTAATTATAGCAGCAACTGTAATTATTGCAGAATTGCTACCAAACTACAAATGAATTAGTCACTAATCTGAAATACAATAATAAGATCAGAACAATGTCCACCTTTAAGGAATCTCATTAACCTTTCTAATAACTGAAAAATAGTTTTCAACATGTTAAATTTTAAGCAACATTAACAGTAATCCTTAAAATATTAGCAACAGTCCAAAGCAACTTCAATGTTTAACTCTGACCAAATGCTGTTCCAGTGCCTGTAACAAATACACTCACTGCGGTTAATTTGACTTTTGTACATCACACATTCTAGACAGCCAATAAAGACAACCAGTAAAGTCCCTTGTGTATCAGGGACTAAGATTTTTTTTTAGACACAGTAGCTTGTTATATATTTGTGATATTATACTCTACTAGTTTTAATTGACATTTAATCTGTGAGATTAATGTAATTTGGAGAGAAAGGGAAAAAACCCACATCCCTGACCAACCCTTATTTCCAATGTCTGGTGATCAAAATAGCTTTAACTCCTATTTCAGAAGTTTAAGAACTTAACTAAAACATGTATTGATACACAGTAGATAGGATCAATGGACTCCCAAAAAATAGACAATTGCTTCGTTTCATACTTTACAGCTCTCCATTAATGAAAATATTCAAGGATAATTATTCCAGCTGTGACAAAGGATAGCTATCGTAAGCATTACAACAAGTGTGTTCAATCCCTTCTGGACTGTTATTCTCTGAAATGCTTTGAAACTGAGGGAAAACAGGCTAAGTTATTGAGCTATACAGTTGCAAAACTTTATAAACATTTATAAAGTTTATTTATAGGAACTACAGCTTGCTTTGCAGTTGAACTTTATTTTTCTGAGAATTAATACAGTGGATTCCAGTTAATTGGGACAGCTGCTTACGTGGGGCAATACAATGGGTTCCAGTTAATTGGGGCAGGAGACTGTTGTCAAACGTTCATTTATAAATTCATAAACTTTATCAAACACTAAATTGTATATCAATATTCAGACCAAATTAGTAAACTTAGGAAGTAGATTAATAATAAGCTCCTTAGAATGTTGCTACAATGTTGCCCATTGCTGCAACTTTACTTTTTATTTCACATTCCCAGCCTATGCTCAATTTGCAGCTTTATTTCCAAATTTTTGAGGTTAGTTATCACAGATCCCTACAGCATTGGTTCAATTCTGTCTTTCTTGCCAATTACCTTAAATCTGTATTGTTCAGTTTCTTGTTCTTCTGCCAGGAGAAAATATTTTCACTCATTCAGTCAAAAGACATAATAAATACTTCTATTAAATCTACTCACAGTCCTCCCTCTATCAGACTGTTTTTCCATATTTATAATTCCTATGCCTTATACCATGATAGCTTATTTCAGTTCACCTCTACATTTTTCCTAAAACATAATGCTGAGGATGAAGTAACTAGCCTTAAGAAACTTACTTAATTTGGTAAATTATCCCATATTTTGAGAGGCCAATGGTCCATGAAGCTTTTTAAAAGATATCTAGAAATTTGTCCTATCTACAAATTGATGTGTACGCAGATTCTAAGACAAAACCCAACTATAAATTGAAAATATTGTTTTGCACCAGAAGAGGCAGTTAACCCATCATAAATATGTATTAATACACCATCAAGCATCTTAATTATTTCTTTAAGTATTTGCAAACCCCAAATGGCTTTTTGAACATTGTATCAATGTAAATTAATCCCTATATACCAAAGTCTAAGACAAATGCATTTACATTTTAACTACATTACAGATGATTAGCCTATGTTTCCACTTCACAGCTTTTCCATATTTACAATCCAGTAGACACCTGACAAAACATTAGCACTGTTATATTGCTTATCTCAACAATAATGAAGAATAAAGACTACTAACCTTTGAAATACCTGTACTTTATCCTATTCAATCTCTCTACTTCTACAAGATTGTGTATGCAGTTCAAGTTATTTGAGAAGACTCATTAGATTTATTACTGGGTTGAGGGAATCAACAGAAGGCTGATGAGAACATTTCATGGAGCTCAAAAGAATGGGAGGCAATGCTTGAAAGTAAAATATTGAGGGAGATTGATAGCATGAATGCTGAGAAGGTATTTCATAATATGGTAATATAAAGCTAAGCAATGGAGGTCACCCATTTAATAAACAGGGAGAAGTTTTGTGAATTTGTGAATCTTTGGAATTCTCTATCCCAGAGAGACATGGAGGCAGTATCAGTGAATCTAAAATAACTTCATAATATTAAGCAATTTAAGTAAAGAATGCTTGTTTAGTACTAGTGTGGAGCAAGACACATTTCTGAAAGAATGCAGATATCAAGCAAGGCAAAGGCTATGGAAAGAAAGGGAGAAAATGATGACAGTGAAGACAGTAATCACAGTGAATGGCAGAGAAGGACCAAAGGCTTGATTGGACAACTTCTACTTCATTCTCTTATTTTCTGTTGGAGTTTTATCCTAGAATAATAATTTGCAACATATTACTGAAATAATGGATTCAGTGGAATGGAATTTCATACTTGAGCCTATCCATTACATCAAAGACACCAAACTTAATTGTAATTCTGCATAATTTTGTTCAATTTAATTCACCAAAATGGCTTCTAAGATCCAATTATTCACTCTGTGCAATGACTTTATGTGATATTCCTAGCTTCACTGGCATAACTTATACAGTTTAGATTACCAAAATAATTATCCCATCTAACACACAGGCAATGTTGAGAACCAATCAAATACTTCAACAGCATGCTCAATATTTGTAAAAAGGGAGTTGGGGTGGGTTGCAGATTTAAACAAGATCCCTGAACACAATAATATTAAGCACTGAAATCTGCAGTGTTTCACATCAGATGTTGGAATATTTGTATTTATAAATCATCACACCATAATCCCAAACAATATAAAATAATGCTAATTATTAATAAGGAAATTAAACAAATCGATTCAGAAATAAGTTATACTTCAACAAACCAGCAATAGACTGCAACAAATTTAGGCAAGCCTGAGTTGGATAAACTAGGACTAGAATCAGGAATAGGCCAGATGCACCCACCCTCACCACACCACCCAAAGACCAAAGTTATGGATAATATGCCACCTTAACACTATGTTTTAAGGATCATCATCATATATCCCCAATTCATCTATAATGTTCAAATTTATATTTACTTTTTATTTAGAGATACAGCACAGAAACAGGCCCTTCCAGCCTAATGAGCCCACTCCACCCAAATACACCCATGTGATCAATTAACTCAACAACTCCTATGTCTTTAGAATGTGGGAGGAAACCAGTGTGCCAGTAGGAAACAAACATTCCCAGAGAGAATGTACAAACCCCTGATAGACAGCAGTGGAATTGAACCACTGCACTGCCATGCCACCTGTACTGGAGGACTACAAAACCATGAGGTTTTATTTACACACAAAAAAAAATCAATGTGAGTCAGCTTTTCTTCAATGAGCTCTAATGAAATTGTTCAATATGATTTACCTTTCTCAAAACCATATTGATTCTGCATCATTTCCTTGAATTGAATTTATCTTAACTGCTTGTTCACCTTAAAAAAAATTGCTTCTGAAATTTCCCTTGCAACACAAAATAAATGGCTTGTAATTTCTTGCTTTGCTTCATTTACTTTTTAACTAGAGGAAAAACCGGTATTCCAATGAAAACTTACACAAGTCTAAGGAATTTTGGAAAAACTAAAACTAATGCATCAACTGTCTCACTAATCAGTTAAGAATGCTGAAGCCCACTGCAAATCAGAACTTTCCTTCATTTACATGTTTAATTTGAAAAGTAGACCACAACTATTTACCAATTTGTCTCAATGTTGAATTTTAAAATCACATTTAATTACTCAACTAAGTAGCTTTAGTGAGGAACAATAACAGAAAGCAGAGAAGCACCATCAAATCAGGTGTCCTCATTCAATCGCCAAACCTCAAACTATGCACAATTTACTAAAGTTAGTAACTTGTTGATTTAATTCTGTTTACATTTGCTATGAGATTACAAATGAATGGAGTTACTTTGGTTAGCTTTCCAATAAACAATGGAACCTAGATGCCAGATTACCAGATGGCCTATAGAGCTGCTGTCCTTAACATGCCCTTCTAATTTAAAATTATGAAGCTTGGTTCTGCTATGTTTTATTGAGACCTTTTAAAATATAATGTTAAGTAAATTCTGCCCCAAATTTTACATCAAATAATCTTTTTTTAAAATACTACTTTGTTGACCAATGCATATCACTTAGAATTAACTTTTAAGCTCCAGTTAGCAGAACATCAGATCATCTCACCAAACTAGAAGATACAAAGGTTAAAGTTATTCTGGACTCAGGCAACACACACACACAAAATGCTGGGGGAACTCAGCAAGTCAGGCAGTATCTATGGAGGGAAATAAACATTTGGGAATTCAGGCCAAGACCCTTCATCTGAACTAGAAAGGAAGGGGGGCAGAAGCCAAGCCATACCTGATGAAGGATCCTGGCCCGAAAGGTTGATTGTTTATTCCCCTCCACAGATGCTGCCTGGCTTGCCGAGTTACTCCTGTAATGTTTCCCACATCTGCCGAACCTCTTGTGTTTATGACCTTTCGGGTTCACTTACCTTCTTGTATTGACCACACAAGTATTTATAATATTGTAAAGTGCAGCAAGGTCACACATCAAGCAAATTATCCTCGCCCCCCCCCCCTTCAATCATTGTATTTAGGCTGACAATGAAATAACACTTTAAACACTGATAAAAATTCAAAATGACTGACACTTCAAACTAATCTATAGATTCAATGGTGCTTCATAATCCAAACACTACTACTGAGAAAAAAAACAAAGTGTAGGCTTACTTTAATAGTACTGAGATCCATGGGGTGTTTTATAATGTCGTGATAATCATGCAGTCCCAAGGCTTCTACGTCCACAGGTTTGTAGAAGGGCCAGGCATATGCTGCATGCTTCTTGGCGAACATTTCCTTAAGAATGCCAGTGCAGTACTTCAACTGTTCCGAAACCTTTCCACTGCCTACCACAACCCCACCACCTACAATCCCAACACCTCCGCCCCCACCCTTCTCAAGATGTGGCTGCTGTTGGGAGTCTGGAGCCTCTTTCTTAGTGGGCTTTGGAGGTCTGCCACTCCTAGAAGGAATCTTTGCAGGTTTGGGTTCAGTCATTAACGGAGAAGACTCTCGACTCTTCACTGGAACATTGGTTGTCGGAGTTGTTGTATCAGCTTTCCTCTTCACACCCTTTTTATGCTTAAAAATAAAAAAAGAACAATTTAGATTCAACTATCCTAGCCTATTAGGAATTAGCAAATAAACAGTACACATTGATGACAAATGAAAAGAGTATTAATTTAACATCCTATTGACCTCTAAAGGGGGCCTCACTGCTTCAAATTCCTAATTTTCCCCATATAATGGACTTTAGGATTTGGCCACTTCAGGAGAGATTGAATGAAGCCAATTTCTGATAACAGAATGAAAGGCGTGACATAGTAACAGGTATAAACCCCAACATTGCTAATGTGTTGTTGTACAGGCAGGATGTTTCTTAAATATTCTAAAATTTTAATCAGAATTTTCAAATAATAAGCTATCAAGCCAGTGAGCAAAAGGAATGAGAATGAGGTGTGTGCAAAGAATTAAATGCTTTGAGCAAAATCAATGTTATAACTATATATCCATAAATTCTGCCCTCTGTTTTCTCACTATCTTCTTCCTCAAATTCTTCCTTAAAATTCATGGGAGAAAGTCAGTAAATTATTTTCAAACATGAAAAAAGCGACTAACATAAACCAACAGTCTTCAATTTGGTAATTCAATGATTATCAAAGCAGCTTAGCCTCCACTCCCACAAATTATACGAAGCCATTAAATCCTATATGCTTGGAACCACATGTGAGTTTAGGCATCCTCGTGAAAAAGCTACTCAAGAGGTGAATTACCTTTGGAGGCTGTGGAGCTGGTGCCATCACAGTTGTTGGCGTGAGTGTTGGCATTGGGGGAGCAGAAGTATGTGGAGACACTGTTGTTGTTGGTGGCTGGCCTATCAAGTCAGGAGTCGCAGGAGGAAATGACTGGGGTGTGGGTGCTGGCACAGATACCGATGGAAGCTGCGGCTGCGATGGTGCAGGCTGAGATGCCTGGGGTGCCCGCTGGGGTGGTGCCTGTTGTGGTGGTGCTGGTGCCGATACCGGCATTGTCACTTGGGAGGCAGTCTGTACAGTTGACACATTTGTTTTAGACTGAACTAAAAAAACAAAACAAGTCACTTATATTAAATATTCAAAGTGATGGATACTCAATTTAAACTTTCCAGTAACCACAGTTTAGTATATACATTAAAATATAACAACATTAAGATTCAGTGGACTGACAAAACTCAGCGTACAAATCATTCTTTGGTCAAGGAGGATGCAAAAGCAAAGAAATTTAATTTTTAAACCAAAAAGGAAAAAAAAAATCACTTCTGGTGGGATACCGGAGGAAGGAATTGTTCCAGCCTGAAGTGTAACCATCTTAAGTGGAAAAACTGGGAATTCTAATGAAACAGCATGATCAGTTTCCAGATAAAAAAAATCTGTTACTGCATGTATGGGGAAGTTTTAAACTTTGGTATCTCAATGCACTTGATGAATCAATGCAGCAAGTTCTTAAGGATGCACAAGAGTAGCTAACATCATGCAAGCACCTGAACACCAGTTTCGTAAACATGCATGTGGTCAGGGGTATTATGGCTATTTAGACAGTGGCGAGGTCTGTTTCAGTGATAGTCAGAAGACTTGCCAGAGAAGGCCCTAGCCTGCAGAACTGCAGCACAAAGAACTGGTTTCAGGTAGGTGCCCTTCCAAGTAATGACATGTCTCACTCACTGTTTTCCTGTCTAATTTTAATATCTACTTAATACCCACTTTCAAATGCAATCTGTTTCCACTGCCACTACTTTAAGTTAATAGTCTCCCCCAACAACTAATTTTAACTTCCCAACTACCCGTACCCAGGTTTCATGAACAATAGATATTTACAGATGTGGAAATAAGCGGACTCACAAACCAAAGTTTAACATTAAGCAAACTCACGTCACTTAAAAATAAACTTCATGAAACCAAAAGGGGATGATGTGCCTAAAATGGGTAATTCTACAATGCAACCCATTTTAGTGCTTTTTAGAACTCTGCCTATTACTATTCAAGTTAAATCTCATTACCAGAACCACACAGTGAAAAAAATAGCAATTTAGTCCATTGTATGCATGCCACCCATATAAAATAATACTACTTTTCTCATCACTAATAATTCCACTTTCCCATAAGATTTACCTGCCATGTATCTATATTAGGGGCAATGTATACACAGCTATAAGAGAGACTGCAGATGCCAGAAATCTGAAGTAACACAAAATACAGGAGGAACTCAACAGGGCAGGGGAAATCCATTGAAGCTTCGGGCCAAGACCCTCTCTCAGGGCTGGAAGTCATAATAAAAGGGTAGGAGGTGGAGGAGCATGGAGATGGGGTAAAGGAACAAGATGGATAAAAGAAAACAGGAGTGGGGGGCCAGGGAGTCGTTACTGAAAGTTAGAGAAATTGATGTTGATGCTGTCAGGATGGAAATTACCTAGACAAAATACGAGATGCTGCCTATCCAATCTGCATCTGGCCTCAATGCAACAGTAGAGGAGACATGTCAGGAGACCATAGACATGTCAGTATGGGAATAGGAAATGGCAGGCAGAGCAATGGTGTGCGAGGCAATCACCCAATCTGTGTCGGGTCCTACCAATGTAGAGGAGGCTGCAACAGGAGAGTTGGATATAATGAATGGTCTCAACATCTTGGCATCTGAGTGCTGCCTCAACTAGAAGGACTGTTTTGGGTTGGAATAGTGAAATGGGGGAGGTGGTGTAGACACATGCAAAACAGGTTTCATGGACAACAGCCTGGAAGTGAATTAGTGGAGGTGGACAAGCAGACAGGGGATTCACAGTAAGTGATCCCCAAGGAAAATGGAGTGAGAGGGAAAGGTGAGATGGTATTCAGCTGGAGATTGTGGAAATTGCAGAGACTGATGCATTGTAAGTGGATGTTTGGGGTTCGTGCAGTAGCAAGTGAGGATAAGAGGTGCCCTTGCATATTCAGGGAGAAGCAGACAGGTTGGGATGATGACAGCGGTGGGCAAAATGGAGGAGGTGTGGATGAGGATAGCAGTAGAGTGAAAGACCTCTGTTTTGTGAAAGAGAAAGGACATTTCAGAAGCCGTGAAAGATATGGTGAGCATTAATGACGAAGGTTTGGAGCGTGGATCAATCCACGTAGCTAACAAAAAGGGATGTATAGCTGGAGAAAGTGAAAGGAGCTGAAAGAAAAGGGCAAGTATGTACAGTTATTGAACCTACCCACCAGCACACTTTTGCATGTGGAAGGCAATTGCAGCACCCACAGGAAACCCACACATTCACAGGGAGAACATGCATAATCCACACAGATAATACTGGTCAGGATTGATCCCGAATCTCTGGAGCTGTGAAGCAGCTGGGATAACTGTTACATCACTGTGCCGCCCTTGTTCACTGTAAAAAGACTGTCAGGATAACATTATAGGTGGAATCACAAGATTAGTGTTTGCCTTCCAAGGATGTTAAGCCATCTCCTGGATCAGCAGGATGTAAAAGATCAAATAAATCTAATTAAAGAGCCAATATAGATCAACTAATTTTTCTCAAGTGTGCCTGAGAATCTTCATATGCAGAAAGCAGTTCAAAGCCACTTGGCTAGCTTTAAAACATGAGCGAAACTATAATTCATAATTTTTCAATATTTAGGTGACCTTTTGATTGTTCTGACTCACTAGGAAAACACAGAAGAAATAATACAAGCACATTTCATGCATGCTTTTAATTTGTGTCAGTGGGAGGAATATGAAAATTTCCAGATCTATACATATCCAGAGTTAGAATGGAAAATCTGCACTATTTAAATTTCTGTCCCACTAATTGTGATAATTGTTAACAACCTTTTGTGAACAATAAACTAAAATTTAAAAGATGTCAGCTTTTTATTAATGGACTTGAATTAAAGGCTACTTTAATTTGCAAAATCTTTCAAAATGGAATTATTCAACCTGCCTTAGAAAAAAAGGTCAAGTTCTTAAATACTGGGTTCACAGACCAGATGTAGCAATAACACAAACTCTCAACGTTTCAATTTAGGAGAAGGGCTTGCATGAGAAAAATTTCAGTCCTTCAAATGAGACCCAGTAAGCAGCCAATTATTCAACATCATTCATGACCAACATGCACCAGCAACTCTATTAAATGAAGCTACTGATTGAAATAAAAGTTGGTTTCAAATTCTCCGCATAAAAAGATGCATGTAAATATGTTTTAAATTAAAGTTGCAACCAGATCACTCTACCAAGTATTTCATCTCCGAAAATAAAGCTTTTCTGTATGTAAGACTAGGAATACCAACTGCTTGACAGCTTCCAACATAATGGATTACATTGGATTGACATTTATACCAATGATATTAAATTTAGCACTATAGCTGAAAAGTAACATACATACACCCTACCTGTTTCTTTTCTGCCTCTACCCCGTGATCCTTTGGCAGGCTGTATAGGTACTTCAATCTCTTCTTGTGGCATCTCTGAAATTTTCTGAAGAAATATCTTTTCCAAAGCTTCTGCCATTAAGACTATATCATCCCCTTGCTATTAAAAAAAGGGAAAAAAACATTTAGTACAATTACGCTGATTTAGTACTTTAACAATAAAAGCACAATTGATGAGTAACTTTACTGAAAGGAAATAGCAAAAGATAATTAGGATTTCTCCAGAACAGTTGCTACCAATTTAAATCCATTCACTTTAATTTCTAAATGAAATTAGACTCTGATCATCAAAATATTACACTCGAGCCATCTTCAAAATTTATGTGAATACAACTAAAAAAGGAATTCAGATATGAATTAAAGGCCCAATTACAAAACATAATGCCAGAAATGGCCTGGAGTCCAGCTGACTTGAGAAGTTCACTGATTTCAGTTAGAATAGCAATAAATATGTTATTAATGTTTTGGGAACCACAGGTTATGGGTAGAGAAATAAAAAGGGCACATTATTACAATCTTTTGTAGCAACCTTTTCGAAAGGTAATCATTGTAGTCACTGAGCAGGAATGTTCAAGCTCAGAATAAAATACACAAATCATGGCCTCTCACACCTGCTCTCATTCAGCAAATTCTTAGCTAACCTTTTAGTTCAGATCCACTTTTCTGGCTTATAAATATCTTTAAAAAAATTATTAACTGACTTGAATTCACTCCACTACTGAATATTCACATGCATCTTAGATAGAAAATTCCCAAGATCCTTTAACACTGATTTTTTTTCCCCTCTCATTTTTAAACGTAATGGTCAACCCCTTAACTTCAGGGTGTGATACTTGGCTCTTAAGCTCCCAAAACCCTGCCCACCAGACCAGAGAAAACATCCAACTATGCACCTACAATTTTGAGCGCCAAAAGAATCCCAAATATTTCAATGAATCACCTCTAAACTCAAGGTTGTGCCTGGCCTGCTAAACATCTCCTCATAGGAGAGACTCATCCAGAAATCCATCTTTTGTCACACTCCCTCTACAGCTAGTACAACATTTAAACAAGATTCTAGGCCTGTGCTCCAGGCAAAACTGTGTCATTGAGAGACCAACAAGATAAGATTTGCAGGCTGCTGTATAGAATCTTTTCTTCCTGAAGATCCCCCCACCCCACAAGTTGTATTTGGTTGAGCACAGGACAGCCGTGAGCACTGAGCTGACACAAATCAGTGAGGTTGGCTGGCAGCTGCTTGACCTGTACCTGCCCATTCTCTAATCACACCTGTCATCCTATCCCATGTTCTGCCTTTATTTCTGAATTACAAACAGTTCTTGGGAATGAAACCCTAACATGGGGATTTTTTGCATTAGCATGTCAATTTTCAGAATACATTCAATTTTAGAGACAAGGTGCCTCTAAATCAAAATCTTAATCGCGACCTTTCAAAGTCACTGACAGCAAAGTAGATGACCTTGTCTTCCACATTTCATTTTTCAAGCCTTGCCCATTCACTCACTGTCACCATCTTTAAGCTACACTGCATTTTCCACACAACTAGTATACTGTCCTGCTCTGAATCACCAGCAAACTTCAGGTGATACATTTGATCCTTTCAACCCACCAATGAAATGGGCTGAAGAATGAAACTCAAGAATGAGAAATAGCAAGATCTGCAACATTCATCCTTGAGATATTCTTGCCTTTTTCCTGTTTCTCCTTCTTCATTCTACACTAATAGTAATCCAATCTTATGTACTTCGATGCTTAATAATTTTGCTTCTGGTACCTTTTCAAAGGTCTTTGAAAGTCTGAGGCACACTGGATTACTCTAATTTGTTTCAAGCTTTTAAAAATTTGGAATTTTCGAACAGTTTTCAGTTTTATAAATGCATACTGACTCTGCCAAGTTCTTATTAGCTGCCTTGTTACTATGTCCTCAACAGTATACTCTAGAAATTTTTACCATGACTGACCTCAGACTAAGTTTTCTTTGGATTTCACACATCTGCAGATTTTTGAGTTGCTATTGTTTTCTAATGCCCATTTTCTTTCATTTTTCTTGATTAGTAGGGGTAGATTATTTGTTATCTTCCAAACAACTCAAGAATGAATGGATTGATGAACTGATTTTAGTTTAAACTTACATAATTTACATAGCTACTTACTTTTAAAACTTTAGGTTCTCAAGATTTACCAGATGAGAGTTCCATTAACGTTTCTAATACTTTTGTTAAACTGAGGTCAATTTCTTTCAGCTCTACATTCACTCTGGGTCTATCAAGTCACACATATTTCAAGAAGGTTTACTGTACTTTTTATCATTCCCAGGAGACAAGAACTCAAATAATTTCTGTCATTTCCTTATGCAATGTAATTTCTCTTGTATCAGTCTATAAGGGACCCATATTAACTTTTGCAACTCTTGACTTTTTTCTATTTGCTGAAGCATTTATAGCCTGTGCTCATAATAGTTGCTAGATTACCAAAGAGTTTTTCATCTTCTATTTAATTCAAAACTTTTCAGTTTTGCTAATGTTAAGACATCTCCCTTTGATCCATTATATTTAATTTTAAATATTTAAACAGGTTGGACCTGTGTTGTTGTTGGGGCTTTCGGATTCCAAAAATACATCTACTGTTACAAATTATGTATAGATCTTTAGATACTGGACATTATGGACTGTAATATCTTCTTAAGTTTTTATTTACTCAATCCATCATTGTTACCTCATTCTTTGTAATTTATTTTAAGGTTCTAATTTAAATTTGAACTAAATATTTTACAGGTGGCCCCCTTTTTTCGAACATTTGCTTTACGACAGCTCGCTATTACGAAAGACCTACATTAGTACCTGTTTAAAGAGGATTTTCCGCTTTTACGAGAAAAAGATGCCTGCCTTATTCGTGTGTTTACCCCGACAAAGACCACCATGACCTTGAAGCCTTGGGCAGGAAGTTACATGTGCATGCGTGTACGTGTCGATTCTTTTCTGCAAATCCATTTCAGCTCGCTGTCTTCCCAATTCTGATAAGTGAAACTACACTGTACATACAATATTTCTACTTTATATAGGCTGTAGATTTATCATATCATCCCTGCTTTTACTATATGTTCATGTTATGTTAGGTTTTATGTGTTATTTGGTACGATTTGGTAGGTTATTTTTTGGGTCTGGGAACACTCAAAAATTTTTCCCATATAAATTAATGGTAATTGCTTCTTCACTTTACGACATTTCGGCTTACAAACTGTTTCATAGGAACACTCTACCTTCAGATAGTGAGGGAGACCTATACATCTTTGACAGTTCTGTATTTTGACTGCTCTTCCCGAAATGCTCTGTAACTACAATGTTTTTAATTTAGTCCTTTCTCACTGGACAATACCAGAAGCAAAAGAATTGATCTGCATCGTAATCTTAAAAAGCACTCCATTAATTCATTCTCCACATTATTGGTTCTCAAGTTTGGTCCCTATGTAGGTTGAACTCCTGATATTATGGCTTTATACTTCCTTCATACTCTAATTTTTGATTCGCACCTTGACCAAATTAACTCTAACATTTGATGGCCTACAGAAAACCTTCAACGTTTGCTGCCCCAGGCTGTGGCTTACACCAGACAACGATGTAAAAATGTATTTAGGAGCTGATCATCTAGTGCTGTTCATTAAGATCGTTTTTCTACCTCCAAATTATTTTGTTGCACATCTTCATGCCCTTTTATTCCTTTAATATCCAGAAGTTTATTACTGTTTTACAGCCACAGTTTTCCAGGATAGGGAAGTCAAAGAAAGTTCACCATCCTCAAATTATGACATTTCCCTTCATCACAGTCCTAAGTGGCCTGCCCCTTAAAAGCTCTAGTCCTCGGCCAGGAACTTAAATCCAGCAGCAATCCTACAATTTCTTCTAAGAAATTTATAAGTTTCAGAGATTATATCTTCAAAATATAAAGACCAAATCAACTCAGTGACTTCTCATGGGACTAATGCAGGATACTGACCCAAAGTGTCAGCTATTCCTTTGCCTCCACATATGCTGCCTGACCCACTGAGTTCCACCAGCACCCTGCTTATTTTTGGTCTACTTCCCCACATTTGCAGTTTCTTGTGTGGATATATCCACATCTGAAGACGATCTCATTAATCTTCATTGCACTTCCTCTATTTCCTCTTTTGGGTAGAAACAATGGACATTCTGCGTATTACTGAAATTATGTAACTCTGGAAGGTGTATGGAAGATGATGGGCAGTTAAATCTGAAACAACTGAAAATTGAATCATGGTCTCAATCTGTAGGCCAAATACAATTCCAGACATTGCAAGTGAAACACAGATACAGCCTATTTTATGAACTGCATGTCCATTTGCTAGATTCATTTTAAAAAAGTAACTTTAAATCATGACAAAGTACAGAGGAGCACCAAGGTGCAATCTACTACAACTTCATCACTAATCACACTAAAGATCATCCTACAGAAAAAATTCATTCAATTTAATAGCAGCTTTCTTCATTGGTTCTCCAGAATACTTAGATCAATCAAAAGACAGATAATTGTCAGAATATTTAGTTTCTAATTCCAAAATTATTATCTCCAGGACATTCTATTTCTTTCAGTTAAGATCCAAAAATGTCAGACTTCTCAAAATGAACACTAAGTGCCTCTGCACTGAAAATAATTTTAAAATTATAACTTGTTCTAGCCAAATTTACTTAAAAAAGCCTTTTTTAAAAAAACACAACTGACACAAGTTTGTTCTCAATTATTTTAGATTCTAACGCTAGAGTCTAGCAGTACACCGTGAACAAGTGGATTTCTAATATTCAATTTATTTGTATTTCACACCAAGTCCTTGTCCTCTGCTGACTTATTAACTACAGATCTGCATATTCTTGAGGTTGACTGTGCATTAGTAAGATTTTTGTAAGTATGAGAAATGCTTCAGATCCTCTTTCTGTGGTGAATCCCATTTGCCATGAGATGGATTGCACTTGATGCCTCTTGCAACCGGAGGAGATAATTTCACTCACAGCCTATGGGCTCACTTGAAATGAAGCTGAAACAGGCCTTTAAAACCATAAATCAGCAAGTTTTGTTATGTCTCTCCTCTCACTGTGAAAAGGGACACCTCTTTTCCCTTTATTGGGGGGGTGGTGGTGGAGGGAGCGCACACATACCTGTCGAATTATTTTTTGTTGTACTGCAAACATGATCTTTATTGGGGACTTTGCTATTGCATGCTTGGTGGATGGAGGGTGCTGATGCTTTATTGTGGAGGTGGGTAGGGATGGGGGGGTCATTGATTTGCTGCTGCTTGTGTATGGGAGGGGAGTAGGGAACCTTTGGGGTTCTAACATTTTTAAACTGTCACATTCTTTGGGGCACTTCTGTTTTCATGGGTGTCTGAAGAACAAGAAATTCAGGATGTATATTTCATACATTTCTCTGAGATTAAAAGTAATTACTCAACTATTCGTGTACGACAAAATTTCAATCATGGAGCAAACAATTTACCAACATTTCTATAAAAACTCTCAGGTAGTCTGAGTTACAAGACAATTACTTACGAAGCAGAATCATATTTCAAAGAGCTCACCATTTTAGAAAAGGGGTTGCGTAAAGCAGAGAGAGCAACAATCTAAATCATTACAAAATTTTTCCTTTTCATTTTGCACATGATCGATCCCAATATTTTCACTTTCAATTACCTGCAAGAAAAAGTGCTCTTTATTTTTCCACTATCTTGTTGAACATGCATCACGCTTACCTTATTGTAAATGTAACAGTTGGTAAACATGGTATTGAAGTCTTGAATACATTCCTGGGCGTTCAAGTAGTAATTGTTTTCCAAGCGTTTTTTAATTGTTCCCATATCCATAGGATGTTTGATAATTTTATAGTAATCCTGGAATAAAAAGTTGTAAAGATAAAATTTTAACTTTGAAAATAATTAATTTTGTCAGTGGTTGAAGACAGTCATTCTTGCTTTTGGATTAAATTAGGCAAGCAGTGGTGAGCTGCAGCAGTGAAGAGAGACAACTCATTCATCAGCATCATGTTGTTGCAAGACAGATAAATAGAAACTTCATTGAATCAATTTGTTGTTGGATTCATTAATAAACTGTGAGGTGCACAGGTGATGAACAATTTCAAAATACAAGTTCGATGAGGCCAGTGTTAACAAAACAAGATCTTGGCAACATTACTTTCTAAAACAGTTTAAACTTATATGGAGGAAATATTCCTAGTCAGTTTATTTTTCTGAAATGCTCAAACGTCAATACAGACTAGCTTTGTCACATATAGAACAAAACGTCTAAAGAGAGTGAAATGTGTTGATCGTATTAACAAACACAGCCAAAAGAGGTGCTGGGGTCAACCTACAAGTGTTGCCATGCATCTGGTGCCAATGTAGCGTGCACACAACTTACTGACCCTAATCCATACATCTTTAGAATGTGGAGAAAACCAGAGCACCCTGAGTAATCCCACGCGGTCACAGGGAGAACGTACAAACTCCTAGAGGCTAGAATTAAACTGACTACTGGCACTGTAAAGCAGTGCACTAAGTGCTACACTAAAAGTAGAAAACTAAAAGGTATAAAATCTACCTTTCTGTAAATTAACAGATGAAAAATATACAATTAAAAATGGTTTTGATCATGGTTAAAAACAATTTTGAATTTCCCCACCTTCAATTTTGCAGTTAGGGGTAGCTGTGAGAAATTAGAGGTACAGGGAAATAAGGAGCAGCACGATAGGACTAACAGAATTGGTCCCTGGGTGGGGGAGGGCCCCAGGCCTAGTGGGTTGAATGACTAACGACTGTCTCCTGCATTGTTAAATGTATTATTGCTACAATACAATGCAGTAAATGACAGAAATTAAAAACTTCTGGAACATGAATGAGCATGAAGGAGATACATTAGTTAGCAGATGCATTTGCAACAAGGCACTCAACATTGATAGTCCAGAGAAACATGTCCAGAGGCAACCCAAGACTGATTCCCCTCCCATCTTCCTTTTCTAAAGCAGTCTTCAGGTTTAAAGATAACTCAAAGATTTTGATGCCCACAGACAAAGAGTAACCACCCATTAATTGTCCCCACCAACCCATTCAACTGTACAACTGAATCCCTTCTCAATCTGGTCTCACCTTATTATAGATTTATACATACTTCTTGTGATAATGTATGTAAAAGGGTTAACATGTTAAGTTAAACAATAGTAGCCTGTTTTTCTGAAAGAAACCACTGATGATCAACAGATGTGCTAATTTCTATGCTGAGCAATATTTCTTCTTGAAGGTAACCAGCTAGGGTTTCAGAATGCTTATCTCCTTGTGCAGTCATGCATAGAGATAGGACAGCTACAGCCTGTTTTGTGTAATGTGAAGCCATTATGCCTATTCTGTAATTTGTCTTTTTAGACTGCCATGTAGTAGATAACTTTGGCTCCAGCCTGTCTTGTGTGGGGGTACCTGAATTAATATATCCATTCGTAAGAGGAACTGTGAGTTAGTTGGTCGATCAGGCAGGAAGAGTCACATACTGTTTCTGCTTGAGTGACTAACTTAGTAAACCCCGGGTGCTTCGAATAAAGAGTTTGTATTTATACAGACTCTGAGTGACTTTATTCAGATTCGACTTCCACACCTGTTCTGCAACTAAAAGCCAATTTTACAACTCTTTCCCAGTTTCTAAGAGTGTTGCACTCGAAATGTTAACTTTCTTTCCACATCCCATTAAATTTAACCTTGAAGTGGAGAAAAATTCAGAATGTTAACCAGACGAAGATAAAGCATTTAAATTTTGAATTGATGTGGAAAAGTCCCATGAATTTGTTTGAAGCAAATTTAAGTCCTCTGAAAATTCTTCAATGAGGAAACAGAGAATCAGAAGAAATTGTAGTATTGTTTTCAAAAAGATTAATAGTGATGCATAATAAGCTGTCGACAAAGCTGAGGCCTGTGGAATAAAAGACACAGTAGCTAGCACCTATAGAAAATTTGTTAAGGTAAAAAGAAAGCCATTGTCAAGTTTCCTTTGGAATGTAAGGTAGCATACATTAGTGCTCTCCAGTGGGCTGATACAAGAATCCCAGCCTTTGTCAATTTATATTCATAGATCAGGCATATAAGATAAACTAAACAAATTTGTAGATGTTAAAAGACACAGAGAAAAATAAATTCAGTAGAAAATGGAGAGCTTGTGGACCCATCAGGTAAAATTTTATATAGAAACCTGAAGATTTACAATTACATAGAAAGACCGAAGAGGCAAGATAATTGGTGCTAAATTCTGTAAGTGATACTGGGACAGAGTTCTGGGTTACATGTGCCTGAACCATTGAAATGGAAAGACATTATGACGTGCTGATGAAGTATATAAGATTCTGGATTTTAGTACAGAAGCAAGGAGATCATAATTAACTTTAAAACACTACTTCAGCCAGACCTCTTAAATTATGCCCATTTCTGGTTGTCAGTCTCAAGATAAGTGAGAAGATTTTAGAAAGATACTGGCGATTGGCCAAAGGACCAGAAATAGCAAAGGGACAATCTTTTTCTTTTAAATAATGGATGCAGAGAATTGTTAGAAAATTGTGAAGTGCAGAAACAAATATCACTGTGATGATTGTACGCTCTATTACCAATTGTTTGGTGACAATAAAGTATTTGTAACGAATACGAAATGTAGCGTTATGTTGGGTTGGGAGGGGTGAGCAAGAGGAAGCATTTTCAATTATGGCACTCAGAAGTGGATAGGTACTAACAATTGAGGGTTATGAAGAGCAGGAGAGTGGAACTTGGTCAAATGCTCCTGCAAATGAGTCAAATAACCAGTTTCTTCCATGGTCAACTTAAATCCTTCCAAAGATTTGAGTACCCAAGAGCAGCATAATTCATACAAGTTATTAACAAACTTTAAAACATCAGTTTATTGCACTCCAAGTCAAAATTATTCAAGACAACCCACAATTTCAAAGCAATTTTAAATGCCAAGTCTGTGCCAGTTCCCCCATGTGGTTTTGTTTCCAATACTGCTGGTTTGTTGGACTAAATTCATTTCATAAGACTTGGCAAATTTATCAGTTTACTTGACTTAAGTCAGTGAACCATACAGATTTACAACTACCCAGTGGTTACCTGTGTCTGTCCAAAACTGTAAAGTATCCAAATGGCATGTTAGTAACTGATACAACATAACTGGTAAGTGGAATAGTTTAATGAAATCTAATAACTACTTTAAAGTGAAAGCCTAAAATAGGAATTCAATTCAATCATCTTACAATTGTGTATTTTTGGCCATCTTTATTACAAATTAATTAGCATTGATTTGGCTCGCCAAATTATCCCCTCCCATCAAATACATGAACAATTTGCACTACAGAATATTCATTGTTAAACTTAAAGCACATCAATGTATCACTGAAGCTGATAATTTGGCTGTACAAAGTACCTTCTGAATATGAAACTGACAGTCACAGAAATGTGATGCAATTGATTTCTTCCCAAGGTCAAGAAATGATTTCATAGAATTAACTGGTCTGCTCTGTGTAATACTCAACATAATGAAAAATTTCAAAACATTTATTCATTTCTGGACATCATTAACGAAACCAGCACTTAATGCCCATCCCTATCAGCCTCTGTGAGGTGGTGGTTGTGCTACCTCCTTCTAGTAATGGTGTAACAGTGCTAATGGTGCATGTGTATGCCTACATATGTACAGGAGTCAGTAACAATTAAGGAACTGTGATGTATTTTCATATTAGAATGGTCTGTAAATTGGAGAAGAACCTGCAGATAGGGGAGCTCCTGTGTGATTGAAATTCCTTGTCCTTTTATGTGCCTAAGGATGCAGGCTTGGATGGTGCATATAATGTTACACATCTTGCAGATGGTACATACTGCAGCCAGTGTATGGAATTGATAGGGTGAATATCAAACAACTGCCTTGGATATTGTCAAATTTCTTAAGGGCTGTTAGTGTGACAGATACAGGCAAGAGGAGAGTACTCTGTTACACTCCTACCTTATTATAAACGATGGAAAGATGATAAGTCTTTGAGGGGCCAAGTGAGTTTCTTGCAGCAGAATTTCTAACCTTTACCCTGCCCCTATAGTAAATGTGTGAAACTGACTCCAGTCAATGGTGACCAGGACTGCAGTTCAAATGATGCATTTTTTAACATAAATACTGCCTGGCATTTTGTGGCACCAAAGTTACATGGCATTCAATGGTTAATGCTTAAGTGTTGTTCAACTCTACACAAGCATGGATTAGCTCACATGCAGTAGCAAAAAGAACTGAGCAACCAGCATTTTTGGCAATGCAAAAGTGAGGGAAGCTGAAGATGCTGGAAATTCAAGCAACAAACACAAAATGCTGGTGGAACACAGCAGGCCAGGCAGCATCTATAGGAAGAAGTACAGTTGACGTTTCAGGCCGAGACCCTTTGTCAGGACTAACTGAAAGAAGAGATAGTAAGTTGAGGGGGGGGGGGGATCTGAAATGATAGGAGAGGGCAGGAGGGGGAGGGATGAAGCTAAGAGCTGGAAAGTTGATTAGCAAAAGGGATACACAGCTGAAGAGGGAGAGGATCATAGGATGGGAGGCCTAGGCAGAAAGAAAGGGGGAGGAGAGCACCAGAGGAAGATGGAGAGCAGGCAAGGAGTGATTATGAGCGAGTCAGAGAGAGTAAGAAGAGAGAGAAAAGGGAAAGGGGGGGGGGAAGATAGATAGGTAAATAAGGGATGGAGTAAAAAGGGAAGGGGCATTAATGGAAGTTAGAGAAATCAATGTTCATGCCATCAGGTTGGAGGCTACCTAGATGGAATACAAGGCATTGTTCTCCAACCTGAGTGTAGCTTCATCTCGACAGGTAGAGGAGGATACCAGAATGGGAATGGGATGTGGACTTAAAATGTGTGGTCACTCAGAGATCCCTCTTTCTCTTGTTACGAAGCCCCGTAACTGGGTCACTTACCAGCAAAGATAGAGAGGTCCGTTGAAGTCTGATGGTACTATTTTTAAAAGTATTTATTGATAAAGGGGCACAAAAATAAGATTAATGCAAGCATACAGATAATATACATCATCAATACTAAATCTAAAAGCGCGGGTATAATAATAACCAATAAGAAATAGCTCTATCGTTGTCTAGGGGGTAATGTATTTTCCGATGGAAATATAAAAGTCACTGTTAGTTCGTTCAAGCTGTAGTGTTTTGGGTTTAAGAGAGAGGCGGTATAACTTGCCCGGGTCTTTTATGATACCAATCCTTTGAGTCGGGGAATTGGTTTCCGCATTGTTAGCTAAAAGCCGTTTTTCCCTGTTACAAGCCACCAGTTCCAGGCAACGGAACTGAAAGCACGTTGCCTCCTTCAAATGGCTTCCCGCGATCACGGGAACGCTAGCGTTTCTTCTGGTGCATCTGAGGGGCTGTTCCCCCAGACCCTCTTTTATCCTGACTCGCAGGGTCGTAGATATCAGGTTGGGGATGATGCAATCTCTCCCTCAACCAGCCCACTTTGCCTGAGGGCGTCCACGTAGTACAGTCTCCAATCCACAAAATTCCCCTTCCGGAGACAATGGCCATGTCCTGTAGCTTTATATCGCCGGGGGATCGAGACATTCCGCACGTCTCTCTCTCATTTCCTGGGCCCCCTGACCCAACCCAACAGTGATCTTGTGATTCTCACAAAGGAGGGGGCTGCAGGCATAACATTCTGGTGGACAGAGCATTAGGTGTTCAGCGAAACGGTCTTCCAGTCTGCATCGGGTCTCACCAATATATAGAAGGCCACACCGGGCGGACACAGCATATCACACCAGCCGACTCACAGGTGACGTGTCACCTCACCTGGAAGGACTATATGGGGCCCTGAATGGTGGTGAAGGAGGAAGTGTAAGGGCAGGTGTAGCACTTGTTCTGCTTACAAGGATAAGTGCCAGGAGGGAGGTTGGTGGGAAGGGATTTGGGGGGGAGACGGGTGCTTGGTAGTGGGATCTTGTTGGAGGTGGCGAAAGTTATGGAGAATTTTATGTTGGACCCGGAGGCTGGTGGGGTGGTAGGTGAGGACAAGGGGAACCCTATCCCTGGTGGAGTGGTGGGGGAAAGTGTGTGTGTCTAGGATACTCCTCTGTTCTGGATGATTGGCTTTTTAACAATCAGTGAACTATAAATTCAGCCACTGTAGTGTTCTTCCTTTGATGCCACCAACGTATAATTCTCCATAATTTCCACCACCTCCAACGGGATCCCACTATCAAACACATTTTTCCCTCCCCCCCCTTCTGCTTTTCGCAGGGTTCGCTCCCTATGCGACTCCCTTGCCCACTCATCCCCCCCCCCCCATCCCTTCCCACTGATCTTTTATATATTGGTGAGACCCGATGCAGACTGGGAGACCGTTTCGCTGAACACCTACGCTCGGTCCGCCAGAAAAAACAGGATCTCCCAGTGGCTACACATTATAATTCCACTTCCCATTCCCATTCTGATATGTCTATCCATGGCCTCCTCTATTGTCAAAATGAATCCAAACTCAGGTTGGAGGAACAACACCTTACATACCGGCTGGGTAGCCTCCAACCTGATGGCATGAACATTGACTTTTCTAACTTCCTTTAATGCCTCTCCTCTCCTCCTTATCCCATCCCTGACATATTTAGTTGTTTGCCTGTTCTCCATCTCCCTCTGGAGCTCCCCCCCCCCCTTCTTTCTCCTGAGGCCTCCCATCCCATGATCCTTTCCCTTCTCCAGCTCTGTATCACTTTCGCCAATCAACTTTCCAGCTCTTAGCTTCATCTCACCCCCTCCAGTCTTCTCCTATCATTTTGCATTTCCCCCTCCCCCCACTACTTTCAAATCTCCTGCTATCTTTCCTTTCAGTTAGTCCTGACGAAGGGTCTCGGCCCGAAATGTTGACTGCGCTTCTCCCTATAGATGCTGCCTGGCCTGCTGTGTTCCACCAGCATTTTGTGTGTGTTGTTGTTTGAATTTCCAGCATCTGCAAATTTCCTCGTGTTTGACCTCAGTTTTATAACTCTTTCTGATGGCTAAGGGTATACCAATTAAAAAGACCAGTTTGCACTTGGCCAACTTCTTCTGAACCAAATATACCTAGTGAATTTTAAGAACCAATGTTGTAGCTGCACAGCTGCAGCCCGGCCAAAGGAGCAAGTAAATCCTGGAATCCTACAGTAAGGATTTTGTTTAGTTTTTAAGATATCTGTACCCGGCATTTTCAATGACATCACATGGAGTGAGTTAAATTGCCTGAAGAGTGGCTTCCAGGGTGGGGATCTCAGAAGGAAGCTGAGGATCACTCATTCATCAGTGCTGATCACAGTTGTAAATACTTCCCCACTGCCTGTTGTTTTTGCAGTTTAGTAGATCCTATGATGCAAATTACATAGTCTGACACGCTTCAGTTTTTGGTGTGTCTGGTGTTGTTTCCAGTATAATGGACCATAGAATATATATCTAGGTATACTATAGCTGCATACTATTCTATAGCTGATTGCTCATTGAACCTTGCTACCTGTTAATGTTGCCAGACTATCACTTTAATTAAGATTGAGTGCACTGGATGTGATAAAGTCAGCTTTGCCTTCACAAGATACATGTAGCAATCACTTCTAACAGCACTTATACCCCATGGGTTGACTGGTGATGAGGACAAATTGGGTTATCCTTCTTGTTGGTTCACTCCTTACTTGCTGCAGATCCAATTTGACAACTATATCCTTCGGGTCTCAGATGGCTTGAACAGCAATGGTACAACCAAACCATTCTTGCTATCGGATGCTGTAAACACTTGCAGATACATTCTGTTCAACCTTCAGTGCTTCTACTAAGGGAACTGCAGGAAGTACAGTTTCCTTGTCAATTTTCTAACTCACGGGATTTGGATCCACATTAACAACACAAAGGATGTCCGCCTTTACCTATGAAGCATGTGCTCCCACCTCAGAGTTCTTGATGAAGAAACTCTTATAAAACTCTCATATTAAAGGTTTAATTGTCTTAGTACAATTTGGCTATGGGACAGCTAACAATTTACCAACTATCCCTGGGTTATGAATATCCTAAGGGACACACCTGCATAATTATTAAATTCAGAAATCCAATGTTCCTCCAAATGGCAGAACTAGTTTTCCATCTCCCTACTTGTTAGCAATTGCTTTTGCTTATAAGACTTGTGATGCTATTTATCATGGAGGTACGAAGATAGAGTGATCTCTCTGTATTTTCAAACTTAAACACAAATTAACATATGCATCTGCAAAAACAGAACCAATCATTACATGGGGACAGCTTGTATTCATCAGCTATTAGATGAATTACACAGAATCAACTGGACTAGCAGGCAGTTTGTTGCATCGAAATCTGGTGGATGGGGCAATACCAGGTATCCAACTTCATTTTCCTTTTCAACACATAGCCACAATTATTCAACTGACTGACTTGCTAGACCACAGTAGAGGATATTTAGGAGCCAGACACACTGCTGGGTCTGAAAACACATTTTGTCCATACCAGGATCAACATTTAGTAGTTTCATGGTCATTTCAGATCATGAACTACCATAATGTGATTTGAAAATCTAGTTACTGAAACTAATGTACCACCACTAAGCCAGAGAAATCTTGAATTTTTACTAAACTCCATTATAAGGCTGATGTAACATAACAAACAGAGCAAAAATATTACTTTCAATGTCCCACTCCCAATAAAACTGTTGAAACTCCATCCTTAATATAAATCAACACAAAAACTTGCATAGCAAGAGAACAGAGGGAAAAATTGAAAACATTTCTAAACACTGTTTTTGGATATTTACAATTCTTCCCCTAATCAGTTTGCTTTGCTCCTTGTTTTGGTTCCTTTAGTTGTTTGAAAAATAAATAAAAATGTTTTAGATATCTGTACTGCTGACAACCACATTTTATTCCTCTCCTAATTGGAAGCCAGAATTCAGTAAATTGTTCTGTTCGTACAAAGCCATCCTACAACTTGGTGGTGAGCTGAAACCTTAAAATTAGTTTAGAAAGTATACAAAGCAACAAGACATGAAATGCTTGTTCCAAATTATCAGATCAGAAGCCTAGAAATTTAATATAATTCTTCTATTGGCATAGAAAGCAGATGAATCCTACAACCCAAGTAAACAAGATAGTTAATCTTGCTTGTCAAAACACCGATATGGCATTACTTCCCCATGGAAAGGGCCACAAGCAGAAAACTGCAAGTCATCCCCAACAGATGGCAACTTCACATGGTGCAATTGGAAATAAAAATGGTTAGTCAGGTTTCGGGCAAGGATTACAGACAATGATGGCATGACATGGATTTCTTAATTTTAATTTTTTCCCCCACAGCAACCTGATATCCAGCAATTCAATTCACAAACTAGGAAACTGAAATTGCCAAGTTGGTAAAATCGGTGTTAATCTGGCTGTAAATGCAACTCCTTATCATACCACCTATAGCAAACATTCATCCTTCTAATCAAGAATCTTTTTAACTTTTTAAAATAATCAGTTATTCTACTACCACCATGGTGAGGAAGTGAGCTATAATAATTTCCAAAATTCAAAAAAGGTATGTCTGTCTAAATTAAGATGCTTTCTTAATTAAGAGACAAGCACTATTCACAATCTTCCATGTAGAGCCTTCTCTAAATGAAGGGTAACCTTTCAACTTTGTTGTTCAATTCTCCTAACAAAGATTGCTAGCCTTAATATATTAACCTTTCATTAATTTTGCACTAGGCCATCAGATTTCACTTCATCTCAGAGCTCTGCAATCTCTAACATTTTGTGAATCAGAATCAGGTTTATTATCACCAGCACGTGACGTGAAATCCGTTAACTTAGCAGCAGCAGTTGAATGCAATACAGAATCAAGCAGAGAAAAAAATAAATATAACGAAAATAATAATAACAATGTAAATCAATTACAGTATACATTGAATAGATTTTTTAAAGTGCAAAAACAGAAATACTGTATATTTAAAAAATGAGGTAATGTCCAAAGATTCAATGTCTATTTAGGAATGGGATGCCAGAGGGGAAGAAGCTGTTCCTGAATCGCTGAATGTATGCCTACAGGCTTCTGTACCTCCTATCTGATGGTAACTGTGAGAAAAGGGCATGCTCTGGGTGCTGGAGGTCCTTAATAATGGACGTGGCCTTTCTGAGACATTGTTCCCTGATGTAGTCGTGGGTACTTTGTAAGCTAGTACTCAAGATGGAGCTGACAAGATTTACAACCTACTGCAGCTTCTTCTGGTCCTGTGCAGCAGCCCCTCCACGGTACAACTATAAACTTTTGTGTGTATTTGTTTACATGCCAAATCTCTTCAAACTTTTAATATATATAGCTGCTGTCTTGCCTTCTTTATAACTACATAGAATACAACTCTCATTTTTGCTGCCAAAATGGATAATTTCAAAATTTTCCCCAATATACATCTTCTAGACCCTTGCTCACTTACTCATCCTATCTCTGACCCATTGGGGATTTGTGTCCTCTTTACAAGCAACTTTCCTACCTACTTTTTTGTGTCATCAACAAATTCAACAACCATGACATTATACCTTCAGGTTATTTACATAAGTTGTGAGGCCACAGTACAGTACTACCCTGTGGCACAATACTCATGACATCATGCCAATCATAAAAAATCAACTAAACAAATAAAAAAATCTTATTACTCTCACTGATGCCAATGCCTGAATATCAGAAACCTGCTACAGTCAAATACAGGCTTTGATACTAAAAAAAACTTTTGAAAACATGGCTTTAATTTAATAGTTGATAATATTGCTCTCATTTGATTGTCATAAACTTGGACATTCATGGATCAGACTCCTTCGCATATTCCCTTACAACCTAGAAGGCACTCATTTTTACCAAGAGCCTTTGCCAGCTCTCAGAATTCTCCCATTTCCATGAAATGTATTCAATCATACAGGCATTCACACAATTTGATTATGTGGATAGTCAGAGGCTTTTTCCCAGGGCTGAAATGGCAAGCATGAGAGGGTATAGTTTTAAGGTGCTTGGAAGTAGATAAAGAAGATATCAGGGGTAAGTTGTTTTTTTTACGCAGAGAATGGTAAGTGTGTGGAATGGGCTGCTGGCGCTGGTGGTGGATGCGGAAACGATAGGGTCTTTTAAGAGACTCCTGGATGGGTACATGGAGCTTAGAAAAATAGAGGGCTATGGATAAGCCCAGGTAGTTCTAAGATAAAGACATGTTCGGCACAGCTTTGTGGGCCGAAGGGCCTGTATTGTGCTGTAGGTTTTCTATGTTTCTATTTCCCCATCAATTCTTTCACCAGCTATCAACACATGCACATTTAGTCTTTCAGATGTACAAGGAAACTGGAGTGCCCAGGACACTCAGATGGTAACAAGAATGTAAAATTTACACTGATTAAACCCAGATCACTGAAGTCATAAGACAGCTCCACTAATGCAGCACCACTATACTAGCCTTGGTCATTTAATTCTTTTGTTTAATGGACCTTGTTTTATGAAGACTGTCCATCATACCATCAACAGTATTTACAAACAATTGTGGGGAAGAAAATAAATCCAGATTATCAAGGAATTTAAAAGATCTCATTAAAAATAAAAACCCTTGCAAATCCCCCTTTCCTTTTAACAAATTCAACTAGATTCCTAGCTGGTGTAAAATTACAATCCTGGAATGTAAAATTCTAAGTAAATTTATTTAAGTATCTTGTAACACACAAACAACCACTTATGCAAATAGTCATAAAAGAATCTAATTTTTAAAAAATCCAAATAAAAACCTGTGCCAGATGTACTAAAATCCACAAGAAAAAATTTCAAAGTTTCTACTGCATCTCCAGCGTGATTCCAAGTTGTTGTTTCCTTTCCAACGGGGTTTACTTGTTTCTACTGTTTCTACCCACCTTCCACTGCACCTGATGGACATGCAACAAGCAATTCTTACTTCTTCCTCGCTACTAAACTGAGCCTCAGACAATTTTCCAGGTGAAAAAGCAATCAACTGATATTTGAAATTCACACATTGCATTCATTGTTCATCATTTACAATGGGGAGCACAAATGTATACTATGTACATACCTTGGAGAAGATCAGTAGTCTCCAAGCATAACCCAGATTACCTCTCAGAGGTGGTGAATCTTTCGAGTTCCGCCCCAGCAGGGCGTGGAAGATTAATCAAAGTATTTAAAATAGAAGCACATAAATGTTTGATAGCACAAAGAATATAGGGGTGAGGACAGCATGATCATATGAAACAGGGTGGGCTTAGAAGATCCAATCATATTCTCCTGCTCCTATTTTCTTGTATATTTCATGAGCCAAGCTCCCAAATATCCTACACTTGCCCTCCTGGAGTGTTCCAATGAAATTCGATGCAAGCTTCAGCAGTCCTTTCGAGTAAACAAAAGGAGAGCTGTCCAGATTCAACATCTAACTTCAACAATTTCAAATAACAAACAAATCTAGCAACTGCAGCTTTTCTCTTTAGTTACTTCAAATATTCTGTTTTCTTTCTTGAGGGTTTGCTTCTGGACTTGTACCAACCCTCTTGCATCCATTACCCTTTAACTGCTTCACTCTTAAGATTTCCTATGTCCTCTTCTCTCAAAGCATTTTTAACTTTGTTCTAGTTCTGGAAGGTCAATAATTTGAAATGTTTACTATTTCTTTCCCCCAACCTACTGGGTAGTTATGGTATTTTCTCGCAGTTCATATTCAAAGATTCAAAGTTAGACATTTCATGTCTATAAAGATATCTATTAAACCCCTCATCTAGCTTCTATCATCTTTAGCTTGTACGCTCCTCTCCCCCCCCCCCCCCACACTGTCCTATTCTGACTTCGTCTTTTACAGTCTTTATGGAGGATCTCAGGCCAAAACTTCGACTCTATCCCTTTCCATAGATGCTGCCTGACTTGCTGGGTTCACCCAGCATTCTGCATGTTACTCATATCTCTAAAGTATTTCTCAAGCACAGGAAAAATATCTTACTTCCAATGCCAAAGTTAATTTCAAAAAAAATTTCAAAAACATATGCTAGAGAGCTATAAAAATCATCTGCTTCCTTCTCCAGAAAAATTGCTTGGTCACCAATCACATTGTCAAAAAAAATTCATCCTCCCAAGTTACTATAAGCTACCTCAGAAATTTTTGTTTCACAATCTTAACTGAAAAATGATGCTTGATTAAAAGGATACCCAAAGGAATAACAATCTGTTCTGCTGTGACCCCCTCCAATTACAACAGGCTAGAACAAGCATCTTTGCACAACAGTCAATCAGGGTTCTGATACAAAGCAATTAGAGAAAACAAAAGCAGAAAAAAATAATTTGAGTAGTAAAATATAACAGGAAGAAAATAATGCTCAATGCCTCTAAACAAATGTAAACATTTTAACTTTGTAAATATGAATGCATGCAGAATTTAACCAAATGTGACACAAGTGGGTTTCATACAAGTTATTAGAAATAACCAAAAGTTTTATCAAGATTGCAAACTAAATAATTTGGGGTATTTACAAAAGCTTAATAAAATAGAAAAGGATGCAAGGAAGTCCAAATAAGAAAAACAAAGTCAGTCTGCAATCACATTCAACTGGTACAATTGTAGTGTCAGAAGTTAAAATTGTGAACCATATTAACATGCTGCAAACCAGACAGGCAATCACTTCTTCTTTGTAATACAGTGCCCAACAATATATAGTTGTTGTTATTTGACAACAGTAGCAATATAGAAAATTGCAGATAGAAAAATCCTTCCCGGCAAACCAGACGCTGGGGAGGTGAGGAGCTTAAAAGCAGAGAGGATATTTCAAATGATCAGAGTAAAATTTGGAGAAAATGCAAATATAAAAATGGAATATGATCCCAAAAAGGCCAGTAATTAATTACTTTCTCTACTGACATTACTATTTATAGCATATCTACTCCTGCAATTAAAACTAGGCTCATCGGAAAGGAAAAGTCAACTTACAGGTAGGTTTAGTTTTGCAGCATCCACAGGCTGTTGGAAAGGCCAAGCAAACTGGTGCTTCCATATTGTCTTCAGGAGCACTTTTGACAGGAACTGAAGTTGATTCGTCAGTCGTTTAGATCGATTGGGATTGGAGGTTTCAGGAGGGGGAGGATTACCGATAACATTACTTTGTTGGGGTTGAGCTTGTGACTGTGTTGAAGACATCTGTGTGCTTTCTAAGCCATCCCCCATTGCCGGTGGTTTTCTTAGTCTCTTCCCAGGGCCACTCTCACTCGACATACCATTGATCCCATTGTAGACCTCACCTGGCAGCCTGTAACAAGAATAATGGAGTTAGGAACTTAAAACTCCACAACGTGGCTTGCATATTTCAGGTCCAATGCAATTTTTTTTTAATGTACCCCATGCATTAAGTTTGATATGATATTTATGCATTAACTTCCTTAAAAAGGAGTCACAGAACATTTATTCTCTAACTACATTCCCTGGAAAAATGTTCATAAGTTTCACCCATGTAGAATGTCAGGGAGACAGTCCAGTGCCATGCTCCCATTCATTTTCATAGACAGTCCTTTTCAAAGACTGCCAACATTGTGCTTATAGTTAATTATTGGTGCGATAACATCGTAAGTCATCACACTAGCAAGATTAACTAAGAATTTCTTTGTACAATCGATTCATGATTGCCAAGAATGACATTCAGAAAATGGATTTAGACTTCTTCCGCAATAATGAAGTACTAACACTAGAAATCCTTTTCCAGGTTGTTGCTGGAACTCAAACTTGAAGGTGCTGGCATTAGATAATTACAGAAGCTACCTTGATCACCTTAGTTATAACATATATCAGATTGTATTTAAGGTTAGAAATTACAACCCTAAATTTAACAGTCTTTATGAAGTTAAGCACTCAAATTTGTTAACATAAACGTCATGTTAATTGATCTGGAATTAATTTCTCTATCATTTCCCAAATAGTCAAACTACTGAACAGCACATTCAACTCAGCAGTACTAAGTTGTATTATAAATCAAAGCAAAAATTCCTAATCAATATTTTCATTAAAAAATTATTTCATACAATACAATTAAGCAAATTATTATTCTTGTGACATGGATTTCAAATATCATTAACTATATTTATTTTTCTTTCACTGATTCATGCTTTGATCATTTAGTGCAACACAAAAATAGTCCTCTAACACAGAAAGGCTGATGCTATCATGGTTCTATGTTTCTGGATTAGACTATTGCATTTATGGATTCTGGACTTTTTCTAGACTTAAGATTTTTGTATTCTGTGTTTTTTAAATTGCCTGTTCCTTCTACATTTTATTGAGTGAGGGGAAAGTGTCTGGAGGTTGATGTTTCTGTTCCATTTTTTTGCAGGGGGGGTAAAGGGGTTGGGGGGGGTGTTAATGATCAGGATGCTGTCGTCTTTTGAACGGGGGAGGGGGTAGTGTTTGATGTTTACCTCTGATTGACTTCCTTGTTCTTTCTTTGTTTCATGGCTAGATGGAGAAATACAAATTTCAGAGTTGTACATGGATACATGCTTTGTTTAAAAAATATGAACCTGTGAACGATCAAGGAACAGTTCTGATTCTCCTGGAGCTGTCATGTAAAACAGTCATAGGGGGCACAGAGAAAAGAGAATTAATTCAGCTTAACTCTGCCATGATTATAATTTGCATCGACAAAACATCTTTTAACAAAGTTACACTTTCTAAGACACTTTGAAGCAACATTAACAGGCATTGTGAGGAACTCTCAGCAAGAACAGAACTGCAGCAGTTGAGAGTTCCAACACAACAGCGGAGGTGGAACAACTGGATGTCATGACTCAGCAAGTGATGAGGGGTGCAAAAGGCAACAAATAAGAAACAGGTGAATATTTCTAGTTCAACAGATTGTTAGTTAAGCCAAGACAAGGTCTTTGCACGGGTGAAGTGCTCGGAGTAAAATAATGCCTTGATGTAATAGTAGCACCAAATTCAACTTAATTTTAATTTGAGGAGAAAGTCATGGCAGAAAAGCCCAGAAATCAGAGATATTTCAACTGCTCATAGCAGCCATGTAACAAGGAAGCAGACCCAATTGCCAATGTTCGTAAACTAATTTAGGGAGCCAGAGATGCAGAGGGATTCAAGATGCTAAAGTGTTTATATAGTATATTTCGGGATGTTGTCACAACTCAGGTTAAAAATTAGGGAAAGGGTGACAAAGCAGGAGTAAAATATAGGAAAAAAGAACCCTCTGCTAATCCTCTTTTCCAATAGAATTACTGCTTCGTTCACCATTGGGTGAGAACAGATGACAGCAGCAGCAAAGTTCATGGCACCATGAGACAGGATTGGGAGGAAACAGTGTAAGATATGCAATGATAGGTGATTCAATTGAGTATGCTTGCAGCCATAAATGAGACACCAGGACACTATATTCCCTTCCTGACTCTCATGTCAAAAGATTGAGATCCCCCAGAGATGACCAGTTATGATGGTACACATCAGCAAGCACAATCCCGTTTTTTTTAAAAAAAAAAGGACAAGGTCCTCAAGCCATCTTAATCTGGAAGTAGCAGTCTGTTTGTCATAAGCAACAATGAAGGCATCTCTGAAGCCATCCAAAATTTCGTAGAAGTATTGGCTGTAACTATAGTACCTCAGTGATAGAAGACAAGGTTCACGATTGTTTAATATCATTGCTGTACACAAATGTTCAAACGAAAAACAAAATCCAGATATGATGCAGCACAAAGGTAAAGAAAATAATAATAATAAACACAATAAATACAAATACCTGATAACTTGTGTATTTAGAGTTACTGTTATGTCCATAAAGTGATATGCTGTACCTGAGGTGACTGACAGAAAATAGTGTTGGAGGGGGAAGGGGGACATGATAAGCAGTCTTACTGCTCAGGGAAAGTAACTGTTTTTGAGTCTGGTGGCCCTGGCGTGGATGTTACATAGCATCCTCTGTGACGTAAGACAAATGGTCCATAAGCAGAGTGGGTGGGGTCATTCACGACGTTACTAGCCCTTTTCTGTATCTGTCGGGTAACGGGTAATAATTAGAAGTAAGTTTTAACATTTCTGTCTGCCACAGTGCAGATTTTGTAATAAGCAGAGATGCAACTTGTTAAGATGCTCTTTACTGTGCATATATGATGTGAGTATGGATGTGCAAAGTCCAGCTTTCTTCAGCCTCCTACTTAGTGAAGATGCTTGCTCATGAGACCCATGGAAGTATTGAGGGTGGGGGAAGAGTGTGGGGTCCTTTTAAAACCCATTCTGAGCAATCAATTCCATACTATGTGAACCAATTCCATACTATATGACTCAGTAGCAATAACTGGATGCTACAAAACTAAAATAGAAAGGTGGCATTGCAGCAACCAATAGCCCAGCTGTAACAAAAACAAAGATGGATGAAATTAACCAGCACAATGCGGCAATGCCTTAGAGGATAGAACAATTGGGTGAAGATGACCCATAGGAAAAGGATTTACCACCATATCAGATCCTGAAGAAAGTACAACAGCTGAACTCACAAAGAAACTCCAGGACTAAAAAGGACAAACCTTAAGGTGAGAACTCAGAAAACAGGAAAGAGGCCATGAATTTAAGCAAAGGTGGTCAAGATACCAGTGCTTGTCCACTGTTCTTGAATGAATCCAAGTTCACTTTTCACTCATTTTCAGTAGCATGTCTCTAATAAAACTGCAAATTCAGAACAAGAGGCAAATCAAATTTTGTTAAGTGTGTGAAAGGTTACTGTAAAAAGATGGGCTCTGGATTTGAGGTTACAATCACATCAACCACAATCAAAATGCAAAGCAGCTTTGAGAGGCCAGGGAGCCCATTCTTGCAACTAATATATGTTTGGTTTAATAGTCCTGAGATTGGTTTCCACCATACAAAAAATTGTTACAAGTAGCCTGCAGCTAGCCTATATATAGAGAGATATATAGACAGCATACAAACAGATGGGATTAGTTTAAATTGGCATCATGGTTGGCACAGACACCATAGGTCCCAAGGCCTGTTCCTGTGCTGTACTGTTCTATGTAAGGTGTTTGCAAATGGAGAAACATTATCCCTGCTGTGCAGCTTACAATGCACAGGCAAAGGAGCTTATATTATTGTTTTAAGAAAGGATATAATCACAACACAGGCAGTACAAAAAAAACTCACTGGGTTGATTATTGGATGAATGGCTTGCTCCCTTGGGCTGTGTAGTAGTGTGCCACTAAGTTGCTCCTAATGTTTTATCAAAAGCAATTTATTAAACCAAACTTTATACTTTGGTACAATAGTAAGTACACGCCACAGCAAATCTTCTTCCAAATAGCTACCTGATTTACTAACAAATCCTTCCAAAGGACCAAGATTCTATCAAATAACAAAGGAAAGGCAACATTTGTAGACAACAATCTCATTATACACATATGTACAATAACAGTTAAGGATAGTTTGTCATGGATATCCTCCCCCACTTATATTCAATGCAACTACTGTCAAATAAGCTACTTCTAACAAATTACCTGGCAGAAAGTTCAACTCTAGGGGAAGTAAATTCCAAAGAACAATTTTTCATACTTTTAATTCTGAAACAGCAGAGTCTTGATAGTAACACTGAAGAGGCATAGAATTTATCAATAGGCTTGATAAGAATCCAAAAAATATTATATGCTGCAGTAAGCCATGTTTATTAGGGTAACTCCTGAAAACTGCAATAGATAGTGAAACTATCTGTAACCTCAAGCCCTGTATTTCCCTCACTATCAAGACATGCAATCAACCAGCTTCAAACTGCAGCACAGAAGAAAATGCCAAATACAAAAAAAAGATGAGGATGCTAAGAGGATGCAGGGTGACTTGGATAGGTTAGGTGAGTGGGCAAATTCATGGCAGATGCAATTTAATATGGATAAATGTGAGGGTATCCACTTTGGTTGCAAGAACAGGAAAACAGATTATCTGAACTGTGGCCGATTAGGAAAAGGGGAGATGCAACGAGACCTGGGTGTCATTGTACACCAGTCATTGAAGGTGGGCATGCAGGTACAGCAGGCAGTGAAAAAGGCAAATGGTATGTTGGCATTCATAGCAAAAGGATTTGAGTACAGGAGCAGGGAGGTTCTACTGCAGTTGTACAAGGCCTTGGTGAGACCGCACCTAGAATATTGTGTGCAGTTTTGGTCCCCTAATCTGAGGAAAGACATTCGTGCCATAGTGGGAGTACAGAGAAGGTTCTCCAGATTGACTCCTGGGATGGCAGGACTTTCATATGAAGAAAGACTGGATCGACTAGGCTTATACTCACTGGAATTTAGAAGATTGAGGGGAGATCTTATTAAAACGTATAAAATTGTAAAGGGATTGGACAGGCTAGATGCAGGAAGATTGTTTCCGATGTTGGGGAAGTCCAGAACGAGGGGTCACAGTTTAAGGATAAAGGGGAAGCCTTTTAGGACCAAGATGAGGAAAAACTTCTTCACACAGAGAGTGGTGAATCTGTGGAATTCTCTGCCACAGGAAACAGTTGAGGCCGCTTCATTGGCTATATTTAAGAGGAAGTTAGATATGGCCCTTGTGGCTAAAGGGATCAGGGGGTATGGAGAGAAAGCAGGTACAGGGTTCTGAGTTGGATAATCAGCCATGATCGTACTGAATGGCGGTGCAGGCTCAAAGGGCCTACTCCTGCACCTATTTTGTATGTTCCTATAAGACATACCTGAAAATGAGGTACTGAACTAGTGAAACTGCAACACTGCCTGGACCAATGCTCTGTTATGCTGCCACATGTAATCATGAGTGGTATAATGTGAGCTGCCTTAATTTCGAGTGGCTGGTAGCACTCACATCTACAGTGATGAAATGGTTTGTGAGGTTGGTCAGTCTATACCAGGGGTCGGCAACCCGTGGCTCCGGAGCCGCTTGCGGCTCTTTCATCTCTGTGCTGCGGCTCCCCGTGGTTTGTTAGTTTTTGAAATGTAATTCGAAATTTGAAGATTATGGTGATCTTGTACAATCTAAATAAAACATAGTGGAGACCCCATTTCCTAGCACATCCGAACCGGCTCACAATTAGCCACTGTTCCGACTAAGGGAGATAGCCTACGGGAGTTTGTGAGTACGTGTCTTTTGGAGCATCCGTGCCCATGGGGGGCGGGTTGAGGGAGGCTTTAAAGCAAGGCTGTTTAGTTCGAATGAAGTTATCTTTGACTGCAGTGTCGTTATTTTAGCGCTGCGTGTAGCACACTGCTGCAATGTGTTTTTTTATTGCTATTAATATACATCACCACTGCCAATGCCTGACATCCGCCAGTGCGCGCTTTCTTTTAATTCTTCGATCCAAGGTAGGCTAACTATGGAGTAACCTTCAACCCAACGTCTTTTTTTTGGAGTTCAAAATGTTTTTGTTGCATGCAGAAATGTAATTTCGTTTTCTCTGCAATAGTTCATCAATTTCATAAATGTAACACATTATAGTTTGTTTATACATAGCATAAAGGCAAACAAAAACCGTTGTATGCAGTGTTATTTCATTTTAAATGTCAAACGGGTTTTGTGGCTCCCAGTGTTTTCTTTTCTGTGGGAAATGGGTCCATATGGCTCTTTCAGTGGTAAAGGTTGCCGACCCCTGGTCTACACTGAACTCCTGCCTCAGCAAGGACCTGGACCCACTGGAATTTGCCTATCGTCACAAAAGATCAATGGCTCTTCACACGGTTGTGAACCTGGACAACACAAACACCTGTGTCAGGATGTTGTTCATCAGCTATAGCTTAGCATTTAGTACCATCATTTCCACAATCCTGACTGAGAAGTTGCAGAATCTGAGCCTCTGTACCTCGCTCTGTAATTGGATTCTCAACTTACAAATTGGAAGACCACAATCTGTGTGGATTGGTGATAACATCTCCACCTCACTGACAATCAACACTGGTGCACCTCAGGGGTGTGTGTGCTTAGTGCGTGCTTAGCCCTCTGCTCTCCTCTCTATACCCATGAGTGTGTGGCTACACATACCTTGAATACCATCTATAAATTTGCTGATGATACAACCTCAGGTGGTGATGAGAGGGCGTACAGCAGTGAAAAATGTCAACTAGTGGAGTGGTGTCGCAGCACAACATGGCACAACGTCAGTAACATGAAAGAGCTGATTATGGACTTCAGGAAGGATAAGACAAAGGAAATGATATCAATCCTGAGATCAGAAGTGGAGAGAGTGAGCAGTTTCAAGTTCCTCGGTGTCAAGATCTCTGAGGATCCAGCCTGGTTCCAACATATCTATGTAGTCATGTGGCTATACTTCATTAAGAGTTTGAAGAGATTTGGTATGTCAACAAATCCACTAAAAAACTTCTATAGATGTACTGTGGAGGGCATTCTCACAGGCGGCATCATTGTCTGGTATGTGGGGGGATGGGGGGGTGCTACTGCACAGGACCAAAAGTAGCTGCAGAGGGTTGTCAATTTAGTCAGCTCCATCTTGGGTGTTAGCCTACAAAGTAGCCAGGACATCTTCAAGGAGCAGTGTCTCAGGACGGCAGCATACATTATTAAGGGCCTCCAGCACCCAGGGCATGCCCTTTTCTCATTGTTACAATCAGGTAGGAGGTACAGAGCCTGAAGGCAGCGAATCAGTGAATCAGGAACAACTTCTTCCCCTCTGCCATCCGATTCCTAAATGGACATTGAACCCTTGGACACTACCTCACTTTTTAAATATATATTATTTCTGTTTTTTTGCAAGATTTTAAAATCTATTCAATATATACACTGTAATTGATTTACTTATTTATTTATTATTTTTTCCTTCTATATTATGTATGGCATTGAACTGCCTCTGCTAAATTAACGAATTTCACGTTATATGCCGGTGATAATAAGCCTGACTCTGATTCTGAATTAAACTCATAGGAAAAAACAGCTCCTAGAACACGCTCATCCTCAAAGATAATGGGCCGTAATAGAGGTAATAATTTACAATGAGAAATGCCAAATCAACAATCTGGCTTAAGATCATCACAGACAGCCAATTCAATTAACTCCACATTAATATGGTAGAGTATGGAGGGCTATAGTCTGGGTCCAGTTCAATCGGACGAGGCAGCTTAATGGTTCGGTACAGACTATATGAGCAGAAGGGCCTGTTTCTATGCTGCAGTGTTTTATGACTCTGTTCCTATATTGCACTGTGGAACTAGTGTAATGCTAGACAAGCTGTTCCAAGTACAATTACAACAATGGCAGCCAACTAAATTATTCAACTATGCCAAGGTACATACAATTTGGCTTATTACCATCTACCTCATCTATCCACAAAAAAAATCCCAACATTTTCAATCTTTAAATATAATTCTTGGGTTTTTCTTATCCTACTTGTTTAAGGCTGGAGTGCTGGGCAGGTCAGGTCCCACCCACCTTACCATTAACTCATTAAACAATGCAGCTTCACATGTTGGTAATTGGCCCAGTAAGCAATTTTGATAACTTACTGCAGACATTCCTTCTGTTCTGCATATCTCTTTTCTCCTACTGTAAACCAACTAGTGTTTCTCTTTCACAGTTATGAAAGGTCACAGACCTTTGCTCATTCCAGAGATACTGGCTATCCAACTGTGTTTATTAAACTTTCAAATTATGAACTGTCACTTACTCATTGATAACTTGCTCAATAATGAACAGATACTCCCCAGATTAGGTCCACACTTCCAACATGGATCAAGGAACCAAACTACAGGAGATGAAGTTAGGAATAAATGTTCTTGTCATTAAGGCAGCATTTGACCTATTACAACATAAAGCACCTCTGATTAAAATGAAGTCAATCGGTGAGTGACACTAAACTGAAGGAAAATACTCCAATAGTTAAGTATAATGCCCTGGGAAAGGTTTCACTGTTAATGTAATGGTTTCTCTGTAGGAGCAGTTTGTTTGGGTTATGTCTAGAGATATAATGGGGGCTTTGGAATGTGCAGCATCCAATAAGGGGAGTGGTTTTCCTTCTTGTGTGCCTGAGAGTGAGGGATTCAAGGGCTTTTGTTCAGCAGAAGATAGAGAGAGAAGAGGTCAGAATGGAGAGGTTGTTGTAGACTGCAGGACTGAGTGGACATGGAATGGGGTCGGGAGTCAATGATGCCCAGGGAAACCAATGGAGAATGAACAAACGGGAAATTAGTGAGCTCCAACATGCACATTAGACTGTTTCATTAAAATGGGCCCTTTCTGTGTTCTTTACTAATTCTCTAGTCAAACTAAGAAAGCTAAACTGTTTAATTGCATAAGGTGTACTGTTCGTTGTTTTGTGGTACTGAGTTAGTATCTGCCCTTATCTCTCTGGCGAATAAGTGAGAAAATGTCCAGGTCCAAAGTCCCTACTACGGTAGGCTCTGCCTATTCGCTGGAATAACACCCACCCTTTAAGGGAAAGAGGAATATGACACTTGAGCAGAGCAGACCTCTTAGTTGCTAGACGAGTGGCAGTGCTCTGATGATGTAAAGCGACAGAGATTGGTTGAAAGTTTGAGGCGAGAACAGACACCAACCTCCTAACTTATACCCTAACCTCAGCAAAATTGGATGCCACAGGCAATTGGTGGTTGGCAGCATTGTCTGCCTATGATTTTAGCCTGAAGTACCGACAGGGAAGCAGGAACATTGATGTTAATGCTTTGTCCCGACGTGTGCACGAGGGGCTGGACAGGGACGAAGACTGGGAGAGCTTTCCTACCCTGGGAGTGAAGGCCATGTGTCAGTTTGCCGTCACAGTGAAGGCAGACAGAAAACAGGGGCAAGAACAAGCAGTAGATCAATTGGGAGCCTCTGATGACACCATTCCACAAGTTTACCGTAATCTGACTGCTCTGAAGACAAATCAGTTGCTGGAATTGAGTTCTGGAGAAGTGGCAGCAGCTCAGTGAGATGACCCGGGCATCAGTACCATTTGGTCAGCAGTCGTAGGAGACTACCATGGCTCAGGTACAGAAGATGAAACACGCTGTGTGCTTCCATTACTGAGAGAATGGCCCCGGCGTTCCCAGCTGGTTCTGCCAGAGGAGTATCGGAGGATTGTGTTGAAGTCACGTAATGATTCCGGATATTTGGGGGTTTAAAAGACCTATGAATTGCTCAAAGAACAGTTTTACTGGCTCCAAATGAAGCCAGAGGTCAAAGAATACTGCAAGATGTGCATTCACTGCAAAAGGCAGAAGACACTGACTATGCAGGCAGTTCCCTTGACCCACATGAAGAGTGCAAGGCGCAGGACCTATCATCTGCAGGGTGATCCCCAGCCCGAGAGGTTTATTGGACCTTGCTAGGCATGTTTGAGACCTTAGAGATCAAAGGTAGATGATTGTTACTGATCATCCCAGATCCAAGACTTCACTGTAGAATCTCACCACCAAACCTTTGGACAATTCATCAATGATCTTGCTTTAATTTCAGAAATGGGCAGGTTCAGTGATGATTGTGCAATATTGAATTCCATTATGAGCTTCTCAGCATAGGTGACTGCCTGTCAAGGAGCAAAACTTAAACAATACTCAGGTATACCTTTACACCAAAAGCACAGGAAACAGTTCAAAACAACAATTTGGAATGTGCAGTAAAAGTTGGCCTTGCCAATGATGCCAACAATGATGAAAACAACTATGTTTCATCATTGAGGGATTCATCATGAGGGATTGATTACAGGAGCAAAAAGCCTTACTGTAATCATATAGTCCTTCATGAGACAGCACCTGGTGCACTGTATACAATTACTATCATACACAAAAAAATTTTTCCTTGGAAATGTATAAAACAATTACTGACTGATTCTTTGGATGATATATCAGGAGCCATTGAATACAAATTATTCAGATTTCAGAAGACTGATACGAATTCTCACTGAATTATACAAAGCATAGCGGTTAGCATGGCACTATTACAGTTCATAGTTTTGGGAGTTCAGAGTTCAATTCTGACATCACCTGTATGGGAGAGATGAGTAGACTAAAAAGGTGGGGTGAGGAGAGGGAGATCGGTAAAACCAGAAAGGGGGAGGGGTGAAGTAAAGAGCTGTGAAGTGGTAAATTGATTAGTGAAAGAGATACAGGGTTGGAGAAGGGGGAATCTAATAGGAGAGTACAGAAGGCTATGCAAGACAGGGGGAGAAGTACCAGAGAGAGGCGATGGGCAGACATGAAGATAAGGTGAGAGAGGAAAAAGGGGATGGGGAAGGGGGGGGGGGGCATTACCAGAAGTTCAAGTTATCAATGTTTGTGCCATCAGGTTAGAGGCTACCCAGGTCGAAATTAAGGTGTTGTTCCTCCCACCTAAGTGTGGCCTCATCACAACAGTAGAGAAAGCCATATCAGAATGGGAATGGTGGCCACCGAGAAATCCTGCTTGGTCTTCGGCAAAGCAGTCTCCCGATCTATGTTGGGTCTCACCAATGTACAGGAGGCCGCACCAGGGTTCCGGACATAGTACATGACCCCAACAGACTCACAGGTGAAGTGTCGCCTCACCTGGAAGGATATTTGGGGCCCTGAATGATAACGAGGGAGGTGGTGTAGGGACAGGTTTAGCACTAATGCCCATCCCTTTTCACCATTCCCCATCACCTTCCCCCCCTCACTTTATCCCCTTGCCTGCCCATCACCTCCATCTGGTACTCCATCCCCCTTTTCTTTCTTCCATGGCCTTCTGTCCTCTATTAGATTTTTCCATCTCCAGCCATTCTTTCACTAATCAACTTCCCAGCTCTTTACTTCACCCCTCCCCCTCCCGGTTTCAGCTATCACCTTGTGTTTCTCCCTTAATCTTTTAATCTACTCATCTTGTCAGTCCTGCTGAAGGGTCTCACCCTGAAACATTGACTGTACTCTTTTCTATTGATGCTGCCTGGTCTGCAGAGTTCCACCAGAATTGTGTGTGTATTGCTTGCACATCTGCAGATTTCCTCTCGTTCGTATTTAAAATTCCTAAGTGGTTTGACAGGGCTAGTACACGAAGTATGTTTCCTTGGAAGGAAGCCATCTGTAACACTACTGTGCTGCACTTATGATACAGCCATGATCTTGATGAATATTGGGGGGGGGAAAGAAAAACAGATTCTTCCTTCTTCCGCATTCCTGAAGAAGGGCCTCGGTCCAAAACATCAACAGTTTATTCATTTCCATAGATGCTGTGTTCTTCTAACGTTTAGTATGAGTTGCTTTCGAATTCCAGCATCTGCAGAACTTCTCATGTATGATTTGCTGCTCCACTGTGAAGTCTCTTTGAAGGATGCCTATCCTAAAAAAGTTTAAATCTTCTCTTTGACAGGAGACTATCTCTCACTGCCCTCCCTCTGATCTCTGCTGCTCTCCGACTCTTCGACCACGTACTCACTCAAACTCTCTACCACATATCCTCCCTGGGAAGTTGTCTTCATTTCTCGCATCTTCCCCCTCCTTTCTAGTACAGAAGAGGAGCATTGGCCTGAAATTTCAACTGTTTATTTATTTCCATCGATGCTGCCCGCCCTGTTAAACTCCTTCAGCATTTTGTGTATGTTGCTTTGGATTTCCAGCATCTGCACAACCTCTTCTCTTCCTGTTCCTTTGTTATTCTAATTGACATGCTATTTAGCACCATTCCACGGTCCTCTTGGTCTTCTAGTCTAACAAGCACATACCCCTCTGAAGCAGCCTGCAGCAGGAACCTGGCACCTATGCTGTGCCACCAGTGTTCAGTGGCAGCTATAGTATTTTTTAACCACTGATAAATCTACAAGCTTGGAAAGCTATGTAGTCAAACAAAGAGGGGGTGGGAGACTGCCGGTTCCATGAAAACCCAGATTCAAAGGGCCATTAGGTTTTCAATCTCAAATTTCACCACTGAGCAGCTGCACGAGTCACTCCAGCCCACCAACCACTACCCTCACAAGCAGGTTTTTTAAAAATCAGTAATACTATGAGCCATAAAACACATTTTCATGCTGATTCCATGCGCACTCTGACATACCCCATGCAATAATATCCAGTGTATACAATGCCCAGATATCAAAAGACTGTGGTAGGCAAAGGATTAAAACAAAATATATCATGCACTGAGCCTTAAAATAGTGTTACAAGGTTCACTAATGATCGGTGATGTCTTTTAGTAATGTTAACGCAGGTTGAGCACCCTTATCCAAAATGCTTGGGGCCAGAAGAGTTTTGCATTTTTGCGGATTTTGGAATTCTTGCATCTGGGTGACTTGGGGACGGGACCTGATCTGACTCAAAATCATAAAGCTTAAACATATACTCTGAAGGTAGTTTTATATAATATTTTTAATAGCTTTCACTACCTCAGCCACCCAAATGGCTGTTTGGCATCACCATCATTCCTAACTCTGAATTTGGGTAAGCGATCTTTGTCTTACACTTGCTTATCACACGTGTACTCCTGCAGTTGATCAGTGTGTTAAATTTTCTATCGGTGATGATCTTGGCAAATAATGAATTTCTCTGCTGCTTCATGATGCTTTATCACTAAAATTCTTCAAAAATTTAATGTGCCTTTTCTGCAATCAGCCTGCTGAATATCACCTTCAATTTTCAGTTTGTCATGATAGATCTTTGCTTGTTTTATGAGCAGTTCTTAGAACTGTGTGGTATGCAGAGACCAGAGCATCAACTGGGAACCTTCCCAGAACCATGTGGAATATCCCATTTGTAATGTTGTGACGGCGCTCAAAAAATTCCAGATTTCGGAGGTTTTCAAATTTTGGAATTTCAGATAAAGGATGCTCAACCTGTATAAGCAAGGATATTCATAGCAACTTAAAAGAGTGTTTCTTCGGTATTGATGGATCACAGGATTCCAAAGCAGATTTTGAAAATACAGTGGCAAAACTCTGGGGTAGGAAAAAACAATTTGTACTGAAACAAGATCTACACGAGATAAGTAACAATACCTAAATTAACACCACTCACTATGAAACAGCTCTAGAGCATTAAGTTAACTTAACTAAGACCTAAGGTTTCAATAGCGTAATAAAATACAGTACAAACAACTGGAAAGTGGCCACCAGGCTGCAGTTAGAAAAGAAACATGGATTTACTCCAAGACGTCTCCATTTGCATCCAGAGCAGGTAGATCAGCTATAGTACTAAATAAAAAGGCAAGAAAATAGGCCTAGCCCATATAGGAAATATTCTTGCAATATCAGAAACATTCAATTCCGCAGTGCTCTGTAACCAAATGGCTCACTGCTAATAACTAGGATGTGGAAAATGAAACTGATGGTTGTTTACCAGTTCAACTACAAACAGGACAAAGACAGACAAATGGGTCAGACTTGGGACTATCAATATGGTACCATCTTTATGTTCTCCTCCAATAAGGAAATTGGATCTGCAAAATTAGGACTTAACTCCTCACCAAATACTGAACACAAGCTCAAAGAGTCTAGGACTCAGAGAAAGCTGGGAATCATAGGTCCAAGACCAATTACCTCACGTCTAAATAGTTAGCTCATAATGCAAGCTGTGAGTAATGTATTTGTAATTAAAGAGTAAATATATACATTTCACCAGTTGTCAGTGGTATCTCCAATATGTGAAGTTAAGCACAATACAAACCTTGAATACCACAAGATAGGGAAAACTATAAATTCTAATTTCTCTATGTCTTATCGTTTTCAATTCAACATGGGGTAGTAATTACAACCCCTCAAACATCCCATAAAACATATTTCATCTCAACCATGTTGGTGCCAAGGGTCCTGTGAGGTCAGCCACCCATCAGACAACCGTCCATCCAAAAAGAGGTAGAATGTTTCTATTCAGCAACTGCTTCTAGATCCAGGATCTGAAACATTTGACAGATCCCATTAATGTCTTCCAGCAATTTGCTTTTATTTCATATTTCCAACATCTATAATCTTTGATTTTCATTTCTCTTACTTTCTAGCTGTTTGCGCGGAACCACTTCAGTTGATGCTATTGCACATGATTCCTTAACATAAAAAGCATTAAACTTTCCCAGCAGAGCATTTCCACAGTATCAATAATCCTCCCCTGACTGTTGCCACTTCACTACTGAATGGATAATTTACTACAGCCGATATATCAGCACAGATTACAAAAATTGTTAACATCCTTTGGGCACTCACTTGATCATGAGGAGAGTGGAGTTATGGTCATGGAGCAGTGCAGCACAGATCTGTTAGTCCAGCTGACCTGTTTTCCTGCCTAGTCTCCTCAATCCACATCCAGACTATATCACTCCATAACCCTCTCATCCATTTACCTAACAAAACTTCTCTTGAATGTGCAAACTCCACCTAGGGTTAAGATCAAACAAGTTCCTGGAGTTAAAGGAGAAGTATTAACGGCTGTACTACTGTACCAACCTTAGAGAAACCAGGAAGGACAAGTTGTATCAAAATTTTGCAAAAGTGGATTTTTAGAAATTACATCAAGATCAGCTTTATTTGTCACATGCACATTGAAATATACAGTGAAATATGTCACTTGTGTTAAATCAAATCGGCAAGGATTGCACTGGGCAGCCCAAAACTCTCAAACTCTAACTGTTCCTCTTTGGAAAGTAGGAGGAAACAGGAGGACCCAGAGGAAACTCATGCAGTCATGTGGAGAACGTAAACTCCTTATAGATGGCAGGAATAGAACCTCAATCTTACAGCTGCCATTGTAAAGTGCTGCACTTTCGTTTGTGCAATCTGTTTGTTCCATTTACAAAGCAAAATACATACATTTTTGTAATTACATCTTGCTTTTGAGGCATTTCTGACAACATATTTCAGACTTTTGCTGGACTTTGCTATTAAGTGAATCTCAGAAATTTAACACAAACTCCCAAATTATCCTATCTTACCATGCAAGACTCACACCATCTGAATGTCATAGTAGTACAGTACAACTCAGATAATTTGCTGGTCTGGGTTCAGTATCCAGTTGACTTTTGCAGAACTGCCTTCCCACTTGGGGTCCCAGTTAAATTTGCCTGATTCAATTAAACTTGCATGGTTCGCCAGAATATTTTTATAAGGCAGAGCATTTTAACATGAATTAAATGTGCAGTTTGGTATTAACAGAAATAGCATACAGTATCCCAGAAAATCTGGCAGGCTGACACCAAAGATCTACGTGTACCAGACTATCAGAGCTTTATGGTGGTTTCCTTTCCAAGACATCGTTGGGCTATAAAAACATTTTCTCATCATCTCTTATTTCAAAATACCTAATCGTAATTTCCCCCCCCCCCCACCCCACTACACTAACTAGGACAAAGAAACAAATGTTTTCCAAATAATTCCTGGAAATAAAAATGAGATTAAATGTGAAATTAAAAAATGCCTTTAACTGATATTGGAGAATTCTGAGAAAAAAATCTCAACTTTTCAAAATGAGCAATGTGAACAAATTTCAGCCTTATTCTTCCCAGTGTCTATAAATAAATATTAATTGCTAATGTTAGAAATTCTCAGCTCTGTTTTATCATTTTTGGCAGATTACTAACAGATGGTTAAAATATCACAATATCTCAGAGGCAACAATGAAAACCAAAGCCAAAAAGGATCTGATTATTAATTTTGAAGAAAAAATATTCAGCTCAAAATAGGTATACCAGTAATTTTACTGCACTCGAGTCTTGCCACCTTGCATCACTTCCACCAATCAATATTTCCTGCTGTTCACTTTCAATTTGCAAAGTCACAAGTGCTATTTCTCTTAACTATTCAATGCAATAACACTTTGCACATACTTGCTAAAATGCAATCTGCAACAACAAAACCAGAAAACATACATGTTAGTAATTTTATGGCCGAGGAGAGAAGCACATGATTTTAAGGTTATTGCAGCATTGAAGCATTGGATGATAAAATGCAAGACCAAAGTGAAGATTAACAGTCTGGCCCATTCTGTCAGATTGATAAAAGAGGAACAAGGTCTACCAATTGTGAAGCACAGATAACAGAAAGGATATTTTGGAGGGAACTAAAGCTTTCACCAGAGTTGTTGTATCTCAGCTCTTTACACTTTCAGGTGTAAAAAGTGAAGAATAGTCAGATTTCTCTCATATCACTTGAAAAGAAATCACTGAGCTTCAAGTCATTTAGGTAACCAGGGCTAGAGAAAAGATAAAAACTATTGATGTTATAAGGTGTCGTGCTAAAACTCAAAGCAAAGCAGAGTTCATCAGTCCTCAGGGACTTCAAAGAACTGAAATTCAAAAAAAAAATTACGAAGAGCTGACAAAAGGTCCAAGACTATCAGTGTGACAACCTCCATCCTAATAAGGAGCATCCATGACATAGGACCTGTAATCATACAACAATCGCTTCAATTACGCAGCAGAGATCAAAATGAAACTTGGAATCTTCAGGTCACTGACATGTACAGGTTTAGATTAACAGCAAAGAAAGGTGACTGTCAGATGATGAAAGCTAACATCAGACAGGCACAAACTTGGGAAAAATTAGGAGTTTTATTAGTTTATTTTGTAGAATATCTTTAGAAAATTATGTGGCAACTTTCTTTGAATTTCTAGCTCGGTAGTGTCAAAGGAAAGCACATATTCCAATAGTTCAAAGCTGACAGAAACACTAACCAAGCAGCCCTGTACACAAAAAAAGTCACTAAATCACTTCATCTAAAAAGTTGGAAAAAAAATTTCAAGTCGACACTTTCCCACTTACCTGGCAGCAGACATTAGCTGCTTTGAAGAGATCGTTAGTTGACTTTTGATCACCAGATGACATCACGGGGCTTTCTATTGCTGGCTGAAATACAGGAGGGCCTTGTTTTTAAAATTAAGTTTCATAAGAGTACAATATTAGTGATTAATCTATCCACTGATGGAACACAAGATCAAGAATAGGGTATTTAGCCTCTCGAGTTGTCTACTTAAAGAGGAATATAAAATTTTAATGTTTTCCAATAAGCACATCATCTAGTTACAGTAAACTAACCTCTCAAGCAAATAATAACCACCAACAAATTTACGAGTATCCAACTACAAATTTCTGAAATTTAAGGAGGGGACATGCTTAAATGTGTGATCTCTTCCCATTTTTTAAAAGATAAATTATAATCAATTTTAAAAGCATGCAATTGTTTAAAAGACAAGTGAAAGGATTTTAACCATTAGCTCAATCTTGTGAGATAGCCTCTTCTGAAAGAAATAATCTGGTGCGTCACATGCAATGTGATATAGTACAAAATGGTGGCAATAAATATGCAACAATTAGCTCCAATAAATCAATTTGAAGACTATTATCTGCACTTCACTCCTACATGAGAAATACTATTATTTTTATTGATTTTGGCTGACAAGAACTTTCTCAGCATTTCATTTTTATTTCATAAGCCAGAGCATGCCAGATTTCCTAGATCTTACTATACTACAATTTTCACAACATTAACAGATATGCAGGAAAGGTGATGCAATGGAGAACAAAGTCCAACACCAAACATAATGAGAGAAAGAACTGACAACATGATTCAATAACTAGAAACAAGAATTTCCCAAAGCAAATCAGGGGGCGCTTCAAACACAGGTTGCCAGTCAGAGCAACACACACAAAATGCAGAAGGAACTCAGTAGGCCAGACAACATCAAGGAATAGAGTACAGTTGACGTTTCAGCACAGAACTTTTTGGCAGGGCAAGAGAAAAAAGCTGGGGAGTAGATTTAAAAGGTGGGGGGAGGAGAGAAAGAAACACAAGGTAATAGGTGAAACCTGGGGGGGCGGGGGGGGATGAAGTAAAGAGCTAGGAAGTTGATTGATGAAAGACAAAAGAAAGGGCAGGGGTGAGGAGCACTGGAGGGAGGCAATGGGCAGTTAAGTACAAACACCATTTCCAGAAAAGTTGGGATATTTTCCAAAATGCAATAAAAACAAAAATCTGTGATACGTTAATTCACATGAACCTTTATTTAACTGACAAAAGTACAAAGAAAAGATTTTCAATAGTTTTACCGACCAACTTAATTGTATTTTGTAAATATACGCAAATTTAGAATTTGATGGCTGTAACACACTCAACAAAAGTTGGGACAGAGTTAAAATAAGATTGAAAAGTGCACAGAATATTCAAGTAACACCGGTTTGGAAGACTCCACATTAAGCAGGCTAATTGGTAGCAGGAGAGGTATCATGACTGGGTATAAAAGTAGCTCAATCTGTGCAAGCAAGGCTGGGTCGTGGCTCACCCCTTTGTGCCAAAATTCGTGAGAGAATTGTTAGTCAGTTCAAAAGGAACATTTCCCAACACAAGATTGCAGAGAATTTAGGTCTTTCAACATCTACAGTACATAATATTGTGAAAAGATTCAGAGAATTCGGAGACATCTCAATGTGTAAAGGGCAAGGTCAGAAACCACTGTTGAATGCGCGTGATCTTTGAGCCCTCAGGAAAACCATTGTCACTTAACAGTCCGTCGCTGCATCCAGAAATGCAACTTGAAACTGTATAACGCAAGGAGGAAGCCATACATCAACTCTATGCAGAAACACCGGCGAGTTCTCTGGGCCCGAGCTCATCTCAGATGGACTGAAAGACCATGGAACTGTGTCCTGTGGTCAGATGAGTCCACATTTCAGCTAGTTTTCGGAAAAAACGGGCGCTGAGTTCTCTGTGCCAAAGATGAAAACGACTATCCTCATTGTCATCAGCGAAAGGTGCAAAAACCAGCAACTGTGATGGTATGGGGGTGCATCAGTGCCCACGGCATGGGTGAGTTGCATGTATGTGAAAGTACCATTGACTCTGAGGCGTATATTAGGATTTTAGAGACATATGTTGCCATCAAGGCAACGTCTCTTCCCAGGACGTCCGTGCTTATTTCAGCAGGACAATGCCAGACCACATTCTGCACGGGCTACAACAGCGTGGCTTTGTAGACACAAGAGTGCGTGTGCTTGACTGGCCTGCTGCCAGTCCAGATCTATCTCCTATTGAAAATGTACGGCACATCATGAAGAGGAGAATCAGACAACGGAGACCACGGACTGTTGAGCAGCTGAAGTCTTATATCAATCAAGAATGGACAAAATTTCCAATTGCAAATCTACTACTATTAGTATCCTCAGTTCCAAAACTATTAAAAAGTGTTATTAAAAGGAAAGGTGATGTAACACAATGGTAAACATGCCTCTGTCCCAACTTTTGTTGAGTGTGTTGCAGCCATCAAATTCTAAATTTGTGTATATTTACAAAATACAATTAAGTTGGCAAGTAAAACAATTGAAAATCTTTTCTTTGTACTTTTGTCAGTTAAATAAAGGTTCACGTGAATTAACATATCACAGATTTTTGTTTTTATTGCATTTTGAAAAATATCCCAACTTTTCTGGAAATGGGGTTTGTAGATAAAGTGAGAGAGGGAAAGGGTGATGGGAAAGGGTGAATGGGGGGGGGGGGGCTGGGGAGCATTACTGGAAGTTTGAGAAATCAATGTTTATGCCATCAGCTTGAAGGCTACCCAGACGGGATATAAGGTGTTGTTCCTCCAACCTAAGAGTATGGGAAGTGGAATTAAAATGGTTGGCTACTGGGAGATCCCACTTTTTCTGGTGGACGGGAATGTAGGTGCTGAGCAAAGCAGTCTCCCAATCTACGCTGGTACTCACCAATATACAGGAGGCCCAATTGGGAGAACCAAACACAGTAAAAGACTCCAACAAACTCACAGGTGAAGTGTCACCTCACTTGGAAGGACTGTTTAGGGCCCTGAATGGCAATGAGGAAGGAGGTGTAGGGGTAGGTATAGCACTTATTCAGCTTCCAAGGTTAAGTGCCAGGAGAGAGAATAGTGGAGAGGGACGAACAGACGAGGGAGTCACATAAGGAGCTACCCCTGCTGAAAGCAGAAACTGGGGTGGGAGGGTTAGGGAAAGATGTGCTTAGTGGTGGGATCCGTTGGAGGGAGCAGAAGTTTTGGAGAATTATGTGCTGGACACGGAGGCTGGTGGGGTGGTAGGTGAGGACATGGGGAACCTTATCCTAGTAGAGTGCCATGAGAATGGGGTAAGAGCAGATGTGCGTGAAATGGAAGAGATGCGGTTGAGGACAGTGTTGGTAGTGGAAGAAAGGAAACCCCTCTCTTTGAAAAAAAAAGGACATCTTCTTCGTTCTAGAATGAAAAGCCTCATCCTAAGAGTAGATGTGGCGGAGACTGAGGAATTGAGGGGAAGGGTGGTGTTTTTACAAGTAATAGGGAGGGACAATGTATAGTACAGGTAGCTGTGAGAGTCCATGGGTTTATAATAGACATCACTAGATAAGCTGAATCCAGAGCCAGACAGTGAGATTGAGAAAGGGGAGGGGGGGTGTTGGAAATGGACCAGGTAAATTTGAGGGCAGGGTGGAAGTTGGAGGCATTGGATGAAGTCAACGAGTTCAGCATGGGTGTAAGAAGCAGCACCAATGCAGTTGGCTACCTGGAATCGTCTAGGTTCCAAGCCTACACTACTGACTGTCCTGCATTTTTCCTAAGCTACTGGGAACATGTCTTCACTGATGGCCAGTCTGAGTTCAGTTGGATGTTCAGTGGAGTGGCAATTAAATATTATAGTGCAGTGAGCATTACTTCCCACGTGGTGTTCAAGGGGTTTAGCACCGCTTGAATCAACTGACACTCTGAACCCAAGGGAATGTTAGGAAGGTACCCAAAAGTTTAAACATAGAGATAGAATTTAAATGTTGCAGCAGGGAGAAAAGAAATTCTGGAACTTGACAGATATACTGAAGGAGATAAATAGGAATTTAAATAATTTAAAACCTTTTGACTGTAACTTACTGTAGACCATTGTTTATTTTAAATGCAGGGATATCTTTATGCCTGATGTAAGAATGGTGATCCCATCAAAAAAATTCAAATTTGAGGACAAAAGAAGAAATTAAGAGACAATAAAGAGACAAGTAAAATAATGCAGAATTAAATGATAGAGAAGAGTTTGAAGTTCATTTCAGGGCAAAGTATTAATGTTAAAATTGCAAATACAAATTTAGCGTCTCCATAAGGGAAACAATCTGTGGTTAGATTGGAATCAATTACTTCTGTTCTGCCCCAAATTTCCTGTATAATAATAATTTACCCATTTACACTAATCCCACATTAATTCCAATTTTTAATTGTATCCACATTCTCACCAACTGCCCCCCCCATCCGATATCACCACTTGTTTACACTCAGCAATTTACAATGGATGATTACTGGACATTAAATATTTAAATTTTAATTAGTGGATATGGCTACTCCCAATTGCCCTAACTGAGTTCTTTGTTCAACTATTTCATTGGTATGTTAAAAATCAATCACATCACGGAACTTCATATCACAAATAGATAGGACTGGTACTAAATTAGGGATCTTGTTGACAGTACAGCAGGATACAATGGATTACAACTAGATCTTCATCAGTTAGGCTGAGGAATGACAAATGGATTTTAAAACCTAACTGAGAGGTGATGCATTTTTGACAATCAAACTTATACAGTGAATAGCATGGTACTGACGTGTTATAGAAAAGAGGAGCCTTGAAAGCAGACACACAAGTAAACAGGGTGGTGAAGAAGGTGTTCAGCCTGCTGGTCCCCAGTCAGGGCAGAATTTAGGAACAGGGACTTTGCAGCAGTTAAACAAGTTGTTGGTGAGACCACATTTGGAGCATTGTGTACAGTTTTCATAGCCCTGTTACAGGAAAGACACTGCCAACCTGCAGAGGGTGCGCAAGATATTTATGAGGATGCTGCATGAACTGAACTAGAGAGCTCAAGTTGTAGAGAGGTTGGCCATGCTGGATCTTTATTCCCTGTAATGATGGAGAATGAGAGGAAACCTCAGCAGTTGATAAAATTGAGTGATATGGATAAGATGGACTGTCTGCATTTTCCCCTGAGTTGGGAAGTCTAAAAACTGGAGGGCACTGATATAAGAGGGTGAAATTTAAAAAAGACCTGAGGTGACATCTTTACATAGAGGGTGGTGAAAATCTGGAATGAACTGCATAGAGAGGAAAAGTTTGGAGGGTTATGACATGAACACAGGAAATGGCACTGGTAGGGAGCTTGCCGTTGTCAATCCTCACCTCATGCAAAGTTAACTTTCTCCAGTGCAGAAAGAGTTACACCAAACTATACTAAACTCTCTTCCCCTCCCATTGTTCCTTCGAAGCTCCGTGGGTGTATGGCCTCACAGTAACCAAAATGCTCCTGTGCACATAGCTTTTGTTGCCACACAACTGGAATTTTTCTTTTAATGTTAATATAATTGTAAAATACTTTGCAACTATGAGTCAATGAAAATAAGCCATTAATTTTCTAATAGACATACTTTGAACCATTTTATAGTTTCAACATATTTATATTATCAGTGTTTCAAGGTCCAACACTTGTAAATTGTAACAATAAAAACAGAATGAAAGGCAGTAGTCCAAATGCTGACGCTGTCTAGTCAAAACATTTTGTTTTTACCATTGTGCCTGTCAGCTGTTGATTGCCTGACATCATTTACTTGTGTTCCAAGTTGTTTGTTTGTTTGTTTAATGTACATATTACCAAAAAAAAATTGAAGTGTTGTGCTGTTCTAAAGCCGCGTAACAATTTCTTGCTTAAAGAAAGTTGGTTGGTTGGTCCTTGCAGCTGTTTCAAAAAAGAGAATGCTATTCTCTTGTCTCTCTTCGCAATTAAAAATGGCTTACTTCTACACCAGCTCTGATTTCTAAAGTGGATGAAGACAATGTCAGATCCACATATTCAGCTACAGGTGAGGCAGGATGTTTGACAGAGTAGGCATATGAGCCTTGTGAGAAGTGGTCCTCTTTTTCGGTATGTACAGGACTTCTGTATACTCCCAAAGACACATGAAAATTGAACCCGCTACTTAAACAGTCATGGCTGAGTACGGCCAGAAATGACACCTGTTTGAAATTGAGAATATCTTTTGAATTGCTTTCTCTGTTCGCCTGGAAAATTTCAACTATGACAAATCTTGAAATATTGTTTTGGAAGCCTGGTATTAAGCATGTAAACCAGATGGACAGCCCATCACAGCCAACTATAATCAGAATCTCCAATGATCCTATTGATGACAAATAAATGGACACAGTATTCTCATAAATACCATGTTTTGAAAGACAAGACCACCACAATGTCCTCCAGTTCAGGATAGGGCATCTGTGAATTATCCTCAGAAAGGGCAATGCTCTGAAAGGCACTAAGTACTAGTCAAGAAAATGTATACACTGTAATAATAATGGATAATCTTAACCTACATATTGACTGGACAATCAGTTGACATAGTGGCAGTGAGTCTAAGCTCACAGACAGAGTTTTGACTCCAAAAGTACTATTTTATGTCTCATTGTTAATCAACTCTGGCTCATTACACCATTTCATATTACTGATTCTAGAGGAGCCTTCACACAATTGAATATTCAGTTTATTAGAAATCTGGGTCTGAAATTCATGTTCTAAACATTAATGAACACTATGACATTGGTTCAAGAACAAAGTTGACTAACGTGGACTGGAAAAACAAATCAAAGGACAAGAGTGCAGATCAACAGGCATTTACAATATCGTGACAATTAAAAAAATATAATTCAGCGAGGAAAAGAATCCAAAAGAATGCATTTGCAAATCTATGAGCAAGTTAATAATTATCTCAATTGGAAAGGCCATTATTAAAGTTAGCAACCTGGATAAACTTCAGAAACCAAGAAGAGCTAACTTAAATAAATAGAGTATGAGAATAAACTGTTAAATAATTTTTGAGAACTGGGTGAGAGGGGAGGGAAGAAAGCTTTAAAAGTATATAAAAAGAGTAGTTTATATAACACTATTAGATAGGGGTCAGCACGCAGGTTAGAAAGGCATGAAAATCCTAAAGGGGATAAAAAGAGGGAGGAACTTTCACTGGGGGAAAAATGCTTAGCAAATTAATGGGACTAAAAGCCTCAAGGCTCAAAGCTTAGGGAAGTGAATGCAGAGATAGTAGGCATGTTCTGGGTACTCCAAAATACCCTGGATTGCAGAAGACTGAAAAACTACAAAACTAATATCACTATTTAACGCAAGGAGAAAGGAAAGCTGTAAATTGTAGCCCAGCTAACTAAACATACGATATTGTTGAATTCTAGCATTTTCCCAAAATAAGTTAAATGTTCAAATTAATCAAAGAAAGTCAAGCAGATTCAACATGGTTTCTGAAACACTTTAACGAATTTACAGGAGCTCACTGAGAATATAGTAGAGACAGATAAGAGGGAACCAGTAAATGGAGTGGTTTTGAATTTCAGGAGGTATTTGGAAAGGTGAAGCATAGAAGGCTACTGCACTAAAATGCAAATGACTTTTTAATATTGGCACAGACAGGAAACTTCATAGCATACAGAAAGAGAATCCAGATAAATAAGTTAACTTTTCAGTTGGCAGTATCTGGTGGGTTTGCAGAGATCAGCTTTGCAGCCTTTCCTACTCAATCTTTATTAATGATTTGAATAAAGGGATCAAGATTGGCAAATATACATACAGTTCTCTGGATCCTCTATACCTGACAACTATGAAGGCAGGCTCACTGAATATATCTGAAGTAGGCATCGATAGTGATTTGAACTACAAGGGAGTTAATGGGTTTGAGGAGATATGGAAAATGATCTCGAAACTAAGATTAGATATGTTACGATTGACTAAATGGCAGAGCAAGCTTGTGGGCTTCTTGGCCTACTCCTGCTCCTGTTTAAGTTCTTATGTAATTATGTTGCTGGACTATCCAATGCCCCATCAATCAGACAAACAGCAGCAACTGAAACACTAACCATAAGTGTTTTGTTAATACAGATTCTAATAAATGACCTCCAACAAACAGGAGCTGCAAAAGTGTGCATAGCAATAAACATTTCCAAGTCCAGAATAAGTAAACTCAGTGAAGACACTTGTGTTCCTCAGTCACAGCGCTCCTGGCAGCTTTGAAAAAATAACCAGAAAACAGTGGAACTAATTAACTGCACAAGTAAGACGCTCCTGGATGCAAACCCCACCATGCCAAGGAAAAAGAAACTGCTTTAAAGGTACTTGAATGCCACGGTTCAACAGAAAAGTGACCTAAAGAGATGGTACTTGAAAGGAGCAAAAGAATTTTAGCAACATGCTACAAATTCTTAGTTACAGGTTTCCCCCGCAATCCGAAGGTAGAGCGTTCCTATGAAACCGTTTGTAAACCGAAATGTTGTAAATTGAAGAAACAATTACCATTAATTTATATAGGAAAAATTTAACCAAAAAATAACCTACCAAATCATACCAAATAACACATAAAACCTAAAATAACACCAACATATAGTAAAAGCAGGAATATGATATGATAAATATACACCCTATATAAAGTAGAATTGCTGTAGGTACAGTGTAGTTTCACTTATCAAAATTGGAAGACAACAAGCCAAAATCGATTTGGAGGGGGAAAAAAAATCGGCACGTACATGCATGTGCAAACAACTGCCTGCACGAGGCTTCACGGTCATTGTAGTCTTTCTCGGGGTAAACACACATATAAAGCGGGCATCTTTTTTATTCGTAAAAGCGAAAATCCTCTTTGGTTAGTGAAAACAGGTACTAATGTCGGTCTTTTGTAACAGCGAGTTGTCGTAGAGCAAACGTTTGAAAAAAGGGGGACACCTGTACTGTCAAGGCCATCTACAACAATGCTTCACTTTGCTGAAAGTCAAGAAAGGCAATGACAATGTGCTGGAAGGGACTTGGGGCAGAATGCTCAATCCTGTGCTGAACAACTAGATCAGTTAAAATCAGATGGTCATAATAATAGAAACAAAAAGCCTAAAGCACAATACAGGCCCTTCAGCCCATAAATCTGTGTCAAACATGTCCTTTCCTGAGAAATTACCTAGAGTTATCATAGCCCTCTTTTTCAGAGGTTCATATACCTGTCCAGGAGTCTCTTAAAGACCCTATCGTATTTGCCTTCACCACCGTAGCCAGCAGCCCATTCCACGCACTAACAACTCTGCATAAAAAACCCCTGGTATCTCCTCTGTACCTACTTCAAAGCACCTTAAAACTGTGCCCTCTTGTGCTAGCCATTTCAGCCCTGGGGAAAAAGCCTCTGACTATCCACATGATCAATGTCTCTCATCATCTTATAAACCACAGAGTCAACCTGCGCCATCATATTTGACCTACCAAAATGAACCACTTCACACCTATCTGGGTTGAACTCCCTCTGCCACTTCTCAGCCCATTTTTGCATCCTATCAATGTCCCAATGTAATCTGACAGCCCTCCACACTATCCATAACACCTCCAACCTTTGTGTCATCAGCAAATTTACTAACCCATCCTTCCACTTCTTCATCCAGGTCATTTATAAAAATCACAAAGTGTAGGGGTCCCAGATCAGATCCCTGAGGCACACCACTGGTCACCAACCTCAATGCAGAATATAATCTGTCTATAACCACTCTTTGCCTTCTGTGGGCAAGCTGGTTCTCGATCCACAAAGCAGTTTCCCCTTGGATCCCATGCCTCCTTACTTTCTCAATAAGCCTTGCATGGGGTACCTTATCAAGTGCCTTGCTGAAATCCATATACACTACATCTACTGCTCTTCCTTCATTAATGTGTTTAGTCACATCCTCAAAAAATTCAATCAGGCTCGTAAGGCACAACCTGCCTTTCAAAAAGCCATGCTGAATTTTCCTAATCATATTATGCTTCCCCAAATGTTCATAAATCCTGCCTCTCAGGATCTTCTCCATCAACTTACCCATTGAAGTAAGACTCACTGGTCTATAATTTCCAGGACTATCACTACTCCCTTTCTTAAATAATAAAACAACATCCACAACCCTCCAATCCTCCGGAACCTCTCCCGTCCCCATTGATGATGCAAAGATCACTGCCAGAGGATCAGCAATCTCCTCCCTCACCTCCCACAATAGCCTAGGGTACATCTTGTTTGGTTCCAGTGAATTATCCAACTTGATGCTTTCCAAAAGCTCCTGCATATCCTTTCTTAACATCTACATGTTCAAGCTTTTCAGTTCACTGTAAGTCACACAATCACCAAGATCCTTTTCCGTAGTGAATACTGAAGCAAAGTATTCATTAAGTACCTCTGCTATCTCCTCCGGTTCCATACATACTTTTCCACTGTCACACTTCATTGGTCCTATTCTCTCACATCTGAACCCCTTGCTCTTCACATACTGTAGAATGCCTTGGGGTTTTCCTTAATCCTGTCTGCCGAGGCCTTCTCATGGCCCATTCTGGCTCTCCTAATTTCATTCTGAAACTCCTTCCTGCCAGCCTTATAATCTTTTTGCTCTCTATCATTGCCCATCTTTTTGAACCTTTCGCAAACTCTTCTTTTCTTCTTGACTAGATTTACAACAGCCTTTGTACACGTTTCCTGCACCCTACCATCCTTTCCCTGTCTAATTGGAACGTACTTATGCAGAAAGCCACGCAAAAATCCCCTGAACATTTGTCACATTTCTGCCATACATTTCCCTGAGAATGTCTGCTTCCAATTTATGCTTCCAAGTTCCTGCCTGATAGCCTCATAATTCCCCTTATTCCAATTAAATGCTTTCCTAACTTGTCTGTTGTTATCCCTCTCCAATACTATGGTAAAGGAGATGGAATTGTGATCACTATCTCCAAAATGCTCTCCCGCCGAGATATCTGACACTTGACCAGGTTCATTTCCCAATACCAGATCGAGTACAGCCTCTCCTCTTGTAGGCTTATTTACATATTAATGCAACATTTCAGAAAATTAGCACTACATATAATTTTCTTCAAATTACTGGACGGCATTATATTCTCACCTGAATGTAATAAATGAATTCCTGTGGTACATTGAGTTAAAAAGACAAAGGCAAAGGCAATCCTGAGACATGCCATGAGGTATTAACTTCTGAAAGTGTTTCCATCTCAAATTGACACAAATATATACAGGAAGACTAAATAGACTATATGAACAGGCAAGTATTTTTGCACAGGTAAGAAACAAAAAATCTGATAGCTCACAAAACAGGGGGTCAATAATATATTAACACGATGTACAAAGCAGCAAACATGACCAAATCAATTTGTGTGCCAATGACTTTAAAAAAAAACATGAGCAGCTAATAAGGAGATAGCACTTTGCTGGAGTAACTCACCACGTTAAGTAGGATCTGCAGGAGGGCAGAAAATGTTGACGTTTTGGGTCAAATCTCTGTATGAGGACTCTACAACAAGTCAAAATGTCTACATTTTCTTTCTTTTTTCAGACACTGCTCAAACTGAGTTCTTCCAGAACATTGTTGCTCCAGATTCCAGAATCCACAATTGTCTCTCCAGAAATGGTGCTTTTTATTAATCCAACGTTTAAGCTTTCATTCTTTAATCCTTCAGCTTGCTCCTCCAATTAAGATCGATGACATTGGTCAAGTTTATTTTATTGACCAATCATACTGGATCACTGACCAAAGCAAATAGTTAAATATAGAAAATAGTAGGCCATTCTGCCCTCCAGGCATATTCCACCAACTCTCTCACAGCAATCATCCACTCTGCTATCATGATGCCATTCTTCCTGTATCACTGATCTTCAGCAATAAATAAATTTGTCTACTATGAGAGACAGTAACAAGTCTACCACTGAGTGAGGCAATTTCTGTTTCAAAGCTAAATGACATATCCAGTTCTCAAGCTTGTGACCCTTGATTTCTGAGCTCTCCTGCCATCCTCCTCTACACAGAGGAGGGTGTACCCCTCCAGGATCTAGTCCTACAGGATTTTAATAGATTTACACAAGATCGCCTTTCATTCTTTTATCTTTCATTTACCAAAATAGAACTGAATCTAAGGTATTTAAGTTTGTTGTTTGAGCTTGTAAACTCGAATAAATTTAATTAACTGAATACACTGCTTTGCTAAAATGATTCAGATTGGGTGACTCATTCAGTGACAAGTAAATCTGCTCAAGATATTTCCTATCCGGTAACCAGGTTGATAATCACAGCTGGTTGGTGGGTGGCTACTATATGTGACCCACATTGTGATAGCACTGTGTAAATTAAAATCTTTCATGATTCAACAAAGTCAAAATCAATTCATTTTCACAGATTTTTTCCGGAAACTTTCCAGATTTCTTTTAGGTTTCTAGAAACTTTAGCTAGTTAACAATTTGTACAGGACTTTAAAATTGAGGAAAAACAAAAACTAGATAGATGAAATGCTTTAAAAATGGTTTTGACAAAAAAAAACAGGGAATGAGGAAAACACTAAAGCTATTTTAAAATGTTATTTACATATTGCCTCAAAAGGTGCCAAAAACAGAATCAATCAGGACCTTCAAAAAGGAATTAGACTGGATAGGCATAAGCATTTGTAGGCCTGTGTTTGTGTTTGGGGGCAGTGGGAGGAAATCAAGTAAAAGAATGAGCTAACTGGGCTGCTCTGATAACCTGTAATGACAAAGGGTCAAACAAGCCTTACCCCAACAATCCTATGATTTACCAGGCTTGAGACATTTTCTGCAAAAACTAAAATTCATTCAAAATACCAAAATAAAATTCTTTGTTGTTCCAGTAAACAAGTGGGTGGCTAAGATCTGTTGGAGAATCTGTGTCAAGCAACTTGCTTTGATATAAAACTAAAACTTGATCCCAATGCAGCCAAATTAAGTCAATGACATTTTTTTTCAGACCCAACTCCTCCAAACACCAAAAGGTCAAAGTAAATTTATATGTCATCTGAGATTCATTTTCAGGTGGGCATTCAAAGTAGATTAATCAATGAAAAACTACAATGACTGACAAACACCCAGTGTGCAAAAGACAAATTGTGAGAATACAAATAAATTAGTACACAATACTGAGACACGACTGGTTTGAGAATAAAATATTGATCAATAAGAGGTTACACAAGGTAACACGAAGAAATATCTAACTTTGAAGTAAGTGCACCATGGCCCAAATATCTCATCAGTAAATACACATGCCAAAAAAGCAATATACATTGTTAGGTCCTGTCAAGCTTAGGTAGGGTTGACAGGTTACTTACTCAGTGATTGGAGAGGTGAGTGTAGATACGTGAATATTTCTGCACAATTAATTTATAAACAGACTGCTCCAGCTCATGCAGTAATACTGAGATGAAGACTGCTAATTTAGATCTAGCACAGCCCCATTGCAGGCAGACTATTGTAGTGGTAATTGCACTTAATCTATGGGCAAATAAAATCATTCCCAAGCACTAGAAGGGCAAATGGCAGGTAAAGCATAGAATTTGCATGACTCATGAAAGTGGCTACATAGTATAGAATTTGCATGACTCACAAAAATTACTGTTATGTAATGCGATGTGTATAAGAGGACACTATCGGAAATTATTGTTCCAAATCAAACTAGCGTCACTCAGGCAGATACAATATTAAATTCAAGCAATTAAATCCAGAATAAAAAGTGCTGGAAATTGTGACTTTGAAAATAGAGGATATTATAAAATTCCATCTGTCATCCTCATCTGGCCTATATGGACCCCAAGTGCACTAATTTATTGTAAATCACAACTACCATTTCAACAGAAACCGGGAACAAAAACTGTTCTTACCTCTGACTGCTATTCAGAACTGTTAAGAGTTCAATGAACTATAACATTGTCGATACTTAGCCATGCAAATTGTCCCTACTCACATATTAGAATGAATAGAGGGTCTTAGGGAATAACCAATGAAACTTCAATGTTACATGTTAATATTAATTCAGGTGAGGATAGAAAATTCATGAGGTAAAGTGTTTATCGACATAACCATATAATGACTGAAGACCAAAGCGCAAGCTATAAGACATTAAATAGGGAACAAACTACATACGCACAAACATTTGAGTTGGACAAAGGGAAAAATGTTTAAATTATGAATTTCAAATTTATTCAATGCATTCCAGATAGTCAAGTCACTATACCAATTTGATAATGACATTCCTTAACTATTCCCTCTTTCTTGGATCTATCAGATTGCATACTAGTTTTATTCACACATCTAGTTGAGATGTACTTATAAGACCACACTTGTTCCATTGCTGGACAAATTTTAATACCATCCAACTCCTGTACTGTAACAATACTTATTTACACACAATTGACTAGCAGATTGACTAGAAATGTAGTATTTTTGTTACTATGTACGAAGTTTATTGGAGAGGATATGAAGAGATATGGGGAGAAGGTAGGAGATTGGAGATGAGAGGAAAATTAGATCAGCCATGATTAAATGGCGAAGCCGACTTGATGGGCCAAATGGCCTAACTCCACTCCTATATTATTGTTTATTGCAAGTATGTTTGGTCTGCACCAAGTAAAAGACATTCTGAGAGCACTAATACAAGTACTGACAATGTTAAAACTTAGAATCACTAGTGATCTTTACTATCCCTACATTAGGATTTGTTCCCTACCCCCAAACATTACAAAGCAACTCTTGATAGAAAACAGATGTTTGAAGGCGCCAGTTCAAGAACTGTCTGCCAACAATCGCTACTCAAGTGCACTCAAAGAATTGAAGCATGGATCAAATGCTGGGGAGTAGCTGACATCTAAAGACATACCTTAGCTTCAGTCAAGAGAGGAAAACCAAGTAGCTGAATAAATAACTTCAGTACCTATATCAAGTATACATGTCTGTTTGTGAAATGCACAAACCAAATCCCTAATAATACGATACATTCAGTACAGTGTTACATTGCAAGCATCTTAAGCCTGAGTTTAATTTAGTGCAGACGTAAAATACAAGATTAAGACTGGTACTAGCTCTACTCAGTCACGTTTCTAACCGGTTTCAATACATTCAAGCAGTGGCAGATCACACACGAGTGGTTTATAGTTGCTTTCAGAAAGCCTCTAAAATTACAAGTTCTATTTCAATACAAGATAGATTTCCAGAAGTGTGCAACAACTTCCACGGATATAAACAAAACTCTTAAAATATAGACCAGATAGTTTTACTTTTTAGAGTGCATGGTGAACGCAAAGAGCAAAAATGAACAAATCTGCACAGATCTCAAATATTTCACTACTCCTGATAGAACTCTGAAGACATACATTCCTGTAAACAGTTGCCAGTCTGTTTATTCCAACTTGCCTCCCCACCAATCCCATTTACAATACTTTACAGTTTGTTATTTAGTCTGCACTCTTACTTAAAAAGCAGATATTCATTTTAAGAACAAAGTAGATCAAATTTCATATCTCATACATCACAAACCTCAGAAATTCAACACAGAACTGCATTAAAAGAAATGCTAAAACACTTCTGTTGATGTTTGAGAACAATCTAATCATCACATAAAATCCAGGTGTATTTTAAGTGCCTTCAAAGTTCTACTTTTAGGTAAACTACAGACATTGATTTTTTTTGTAATTGCATCAGTCCAATCAGTGAAAAAGTAATCTGTATGAACTTGGCATCAATAAAGGCGCACAAAATACAACTTACTTCTTGCGGTCCAATTTCATTACTGCTAAGCTTAACATAATGGCATGGGTATACAAAGAAAAATAACTTAAAACAAGAAATCAATACACATGAAGGGATCAAGCAGCCACATTAGTTAATGCTAACAATGCCAAGATATAGAAAAGTAAACGATGCAATTTAAAATTAATGTCAAGACTAGTTCAAATTAATGCAAATTCACAACATGGCAACAATTCTAATTTATGGCTGCTGATAAAAAAATTCCCTCAGAAATAAAGGGAGTCACAAAATAGTTTATATTATTCATTAATTCACACCACCAATAATTTTAATAGGCGTTTACTGCACTCTGATGCTGGTCTGTTGCATATTAATGTCACCTTATTACTCAAATACAATCTATAAAAATATTGATATAAATATGTACCAATCCATCCTGAACAAAATGCACTGAATGCACTTAAGTCCAAAACTTGGTAAAGCAGAACTTTCAGTCCTCTGAGATTTTAATGCCCATTGATTGGCAACAAAGTCACTTGGTTAAGGAAGTGAAAAATCTTAGTTCTATGTCTTGATATTAAATCATTCCATTGTTTGCAAAAGGTGAAAGGCAAATCAGAAGCAAAAGTTGTGGTCCACAAAACTGAAGTCTCTGAAGCACTGTAGTTTTACATGCCACTTATTAACAAATAAGATGAAACTAGGGGGTAAAATGAAAATTTTAATGAAAATCAGGGAAACCAACCAATATTGTTACATAAAGAGAAATTAAGACATATAGAATCAGATGGCCTATTATCAGGAACAATGTCTCAAAAGTAAGATCCTTTATTTTAAAAACAGCCAATGGGGATGATCAGATATAATCTTGCAGAATTTTTTTTTCAATCTCAGTGAGCCTTTTGAAAGTGAGAATTACACACATACAAAACACATTAAGCTTTCACTTGGCAATAATACTTTAACCCCAGGTCAATTACTGGCAGCAAATTGCACTCCAGTAGATTTCTGAATTGCACTACAAATGATACCCAGAACATTCTGAATTCAAGTCTTTTGCTTGGTCAAAAGGCTTTGTAAATTTCATTTAATGAACATGGGAGTCAGAAGTAGGGAATATTAATTTATTTATGTGTGACTGGAGTGGATTAAAAATGGGATTATGCATGATTAGTATAAATAGTTATTCGGTAATCAGTGCAAACTCAGTGGACCAAGATCAGTTTCTGTGCAGTATCACTTTGACATTAACTACAGATTACTACAAATTGCTTAATAAATATTCACTATAAAATTCAACAACTGCTTCTCAACTAAACAAGTACCAGCCAATGCATTAAGTTTGGATAAAAACCATCTTTATTGCCTGTCAAATTACATTTGATGTTTTATTCTTAAATACCTTGATTAATTTTAGGATTTTAATACTTTATTTTTTAAAAAAGACAGGAACAATGTGATTTCCAAAGTCCCCAGATTATGAGCATGTGACTTATATACAGCGTGTACATATAAGCAATCATTTAGTGGACTGGTCGTTTGGATTTATGGGCTGCTGCAAGCAGAACTCAACCCTGCCTAACCTGGGAATGATTTGCAAAGAACCCCTTCAGGGGAATATTTTTTTCATGAAGTATGGACTAGCAAATTGGGTAGCTCTCAAAGAGTTTGTTTGGAGTGGATACCACTAAACTGCTCAGAATACATGTTATAAATTATGTCACTAATTTCAAATTTCCAAATATTATGCAGAGATGAGCTCTTAACCAGATAGTATTTAATGTTTCACATTTCTTCAATGTAGGACAAATACCTTTTTATTGTCATCTTATCATGTAAATTTCATTACTTTGTCCTAAAAGAGTGGGGTACATAGTCAAATTTACACTAGCATAAATTTTATTTTTAAAAAGCTGTCTTTCATAAGATCAGTGATATGCAACTTGTGCCTAACCATACCTTTCCTTTAAAAAAAAATCACTCCCAAAAGGAAACAATCTTTCCCTACAAGCTCACTACAAAGCCAGCTTATGTGGCAATAGGTCATTTCAGGATAGTCACTCAATTACAACAATCTTAACCTCAGTAAATTAACTTCAGAATCAATGCAGCTTTGGAGAAAGTTACTTATTGAGATGCAGCACAGAACAGGTACTTCAAGCCGCGCCACCCAGCAATTTAACCTTAGCCTAATCACGGGACAATTAACAATTAACATACTAACTAGTACATCTTTGGATTGTGGGAGGAAAGCAGTGGACCCAAAGAAATCCCATGCATTCCATCAGGAGGACGTACAAACTCCTTACAGATGATGCCAGGTTGAGGCTAAAAATACCAAAACCTGAAAAACTACACCCCAAGCTTTTGAAAGAGGAAAGTATTGAGAGAGCTCCATTAATTAATAAAGGAGGGAAACAGAAAAAAACTGAGACATAAATCTAGAGTGAAAAATTCAAAAATTTCTTATTAAACAGTGGCAGAACAAAAAAAAGGCCAGTGTCAGGGTAAAGTCAAAGTATTCACAGTTGTTAACCACTAATGGGATTTATAATAGGCAGAATTGTTAAGGGAAAGTAGTTAACAGTCTGTTTAAACCCTTCAAGATATAGTTAAAGGAAGTCATTACATTGTTAGACCAGATGCAATTGGAACCAATGTATTAGCATTGAGTGAGACAAGGGGACTAATAGGAGGAGAGTGCCACAGGGCTTAGTGCTCAGATTTAAACATTTAGAACTACATCCATCCTGAATGCTTTTCTTAGTAAGCCACCACAGGTCAGGGATGCACATGGATCAGCTGGAATGGTACTCTCTACTAACCATTTGAGAACCTCTGAATCTTTAATCTCAGTATGACAGAGCTCAGAACTGTCTGCTTCAGGAGTCTGCTGTCAAACATGCAAAATTTTGTGGCCTGTTCATTGAAGCCAAATGAGTACTTCTAAGTATTTCAATCCCATCTTGGGCTGAGAATTTGCTGCCATTGATTTGCTTCTGCTGATTACAGATCTGGAGGAATTTGTAGCAGTCATGTTGCAGCCTTGCTTAACAATGCTGCAATGAGACTGGGCCTTTTACTACCATGGCCTTTCAGCCATCATCAAGCAATTTCTACAAATTTGAAGGGATGACCCATAATTTCATCAATTGACAATCAAAGACTTTGTTCAGCCTCTATAAGGTGGCGCTTAAGGAGACAACTTTCCTTTTGGAAGTCATAATCATGGTTAGTCCATACCAACCGTCACACTCATTTAGACGAATCTGATTAAAAATGTAATTTATAAGAGCTTCCTTCTACCCTTCACAAAAAGCATTTAATTCTTGTGCTGCACGATCCAATGACCAGACATCGTCATTTTTCAGAGATCATTTATTTCAGTCAAATTTGTTAACACTATGGAATCCCAAGTTCCTGAGAAGTTAAGTGGCCTACTGTTGCTTCTATTTCTTAGACTGTCATTGCACACAATTATTTAAAACTAAGAGGCTTGCTTGAGTTTAAAAGGGAAATGATGTTCCCCTCTCCGGTGAAAATGAGCACTTTCCTCATTCAGTGCAACTTAATCAGCATTCAACTCACTGAAAAAATTTTTTAACAAATGACCAAGGACGAATACAGTTGGAGTCAGAACATGGAGAGCTATAGCAGCAGTACACGAAGCTGACAACTCAATGTGATCACTGCATTAGAATAAAAATCAATTTCTCAATGTCTGCCGTCAGCCTACTACACACCACAGATTTACTACAGGCCACTTGGCCTCATGCCTGTACTCCAACCTTCAGCCCAAATCACAAGCTACAGATAATTCCACCTGTCACACGTAAAGAAATAAGAGTGACCTAATGAATTGAAAACTTGTTTCAACTTCAGAAAAGCAGAGAGTGTAGAACATAGGAATATTCTGTTCCATCACACTAAAAACCTACACATCCTAAACCAACCTTCTAGATAGCACATATACAAAACCTGACAAGGTCATGCCCTTCAATTATGCACCAACGTTGTTCTAATGTAATGAAAATTTCTGATTCTACCACTATTTCAGGCATTTATTTTCAACAACCAACTTGTAGATAAATACAGTTTAAAAAATAATTTCCCTTCTAATCCTTCTGCTAATTATTTTAAATCAATGCTTCCTGGTGGTTGTTTGACATCTCAGATGAAAGAAAATGGTCCTTTCTATTCTACCCCTCAACTGAGATTTCTCTCAACTTTCTGTTCGGTAAACCCCTATGCACTCTGCCTGGTGTAATCACATCTTTCCTCTAATGTGAACTGCAAATGTATACCATATTAAAACCATACACAAATTAGCTATAGAGTTCGAGCATAATCTCTCAGTATATACCATCCCACCTAAAGAAAAGCATCTTCTATTCCTTTGCTCTGTTTGTGTGTTGCCCTTTGTAGTTCAGTACCAGTTGATAGAAGGTACAATGTAATAAATAGCACTATTCCATAAAAGAGTAGTTTAATTAGCAAAACAAAATAAAAGGTACATAAAACAGGTTAATGAGTGCCTGTTCATATGAAGCAACTCATTTTTTTAAACAATTGCAGACATTTAATTCTCTAAATGATGGTCACTGTTAATGGATGTGTGCCATTTTCAAATCTTGCCTAATGCAATTTCAGCTTTTTCTCGTATCATAAAATAATGCTATATGCAGGCATTAAACAAACTATTTCATACATAAAAATATAAAACATGAACTACTTTTAAATCAAACACAACAGAAATAATGCAAGGAATTACAGGGCATATAGACACAAAGCCATAATGCAAAAATTGCAAACTTACTTAAAGAGTCCAATAACTGAATTCTAAATCTAAATCACTGCACAAGAATTTCACTGCCAGTTGAAATCGGTTTCCTATTGTAAACGGTTTAAAGTTATATTAAATATTACTTCATACTTTGAATAAGTCTCTATTTATAGTAGGGATGGGAGATTTCCTTCCTAAGAACGTTAGCGAACCATTTAGAATTTTACTACTATTAAGTTTAATTGTCATTACAGTTCTGTTAATTTAGTCAATTGAAATCTTCCACAGACATATTAGGATCATAACTTATCTTTCAACCAACAGACTAGATTTTTAGATAACCGGCTGAACAATTTAATTATTTACTTATAGGTACATTTTTTTCTCTAATAAAACAGGATTTGGTATTGATGTCAGACCTCAGCTTCCATGATGGAGATAATTTATAGTTAAAGGATCTGGAGCACTTCACTATATTCAAACGTGCATTGATTACCTAAGAAAATCTGATACATACTCCTCATACAAGGTTTTAAATTTTGTTTTATTTAAAATTTGTAGCTTTTGAATACAGAATGTGGACATATGGACCTAGTCTCTACCTTCCCTAATTAAAAGCTGAGACCATGCACTTTAAAGCCAAGACTCAGTAGGTCTGGTCAAAATGATAATATGTCTATACGTTTACATGCACACAAACCGAATTTCATTAGGAAATCTGTGACCTGATCTCATCCACATATATGTCCTCTTCCTTCATTCAGAGCAGAAATCTGTAATATCTTCAGGAATACATGCTTGTCTACTCATTTATTAGGAAACAAAGAATAGTTGAAAAAAACACGTGCAATACTTGCAAGTAAATTCTTTGCTCATGAAAGATACAGCAGGTTAAAATGCTTGAAGCTATAAAACTCAGCAAGATGCTATAATGCAAATATTTTGAGCAGTGGAATATTAATCCTGATCATTGTAATACTGATTTGCAAATCAATCCTGCTTTTCACATGAAATTTTACTCACATTAGTAAAACTAGATAACTCAATAACTCTTCATTGTTCTTGATATACAGCAGAACTTTAATTGCCTAATTGGGCAAGAACTGACAGTTATTGGGCTTAGTGAAAAAAAAGCTAGACTGAGCCAGTTGTTTTTAATTGCAGCAATTTAAATGTATTCACAAAGAATTAGGGAACATGACAAAATTGCTTAGATGGTATAATTAGATCTCTCCTGAGGTTTAAACAGCCACGTCACTGACATATAGTTTATCACTGTTTACATGATTAGTCGTTACCATTCATCACAGATCTCTTTTGCTCAAAGGTAAAAGCAGTAGGAAGGTTAATTTAAAAACCTATGATATGACTTAATGCACAACCATAAAAACACTTATAAAAGGAAATGTTGATGAAATATATAAAAAGATTTCACATAATTAAGTGCAAGGGGTATATACATTGCTAAATTTTAAATTTGATTGTTCATCAAAAGCAGATAAACAGAAATACATGCAATACCAAATTTAATAAAATCCAAATGAAAAAGCCTCTGCAATTTGTCTAGCTTCTATTGCAGCTGGTGATTTCTTTGCTATTTGGCACCATTTTACCTTAATTAGTTTTATCACAAAAGCTGGTGATCTTATGCAAAAATGAATCCAATTTTATCAGCCTCATTTCTAATGCAAATCAAAACTCCTGTTAGAGGAAATACAATTACCTACCCCTCAGCAAAATTAATACACTGAGTTCTACACTTCTGTGAGAAATTTGTTGTAAGATTTATTTTAGATAACAGCACTGACATTTTGATTCAATTTTACTTGCTAGACCAATAACCCTTGGATTCATAGAGTTGTATAACACAGAGTTAAGAATGAGAGGCAAGTAATATTGAAATATTAGATGCTGAGAGGTTTCAGCACGTGAATAATGAGTATGTTTCCCTAGTGAAGGTATTCAGAGCTAGGAGTGTTTCAGAATAGGAGTCACACATTTGAAATGGAGATGTGGAGTAATATTTTAAGAAAAGCAGAGGGTCCCAACTCTGAAATTTTCTACTTCTAATCACTGTGAATGCAAAGTAAATGAATATATTCCAAGCAGAAATAAATAGACATTTGATCTACAAGGGGTTCAGGGAAGACAGGGTGTGTGTGTGTGTAAGTGATGGTATAACTTTATAGATTAACAAAAGCAACCTAGGGAGCCAATTGGCCTACTCCCACTTCTTAATTTTCAATTACAATTTATTGTCAACTATCTTAACTAATAACTCATGGGTAACAGGCATATCCAATGGCATTAAAGGATAACGAAGAAAGTAATAATACAAATGACAACCCTGACTGCATTTATGACGAGTTTGTATATGGTAATTTAAAATTTATAATTTTAGCTTATTCTTTAATACTCATTAAAGGAAAAAACCTTTTAAAAACTACCTCTTTCATGGGCAATTTTGTTGACAAGCAAAAGAATACTAAAATTCCTACTCTGTAGCCAACAGTGAAGGAAAAAAAATAATGAAAATTAGCAGCTGATTTATCATAACCCTTGTGGAAACAATAAAATGAATTAAAACATCACCAGAAAAAGGGGATCTAGTGCTTTCCAAGTGTATATGACAAATAAACTTTTCTCGGGCTTCCAGCTGGGTACAGGTATCGATTATAACCAATGTTTCAATGACAAACTGTCATCTTCTTCAGGAATGGTGCCTGGGCGTGACTTGTCCAATTGTACTTATACTCCTGTAGTCCTGGCAACATCTTTGTAAACCTTCTCTGCACTCTTTCAACCTTATTAATATCCTTCCTGTAATTCTGTGACCAAAACTGCACAGAATACTCCAAATTCAACCTCACCAATGCCTTAATCAACCTCACCATAACATTCCAACTCATACTCTTATAAAGGCCAATGTACCAAAAGCTCTCTTTATGACCCTATCTACCTGTGACACAACTCTGAGGGAATTTTGTATCTGTATTCCCAGATCCCTCTGTTCTACTGCACTCCACAGTACCCTACCGTTTACCTTTTATGTTCTACCTTGGTTTTTCCTTCCCAAGTGCAATACCTCACACTTGTCTGTATTAAACTCACTCCATCTGCCATTTTTCAGCCCATTTTTCCAGCTGGTCCAATTCCCTCTGCAAGCTTTGAAAACCTTCCTCACTGTCCACTACACCTCCAATCTTTGTGTCATCAGCAAATTTGCTGATCCAATTTACCACATTATCATCCAGATCATTGATATAGATGACAAATAACAATGAACCCAGCACTGATCCCTATGGCACACCACTAGTCACAGGCCTCCACTCAGTGAATTACAATTTAAAGCACACAGATCCCTTAAATTTGGTCATTTTCTCCATACAAATTAAAAAATATTCGAATACAAGTCCTAAATATTCAATACTAAACCATATACCAAATTGGTTGCAGCATCAGAAATAGTTAATTCAAGAATTTTTTTTAATGTTAATATATTGAAAATAGAACTTCTGCAGCTGTTGGAAATCCAAAGCAACACACTCAAAATGCTGGAGGAAATCAGGTCATTTATGAAATGAATAATTAACAGAAGGTGAGAGTCTTCTTCAGGACAATATAACATTGATACTTAAAGTCAGATAGACCTTTCACTAGAGTTGAAGTTAGAATTCAAGGCCATAACTAAACACCCTACATGGAAAACAAAAACCAGTCAATAACTACTGATAACAGGGTACATTGAGAAATGAAAGCAATGGCCAGAATCAACATGGGTTTATCAAAGGGAAATTGGTTAGGCTTTTTTTGATATTGTAACAAGCAAACCAGATAAGTGTGAACCAATTAATAAATGTACTTTGGCTTCCACAAGGACTTTGATAAGGGACAACACAAGAAGTTACAGATATTAAACAAAATTAGAACATGAGGTATAGGAGTAATACACTGGCTTTGTTTGAGGTTTTGTTGATGGACTAAAAAGAGCAACTTCAACTCCAATGAAAGGTCTTCAATTTGAAATCTAAGAACTATTTATTAGGATCAGATCTTAGATCTAAGGACTAAATTAATGCTTCAATTAAAAGTGTATTTAATTTTCATGGTAAAGCATTATAGTCAGAGCAACACAGCAGTTAAGTTCCCCATCGGCTACAGTCCATGCAGAGAAGGGTGCCCAGCCCAAAATTTTTGCATTCAGCCCTGCCCTGACCCTCTGCAGACCTAACCACTGTAACACTACTTCTGATATGCACCATTACTATATCCTAATCTTAGCAGATACAATGCAGGAGTGAGCACTTTTGTCTTTTTCTACTTCCACATATTTTACATTCGATATACTGTCAATATTCCTTTCACATGAACACCAATGAATAAACTATAATAGGCAAGACAACGATGCATATCAACTTTGAACTTTCCTCGAAACAACTTTTCTTGCATTTGCTCAATGACTAACCAAACAGGACAAAACACCAATTCCATACTGGCATTTCAATTCCTTTATCCTATTTAACTGGGAAAATCAAGATATCACATAACTAAGTACAAAGTATCAATGTCAGATGACAGGAGCTGGAACATAGAACAAAAGCAGAATGGTGAAAGAACTCAGTATCTATGGAGAAAAAAAGGTAAAGTCAATTTCTGAGACTGGTTGGTGATAGCTAGAGCAACATGGAGAAGGGATGATGAACAAAAGGATCGTGAGATGAAACCGATGGGGAAAAGGATGGGAGGGATGAACACTGCTCAATGGTATGAATATTGAATATGTTCTCCTACCACACATACTGGTCTGTTCCATTAGCTTCCTTCTCCCTTTGCTTATCTCTCCCATCCCCTCCCCTTCAGTGTTACTTGCACATTAATTGCACCAAAATTATCCACTGACATAAAAACATAACAAGCATATATTGTGTTACATGAAGCTGGATATAAGGTTATAATTTAAATTAGTAACATTTGTATAATGCTTCATAGAGAAGAGGTATCTGCATTGAAGTCTTTATACCTATACCAAGTAATATTGGCACATTGAAAAACCAGTCAAAGAGAAACTTAATGGTCAGATCAATGCGAAATGGAGATGAAGAATGGTTTGTAACAGACAAAATTGAGACCCAGGCTAGATGTCAATCTACCTCTCTACCACAGGACTTTAGGTTCAGACCCAGGGAATAACTGTCAAACAGTTTATTTAAAAGTACATACTGTTTATTAGCAAGCTTGCATTGCTCAGTTGAACCAGAGCATGGAAATATCTGCAAGTCAAATGAACCCCCGAGTACTGCATGAGGATGCTGTTATACATTCATTATCACATACATACTCTAATTGTTGCTAGGCATCCTTGGCAGCTTTCCCATGCAACAAGCACTTCTTTGTTCATTAGTTATCTTTGCAACATTATTAGCCAAGCTGCAAATAAATAAGTCTGTTAGGTTTTAGCTCTTTTAATTCTGCATATAATTCCTCATTGTCAGCCAGAACTATTATATAGCCACCATCAAATCTGAATGCAAGCAATGAGGACAGGCAACCTCTAGAAACATACTATAATGACTGTTTTCAATAAATGAATGGATAAGAGTTTTAATGATAGATATTATCAAGGTTAAAATAAATAATCTGATGGAGGTCACTCATGGGCAAAAGCAGTCCAGATTTAAAATACAGCACAAGAACAACTGATATTTAAAAACAGCAGGAGCTGGAGTAAAGGAACAATTGTCATTTAGATACTTGTGCCCTGAATAAAGCAAAAGGCGGACGGTAAAAGCGGAAGCAAAAATATGCAATATTTTAAATGCCAGTTCATGTGGAAGCAGTATTTAGACCATAAGACATAGGAGCAGAATTAGGACATTCAGCCCATTCAGTCTATCAGTTCATCATGGCCAATCCAATTCCGCCTCAGCCCATTCTCCCGCCTTCTCCCCATAACCCCTTTCACATCCTGACTAATCAGGAATCTATCAACCTCCATAGGAGATGAGTGACTTGGCCTCCACAGCTGCCTGTGGCTATGAATTTCCACAAATTCACCACCCTCTGGCTAAAGAAATCCCTCATCTCGTTCTAAATAGACATTCCTCTATTTTGAGGCTGTGCCCTAGATTTCCGCACCAAAGGAAACATCCTCCTCATATCCACTCTATCTGGGCCTTTCAACATTCAATAATTTCAATTTGGCTTTGTATTTGTACTCTGCACAATGACAATAAAGTTGAATCTAATCTAATCTAAATTCAACCTTCAATCGCTGCTCATGATAACCCTTTCATTTCCAGAATCATTCTCATAAACCTCCTCTGCACCCTCTCCAATGTCAGTACATCCTTTCTTAAATAAGAAACTACTCACAATACTCCTAATGACTCACCAGTGCCTTATAAAGCCACAGCATTACATCCTTGCTTTTATATTCTAGTCCTCTTGAAATCAATACTAACATTGCATTCATCTTTCACACCAATTCAACCTGCAAATTAACCTTTAGGGATTTCCACACAGACTCCCAAATCCCTTTCCACCACAATTGAATTTTCTCTGTTTAGAAAAAAGTCACTGCTTTTATTCCTTCTACCAAAGTGTATGACCATACACTTCCTGACACTGCACACAGTAATATTTACATCAATTGCTGTCAATTCTGTGGACATTTTATACAAGGACATATTGTATATTGTACTGTATGAATTTTTTCAATATTACATTTTAGTCTGCTGAAGATATATACAAAAGCCTTCAACAACTCGCATCTTTGTGGATCTAAACTATGGGTCAAATATTGCGCGTGCTTAGCCAACATAGAACTTCTGCAGCTGTTGGAAATCCAAAGCAACACACTCAAAATGCTGGAGGAAATCAGGTCATTTATGAAATGAATAATTAACAGAAGGTGAGAGTCTTCTTCAGGACAATATAACACTGTGTCAGTAGAAACGATCAAACTTTAGGTTTCCAAACATTCGTTTTCCATAAAGAGAACGTTTCATATTTCATATTAACAGGACCCCCCCCCCCCCTCCACTTTTCAAATCAAGTCATGATTACTTTATAAGTATATAGCCCAGTACATGAATAAACAAAGATAACAAGCAGGTGCTGATGATTTACAACATAATAGTTGAATGAACTAAACTGATTAACGGAAACAGAACCAGGTGTAGAAGGAATCAAACTGGGTGAAGTACAACCAAACTAAAAGGTTAGAGTGTGGCAGATATGACACAATGGCAAGATGAACATAGCAAAAAGAGTCCCTCATGCAGAAATTTTTTGGCAGACAGGACTTTCAAGATGTGCTGTCCAAGCTCTTCTGAAGAAGCAAAAAGAAACAGGCAAGGTTGAAGACCAGAAACACAGTGGTGGGCCATAGAAACTGAATGCAGCAGATGAGAGATACATCAAACCTACATCCCTTCTAAACTGGCAGTCAGGACTGATTTTGGCTCTGAACTCTCAGAAACCACTGGAACCCAAGTACAGCCCTCTGGAGATATCTTGTCGGAAGTTTGAAGTGGTCATCCTGGAAGAGTTGCAATCAAAAATCCATTCCTCCAAAGTGGAAACAAAGCCAAGGTCAGGGGTTCTGAACAATGGCAGCAAGTACTCTGGACTGACAGGTCAAAATTTGACATTGCTGGCTCAAACAGGAGGCAGTTTGCCCATAGAAGAGCTGGAAAGTGCTATAGAATGAGCATCTGCAGTCAACACTGAAGCACGTCAGACATTCCTAACAAGTTTGAGTATGCATTTTTGCAAATGGAGTGAGAATTAATGCAATCCTCAATGCTGAGAAATATAAGCAGATTCTCATCCTTCAGGGAGACATCTGATCGGTCCCAACTTCATTCTGCAGCAGGATAATGACCAAAACACATGGCCAAGTTCTTAAAGAGTTATCTTCAGCAAAAAGAACAAGCAGTTCTACAAAAGATGGTATGGCCTCCACAGAACCCTTATCTCAACATCATTGATAATATCTGAGATTACCTGGGGAGACAGAAGCAAGCAAAACAGCCTGGAACAACCTGCCAACCAATTTTCTTAGAAAACTACATGATAATGTATCTAAGAGAACTGATGCAGTTTTAAAGACAAAGAGTGGTCACACCAAATATTGAGTTTAGTTTTTAAGTTCACTGCTCTTTATAGTAATTTTTTTGATATTTAGGTTTTCATTTCATTTTTGAAGGCATCTTCACTTTACAGATTTTTTTACATGTGCCTGAGACTTTACAAAGTACTGTATAAGAATGATTAATTTTTCCTGTTAATAAACAGGATATACCTGGTCATTTTTCCAAAAGATGAGGCAGATAACAGCTTGGCAGGAGATATAATTCTATGGTGATATCTGAACCCACAGTACTGTATATCAACTTACAAATATGTACACCTAGCTACATAAGAGAAAATGTTCAAAATAATGTCCAAGACAATCACATGGCATCCAAACATATGCAAAAACAGAAAAAGTATCCATTTTCATCCTAAAGTCATTTGTGTGCATAATCCTTCCAAACCTAGCAAAGGTGCTTCATTAATAAATAATTGAACCAATAGTTATTTTCACTGCTGACTCATTTGTCCATGTTAGCTTGAACTGGTCCACAAGAATAAATGGATAGATGTACTTACATGGGTTGAATATTTTTTGTTCTCCTTTGGTAATGAATTACCCAATCTCAGCTAATTTTCAAAGATTCAAAAAGGAAACAATTCTGAACAGGATTTGTGCCCAACCTACTGATTGTAAATTCAACCTCTTGAGGCATTCTCCTAAAGAACAGGATGACTAGAGTGAGGGTAGGGCCACTCAGGATAAAGGGGGAAATATGTACCTGGAGTTGAGAGAAGATTGGCACGATAGTGTCCACCAGTGACAGGGGCCTTAAACAATATGAAGTCAGTGTATACCAGGCTAATATGCTGGAATATGTTGAGGTTAAGCAAGAGGCAGTGTTAGAGCTTTTGAAAAACACAAGGAAAATTAAGTCCTGAGGGCTCTACAGGATATACTGTAGCTTACTATACGAAGTGAGGAAAGATAGCTGGGGCAGAGAGTCAACAATGATCTATGCATTCTCACTGGCCACAAAAGTAGTACCAGAGAATTGCAGAATGACAAAAGGCATACCTTTACTCAAGGATAGCAGGGATAATCCTGTGAATTACAGACCAGTAAATCTTGTGCAAGTCATAGGCAAACTAATTGAGCAGACTGTTAGAAACAGGATTTAGAACACTTGAAGAAGCATGACTTTATTATGGCTTTATGAAGGGAAGGTTGTACCTCACAAGCCTGATTGATTCCAAAGAAATGACAACACAAATTAACGAGGTTAGAGCAGTGAATGTGGTGTACATGGATTTTAGTAAGACACTTGACAAGGTTCCCCATGGGAGGCTCATCTCAAAAATCATGAGGCATGGGATTCATGACGACCAGGCAATCTAGATTTGAAATTGGCTTGCCCACAGAAAATAGAGTTTGGTACTGGATAGAGTGTATTCTGCCTTGAGGTCAATGACTCCTGGTGTCCTCCAGGAACCTGATCTGAAACCCATGCCCTTTGTAATTTTTATAATTGACTTGGATGAGGAAGTGGAAGGATGGATGATTAGTAAATCTGAAAATGGCACAAAGGGTATGACGTTGTGGATAATGGAGAAAGACTTTGCAAATTGCAACAGGACAGATAGGTTGCAGAGCTGGGCTGCTAACTGGTAGATGCAGTTCAATCTAAGTGTGAAGTAATATTCTTTGGAAGATTGGACTTGAAGGCAGAGCATATGGTAGGACCCTTAGCAGCATGTAGAACAAAGATTTTTGAATCTAAATACATTAATCCCTCAAAGTTATCATGCAAGTTGATAGGGTAGTTAAGACAACATATGGTGTGTTGGCCTTCAATATTTTGGAGTTTGAGTTCAAGAGCCATGAGGTAATGTTGCAGCTCTATAAAACTTTACTTCAACCACAGTTGGATTATCATGTTCAATTCTGCTCGCCTCATTTTAGAAAGAATGTGGAAGCTTTAGAGAAGGTGCAGATAAGATTTACCAGAATGCTGCCAGAGTTAGAGAAGATTTCCTAGTTGGAAAAGTTGAGCAAGCCAGGATTTTCCCCTTTGGAGCAGAAAACCCTGAGACAGATTTGTTTGTTGTGATTTTTATTACATACACACACATGCCCGAACACACAGCTAGCAGTGGTGAGAAGTTGGGACATCTAGGTAGGCATATAGAAGAAAGAAAAATGGAGGATTATTGGCCAAGTGGCATGAAGGATTAGATTGATCATGGAATAGGTTTATATAGTGACAAGAAAGTTTGTGAACCAGTAACAATGACCCGATTTTCTGCATTGCTCATAAAATGTAGTTTGATCTTCTAGGTCACAAAAATAGACAAACTCAATCTAGCTTAAACTAATAACATAAACAATTGTACATTTCGTGTCTTTATTGAGCACATTGTTTCATCATTCACACACCAGACTGGAAAAAGTATGCGAACCTGTGTATTTAATAATTGGTAGAACCTCCTTTAGCAGCAATAACCTCCAACAAACAGTTCCAATAGCTGATCAGAAATCCACAACAACATGGAGGAATTTTAGATCATTCCTCCATATAAAACTGTTTCAGTTCATCAATATTTTGGGGTACCTTGCATCAACAGCCCTCTTTAGGTCATGGCACAACATCTCATTTGGGTTAACGCTTGGACTCTGACTTGGCCATTCAAAAACAAAAATTTTCCTTTTACAAACATGAAAATCTGAAAATGCTGGAAATCCAAGCAACTTAACAGGTCAGGCAGCACCTAGGAAGAGTACAGTCAATGTTTTGGCCAAAAACATCATCCGTATTGTTTTCCTAGATGCTGCATAGTCAGCTCAGTTCCTCCAGCATATTGTGAGCGTTCTTCCTCTTTTACTAGTCTTTCGGATTATTGACTTGAGTCATCCAACTTCCATTAAGCTTCAGGTACTCTGCTACTCTGACATTCTCCTGTAAAGTGTTTTGATAGAATATTGAATTCATCTTTCCCACAATAATTATAGGCTGTCCGGGCACTGAGGCAGCAAGCAGCCCCAAACCATGATGCTCCTTCCACCATGCTTCAAAGTTGGGAAGAAGTCTTGGTGTTGGCGTGCAGTGCCCCTTTTTCCTCCAAAAAAGCAGTATAGATTTCTGCCAAGTAGTTCAACATTAGTCTCATCTGTCCACATTGTTCCAGTAATGTTGTGGAACATCCAGGTGGTCTTTTGCAAACTTGAGACGTGCAGTAATTTTTTTTTGGAGAAGTGGTCTCATCCATGGTGTCCTAACATGATCACCATTCCTATACAGTGTTCAGGATCTGTCAGTAACCTGACTTAGTGTGTCTTTTTTAAAAGGCAGGCATCTCTACAACTCATGCCTCCAACCTCATCTCACTGATTGGAACACATGACTCCAAATAGCATTTGTAGAAAGCATTACACCAGAGGTTTGAAACTAGATCGTGATTGTTTAAATAGAGTACTTTTCTTGCAAATGTATGCAGAAGACTTGCCTAATGGGAAGGGGTGGGGAATTACATGCACTGGCAATCCTTATTCATCCGAGATGCAGAAAACTAGATAACTGCAGAGGATTCACAAGCTTCTTGCAACTGTAGGTTGGCACAACATAGTGGGCCAAATGGCCCATTCTACGCTGTACTAAAGTTCTGTGTATTAATGTCACTCATCTGCTCTACTTAGGAATTCTGGTTTCTCAATGGAAATGCAGGCACCACATTCCTCTGAAGAAAGCACAAGGCGAGAAAGATACTGCTGATGCTTTAGTGCAGAAACATGGATATCTACAAAACTCTCCAACTTGCTTCAAAAATTTTGGGCAGATGATATATACAATACTGATGAAACAAGGCCTTTGCATTATGCCACACTGAATGGTTCCCTTTACTCAAACACAATACTACCAGGTTCAAAGAAAGCAGTGGATTGTATATCTGTGTTACACTGGTTGAATTCTTTATCAATAACCATTCTGAACTAATACAGTTTTATAGAACATAGAATAGTACAGCACATTACAGACCCTTCGGTCCACAATGTTGTGCCTACCCTTAAACCCTGCCTCCCATATAACCCCCCCCAACCTTAAATTACTCCATATACCTGTCTAGTAGTCTCTTAAACTTCACTAGTGTATCTGCCTCCACCACTGACTCAGGCAGTGCATTCCATGCACCAACCACTCTCTGAGTGAAAAACCTTCCTCTAATATCCCCCTTGAACTTCCCTCCCCTTACCTTAAAGCCATGTCCTCTTGGACTGAGCAGTGGTGCCCTGGGGAAGAGGCACTGGTTGTCCACTCTATCTATTTCTCTTAATATCTTGTACACCTCTATCATGTTTCCTCTCACCCTCCTTCTCTCCAAAGAGTAAAGCCCTAGCTCCCTTAACCTCTGATCATAATCCATACTCTCTAAACCAGGCAGTACCCTGGTAAATCTCCCCGTACCCTTTCCAGTGCTTCCACATCCTTCCTATAGTGAGGCAACCAGAACTGGACACAGTACTCCAAGTGTTTTATAGAGCTGCATCATTACATCGCGACTCTTAAACTCTATCCCTCGACTTATGAAAGCTAACACCCCATAAGCTTTCTTAACTACCCTAACTACCTGCGAGGCACTTTCAGGGATCTGTGGACATGTACACCCAGATCACTCTGCCCCTCCACACTACTAAGTATCCTGCCATTTACTTTATTGTAATAAAATACTATTGATGGTACTCTAATATATTCTGTTTCAATTAAATACATAGTTTCTTATTCTTTGAAATGGTAGTTTCTTTTTTAAATGCATTTTAACTATTTCCATGAATTTTCAGCTGAAGGAAGCAGCTGCTTAATTGGGCCAGTTGATTCGTTCCAATATGTTCCAATTAAGCAAGAGTACCCCAGAAAAGGAAAAAGCAATAAAAATGCTTTAAGGTACATCTTTCTTCCCCCCCCCCCAAAAAAAAATCTGGTTGAATTTGCCTGTTGAATGGTTTCAGAACATAACCTGATCTAAGTGGGTCAAGGTACACTTATTATCAAAGTTTGTATACAGTACACAACACTGAGTTTCGTCTTTTCCAGACAGCCACAAAATAAAAAAGTTTAGAAGATGTTCAAAGAAATACAATAAACCCAAGCACCAAAAAGGACATCAAAGCACAACTCCTCCACAAACAAACTGTGCAAACTACAACAAGAACAGGCAAAAGCACAGAAAATGAAACACAAAACAGATAGAATGCAAGAGAAGCACAGTCCAATCAATAAATCACAGACCCAGAACCTTAGTGACATCCTCTGGCAGCATCATGGGAAAGAGAGAGACCATTTGAATGCAAGGCCTTCCTTTGGGAGCAGTGAGCAAGAGACAGGGCATATGAATCTTTCATTCATCTTATATCTCAAGTACCAATGACTCAGTTGGAAGACTACCTTGCTGTTGGAAACGGTGCACTTGCCTCCCAGATGTTCACAGAAACACAACTATAAAATTTATTTTGCTGTCAATTTTTGTGAGCAAAAATTATAAGAACAGTTGATCTGGTTATCACATGTGAAATCGGCCTGTTGTGGCATTTCCTGGCACATCCGAACCGGCTCACAATTAGATAGCCTACAGGGGTTTGCGAGCACAGAGCTTTGGAGCCTCTGCACCACGGGGGGCAGGTTGAGGGAGGCTTAAAAGTGAGGCTGAGGATTTCGAATAAAGTTTTTCCTTCGACTGCAGTTACCGACTCCGTGTCGTAATTTTAGCGCTGCATGTAGCACACCGCTACAATTGGTAATCCCGACGGTCCAAATGATTTTTGGACCAGAAATGACCGACGCCGCCTCTGTTCATGCGGTTTCGTTGAAACTGCCGGGTTTCTGGACACAGCGGCCGAACCTATGGTTCCAGCAAGCCGAAGCCCAATTCCACGTTCGTGCTGGACGTTGGGGGGAAAGAGGAGGTTTTCACGGTGGACCGCCTCAAACCGGCCCATGTGGACCTGGCGCAACCGGCCGAGTTTCCGGCACCTCGGCGCAGAGGCCGACCTCCCAAGCAGGTTCTGGCCCAGACTGTGGACATTGGGGGGTGTATCGCCGGTTCTGGGGGGGGGGGGGGTTTATGTGGCGACCCATTTCCTGGCACATCCGAACCGGCTCACAATTAGATAGCCTACGGGGGTTTGCGAGCACAGAGCTTTGGAGCCTCTGCGGCACGGGGGGCAGGTTGAGGGAGGCTTAAAAGTGAGGCTGAGGATTTCGAATAAAGTTTTTCCTTCGACTGCAGTTACCGACTCCGTGTCGTAATTTTAGCGCTGCGCGTAGCACACCGCTACACTGTTATATTAAGGGTAGACATGCATCAAACCTATTTACTTTGAGAGAATTTGAGAATGGTGTGAAATTCTTGCAACATTTCTGCAAATATTACATACAATACATGCATATTGCTTTTGAAGCATGACAAATGATACAAGTGGAAAACCTGCACAGGTTACTGCAATGCACAAAATGTGCAAAAATAAAACCACTGCTGGGTCTCAGTCTTAATCAACAATGATTAGGCATTCATACACTGAAAGTTGGTGCTGCACAATAAGAGACTTGAGGGAAGACCTTGGCTAAATTATGTGCTCAAAGCTAGCATGTCACAGAATCAGTTAACACAATATTCTGTTGCAGCATACTCTAGGGGTTATAAGTTTATAATAGAATATAACTAAGGAAACTAAGAAGATGAAATGCCATACAATGAAAATATCACAACCAATGCTAACAAGTTTCTTATGCTTTACTAAATATCCTCAAATTACACCAAATAAAATGCTCAAAACAATTAAACGAAACAATACTGGTTCCTAAGTTCTTTCTCCAGATGTATGTACAGAAGATTTAAGATAGAATTATTTCAGAAGATAATTTGCAAATAAAGGTCAAATTATTTTGATAACAGTCAAAAAGTTATCAATATACTATTAAAATCCTCTTTGGCACGTAAGGATCTCACACTATTAATGACCCTAACCAGATTAACACACTCATTCCAAGGCAGGGTTTTGACTCAAAATGTTGATGTCGCCTCCCTTCTCAGATGCTTATCAACCCAAATGGAAGTGATGAATATTATTATATTATATTATTATCTCCCCCCCCCCCGTTAGATTGTTTAAGGTAACTTTTTTTTAAAAAATTCTTTATCTAATATTTGTATATTTCTCTATCTTGCACTTGCAATTCTACTGTGACATTGTATTTCCTTTGAGATCAATAAAAGTATCTATCGTAAAAACACCCATGTACATTTAGCCATTTTAAATCTTACTCCAGCAAAAAACTTCAAATTAAAATTCAATGACTTAGTCATTCTCACCTGAGTAAATTATAATTTTGTGGAAAGCCCAAAATAGAACAGAGTATCTATGACAATCAATGAATATAGAGCAGAGGAAACAAAACTACAAAAACTCCTACTCATTAAAGCAGGATAATTTCCTGCAATGAGTGAAGGTTGCACCCATAAAATTCTCACACTTTAAAAAGAACCATCAAGTCTGATCAGGTAATTTTATCACCTCGATACTCCACAGGTTCAGCATCGGCACCTTCCTAGTCCGAGTCTATCAAGACTTCGCTTTTTTTAACTTGTGGACAAACTGCAGTGTTTAGTTAGAAACTATTAACATGTTAAAATATTCTTTTTTATAACAGTACTTCCCAAACATTAATTCAAAAACCTGGTTCAATGACCTTACTCACTGAAGGCACAGCTGCTGGTAGCAAAGTAACTAGAATCAACCACATGCAGGAAATCCACAATGTAGCTAACACGTGCAAGGGTTGAAAGTGGTTACAGAGGTTTTAGAGATGTTGGAATTGGATGCAAGACAACATTGAAAGGTAAACAGCATTTGGTCAATGTTAAGACAAAGATAGCTAAGGTTTGGATGCTTATGGAAGACGAAGGCCACTTTGTAAAGTTTAAAAGTTGCAAAAGCATACACACAAGCTGTATCAGGTTAGAGTTAGCAATATTACTCACATTGAAATAAGCAGCTTTAATGATGCTTAGACACATGGTCAGAAGCCATGTTAAATATAACACAATCTTATTCACCCAGAGTTGCCAGGGAGAACGATGTTGGTAGTCATGGCAAAATGTTATCACTTCGCTAAAGAAACAGTTCATTAACTAGTAGATATTTCAGCAGATGGCTCTGAACAGACTTCTCTTCCTCTCATTTCCCACCCTATCACACTGCTCAGTTTCACATGAAAAACACCTTTGTGTTCTAGACCTTCTGTGTTAAAAAGGCATTTTAAAAACACAATCTCCTTTGGAAAAAAGAAAATACAAAATTAACCAACCTACACTGTCACAGGAAAAAAATCTGCAGATGCTGGAAATCCAAGCAACACATAAATTGCTGGAGGAACTCAGGACAGGCAGCATCTATGGAAAAGAATACAGTCGACATTCCAGAACGCCGAGTTCCTCCAGTATTTTGTGTGTGTAACCTACAATGTCATTTTTTTTGGCAACTTTGCTTCCACAGAAAAAAAACACATTTTCTTCCATGCTTTGTCATTCAAGATCACATTATAAACATATTGGTTTCTTAGAAGTACAAAATTGCTAATTTCAGCAAAAAATGTCCTAATTTAACAGCAACTAAGTTGCTCTGTACAAACTTAACATTAGATGCAGTGAGAAGAGTGCAACTTCAACTACAATACTTCTTTGCTACAAAAACTGCATCTTTTTATTAAATAATTCTTCTATTCAAAGGGTGAAGAGTGACATAAAGTGAGTAGTCTAGAAACATGTTAAAAGCCATTCACAATAGTGATACCAGCCTGCAGTTTGATTCCATTGCATGGAATTCAACATGTTCCAGAGCATAAAGGGGCACAGAATCAACTGAATATTTATTATGCTACAATGTAAATAGCTATAGATGAAAATAAATAATTATAGTCATGCATCAAGAAATTGTTGTCATCCTGAACCAAACATCAACACAAATCCCCTGGGGGTTACAACTTATGCATCTCACTTTGCTAGCCAAACCTGTTCCCTTCCACTCCACCCCATCAGTCCTCACTGCCTTGTCTTATTACTTTTTTCTTTCAGATTTACTAGTCAAGCATAAACATCTGACCGAAGAACAATGAAATATATCAATGATAAAGTCACACTTCCTTGCTGAAACTAAGAAACAAGGTCAAACTCCAAACACTAGCATCTAACATCACAACATTCATACACTTAAAGCGGATCCACAAAAAAATTCAATGTGGAATTATCAGATATTTTAGGTATGTCTGTGAAAGGGATGGAGAATTTAAATTGATAGAAAAGGCTTTGACAGGCTGCATTGGCAGAATGCATTTCTGTCCCACCCTCACATCTGACAGCCAATAATTCCATTAAAGGATCATATTCCAGTCTACATTCATTAGTTAAGTATCAGTTTTCCAAGCTAATGCACCATGTTGGTAAGTCACTATATTTAAAGACGTATGTTTCCTTGTCATACATAGTGAAACACATCTGGCAGTAAAGAATCTCACAACTTTAGAGACATAATTTATAAACCATCCAAAGTGCAAAACAATTTCGACTCTCTGCAGACTCCCAATTTATATCAAAGATCTGTTTCATAAAAATGATAAATATTTCACAATATTATTCTTCCATCTAAAACTACATGATGTAAAATTTCCCTGGAATCCCTGAGTTAATGATAAAATACATAATTTGAAATGTTTAAATGACAAAATCATTGTGAAATTGTTCACTTTCTAAAAGAATTTTAAACTTGCCAACCACCCATTTTAAATTGCCTTTACCAACTGTAATAAGATCATGTCATTTCTACAAGCCAAGATGAAGATCCAAGATATAAAAATTCCCAAAGTGCATACACATTGAATTAACCCGACAGCATAGAACATCAAATAGGTACAGAATTGATTATAACGTACAGGATCACATCAGCAGTTAAAAATGTTAGTAAAATTCATCATTTGGATAAAAAAATACATACACATTTCATTCGGTTGGTTGAATTCATAACCAATAATTCAAACACTTAAATTTAATACAAATCAACACAAGTTAAAACAATTCCTTGAAGCCGCATTTCCAATTACGTAAATATTGCATGTCACTAAATGAAATAGAAATTGAGAGATTCACAATCCAAGATTCACACTTTTCAACAGTATTCACAATTGCTCCCATCACTAGAATTTCTGCAGTAAAAGGATAAGAAAATACAATTGTATACCACGCTGTCTCGTAGGAATTTTTTAAAATAATGTATTTCAATGTTTATTTCCACCAACATTGGTGCATTATTAAGAACGGCAGTATGAATTATTTGCATAAATGATAAATAGTTTGTTTTAAACAGGGTTTTGGATCACACAGCCAGCCACAAAGCAGGGACCTCAGTCCAAGATGTATAAAGACAAAGTAAAATATTAACATATTCCAACTTCTTTTCAATTCAGATCAGATAAATAAATTGGAATATTTTAATAAAGTATAAAGACCGCGTGCAATAATCAAAATGTACTTAAAAATGTTACACAATGTTAGCCAATAGAAAGATATGGAAAACATGTGGGAAAATGCTGATTCATTTGAATAGAACTTGTACCAAAATTGTCAAAATTTGACGAACAAGCAAGCTGTGCCATATTTCAAACATGAAATTTAATTTCAGCGTCTACGCTATAACACTAATGGCTCCACTCCTCTTTTTACAATTATACTACCAACCACACTGGATCGTGTCTCAGTCAACAATGCCAGAGGCAATTAACCATCTTTCGTTACGTCAAATGAAATCTTTCTTGCAAACTTCTCTATTCTGGAACCATCTGGGGGGAAAAAACACGATCAAGGCCGTAAACTTCGCACTTCCGCACATTCACATACTTGTCGAAATGGCCAGTACCTGAACTTAGGTAAACAAATCAAAGCAATTTATCTACAGTGCTGGGCAATTTACAAACCCGGCACGAACGCTTTGCTGTCACAATACTGAAATACTTTGCGACATTATTAATATTAGATATCGTATTAGCTTCAACTATAATCACATTGGAGCTACATTTGCAACAACACATTAACTGTTACAAAAGTAACTTTTAGGAATGCATTTACGTCATTTTACGTGAACACAAGGGTAAAGAGAATATACAGAGAGAATGAAGCGTCTCCTTTTGACTACTCACACTTTGATACCTGCGACCATTTCAACGCGTGAGCAATCAGGGTTAGTATCCAGTAGTAATTAATAGCCCAAAAACACAGATCTGGGAGGGAGGCTGATGAAACAGGAGTGCAAGAGCCGGACTTGGCGCTGCCAGGCCGCTCTACCACCCACTCACATCAGCAAGTACAGCCATAGACATACACCAACATCAACGGTTAGGCGCCGCCACAGTGCGGAAAGAGTAACGGGCGTTTCTTTTCCTTTTTTAAAAAAGTGGCGGTGAGCACTGAGACCGCCGCGGTCCTGGGCCTCACACACAAAATGGCGTCAGGAAGCCGTTTCCCGCTCGGCGCCGATAACAATAAAAGCCGATCCCCCGGCCTCTCCCTCATTCCCTCCCCCCGCGGTTTGGCCTTGCCCCGCCGGCACTCACCGAGTCGTTGGGCCTGCCGGGGCCGTCGAGCCGCCCTCGCGCTCCATGCTCCAGTTAAAATCCCGTTATCAGAATCGGCAACTGATTTGCGGTGCCTTCAGGGCAGTTTTTAAGCGTAAAATTCCGCCGTTTCGTTTCGAATTTTTACTTAATCCCGACACGAAGCGACTCACTAAACCGAGCCCCTGCTCCGCAAATGGCACCCTGACGACACCTTATATACCACCCGCCATCTTGGATGCGCCGATTGGTCAGAATGCCACACGTGATCGAAAACTGCCCATTCTCATTGGTCGAAGCATCCCATGTGACACCAAATCGGCATTACCATTGGTTACCATCTCTGTGTGAGTCATAGCGACGACCAGTTTTTTCCAGCAGCAAGTGACGTCGAAATCTCCACGGTGAAAAAGCAAACCGGATCCGGGAGTTTGCAGCTAGGCCGATCAAACTCACACGAAGCGGGGCAAGCAAACGATTTCGGGGCCGTAGTGGGACTTACAGTCCGCCTCTGGTGCCGAAGGTGCGCATTGGTAGGGTGCCGTCACGTGACGCGGGCATCACCCGGGGACTGGTCGCCGCCGGGCACGTGACAGCTGACAGTCACACTGCCGCAAACCCTCTCCCTCCCCCCACCCGCCTCAAAACCACCCACCCTCCGGCCAACCCTTCACTCGCCGCCACTTTGCAGGCCAGGCTGGGCCGGCATGGGGCCCCCGCTCAGCTCGCCTCGAGGCAGGTAGCCGGCTTCCTCACACTCGCGCCGGGAACCTGGGCCCGAGGCGGCGCCAAATTTTCCCCCGTCTCCCTCTCTCTCCCTTCTTGCGCGTTTCTCGCCGAGTTTGACCCCATTTTGTTTTCATCTCGCTCCCTGCCCCCCCCCCACCTCCTTTCGATTCTGAAGCCGCCGGGGTGGCTCGGTTGGCGTGCTCCGTTACTGATGTACGGCCTGCGCCCGGGTCGCTTCCCCGCTTATTTTTGTTGGCCCTAAATTTTTTTTACCTGTGTTTGTGCGCGCACGGCGTCCTGAATTCCTCACAACCTTCGGGCCGCGCGTGACGTCAGACGCGCCGTGCGTGCCCGCTGTTACTCATCGGAGGCGCCCTGCCCCTCTTAACCCTTGGAGGAAGTAGGATGTTCGTCCTCAGGCCGGCCATCGCAGCATTCGGCCTCTCATTCCAACCTGCCATGCACTTTTCTCAGCTGCGACCAAGTTACAGGATGAGGCATTTGGCAATAAACGAGTGGGATTTACCTGATTGTTGCAAGAGGAGCGACTTTTGAAGAGAGAGGTACATGAAATGTGTGAAAGCAACAAAACTTTATTGCTCAGAGGTATCTTATTCAAAGTCAACTTCATTGCTACAGGCATGAATGCACACTTGCAGTTTAAAAAAAACTGGAGGGCGACAAATAAACGTCCAACATTGAAATTATATTCAAACTAAATCTTCAGTGACCAGATTTTATCTTCTATGGAAATTTTTCAGTGTTTACTAGACACGCACAACGTTGCAAAATAAGTGAGTGGTAACTTCTCAATACAACTAATTATTCCACTTTAACTTACTGTTTCCTCCAAAGTTGTTTTCTTTCCCGTTTAAGAAAGAAAACAAAAGCTTCGAATCAGCACGTGATTTCGTACGGGTTTTATACTGATGGCTTTGTGGTAACACCACCACCTTTGTTTATCTTAGTTGTTCTTTGGAATGAAAAGTATGCATATTTGGCTCTATATTGTCCTTAATTTAATCTAAGTAACATAAGGTTATTAAAGTTGCTCCTCTTGCAGTAAGGCAAATACCCCAATCCAGTTTGTTATTGCAGCAATGCCTACTGGAGAATGGGGTCATTGCAAGTTCTGATCTCTTTGTAAGTATAATCCAAAAGCAAACATGAGTGCGTTGAAGCCGCTGGGGACAGTTTCAAATGGGACAACCAAAGGAAAGAAAATTATTGTGGACCCTTGCAAATGGTATGTATAACTGTTTCAAGTAAAAAAATTTTAAGTGTTTCAGTAGCAATCACCTACCTCCATAATGCAAAGAGTATCTTTGGAGAAGCTGGTGTAGAATCATGAGAAGGAGGCTATTCAGTCACTCATTTAATCATGGATTTGTATGTGAAGTTTCAACTTTCAATCCATGCAGATGTTTTCTTGCTGTATTTGTCAGTATTTATCCTCGCATTCCTCTACTTGTGCAAGAACACTTTCCAGTTTCATCTTGCACATTATCAGTGAACTTAGTGACCATTCACTTGTTTATGGACATCTCCATTATAATGCATTAAATTCGTGGTCTATGTTGTTCATAGGTAAAATATCTTCTTTTTATGCTGCTTTATTGCTTAATATTTTTTCCAGCTTGTATTGTTCTCACTACTGATGTTTCTGCTTGTTAGAGATGTAAACAACTGAAACCGTGGTTACAAAAACATCTGGGCGGAATGCAGAATCATACAATTGTTGACACCATGGTGATTTTGTGTTCCATCATTACATGGCTGCAGGGCATTCCAGTCAGGGTCTCTGAAAATAAAACTATTTTAATAAAGCATATTTACCATTCCTTTATTTCTTTCATTTATTTGATTTTTTCAGGAACTAATGGCATAATCTAGTAAAATTATATTTTTTTAATGCTGCAGATATTCAGTAGAGAATTTTGGCCATGGTGTTTATCTCCAATTAGGCTGGAAAAGTTCATATTATACAGTGAAGTACACAATTAAAATTGCCATAATTGCTGGGAATAACTTGAAAAGATTAGAGCAGGGATGGCCAACCTGTGGCACATTGGATGATTAGAAGTGGCACTTTGCACCCCAGTGATAATAATAAAAAAGTAAGACTACTCATACAAAAAGTATTAACCAAAAACCAATTTGTAGAAAAAAAAATCTAACAGGGATTCAAGTAGCTTAGAGCTAAAAATGGGTTTTACTGAGAATAAATCTAAAACTTAGCAATTTTTAGTGATTTTATTATTTTGTGCACATCTTTTGGCGAATGTTATCATTCACATTAATCTGCTTTCAATTTTTAAAAAATGTTCAATGAGTCAAACTAGGACAGAAGGACTTTTGTTCTGCAGTTGTCCCATAACTGTTCAATACACGTTTGATACTTGTTTGATCCTGAGGTGCCAGGCGTCTACACCAGCGGTGCGTCGCAGGTTTTTGCCAATCGGTTTACACTCATGCACGACGGAGCTGTGCTTTGTTCGTCCTTTGTGAACATTTGCAGTTTTGTACTTTTTCGAAAATTAAGTCTTGTTTTTACATTCAGTTACCCATCACAGTGCAAAAGAAAATGAGCAAAAGCAGAAAGTGATAGTAAGCATGTATTCAATGAACAGTAGGAAAATGAGTTCTTGTTTATAGCGGGTCCATCAGGAAAACCGTTGTGCATTGTTTGTGAAAACACTTTCTCGCATAATAGAAGACATGATCTTAATAGACACTATAAAAAAACAAAATCAGACTGAAGTAGAAGGAAAACTGAAGCTAGTGCTTGGGTCTGAGTTACAGAAAGATAATGTGATAAAGAAAAAGGAAGAAAACAAAATATATTAAAAGTCTTATTAAGGTAAGTAATGCTTATCTTTTTATATTGAAGCAATATATCATGTAAAAATGCTGAATATGTCTATATTAACATTTTTACAAGAATTGAATGGGGTAGAAGAGTTGTATGATGCATCTGAACTCATGCATGAAAAAATTAACACATGGAATGTAAAATGTTGGCCACCCACCCTTGGATTAGAGTGATTAGCTTGATTTGCCACGTGTACAACACAGCAAACAGTGACAGCCCTCAACTCTTGCCATTGTTCCATGAAGAAACTGGAGCACCTGGAGCAAATCCTTATGGTCATGGAGAGAACTAAAAACTGCAGACAGCAGTGGAATTGAGCCATGTGCTTCTCAATTTCATGCAAAAAGTTATAAATTCTGTTCTGGATCATATCTGTTGTGAAATCTTGAATTTGAAAATGTATGTCAGAAATAAAAGCTGCTCTAATCTGTGACTTGTATCACCAAAAATGACAAAGCATCTACTGTGTGCTTCACTACTACCTGCTGGTTTACTTCCATTGAAGATACCTTGGCAAACACCATTGAACACTGCAGTCCCTTCAGCCCACAATGGTGTGCTGACCATTTAACCTACTTCAAGATCAATCTAATCCTTCCCAGCCCCCCATAGCCCTTAAGCCCTTAATCCATATACCTATCTAGGAGGGTCAGGAATTGAGAGAGGTGTCTATGCTAAATCATCTGTTCCCTTTTCATCATATTGTTAAAATAAAACTTCTCTGCCCTTATATTTTTCTATAAGTAATTATGATGGATAGCTAGGGCTTTGAATTAGCCATCACTATTGGGGCACCATCTTGGATTACCAGCATCCACATTATTAATCATTTTGTAAGGTGTATTTGATAAATGCATATGTTTTATTTCCCTTGATTTTAATAGCAGGGGATTATGTGTCTCAGTCATCACTGTGATGTTACATGGTACTGTCAAGAATAAAGAGGCCATTGTCTTTGATGCTCACCACAACTTACATTCTATCCTTCTCCCAGTCATCTATCTTGAACTGAACCAAACACTTCACTACTTTTGTCATATTCAAACAAAGATGGGCTTTAGCTAGTACATCTCTGTCATGGAGATGTGGTTAGTTTTCTCTGATGATAACTAACTATACCTAGATTCATTTGCTGCTGAACCTCTCATTTGTGCCTTTGCTGGTCTAACTTTGTCCATTCCAAAGTACTCCTGCCCAGACTTACTCATTGAACTTAATAATCTACAGGCAGCTTATATCTTGACTTATTTACCCTTTTGGTTACCAACCAGAGGGGTACAGTGGGAAGAACACACCACTTTCCCCTCTCAGCCCTACAACCACCATTAATTAAGCATGTTCAGGCTGCATTCATGTTAGTCACTAAAAGTGGCCACGTTTAAATTCCTGGATTTGTCTCTGTTGCTGACTAACTGACACTTCGTTAAGTAACATCAACTTTTAAATTTTTCGTATTTTCAGATTCTACCATGGGTTTCTCAGTTCTTAACGCAGTTATCTCTGGGTTGGCCTTTTGATCACTCCTGCTTTCATCAGTCTAGAATTGGTCACCATGTTTTCAGCTACTAAACTCTTTAAGATTCTGAGATCACAAACAAGAGAAATTCTGCAGATGCTGGAAATCTGAGCAACACATAAAATGCTGGAGGAACTCGGCAGGCCAGTGAGCATAAACTTGTGTGTGTTGCTAATATAACGAGATCTCCGCCCCCTCCCCTTTGCAAATTGCTAAGCATGTATTTATGTATTCATCTACCTGCCTCGAACGTTTAGTGAGGCATTACAAAATCATTGCTCATTGCAAGTTGTGCGGTATTGGCTCTATTATTTCTTTTCCCCGATATATAAACCCAGCCAATGTGAACGTTTTCTCGTTTCGAGTTTGCCTTGATCCGAATCGACGTCGTTCCTGCCGGTCTTGCCCACCGCCCAGGCCTGTGATTGACAACAACGTGATCCAATCAGCTGGGTGGGGATGATATTCAAATGGAGAGCGAGGCGCAGTCTCTGTTTAATCCGTCCCAACCGTTTGAAAAATCTGGCGGTTTGCAGGAAGCTTCGACGATTTTTCGCGTTGATGATTTAAGAGAGTGTGTGGTGAAACTATCTCATTTGGCTGCTCCCTCGTCAATTTATTGAAATAACTTCAGGGAAGAGACTGCAGTTTTTATAAACACCCAGCTGACTCAGAAGCACTATAGAAATAGTATTAGTAAGTGACTTGTTCTTAATTTTTCTAGAGCTTCTTTGCACGCATGCAGTAACGAGGGAAACCAGGAGAAATCTAATGTGAAGTTATATTTTACAGATAGCATGAAAGCACCGGGCACCTAAAGCAAAAGAAAACAAAATACGAGATGAAGGATTTCGACTTCCGTAGATGCTGCCTGACCCGCTGAGTTCCTCAGCAATTTCTTTTCTAATCCAGCATCGGCAGTTTCTTGCATTTCTATTCTGATTCTGATTGGTACATTCCTGTGAATTATAGTACAGTGTCAGAATACGATTACTGCACTATGTCAGTGAAAGTGCGCCAATTACAACCAAACAAGGCATTTCAGGATGGCTTAATATGTTGAAAAAGTCTGCATGGTGCTGTCTTCCAGGTCCGAAATGTGCAATTTAACCAATAAAACAATAATCCGTGCAGTATGGTGATTGGCTGCTTTCCATTTATTTGCTGAAAGCTTAAAAGAAATAAAGTAGTCTCTGTAGTAAAACACATAGGAACAGGCCAGGCAGCATCTATGGAAAAGTCGACGTTTCAGGCAGAGACCCTTCATAAAGACTGATTTCCAGCATCTGCAGATTTTCTCTCAAAAATGGACTCCAGCCTATTTTATGTTTTTTTGAAAAAAAAAGGTTAGCTAGACTTTTTTAAAAAGTTTCCAAACATTTTCAGGTTATTTCTGCTGTTGAAGTATCTTACCTACTATCTACCATCTCTTATTGGCCAGGTTTGTCAATGGTTGTCTATTATAAATCACTCCATTCCATGGTTTTGACATAGAAGGAGATTACCAGGTTGGCAGGGAATAATATGCAAGGATGTCCTCAAAACTGGAAACTAAAGGCCCCATGATTGCACAATGCATAGAAGAAGCATTCAGGGTGGTATTGGAAAGCTTGAAAGCCCAGAAGGAATGCCTTGGCTCACAATCCACCCACTAGTTTGCCCATCTGTGGTTACCCACACCAGACTCATGAGCCACCATGGAACCTGAATGAAAGCAAGTCTTCCTGTCCTGAGGAACCGTGGCAATAAGAAGGTAACTTCAGAAGATGAAAGAGTATGTGCAATCAGGTGGTGCAGTGTCCTTTAACAGCAGATGAAAAGTACTCAGTACAAATTATATAGTAATCAGAAGCTGTTACTTGAAATATACATTCAAAGTTCAAAGAAAATTTATTATCAATGTATAGGTATATACTACCCTGCGATTCATTTTCTTGTGGGCATGCACAGTAGATACAAAGAAACAATATAATCAATGAAAATCTACTCACAGATGGACCAATGTGCAAATGAAGACAAGTGTGCAAACACAAATATAAATAATATGAACATGAGTTGTAGAGTCATTGAAAGTGAGTTCATAGGTTGTGAAATCAGTTAAAAATAATCAAAATAAATGCTTTAAACATGCACTAATTTTTAAGATGGAATTAGTCACTCAAACTTAGCTATTGCTGTACATTCCCAAACCAAAAACTGTGTATGAACCAGCAAATATGCCATCTGCTGTGGCATTCAAGTCTGGTGACCCAGGTCTGTACCAGAAAACCAGGTATGACTTGCTGAGGGCTATTTCAAGGGCAAAGAGACAATTTTGAATGAGATTGGAGGCGACATCAGATGTACGACAATTCTGGCAGGGTTTGCAAGACATTACTTCCTACAAAGTGAAACCAATAGCATGAATGGCAGCTTCACTACCAGATGAACTCAATGCCTTCTATGCCTGCTTTGAAAGAGAAAATATAACTACAGCTGTGAAGATCCCTGTTGCAATCAGTGACCCTGTGGTCTCAGCCTCAGAGGCTGATGACTTTCTTTAAAGAGATTGAGCCATCACAAGGCAGAAGGCCACAACAGAGTACTTGGTAAGGCTCTGAAAACTTGTGCCAACCAAATGGTGGGAGTATTCAAGGAGATTTTCAACCTCTTACTGATACAGGCAGCAAGTCCCCATTTGCTTCAAAAAGGCAACAGTTATCTCCTTTACAATAGCATAGAGATGGTTAGGAACAGACAAGTTAGGAAAGCATTTAATTGGAGTAAGGGGAAATATGAGATTATCAGGCAGGAACTTGGATGAATAAACTGGAAACATATTCTCAGGGAAAAGTACGGAAGAAATGTGGGAAATGTTCAGGGATATTTGCATGCAGTTCTGCATAGGTACATTTCAATGAGACAGAGAAAGGATGGTAGGGTACAGGAACCGTGGTATAGAAAGGCTGCTGTAAATCTAGTCACAAAAAGAAGAGTATACAAAAGGTTCAAAAAACTAGGTAATAATAGAGATCTAGATTATAAAGCTAGCAGGAAGGAGTTTAAGAATGAAATTAGAAGAGCTGGAAAGGGCCATGAGAAGGCCTTGGCAGATGGGATTAAGGAAAACCCCAAGGCATTCTACAAGTATCTGAAGGGGATAAGACAAGAGAGAATAGGACCAATTACATGTGACAGTGCAAAAGTGTATCTGGAAACAGGCGATAGCAGAGTACTAATGAGTACTTTGCTTCAATATTCACAACAGAAAAGGATCTTGGCGATTGTAGGGATGACTTACAGCAGACTGAAAAGCTTGATCATGTAGATATTAAGGAAGGGGATGTGCTGGAGCTTTTGGAAAGCATCAAGTTGGATAAGTCACCGGGACCTGATGAGAAATACCCCTCGCTACTGTGGGAGGCAAGGGAGGAGATTGCTGAGCTTCTGGCAATGATCTTTGCATCATCAATGGGGACGGGAGAGGTTCCAGAGAATTGGAGTATTACGGATGTTGTTCCCTTATTCAAGAAAGAACGTAAAGATAGCCCAGGAAATTATAGACCACTGAGTCTTACTTCAGTGGTTGGTAAGTTGATGGAGAAGATCCTGAGAGGCAGGATTTAAGAACATTTGGAGAGACATAATATTACGGATAGTCAGCACGGCTTTGTCAAAGGCAGGTCACGCCTTAAGAGCCTGATTGAATTTTTTGAGGATGTGACTAAACACATTGCTAAATGTAGAGCAGTTAATGTAGTGTATATGGATTTCAGCAAGGCATTTGATAAGGTACCCCATGCAAGGCTTATTGAGAAAGTAAGGATGCATGGGATCCAAGGGGACATTACTTTGTGGATCCAGAACTAGCTTGCCCACAGAAGGCAAAGAGTGATTGTAGACGGGTCATATTCTGCATGGAGGTGGTTCACCCGTGGGGTGCCTCAGCAATCTGTTCTGGGACCCCTTCATGATTTTTATAAATGACCTGGATGAGGAAGTGGAGGGATGGGTTAGTCAATTTGCTGTTGACACAAAGGTTGGGGGTGTTGTGGATAGTGTGAAGGGCTGTCGGAGGTTACAGCGGGACCTTGATCGGCTGCAAAACTGGGCTGAGAAGTGGCAGATGGAGTTCAACCCAGATAAGTGGGAAGTGGTTCATTTTGGTAGGTCAAGTATGATGGCAGAATATAGTATTAATGGTAAGGCTCTTGGCAGTGTGGAGGATCAGAGAGATCTTGGGGTCCAAGTCCATAGAACACTCAAAGCTGCTGCACAGGTTGACTCTGTGTTTAAGAAGGCATACGGTGCATTGGCCTTCATCAATCACGTGATTGAGTTTAAGAGTCAAGAGGTCATGTTGCAGCTATATAGGACCCCGGTTAGACCCCACAAAGTACTGTGCTCAGTTCTGGTCATCTCAATACAGGAGGGATGTGGAAACCATAGAATGGGTGCAGAGGAGATTTACAGGGATGTTGCATGGTTTGGGGAGCATGCCTTATGAGAATGGGTTGAGTGAATTCGGCCCTTTCTCCTTGGAGCAACGGAGAATGAGAAGTGATTTGATAGAGGTTTACAAGATGATGAGGGGCACTGATCATGTCGTTATTCAGAGGCTTTTTCCCAGAGTTGAAATGGCTAGCATGAGAGGGCATAGTTTTAAGGTACTTGGAAGTAGGTACAGAGGAGATGTCAGGGGTAAGTTTTTTTATGCAGTAAGTGGTGAGAGCGTCAAATGGGTTGCCAGAAGCGGTGGTGGAGGCGAAAACGATAGGGTCTTTTAAGAGACTCCTGGATAGGTACATGGAGCTTATAGAAGTAGAGGGCTATGGGTAACTCTAGGTAATTTCTAAGGTAAGGACATGTTTCGCATAGCTTTGTGGGCCGAAGGGCCTGTATTGTGCTGTAGGTTTTCTATGTTACTATACCAGTACCTAAGAAGATAATGTAAGCGACCTTAATGACTATCGCATGGTAGTACTCATATCTACAGTGTTGAAATGTTTTGAGAGGCTGGTCATGACTAGACTGAACTCCTGACTCAGCAAGGACCTAACCCACTGCAATTTGCCTATCACCACAAAAGGTCAACAGCAGATGCAATCTCAATGGCTCTTCACATGGCCTTAAACCACCTGGACAACACAAACACCTATTCAGGCTGGTGTTCATTGACTGTAGCTCAGCGTTTAATAGCATCATTCCCACAATCCTGATTGAGAAGTTGCAGAACCTGAGCCTCTGCACCTCTCTCTGCAATTAGATCCTTGACTTCCTAATTGGAAGACCACACTCTATGCAGACTAGTGATAATATCTCCTCCTCACTGACGATCAACACTGGTGCACCTCAGGGGTGTGTGCTTCACTCTCTGCTCTACTCTCTCTATACCCACGACTGTGTGGCTAGGCAGAGCTCAAGTACCATCTATATATTTGCTGATGATACAACCATTGTTGGTGGAATCTCAAATGGAAATGAGAGGAAGTACAGAAGGGAGATATACCAAAAAGTGGAGTGGTGTCGCAGCAACAACCTTGCACGATGTCAGTAAGACGAAAGAGCTGACTGCGAACTTCAGGAAAGGCAAGATGAAGGAGCACATTACCAATCCACATAGAGGGATCAGAAGTGGAGAAAGTGAGCAGTGTCAAGATCTCTGAGGATCTAACCTGGTCCCAACATATCAATGCATTTATAAAGAAGGAAAGACAGCAACTATACTTCATTAGGAGTTTGAAGAAATTTGCTATATCAACAAAAACACTCAAAAATTTCTCTAGATGTACCATGAAGGGCATTCTAACAGGCTGCGTCACTGTCTGGTAATGTGGGGGGGTGTGGTGGGCTACTGCACAGGACAAAAAGAAGCTGCAGAGGGTTATAAATTTAGTCAGTTCCATCTTGGGTACTAACCTACAAAGTACCCAGGACATCTTCAAGGAGCGGTGTCTCTGAAAGGCAGCGTCCATTATCCAGCACCCAGGGCATGCCCTTTTCTCATTGTTACCATCAGGTAGGAGGTACAGAAGCCTGAAAGCACACACTCAGTGATTCAGGAACAGCGTCTTCCCCTCTGCCATCTGATTCCAAACTGGACATTGAACCCATAAAACACTACCTTGCTTTTTAAATATATATTATTTCTGTTTTTTGCATGATTTTTAATCTAGTCAATATACATATAGTGTGATTGATTTATTCTTTTATATTATGTATTACATTGAACTGCTGCTGCTAAGTTAACAAATTTCATGACGCCTGCCAGTGATAATAAACCTGATTCTGATTCTATTTACTCCTTCTCTGACAAAATGCTAAAATGGAATGCTGATCATTAGCACCAATTGGCTGACTTCAGTCTGACAGACTTCCAATCTACCATATATCTAAACAATCATGCAAATTCCTAGAAATAAACTGTAGATCGAAGGACATTAAAGTTAAACATCTTCTATTTCAGCTGATACCTCAAAAATAATTTTGAAATTGGATAGTATGGATTGTCCCCTGATATATTTCAAACAAGTGCAGGAAAGTAGGAAAATGCCTTTCAGTTCTCGGGAATAATGCTTTGAATAGAATAACACTAGTGACTCCGCAGAAAACAGTAAGTAGCATATTTAATTAAGCACTCAACAAGCACACGTTAATTCAATAGGGAACTATTGTTGATGAAAACCCAAAATAAAAACGAGATGCTTACGAGGCAGCTTCTGTAGACAGACAACCAGAGTTAATGCTTCAGGTCCCTCACCACCATTCAGGGCCCCAGACCTTCAGTCCTTCCAGGTGAGACGACACTTCACCTGTGAGTCGGCTGGTGTGGCATACTGCATCCGGAGCTCCCGGCGTGGATTTTATATATTGGTGAGACCGGACGCAGACTGGGAGACCGTTTCGCTGAACACCTACACTCGGTCCACCAGAGAAAGCAGGATCTCCCAGTGGCCACACATTTTAATTCCACGTCCCATTCCCATTCTGATATGTCTATACATGGCCTCCTCTACTGTCAAAATGAATCCAAACTCAGGTTGGAGGAACAACACCTTATATACTGGCTGGGTAGCCTCCAACCTGATGGCATGAACATAGATTTCTCTAACTTCTATTAATGCCCCTCCTCCCCTTCTTACCCCATCTCTGATATATTTATTATTTTTCCCCCTTCCCTTTTTTTTCTCTCTGCCCATCACTCTGCCTGTTCTCCATCTCCCTCTGGTGCTCCCCTCCCCTTTTCTTTCTCCCAAGGCCTCCTGTCTCATGATCCTTTCCCTTCTCCTGCTCTGTATCCCTTTTGCCAATCACCTTTCCAGCTCTCAGCTTCACTCCACCCCCTCCAGTCTTCTCCTATCATTTCGCATTTCCCACTACCCCTCCTACTTTCAGATCTCTTACTGCCTTTCTTTTCAGTTAGTCCTGACAAAGGGTCTCGGCCCAAAACGTCGACAGTGCTTCTTCCTATAGATGCTGCCTGGCCTGTTGCATTCCACCAGCATTTTGTGTGTGTTGCTTCAACATATTAAACTGTTTTCCAAAAAGAATTGATACTCTTTAAACTTAGTCATATATTGGTAATTATTGGCAAGAAAAGAAGGCAGATTCAGGTTTGTTTATCACGTGTTCATTGAAATATACAGTGAAATGCATCATTTTCATTAACAACCAACACACCCAGGGATGTGCTGGGATAGCCCACAAGTGTTGCCAAACATTCCGGCGCCAACATAGCAAGCTCACAGTAACAACAGTAATAGCAATGTCACAATACAAGACAACAGTAAATCAAGCCCCCATCCCATCTTCCCACCCACTCATGCATTCAGATCTCCAGTCTCAAGACAGGCCACCTCTGAACCTCCAATCCTCGGCCTCGGACATTGGGCTAATAAATGATACCACAAAACTATAATTGTCTAAAATTGTGTTTTGCAATAAGTGAAATATATTTTAAAATGTCAGTTGATTACCATTGTAGTGGGAAATATTGAGGCACTGACAAGGAGTTACCCAGTGGATGAAGTAAAGAAGTAAGAGGTTTAGCCCTTCAGACCAATCCGTCCATATTTAATATCCACTCAGTTATTAATTAGTCAGCAATTTGAGCAATAGAATTAACCTTGGTGCCCCTGAGCAAGGAAGGGTAAAGTCATCCAGCTTCTCGATCTACTACCTCACGATCCAGTAAACCCTGACTCCCTGATTGGTGAGGCTCAGATGAGGACGTGATCTTGCTCAGCTGTGATTTAATGAGAACATGTCACTAAGGTCACAGCCGTAATTACCCATGTATATAGCAAAACAATTTCTGTGCACCATCATTTACAGCGTTATCTTCCCAACAGGAATGATTCCAGTGACAGAACTATCGTATTTTGGGGAACAAGACCCAGCATTCAAAATCCTGAAGCCCTGGTGGGATGTATTTGCAGAGTATCTGACCCTTCTTATGGTTCTGGTGTCAATGTTTGGAGGAGCATTGCAGGTAAAACAGGAAGAGGGAGCCTTCATCAAAGAGAAAAATTTTGTTAGTAATGTATTGTAAGCTCTTAAGGTCATTAATGCCTTAAAGTATGTTGTATTAATTACATAAAGTGGCTTTGCTCATTAGTTTCTAAATTAAGGCATTTCAGGAAAAAGTGGAATGGGTGTAGTGTGGCGGTGTGACCTCTACCATGCTGAGGCCAGGCGGCAACTTTCAGACACCTCCTCATACCTACCCCTTGAAGAGGACCCCACTCTGGACCATCAGAAAACTGTCTCCAACACTATCACTGACTTCATCATCTCTTGAGGATTCCTATCCACTGCCACCAAACTCTGCACTGCTTGCTCCTATCTCCTACCCAAGATCCACAAACCTGACTGGCTGGGTAGACCCATTGGCTCTGCCTGCTCCTGCCCCACTGAACTCTTGGCCTCATACCAACTCCATTCTAACCCCTTTGGCTCAGTTCCTGCATGCAGGACATGTCTCATTGTCTCAATCTCCTCATGAACTTTTAATTCCCTGGCCCTGACCATCGCATTTTCACCGTGGATGTCCAGTTCCTATATGCTTCTCTTTCCAGTTACCATGGCTTTGTCAACAAAAGAACCAACTAGTTCCCCTTCACCACCACCCTCCTCCATTTGACACTGGCTTCCCCCACTTTCTCCAGCCTTTTTGTTGGCTACGTACTTCAATCTATGTTCCAAGCCTTTCCCAGTAATGCTCTCTAACTCCCTTTCCATGACACTAATGGCTGCATTGGTGCTGTCTCATACACTCATGCTGATTTCATCAATTTCATCAGCTTTGCCTCCAATTTCCACCCTGCCCTTAATTTCACTTGTTCCATTTCTGAGACTTCCCTCCCTTTCTCAATCTCTGGAGACAAACTGTCAACCAACATCTTTTATAAACCTTCCAATTCCCGCAGTTATTTTGACTATACATCTTTCCACTCTGTCTCTTTTTCTCAGTTTCTTCATTTGCACCGCAGATGGAGCTTCCCTTTCCAGGACACCAGAAGTGTCTGGAAAGGTGTCCTCCTTCAAAAAGCGGGGTTTCCTTTCTCTTCCATTGACAGTGTCTTCACTCGCATCTCCTCCATTTCCCAAAATTCCACACTCACCCCTTCTTCCTGCCAACAGTGATAGAGTTCCTCTTGTCCTTACCTACCACCCCACATCCAACACATCGTTTTCCGTAACTGTTGCCATCTCCAAAGGGATCCTACCACCGAAGATATCTTTACCTCCCCCCATCTTTTTGCAGGAATCGCTCTATCGGTGATTTCTTTATCCATTCGTCCTTCCCCAATAATCTCCCTCCCAGCATTTATCCCTGTAAGTGGCCAAAGTACTACACCTGCCCATTTACCTCCTCCATCATCTCCATTCAAAGCCCCAATCTTTGCGTATTCAATAGTCAATAGTTCCATTTAATATTTGAGAATGTATACAATATACAACCTGAAATTCTTACTCCCTGCAGATAATCTTAAAACAATGAAACCCATGAAGAATGAATGACAGATAAAAATGTAAGAACCCTTAAGCCCCCTGTCCCCCTCACACACACAAGCAGCAGCAACAGAATAAATCCTCCTCCCACTTATTTTAGCACAAAACATCACCACCCAACATGCAAGCCAAAGCAAAGCCTCCAAAGAGAGACCATGGTCTACAGACCATCAAAAACTGACTGTTCACTACAACATTTCAAATCCCCCAGTCTTTCTCTGAGTGGGGGAGTGGGGTTGATGCCAAATGCAGAACCCTCCGACAGCCACTCTTCGGTGCTTTGCTCCAGTTCACAACACCAGCTAGAATTCATGTCTATAGGGCCGCTCAAGGCCCCTAAGGTGCTCGACTTCAAGCCAGATCTGGTCATACTGAAAATGTGGCCAATCGCAAGCTCCAGGAATAGGAACAATCACCATGCAGAACTGCAGGTGCTGAGTGCTGCTGTAGATCAAAGATCCCAATAGGACCCTAGCCACCCTGAAAAGGAAAATAGAGACAACAGAATCGGAAGAATTTAATTGTTTCGCTGATGAGCTGGAAGAAGTTGCCCTCTGACACCATCATTAGCTTCACCCATCCCAGCATGGGAAAGGCAACTCTTGCTGCTATGGTCGTCTATTATGTCCGGTGCTCCTGACACAGCCTCCTCTACATTGGTGAGACCCGCTGTGAATTGGGGAACCACTTTGTCAAACAACTCCGCTCCATCCACCAAAAATGGAACTTCCCAGTGGCCGAACATTTTAATTCCCATTTCCGTTCCCATTCCAGCATGTTACTCTATGGCCCTCTCTTGTGTCAAGATGAGGATGGAGGAGCAAAACCCTACATTCTGTCTGGGTAGCCTCCAACCCGATGGTATGAACATTCATTTCTCCTTCCGGTAAAAAAAAGATTCCCTCTCCCCCAACCTTTTCTTCAATTTCCCACTCTAGCCTCTTACCTCTTCTTCTGTCCTTTCTCCTATGGTGCACTCTCCTCTTCTAACAGATTCCTTTCTCTAGCTCTCCTACCCATCTGGCTTCACCTATCACCTTCTAACTATCCTCCTGCCCCACCTTTTTATTCTGGCGACTTCCCCCTTCCTTTCCAGTCCTGAAGAAAGGCCTCAGCCTGAAATATTGACTGTACTCTTTTCCATAGATGCAACTTGTATGTGTTGCATTGGATTTGCAGCATCTGCAGATTTTCTCATGGTTATGATCTCAGAATAGAAATGGTGAGTTTTAGTTTAAGAATACCCTTGTCTTTCCATGCTTTTTGTCCTTTTGGATGAATTCAAGGAAGTTTATAATTAAGTAGGGAGACTGACTGAAATCAGCAATAGTCTCTTTTCCATTCTGGCTCCCTTCTTACCCCTTCCCTCCTCCTCACATCTCTCTATGCCCTTCACCCTTTACCCATGCTCCTTTCTCCTCTCCTATCAAATTCCTTCTTCTCCAGCCCTTTTCCTTTTCCAACTATTACCTCCCAGCTTCTCACTTTATCCCCCTCTCGGTCCACTTGGCTTCACCTTTTGCTTGTCCTGCTTCCTCTCCTCCCCCCCACCTTCTTATTATGGCATCTTCCCCCTTCCAGTCCTGATAAAAGGTCTCAGCTCGAAATGTTTACTGTTTATTCATTTACAGAGGTGCTGTCTGATCTGCTGAGTTCCTTCAGCATTTTGCCTGTGTTGCTCTGGATTTCCAGCATCTGCAGAATTTCTTGTGTTTATGGAGTGGTGTGCTATATGTGCCAGCAGAGAGAACAAGTGCTTTTAGCTGAACAAGATAGAGTAATGGAAGCTATCATAAACAGTGCAGTCAAGCAGTACATGACCATCAATATCATAACTGATGCTGAATTTAGGTTTCACTGGAACCACTTAGCTCAAGAGTTCTTTACAGCCTTAGTCCAAAAAGAGCTGAATACTGAAGGTGGGGAGTACTGTGGATGACTGTATTTGACATCAAGTCAGCACTTAACCAAGGTGTCCTGTTAAAATTAAAGACAATGGTTAACGAGTGGTTGAAGTTACAGAAAGGAAAGTGGCTGTGATTATCAGAGGACGGTCACCCCAGCCTAGCTCAGTGTATTAGACCCAAGCATCTTCATCTGCTTCATGAATGATCTTCCTTCCATTTATCACAATATTCTCTGGCCATTGCACATTGTTCCTTTGTCATTCCTCAGCAAATGAAGCACTGTAAAGCAGCATCATGCATCATTTTCTGTCAACAACCAATAGACTCCAAGATGTGCTGGGGCAAACCCACAGTGTCACCATGCTCCTGGTACTGACATAGCATGCACACAATTCACTGACTTTAATCATAACTGTATGCCTTCAGAATGTGGGACGGAACTGGAGCATCCAAAGGAAACCTATATGGTCATGGGGAGAACTTCCTATAGACAGCTGCGGAAATCAAACCCCGATCTCACAGATGCTGCAATAAGGGGATGCACATTCCATTGCTAACTTAGTGAGGAACCAAAAAGACAAAAGGAAGATATTGTAGCGGTGTGCTACATGCAGCGCTAAAATTACGACACGGAGTCGGTAACTGCAGTCGAAGGAAAAAACTTTATTCGAAATCCTCAGCCTCACTTTTAAGCCTCCCTCAACCTGCCCCCCGTGGCGCAGAGGCTCCAAAGCTCTGTGCTCGCAAACCCCCGTAGGCTATCTAATTGTGAGCCGGTTCGGATATGCCAGGAAATGGGTCGCCACATAACCCCCCCCCCCCCACCGCCCCAGAACCGGCGATACACCCCCCCAATGTCCACAGTCTGGGCCAGAACATGCTTGGGAGGTCGGCCTCTGCGCCAAGGTGCCGGAAACTCGGCCGGTTGCGCCAGGTCCACATGGGCCGGTTTGAGGCGGTCCACCGTGAAAACCTCCTCTTTCCCCCCAACGTCCAGCATGAACGTGGACCCGTTGTTCCGGAGCACCATAAACGGCCCCTCGTATGGCCGCTGCAGCGGTGGCTGATGCCCGCCCCTTCGTACAAACACAAACTTACAGTTCTGCAGGTCTTTAGGTACGCAGGTCGGGTTCCGCCCGTGCTGTGAAGTGGGTATTGGGGCCAGGTTACTGAGCTTCTCGCGTAGTCTGCCCAGCACTGCTGCGGGATCTTCCTCTTGCCCCCATGGAGCTGGTAGGAACTCCCCGGGGATGACCAGGGGTGCGCCGTATACCAACTCTGCCGACGAGCCGTGCAGGTCGTCCTTGGGCACTGTGCAGATGCCGAGTAGGACCCAGGGAAGCTCGTCCGCCCAGTTGGCTCCTCACAGGCGGGCCATGAGGGCCGACTTCAGGTGATGGTGGAAACGCTCCACTAGCCCGTTCGACTGGGGGTGGTAGGCAGTTGTGTGGTGCAGCTGAGTCCCCAAAAGGCTGGCCATTGCTGACCACAGGCTGGAGGTGAACTGGGCGCCTCTGTTGGAGGTAATGTGGGCCGGTACACCAAAGCGAGATATCCAGGTGGTGATCAGGGCTCGGGCGCAAGATTCGGAGGTGGTGTCGGTGAGCGGGACCGCCTCTGGCCATCTTGTGAACTGGTCCACGATAGTCAGGAGGTGCCGCGCTCCGCGCGACACTGGCAGGGGACCCACGATATCCACATGAATGTGGTCGAAACGCCGGTGGGCGGGATGGAATTGCTGCGGTGGGGCTTTGGTGTGCCGCTGCACCTTGGCCGTCTGGCAGTGCATGCACGTTTTGGCCCATTCACTGACCTGTTTGCAGAGTCCGTGCCAAACGAACCTGCTGGAAACCATCCGGACAGTCGTCCGGATGGAGGGATGCACCAAGTTATGAATGGAGTCGAAAACACGGCGCCGCCAGGCTGTCGGGACAACGGGACGGGGCTGGCCGGTGGCAACGTCACAGAGTATGGTCCTCTCACCCGGGCCTACGGGGAGGTCCTGGAGCCGCAAACCGGAGACTGCGGTTCTTTAACTCGGAATCTCCTCATCTGCCTGCTGTGCCTCTGCCAGTGCCTCAAAGTCTACCCCTTGGGAAAGGGCATGAACGGTAGGGCGAAAGAGCGCATCCGCCACGACATTGTCCTTACTCGAGACGTGCCGGATGTCCGTCGTGTATTCAGAGATGCAGGACAGGTGGCGTTGCTGGCGGGACGACCAGGGGTCGGACGCTTTCGTAAACGCAAAGGTAAGCGGTTTGTGGTCCGTGAACGCGGTGAAGGGCCGACCTTCTAGGAAGTACCTGAAGTGCCGGATTGCCAGGTAGAGCGCCAACAGTTCCCGGTCGAAAGCACTGTACTTGAGCTTGGGTGGCCGCAGGTGTTTGCTGAAAAACGCCAGGGGTTGCCAGCGACCTGCGATGAGTTGCTCCAGCACCCCACCGACTGCCGTGTTAGATGCGTCCACTGTGAGGGCGGTAGGGGTGTCCATTCTGGGATGTACTAGCATTGCGGCGTTCGCCAAAGCTTCCTTCGTTTGAACGAAAGTGGCGGCGGACTCCTCGTCCCAGGTAATGTCCTTGCTCGGACCCGACATCAGATCCGGGCAGCTGAAGGGAGGAAGCAGTGGTAGAAATTGACCATACCTACGAATTCCTGAAGGCCTCTGATCGTGGTGGGTCGGGGGAAGTGGCGGACCGCATCTACCTTAGCGGGCAGAGGGGTTGCCCCGTCTTTAGTAATCCTGTGGCCCAGGAAGTCAATGGTATCGAGTCCGAACTGGCATTTGGTGGGGTTGATTGTAAGACCATACTCACTCAGTCGGGCGCAGAGTTGACGGAAGTGGGACAGATGCTCCTGACGACTGCTGCTGGCTATGAGGATGTCGTCCAAATAGATGAACGCGAAGTCCAGGTCCCGTCCCACCGCGTCCATTAACCGCTGGAACGTCTGTGCGGCATTTTTCAGACCGAACGGCATGCGGAGGAACTCGAAAAGGCCAAACGGGGTGATGAGAGCCGTTTTGGGGATGTCGTCAGGATGCATCGGGATTTGATGGTACCCTCGGACGAGGTCTACCTTGGAGAAGATCCGTGTGCTGTGCAGGTTTGCTGCAAAGTCCTGAATGTGCGGCACAGGGTAGCGGTCCGGTGTGGTAGCCTCGTTCAGCCTGCGGTAGTTGCCGCACGGTCTCCAGCCTCCCGTCGCTTTGGGCACCATGTGCAGGGGGGAGGCCCATGGGCTGTCGGACCGCCAGATGATCCCCAATTCCTCCATCCTCTGGAACTCCTCCTTCGCCAGTCAGAGCTTGTCCGGGGGAAGCCGCCGAGCTCGGGTGTGGAGGGGTGGTCCCTGGGTCGGGATGTGGTGCTGTACGCTGTGTCGGGGCATGGCCGCTGTGAACTGCGGTGCCAGAACCAATGGGAAATCCGCCAGGACCCTGGTGAAGTCATTGTCGGACAGCGTGATGGATCCGAGGTGAGGGGCTGGCAACTGGGCTGCACCCAGGGAGAACGTCTGAAAGGTCTCGGCGTGTACCAGTCTCTTCCTGGGCAGGTCGACCAGTAGGCTGTGAGCCCGCAAAAAATCCGCACCCAGAAGCGGTTGGGCTACGGCGGCCAGTGTAAAGTCCCACGTGAACTGGCTGGAGCCGAACTGTAGCTGCACCTGACGGGTGCCATAGGTCCTTACTGTGCTGCCGTTCACGGCCCTCGGGGGGGCCCGGTGCCCTGCTGCGGGTGTCGTAATTCGTCGGAGGTAAAACACTGATCTCGGCACCAGCGTCGACCAAAAACCTGCGTCCCGACCTTCTGTCCCACACATACAGGAGGCTATCCCGATGGCCAGCCGCTGTAGCCATCAGCGGCGGCTGGCCCTGGCGTTTCCCGGGAACTTGCAGGGCGGGCGACAACGGTGGGCTTCTGCGCCCCACCGCTGGTGGTAGAAGCACCAGTGTTCATTGGGCCGGGGGTTGGCAGGCTCTGCGGCCGGGCCTGGACTGGTTTGCTGCTGGGAGCGTGGCTGGGAGATCTGTGCGATGGACGCCCCGCTCACCTTTTTGGCGTTCCACAGCAAGTCCGCCCGGGCTGCCACCTTCCGGGGGTCACTGAAATCCGCATCGGACAGCAGCAGGCGTATGTCCTCGGGCAGCTGCTCCAGGAATGCCTGCTCAAACATGAGGGAGGGCTTGTGTCCTCCGGCCAGAGACAACATCTCATTCATTAAAGCCGATGGAGGTCTGTCTCCCAAGCCATCCTGGTGCAGTAAACGGGCAGCCCGCTCGCACCGTGAGAGTCCGAAAGTCCTGAGGAGCAGGGCTTTGAATTCCGTGTACTTGCCGTCTGCCGGGGGCGACTGTACGAACTCCGCGACCTGGGCCGCTGTGTCCTGGTCGAGGGAGCTCACCACGTAGTAGTAGCGGGTGGCTTCTGAGGTGATCTGGCGAACGTGGAATTGGGCTTCGGCTTGCTGGAACCATAGGTTTGGTCGCTGTGTCCAGAAACCCGGCAGTTTCAACGAAACCGCATGAACAGAGGCGGCGTCCGTCATTTCTGGTCCAAAAATCGTTTGGACCGTCAGGGTCACCAATTGTAGCGGTGTGCTACATGCAGCGCTAAAATTACGACACGGAGTCGGTAACTGCAGTCGAAGGAAAAAACTTTATTCGAAATCCTCAGCCTCACTTTTAAGCCTCCCTCAACCTGCCCCCCGTGGCGCAGAGGCTCCAAAGCTCTGTGCTCGCAAACCCCTGTAGGCTATCTAATTGTGAGCCGGTTTGGATGTGCCAGGAAATGGGTCGCCACAATATCTTCCTTCTCTAGCAGCCATTTTTTACAGAAAAGAATTTACTTAAAGCTTGCCATTAACTGTTTCTTTGTAGACTATTGCAAAGGTTTGGTGTCAGGCCTGCACAGGCAGGTCCCTCCCAGTCTCCAGCCAGCTAATAGGAGTCACCTGCCCCCTATCTAAACCAGCTTTCATCCACAGCCCTTGTTCACTCATCATACCAGCCAGCCTCAGCTAGTTGCTCCCAGCCTTCAGTTAGCTTTTTTGCACGGGTGTTTAGTATCTGTTCTCTCGTATTTTGAGGCACCTCTGGGATTGTTATTTTGCAGTCTATTATTAAAGTTACTGTTCATCGCTGAACTATCTCTGCTGCTCTGCTTTTGGGTCAAGACTCCTTTACATTTCTTAACAATTTGGCATTCCGAGTAAATAATTTTTTTTTGATATTTTGTTCCACATTCCATATTCCTACTGATTGCTTTATCAGTGTTCTTTGAGCATATTTCCATCATATTTAATAATTTATATGATTTAATGATCCATATTAAATATCCTTTAAAATTTATATAGTATTATAAGATTTGCTTTTTCATTTTATATACAATTGATGAATCTGGATCAAAAAGCATGATTGTCTCATTATATTTGGATGTGACCAAGATAGTTGGAACAGCCTTCAATTTCATCCATTTCAGAATACTGGAATATAAAAGGTATTTTTTATTTCACTGCTGCCATAGTCTCCATAAGAGACTAGTTTTCCTTCTGGCAAGATATTATGTTTCCTTTATATATGGGAATTATACACACATACAGGTCACCCTTTGTTTTCCGTCTAATGCTAATGTTGTTTACTTCACCGAAGACACCACAGCTAAGCATTTGCTCCCCAGAGCATCTAAATAGCTTATTGTGCAACAGTTCAGAAGAATCAACCAATAATCTTGTACGTTTAGAGTTTCTATGTGTAGATTGCATGGGTCTCAATGCTCATAAACATATTTTCTGTTGCAATTACCTCTGAGGCTGAGCACGCACCTGAGCTGAAATGCTCTCATGATTGTTGTTGTACCAGTTAGGAAGGTGAAAATTAAGTCTGTAATGTAAAATACTTATGTTCAGAATGATTTGTCATTTCTAGGTATCAAACGAGCAGATTCTGTGCATCCCAGTCCCAGAGGGCCTCTCCATTCAGAAGCGTCAATGGAACCACACTGTTTTGGAAGGACTTAAGCTTGATGTGTTTGCCTCTGGATTCCAGACTGGTCTAGATGTTCAGCAGTATTACCTTATTAATCAGTGGTGCTATGATAATGCTGTGATATGGTTTTCTAAATATTTCCCTTATCTAGTCCTTCTACATTCTTTGATATTCCTCATCAGTAGTAACTTCTGGTTTAAATTTCCAGGCACAAGTTCTAAGATAGAGCACTTTATCACTGTCCTTGGGAAATGCCTTGACTCTCCATGGACTACTAAAGCACTGTCAGAAACTGTGTATGAGGAGTCCACCCCCAGGGTGCCTATAGTCTCTGAATCCAGCACAGATCAATCATTATCTTCTATGAATAGTCCACTGAAAGTTGACTCTTCTGAGTCATTGTCACAAGAGATTGCATTCAGTAATGATGTTTATAAAGGAGACAAGGCTTCTCTTTTGTCCAAAGGCTCTTCACAAGTTATGAAATCAGCTGGTGGCTTAATGGTAGACAATTCTTCAGTGAAAATTCTGGATAAAAAGGAAGGTGAGCAGGCCAAATCCCTCTTTGAAAAAGTGAAAAAGTTTCGCCTCCATACAGAAGAGGGAGACATTCTCTATACGATGTACTTGAATCAAACCATTGTCCGGACTGTGCAAAGTGTAGTTATTCTTGTCTACATCAGCACTTTTATTCCTCAAATGCGTAATAACATCCACTGTGTCGATGCACTACACATCACAGGTTTCACTGACTTCTTCTGCATTCATGGTTTGTGGAGAATGTTCCAAATGTTATCACTGTTATACATTACTGCAATAGTCTTATATAGTTGCACTTGTCTGTACACACTGCATTGGATTCTTTATTATAAATTGAAAGAGTATTCATTTGAAAATGTGAGAGTTGAGACTGGGATGGACGATATTCCGGATGTGAGGAATGACTTTGCCTTCTTGCTACATCTTATTGATCAGTATGACAAACTTTATGCCAGAAAGTTTGCAGTGTTTCTCTCGGATGTGAGTGAAAATAAGCTTCTACAGCTCAATTTGAACCATGAGTGGACACGAGAGCGACTAAAGCAGCGTCTCATCATGAACATGGAGAACAAAGTGGAAATGCACCTCTTCATGATGCCAGGAATCCCCATCCAGGTTTATAACCTGACAGAGATAGAAGTCTTAAAGCTGGAGCTCATCAAAGGAGTCACCATTTCCGCTGCCATCTCCAATCTGAAAATGTTGAATGAAATGTGGTTGTACAACTGCTCCTTTAAGGTAGAAAGACAGGCACTGCTATTCTTGAAGGAGAATTTGATAACTCTACGTGTACGATTTGGTATTGCTGATGAAATACCCCCATGGATATTTACCTTGAAGAATTTACATGTGCTCTACATTGAAGGGCAACTGCAAACTGACAGTAAAATCTCCACAGCCCTGCAGATGTTTTGTGAGCTGCCAAACATAGATACCTTGCATCTGAAGACCAATGTAACCAAGCTCCCAAATGCAATTTTAGATATGGCCAATCACTTGCTGTGCTTAATAATTCACAATGAAGGAGTAAAAATAACATCATTAACAAATATCAAGAAGCTCTTTGGCCTCACTCTGCTGAGATTGCTCCACTGCAATTTAGAAAGAATCCCTAGTGCCATCTTTAGTCTGACCAATTTACAGGAACTTGACCTCAAAGACAACAACCTAAGTTCATTGGAAGAGCTTGCCAGTTGTCAAAACCTCCGAAAGCTTAGCTGCCTAAGGTTGTGGCATAACAATATCACTTCCATTCCTGTTCACATTGCCAAAATTCCAAAACTTGAAATGCTCTATCTCAATAAGAACAAGATTGAATTCTTGTCCCCAAGTATATTTAAACTAACGAAACTTCTCTTCCTAGATGTTTCCCACAATCACATTTCAAAGATCCCTCCTGAGATTGACCAACTGGCAGAGTTGCAACATTTTGCTATAGAATGCAATAAAGTGGCTGAACTTCCTGAATCCCTCTTCTCCTGCACCAAACTGCGAGTTCTCAACCTTTCGCACAATAACCTGACTTTTCTCTCACCCTCTATTGGACGTCTGCGGCAACTGCATCTCCTGGATCTTAAAGTCAATAAATTGGATAAACTTCCAGCTGAGTTGGGACAATGCACTTCTCTCCGGAAGACCCAGCTGTTTGTAGAGGATGACATTTTTAAAACATTGCCTCTGAACATCAGGGAGCAGATCACAAATACGTCATAAATCTGAGATGTGAGTATTGAATAAACTAAAGAGAGTGAATAAAAAAGAGGGAGAAAAAGGAAGAGAATGAGGAAGTGAAAGAGATAAAGAGGGAGGGAGAGTGAAAGCGATGAATGGAAAGCACGAGGCAGAGGGAGGGGAGATGTTGAGCTGGGATTGGGTGAAGAGAGAAGCATGGAGAATGCAGATACATATGCAATTTCTTGTTCTTTTTTATGGAATAATGTGGTGATATTTTATATAGGTCTCATTATGGTCCCATTTGGGGTTAGACAAAAGTAGTGAAGTGATTACTATGGATATTGGTTTATTATCATCACATGTACAGTGAAAAGCTTTTGTTCGGAATGGTATTTAGATAGATCATTCCATGCATAAGTACATCAAGGCAGAGAAATGAGAACAGAATGTAGTATACTGTTGCAATTACACAGAAATTTCAGTGCAGACTGGCAATACAGTGCAAGGATCATGACGTTTCCTATGTACTGTATTCCAAAACTCCACTTTGAAAGGAATAATTAGATTGTTATATAATATTTTCAAAAGGATTGCAGAACTGTTTCAGTAGCAGGTAGCATTATTGCACTTTTCTTAACTTAGGCAGGAGTACTTCCTGCTCACGGTAAAGCACCAAGAATTCAGATTTCAAATGAATAGATGAATTATTTTAACTTTAATATACATTGATGTGCCTGGTTTAACCTCTGGTTGTTCATTAAAGCTACTGTACTGGTAACGTCATTGTTTTACACATTACTGCTTGTGAAGCGTGCTTGTTTCCTGTAGTGCTTTCTATATTACAGCAGTGACTATACTAGCTGCAAAGTGCACTTGCTGCACGTGTGTCTGAACATAAATGCAAGTTTTTTTTCTTTCTGTATCATTCACTTATGCTAAAATCTTTCCCTTCATTTATATGTCTGACCTTGGTTTCCTTCAGCTTACCTTTGCAATTTGGCCCTCAGTCCACACTCTCAGCATTGTTGAGACACCCTTGTCCTACCTCAGGAAGTTCTCTCCTAAATCTTGCCACTCCTCCACTAGATTCCTTCCCCAATCTAGTCTGTTCTAGTCATCTTTAGTGTTCATTTATCACTGTAAACTATGTTCGGATATCAGTGCTGAATAAACAGTCATTGCCACTGCAGTCTCAGCTGAGGTATTGATTCTGGCCTTGGATTCCACTTGAAACAAAACATTATGCAGAAGGACTTTAAAGTTACTGTGTGCCATCTTGAATCCTAATGAAAAGTGACTAACAGGAAGCAGAAGATAGGCATAAAAGAGCCTTTTTCTGCTTCAGAAAATGTGGCACAACAATTGGTGATGGCCTTCAACAACTTACCACTTACCTAAGTAATATATGATGGTAAATGTGCTGGTGACATAATAATAAGCAGATAATTAAGAATATAGATAAATTGCATGGACAAAGACCTGGAAAATGAAGCAAAATGTCCATTTTATTCTTTAATCTTTAAAAGCTAATCTTTAATCTTTTAAAATGAGCAAAAATATGAAATTGTCCTTCTAGCAGGCATTAAATAAAGTTTATTGTGTAAATGGTGAGCGATTGCAGTGGGATCTGGGTGCATGTTTTGCAAAAAGCTAGTAAGCAGATTAACTGAATGTTGCAGCCAAGCTGACGAGGATCCTAGTCAGGGTCAATCCATGACCAGGACTGCCAGACTGGGTAACAGCTTCTTCCTTTAGGCTGTGAACTAATGGATACATTCCCACCACTGAGGTCTCGTCACTAGGACAGTGAGCTGTTTAACATTTACTGTTTACCTGTGCTGTGCATTACATGCATTTTTAATTATATATACTTTTAACTTATTGATGGTAATATTTTGGTATGTGTTGTGTGTGAGATATACATATTCACCCCGATCCTGAGGAACATGTTGCATTTGGTTGTCTCTATGTAGAGTCAGATGACAATAAGCTTGAACTTGAAGGAGAATTGACAAAAGAAGAAATATGTTTAAGTTCTACAGGGAATTCTGGAGTACTATGTATAGTTTGATTTCCTTATTTCAGTAAGGGTAAAGCTTTGGAAGTGGTTCAAAGATGAATTACTAGGTGAATACTTGGAATGGGCAGGTTGTTTTATCAGGAAGAGTCACACAGGCTCTTTTTTTTCCATTGGATTTTAGGAGAGCGGAGACTTGATTGAAACATACAAGATCCTGAGAGGTCAGTATAGACGTGGAGGGGATTTCCTCTTATGCAACAACCTAGAACAAGGGGTAACTGTTTGAAAATAAAGGGGTGCCCATTAAGGCAGAGACGAGGTTTTTTTTACTTCTCACATGGGGTTGTAAGAGACTAGAACTCTCTTCCTCGGGGCAGCAAAAGAAGATACTTTATTTTAAATGCGGAGGCAGATAAATACTCAGTAAGTATGTGGGTAAAAGGTCATCACATGTCAATAAAAGTGCAGATTTGAGGTTACTATCATGATTTTGTTAAAAGGAAAAACAGGCTTGAAGACCCAAGTGGTCTATTCCTGCTCCTAATTTATATATTCAAAGTAGTTTCTATGTCCGGTTATTTAGAATTTATTCAATTTTTTGGTCCAGGCCTCATAGCTTATGAGTAATCAAATTAGCTCATTGGATCCAGATATTTGAAGTAGCCTCTTTGTATCATTTGGCATACTTTGTCTGTAAAACAAAGGAACCATGGTGTTTACCTAACCATGTTATTTTCTGGAAACAACTCCAGTTTTCTCTCCCTTCCTGTCCAATGGAATGCATGTCCTGGAATGAGAGACCTGGCATGAGGAATATTGTAAGAGCCTTTGTTATCTCAGCTTTTGGAACTCATTGAAAAGTTCATTTCATAAGAACCAGTCTTACGTCATTTTACTTATGCAAATGACTCTTTAACTCAAGAACCATGTCTAAAAGATTGCATCATTGTATATTGTTTTATGACACTTAAAAGGTAGATAGCTATTATAGGCAATTGGATAATCTAATTTAAAAATACAAAGTCAACAAAGTTAAATATACTGCATTGGCTTGGTTTCAGTGTGTAATCACGTTGGAAATTGTGATTACAGAACTGGTTTATATATTTATATAAAACTAATTTGTCCCATATTTTACAATATCTTAACCAGCTTAATATTTTTGCTAAATAGCAACCAGAATTTCGTGTAATTTGTGCATACAGTATTTCAGTGGCATAATCTGCCCTCTTGACTGGAGACAAAATTGTAATTTTGGTTTGAATTTAAATGCAGGCTCCAGAGGTGAAAAATACTTGTTGTTCATTAAGGACATTAAACGTCTGTAGATCACCTGCATGCTTATACATTATTTGATACACAAAACAATTTTTATATTACATCACCAGCTACTTGATAAATCCTTTCTGTTTTGGTTCCCTATTTAAATTTCAAATAGGTTCTGTTTACAAACATGCATGTACTTAGATAACCATGGCACACTAATTTGATGATGTGTTGTAAATCTAAATTGTAAGTAATTTTATTGTTGACTGTAAAACTATACTTTGAATTCTTAGCATGTTTCTAGCTTTTTCAGAGCCAGACTATCCTTGCAAGATGAATAGTTATTTCTGATTTTTTTTCTCAAAAGCTTACTCCATTATGTTCATGAAACACATTTCCAACATGTTTCAAGTCATTTTAACTTGACTGATTTATCAGCATAATTAATTGATTCTGAGACAGCAGTGTGGCACACTTCAATAGTCTGGGAAGTTAAAGTAGATCCACATTTCTTGCTTTTGTTCATTTTATACAACTAAAAATGCACTGACATGGCTATGGGATGAATGAAGAATTAAGCTGGGGTCTGATGCAGTCCATAGCTAAAGAACCAATTGGCATATATCAATAGTTTGACTAGCTGGATAAGACAGAGACCTCAGATGAAAATCTACCACTGTGCATTGTCACCATGAAGTGAGAACATTTGGCAAAACGTAAAAAGTTCCACTGCAGGCAGGCATAACAAAAGGTTTTAACCTGAAGATTTACAAAATAATTGGTACAGAGGTAATAATGCAGAACAAGGAAATGGTGGACCAACTAAAAAGTATTCTGCACACTTCGTCACTGTGGAAGACAGTGCTGAAGTATGCTGGAAGTTCAGCAGTGCCATAGGGCAGAAGTGAGTACAATTGCTATTATGAGGGAACAGATGCTTGGGAAGCTGAAAGGTATGAAGGTGGAGAAGTCATCTGGACAAGATGTACTACATCCCAGAGTTCTGGAAGAAGAGCTTGAAGAGATTGTGGAGGCATTAGTAATAATTTTCAAGAATCACTGGATTCTGGCATGATTCTGGAGGATTGGAAGATTGCAAATGTTAGTTCACTAGTTAAGAAGGGAGACAGGCAGAAGAAGGGAAATTATAGGCTAGTTAGCTTGACCTCAGTAGTTGGGAAGATGTTCAAGTTGATTGTTATAGATGTGTCACGCAGGTGAGAAACTGCTAGAAAATTCAGCAGTCTAATGAACAAGGAGGCAATTAAAACAGAGAGAGGACTCTGACTTGGTTTTGATAACACTTTTAATTGTGACCTTGAGAGAGAGCGAGTACGGCGCCAGCTGAGACACGAGCTGTGAAGTCACCATGGTAATAGCTCAGAGCGGTTGAGCTAATGGACAGCTGGAATTATAAAAAGTTGAGGCTGTTGGTTTGGTAACGGCAGAGGAGACACGCCACGGGAGAAGTGCCGAAGCTACCCGAGAAACCACTGGTGGAGTTTAAGACCCCCACGAGGGTGGAGGCCACGGACCGATTAATTTTGACCTGTGATTACCAGTGCAGGTAAGAGCTTGCCTGTGGGGATCTGCTGGTGGTGAACCCGTTCCGTGGGTTAGTAGACCGTTCCCTAGAAGGGGCTCTGTCCATCTGGTCTGTGTGGGGTTCACACGAAGTGACTGTAAAGATTTCGGAAGCAAGAACAACTAAAACTGCCAACGTAAACATCAACTCAATTAATTCTCTCTCTCTCTCCATCAATTCAACTTGATGCAACACAGAGTGAACTGAACTGCTTAAATTTACCTGACACCGTAAAACTTATATCTACCTCCGAGACTATTATAACCATATATAAACCATATAACAACCACAGCACAGAAACAGGCCATCTCGGCCCATCTAGTCCGTGCCGAACTCTTAATCTCACCTAGTCCCACCTACCCGCACTCAGCCCATAACCCTCTACACTTTTCCTGTCCATATACCTATCCAATTTTACCTTAAATGACACAACTGAACTGGCCTCTACTACTTCTACAGGAAGCTCATTCCACACAGCTATCACTCTCTGAGTAAAGAAATACCCCCTCGTGTTTCCCTTAAACTTCTGCCCCCTAACTCTCAAATCATGTCCTCTCGTTTGAATCTCCCCTACTCTCAATGGAAACAGCCTATTCACGTCAACTCTATCTACCCCTCTCAAAATTTTAAATACCTCGATCAAATCCCCCCTCAACCTTCTACGCTCCAATGAATAGAGACCTAACTTGTTCAACCTTTCTCTGTAACTTAAGTGCTGAAACCCAGGTAACCCTAGTAAATTGTCTCTGCACTCTCTCTAATTTATTGATATCTTTCCTATAATTCGGTGACCAGAACTGTACACAATATTCCAAATTTGGCCTTACCAATGCCTTGTACAATTTTAACATTACATCCCAACTTCTGTACTCAATGCTCTGATTTATAAAGGCCAGTGTTCCAAAAGCCTTCTTCACCACCCTATCTACATGAGACTCCACCTTCAGGGAACTATGCACTGTTACTCCTAGATCTCTCTGTTCCACTGCATTCCTCAATGCCCTACCATTTACTCTGTATGTTCTATTTGGATTATTCCTGCCAAAATGTAGAATCTCACACTTCTCAGCATTAAGCTCCATCTGCCAACGTTCAGCCCATTCTTCTAACCGGCATAAATCTCCCTGCAAGCTTTGAAAACCCATCTCATTATCCACAACACCTCCTACCTTAGTATCATCAGCATACTTACTAATCCAATTTACCACCCCATCATCCAGATCATTTATGTTTATTACAAACAACATTGGGCCCAAAACAGATCCCTGAGGCACCCCGCTAGTCACTGGCCACCATCCCGATAAACAATTATCCACCACTACTCTCTGGCATCTCCCATCTAGCCACTGTTGAATCCATTTTATTACTCCAGCATTAATACCTAACGACGGAACCTTCTTAATTAACCTTCCATGTGGAACTTTGTCAAAGGCCTTGCTGAGGTCCATACAGACTACATCCACTGCCTTACCCTCATCAACATTCCTCGTAACTTCTTCAAAAAATTCAATAAGGTTTGTCAAACATGACCTTCCACGCACAAATTCATGCTGGCTACTCCTAATCAGATCCTGTCTATCCAGATAATTATAAATACTATCTCTAAGAATACTTTCCATTAATTTACCCACCACTGATGTCAAACTGACAGGTCTATAATTGCTAGGCTTACTTCTAGAACCCTTTTTAAACAATGGAACCACATGAGCAATACGCCAATCCTCCGGCACAATCCCCGTTTCTAATGACATCTGAAAGATCTCCGTCAGAGCTCCTGCTATCTCTACACAAACTTCCCTCAAGGTCCTGGGAAATATCCTATCAGGACCCGGAGATTTATCCACTTTTAAATTTCTTAAAAGCACCAGTACTTCCACCTCTTTAATTGTCATAGGTTCCATAACTTCCTTAGTTGTTTCCCACACCTTACACAATTTAATATCCTTCTCCTTAGTGAATACCGAAGAGATCATTCAAAATCTCTGCCATCTTCCTCAGCTCGACACATAGCTGACCACCCTGATTCTTTAAGGGGCCAATTTTATCCCTCACTATCCTCTTGCTTTTAATATAACTGTAGAAACCTTTCGGATTTACTTTCACCTTATTTGCCAAACCAACCTCATATCTTCTTTTAGCTTTTCTAATCTCTTTCTTAAGATTCCTTTTCCATTCTTTATACTCCTCGAGCAATTCCTTTACTCCATGCTGCCTATATCTATTGTAGACATCCCTCTTTTTCCAAACCAAGTTTCTAATATCCCTTGAAAACCATGGTGCTTTCAAACCTTTAACCTTTCCTTTCAACCTAACAGGAACATAAAGATTCTGTACCCTCATAATTTCACCCTTAAATGACCTCCATTTCTCTATTACATCCTTCCCATAAAACAACTTGACCCAATCCACTCTCTCTAAATCCCTTCGCATCTCCTCAAAGTTAGCCTTTCTCCAATTAAAAATCTCAACTCTAGGTCCAGTCCTGTCCTTCTCCATAACTATATTGTGATCACTGGACCCAAAGTGCTCCCCAACACGTACATCTGTCAGCTGACCTATCGCATTCCCTAACAGGAGATCCAACACTGCCCCATCTCTAGTCGGTACTTCCATGTATTGTTGCAAAAAACTATCCTGCACACATTTCACAAACTCTAAACCATCCAGCCCTTTTACAGAATGAGCTTCCCAATCTACGTGTGGAAAATTAAAATCTCCCTCTATCACCACCTTGTGTTTACTACAAATATCTGCTATCTCCTTACACATTTGCTCTTCCAACTCACACTCCCCATTAGGTGGCCTATAAAACACTCCTATCAGTGTCATTACACCTTTCCCATTCCTCAATTCCACCCAAATAGCCTCCCTAGAGGAGCTCTCTAATCTATCCTTCCGAAACACCGCCATAAGATTTTCTTAGACAAGCAATGCAACACCTCCTCCTCTGGCTCCTCCTACTCTATCACACCTGAAGCAACTAAATCCAGGAATATTTAGTTGCCCATCACACCCTTCCTGCAACCATGTTTCACTAATAGCTACAACATCATAATTCCAGGTAGCAATCCACGCTTTAAGCTCATCCACCTTTCTTACAATGCTCCTAGCATTAAAATAGATACATTTAGGATACTCTCCACCTCCTCCTCTCTTTTCATCCCTAACAATGCATTCAAATTTATTATCCTTTTCTTTCTTCTCCCCTACATCTTCGGGCTGAGTGCATCCCTTCTCCATCACCTGCCTTTCCTCCCTCACACACAGTCTACTTACTTGCTCTACTGGTGAACTAACCTCCTCTCCCATAGTTTCCTCAAATTGATTCCTGCCCCCCCCCATCTTACTAGTTTAAAGTCTGCCCTGTAGCCCTAGCAAACCTCCCTGCTAGGATATTGGTCCCCCCAGGATTCAAGTGTAACCTGTCCTTCTTGAACAGGTCACGTCTGCCCCTGAAGAGGTCCCAATGACCCAGAAACTTGAATCCCTGCCCCCTGCTCCAATCCCTCAGCCTTGCATTCATCCTCCACCTAATTCCATTCCTACTCTCACTGTCACAATCCCGAGATTACTACCTTTGCGGTCCTTCTTCTTAACTGCCTTCCTAACTCCCTGTACTCTCGTTTCAGGACCTCTTCCCCTTTCCTACCTATGTCATTGGTACCTACATGTACCACGACCTCTGGCTCCTCACCCTCCCACTTCAGGATATCTTGGATACGATCAGAAACGTCCCGAACCCTGGCACCAGGGAGGCAAACTACCATCCAGGACTCCCGATCACCTCCACAGAACCGCCTGTCTGAACCCCTGACTATCGAATCCCCTATTACTATGGTCCTCTTTCTTCTATCCCTACCCTTCTGAGCTACAGGGCCGTCCTCTGTGCCGGAGGCCTGGCCACTGCCACTTCCTCCAGGTAGGCTGTCCCCCCCCAACAGTACTCAAATATGAGTACTTATTGTCAAGGGGTACAGCCACTGGGGTACTCTCTAGAACCTGCCTCTTCCCATTCCTGACCGTGACCCACCTATCTGCCTCCCGTGGCCCCGGAGTGACCACCTGCCTGTAACTCCTCTCTATCACCTCCTCACTCTCCCTGACCAGGCGAAGGTCATCGAGCTGCAGCTCCAGTTCCCTAACTCGGTCCCTCAGGAGCTGCAGTTCGGCGCACCTGGCACAGATGTGGACATCCAGGAGGCTCGGAGACTCCAGGATCTCCCACATCTGACACCGAGATTATCTTTTTTTGTAAAAAAAATACAGAGAAGTTCAGCAAACAGATAATACAAACATCCACACACACACATTTACAGAGAGAGATATATATATAATAGTTTATTACCTATATCATATTATCAGGTTTTAATGATATTAATTCATAATAGTAATAAATATAGTCTTAATTTATAGTAAACCAGACTCCAGATGTGTTCCATTTCAGCTGGTCCTTTTCAGCTTGTCACGGGATTCCTGACAGATGAGGTCTTGGAGTACTTGGGGGTACACAATAAAATAGGCCCGTCAGCATGGTGTCCTTAAGGGAAAATCTTGCCTGACAAATCTGTTGGAATTCTTTATGGAAATAATAAGCAGGATTGACAAAGGAGAATTGGTTGATGTTTATGTATTTGGATTTTCAGAAGGTCTTTGATAAGGTGTCACATGAGGCTGCTTAACAAGACAAGAGCCCATGGTATTGCGGGAAATATACTAGCATGGATAGAAGATTGAGTGATTGGCAGGAGACAAAGAGTGTGAATAAAGAGAATCTTTTTGGTTGGCTGCCAGTGACTAGTGTTGTTCCACAGGGGTTGGTTTTAGGACTTTTTTTTTACATTATATGTCAATAATTTGGATGATGAAATTGATGGCTTTGTGGCCAAGTTTGTGGATGATACAAAGATAGGTAGAGGGGCAGGTAGTGTTGAGGACTTAGATTAGGAAAATGAGCAACGAAGTAGCAGATGGAATACAGTGTCAGGATGTGCTTGGTCATGCACTTTGGTGTAGGCTATTTTCTAAGTGGGCAGAAAATTCAAAAATAAGAGGTGCAGGATTCCTTAAAAGTTAATTCGCAGATAGAGCCAGTGGTGAGGAAGGCAAATGCAATATTAGCATTAATTTCAAGAGGATGAGAATATAAAAGCAAGAATGTAATGGTGAGGCTTTGAATGTCTCCTTCAAAAATAGGAAAACAGCTATTTAAAAATGATATGAGATTGAATGTATTTGAGGAACCTGGTATTCTGTACACAAATCACTCAAAGCTAATGAGCAAGTACAGTATGGAATTAGGAAGGCATATGGTTTACTAGCCTTTATTTGATTTAAGTACATCTTACCAAAATCATATGGATTTAGTTTCTACATATAAAGATAATTGCAAGAGAGGAGTGAAGTGAAAGTTTACAAGATCAACTCTTGAATCAGCTGGTTTATCTTATGAGATTAAACTGGCCCTTATACAAATGAACATTCTTTTTCTAATTCATCCAAAGCAGACAACAATTTCAAAATATTGAGGTAATCAAGGGATATAAGGTCGGTGCAACAAAATGGCACTACATTAAGTAAATCATCCATAATTTTTGGATAGTTGTTCTGGTGCCAAGAGCCAAATGATCTTATCCTTTTTCAATTGCTTATGTTGTTACAAGAATTGGGTTGCACTTCAGAGTAATATCAAGAGAAAGTAGACTGTGAGAGATAGTAAGCCAAAAATCTATATTCACTCAGGTAGATGTAAAATATCATATACTTTCATTTTGAAGTTCCATTCTTATCAGTATGTTATCATTATTTAGATATGTGTTAAAGCAATGACTTTCTCAAGACTTGCACTCAAAATAAATTTTGAATTGAAAGTATATTAAATGGTCAGTCTCTGACAGAAACTCCTTAAGCTGTGTGTAGGTGCATAGTAACTACTTGATTTCTTAGCATCTATTTTGAGTTCAAGCCAACTAGTAACACCCAAATAGACAGTTTACCTAACTTCTTCCTGATACCGATCTTTGGTTATGAACTTTTACATGTACTTTATATCTTCTATGTCAAATGAATGTCAGGCTCTTCTGCAAACAGACAGTAATATATATTGGAGAAATTCAAACCCAGGTACGTTGGAGGCAAATAGACTATATACCTGCTTTGGATCTCTAAAGTAAAACTGATGAGCTATGAACAAGTAGCCTCTCCATTCCTGTCAGTTTTCTATTGAGCAGCCAGCTTAAATATCATCTCCATACACTACTTTATCAAACATGCAACAAATACCCAACTATTGCATCCTTTAAGTATGTGGCCTTTGTTTTAAAATATTAACATAGAAACCCATTGCTAGTACTTCACTCATCCTAGGGTTTGTACGAACCATTAACACTGACACAAACCTTGGGGACAAATTGTCCATTTGTTCACCATCTGTTTGATATAGTTCAGCAAAAAAAATTCTTATGGAAAGATGAGTTTACAGCTTTCATTACTGATCATTTATCTTTTGCCTGGTTTATGCATCTTGAAAGATAAACAAATGAGCCCAACTTTCACCCATTCTTAACTTTAAATCCTTATTTTGAAAGTGATTGGGGGAGGGGCAAAGTACCTAAAGCAGGAAAACAATAGTGATTCATCAAACATTTATAAAAAGGTTTTATTTTATTGTATACAATTTCCATAAGTTAAGCAATTCCTTCTTTTTCCAGTAGCAAAACAAAGGTTACACTTGATCAATACCCAGATAGTGTTGCCAAAACCCAACTTTTATTCAAAAAACCCAACTAAAAACATATGTTGTCATATCTCCAATAAGTTGTGTTTCATTTAAACTTCTGGATGAACAAATGTTAAAAGTTTGATTGTACAACTTCTATTCACCTTTACAGGAAATGTGAGAATACTCAGCATAGCCAAGCAAGTTTTTCCTGAAGGAACCTACTTTATTGAAGCCCCCTTTAACATCTTCAGTCCAAAGACTGAGACACAAGCAGACAATTCTGAGGAGTCACACCATGCTACTAAACACAGGGAACTTCCATATTGTGTAGGAAAAAAAATCCCCATGTTCTTGCAAGTGTCCATATAATCTCACTTCTGAATTTCCTTCTGTAAAAACCAAAAAACTAACCAGGAAAAATCATTTCTACAAAGTTCTGTGCAACCCTTGAATGTGGTGCAGAAGTCAATGTCACCTACTCTGGAAGATTTTTTTTTAAAGTAACAGGGTCAATGCACTCACAAAACACTTTCACGGAAGAACAGTATTCCACATAAAAATAGTTAGATAAAACCAAGAAGGAGAGAGCTGTCCCAGATTTGGGAGTTATTTAGGATCTCCTAGAACCATACCGGAATCTTTGTCAACTAAGATACATTTCTTTTATTCAAATCCAATTTAGTTTGAAAAATTTAATGCCAGAAGAAAGGAAACAAAGAAGTAATATCTATTTGTATGACAATTATTCTGGCTCTTCTGCATCATCATTTTCATCTGGGGAAGTTTCATCAGGATTTTGTCCAGCACCAACTCCCAAGATCTTGTCTTCACCTTCAGCTGGGAGAGGTAGTTCAGGATCTTTACCTGCCGGAATGGATTCTTCAGCATCTTGGTCTGCTGTCAAATTGGATTCAGGCTCTTCATCAGTGGCATCCACCTCCCCCTCAGGTGGCTCTATAACTATCCTAGGTGTACTGACTAATTCATTGCCACCTTCACTTGCTTCTGGCTCTTGACCTCCCATTCCTTCTGATGTTTCACCTTTATCTCCTTCATTTTCACATTTAATGTTTTCATTTAATCCATCACCCTTTGTAGGGTTGTCAACGCCAGCTTCATCTTTAGAATCTTCTTCAGTAAATGGATTTTCACCCTGTGAAGGAGAAAATTTAAAACCATCAAGCGTATTACAACAATTTACCATGAGATCTATTAAGACTTTAGGTCTGAACAAAACTGGCAAGTTTCTCCTGTTGGAGAGATGTAAATCTTCCAAGGAACGACCTGGGCCTTAGGTGCAGCCACTGTCATGCAGCATTTATCGGGGTATTTATACTATACTCTGAAATAAAAATTCGAAGTTTAAGTAAATTTATTATCAAAGTACATATATATCACCATATACAACCCTGAGATTCACTTTCTTGCAGGTACTCAATTGAGAGCAACCTGACTGGCTACATCACTGCCTGGTATGAGACCTGAAGAGAGCAGTGCAGACAGCTGAGTGCATCTGTAGATGTGAACTTCCCACTATTCAGGACATTTACAAAGACAGTTGATCATTGGGGACCTCGTCATCCCAACCACAAATTGTTCCAACTGCTACCATCCAGAAAACAGTATGGCAGCATAAAAGCCAGGACCAACAGGCTCCAGGATAGCTTCTTCCACCAGGCCATCAAACTGCTTAACTCATGCTGACACAACTGTATTCCTATGTTATATTAACTATCCTGTTGTACATACTATTTATTATAAATTGCACATTTAGACAGAGATGTAGCATACAGATTTTTACTCCTCATGTATATGAAGGATGTAAGTAATAAAGTCAATTCAGAAATCCATAATAGAATCAATGAAAGACCATGCTAACTTGGGCATTCAACAAGTGTGTAAAAGACAACAAACTGCAAATGCAAAAAGAAATAATAATAACTACACAATAAATATCGGGAACATGAAATGAAGAGTCTTTGAAAGTGACTCCATAGGTTGCTGTAATGTCAATAATGGGCGGATGTTCAGTGGAGTTATCCCCTTTGATTCAAGAGCCTGGTGGTTGAGGGGTAATAAAGTCGTGCTTTCTTTGTAATTGCACTTACATGCTGGACCCACGACAGGTCCTCTGAAATAATAACATGAAGGAAATTAAAGTTCTCGCCATTTCTGATCCTCCAATGAGGACTGACTCGTGGACCTCTGGTTTCCATCTCTTGAAGCCAATAAGCTGTTTGGTCTTGCTGATATTGACTCAGCACTCAGGTGTTGTTGTGGCACCACTCCGCCAGATTTTCAGTCTCCCTCCTCTATGCTGATCCCTCACAACCTTTGATTCAGCATATGGAGTGGTGTCATCAGCCAACTTGAAAATGGCATTGGAGGTTTGCTTAGCCACACAGTCATAAATGTAAAGTGAGGAAAGCAGGTGGCTAAGAGCACAGCTTTGTGGTGCACCTGTACTGATGGAGATCATGGATGAGGTGTTATCATCAATCCAAACTGACTGGGGTCTGCAATTGAGGATCCAATTGCACAAGGAGATATTGAGGCCAAGATCTTGAAGCTTATTGATTAGATTTGAGGGGATGATGGTATTAAATGCCGAGCTGTAGTTAATAAACAGCATCCTGATGTAGGCATCTTTGCTGTCCCAATATTCCAGGGTTGCGTGAAGAGCTAATGAGATGGCATCTGCTACAGAGCTTTGCTCTGGTAGGCATACTGGAGTCGATCAAAGTTGCTTCTCATGCAGGAGTTGATATGTTTCATCACCAACCTTTCAAAACACTTCATCACTGTGGATGTAATTGCTACTGGACGATGGTGATTGAGGCAGGTTGCCACTTTCTCCTTAGGTACCGGTATAATTGAAGTCTGCTTGAAGCTGGTGGGTACCTCAGACTGCTATTGCTTCTCGGCCTTTTGGCTAAGATCAAGTGTAGACTGCTGAACCTGAAGGTTAAAGATCTCAATGAACAGCCAGTTGATCAGCACAGGTCTTTAGTACTTAGCTGCGTACCCAGTCTGGGTTGGATGCTTTTCCTGGGTTCACCCTCCTGGAGACTACACACACTTAGGCCTCATGAGACTGAAATCATAGGATCATTGGGGGCTATGGGAGTTCCTGATGGCTCCTTCATATTTTGACGGTCAAATCAAGCATAAAAGGCATTGAGCTCATCTGAAAGTCTAGCCCTGTTGTTGCCTATATTGCTTGATTTAACTTTATAAGAGGTGATAACATTCAAGCCCTGCCACATTTGTCAAGCATCCTTGTTGATTCAAATTTAGTTGGAGATTGTCACTTTGCCCATGAGATAGCTGTCCAAAGATCATTCTTGGACCTTTTGCAACTTTCTTGATCACAAAACTTGAATGCCTCAGGTTGCACATGATTCTTCCAGGCCTTCTGCTTAGGGAAGATGCTGAATGATCCTGTGGGGATACACTCGTCCGTGACAACATGGTGTATTCATTCAAACACCGGTCAGTACACTGACTCGAAGCAATCCTGTAGCTGCTCCTCTGCCTCCTGTAGTCACCACTTTGTTGACCTAAACTCTGGAGCTTGGCTGTTTAGCCTCTGTCTGTATGCAGGTATAAGAAGAACAGCCAAATGATTAGATTTACTGAAATGCTGTCTAGGCATGGAATGGTAGGCATTCCTTATCTTAGTATAACAGTGGTCTAGTTGTTGGGACGTCTGGTGCTACAGATTATGATTGTAATTGTGCAGGGTTTTCTTCAAACAAGCTCGATTGAAGTCCCTGACTATGATATGAAATGTGTTGGGATGGACTGTTTCTTGCTTGGAGACAGCATCATGCAGTATCTCAAGCACTTCATTTTCGGCTGGTGGTGGTATGTAAACTGTGGTCACTCCTTGGGTAAATAGAACAGATGGGATTTAAGCTTTAGGTATTCAAGGGAACACAAGTTCGACAAAACCACCACATTGGAGCACACACCACTACCTTGTGCCTTTTCCAAATCAGTAGTTCAGTCCATCCTGTGGATCAAGATCAGGTCTGATCACTGTATCTGGCGTGCTGAGAGAAAGCCACATCTTGTTCAAACAAACAACACATCTCATTTCCCTCCAACACAGCAGTCTTGCACTCAGATCCTCAATTTTGTTCTCCAGTGATTGCACATTTGCTAACAAGATGGTGAGTAGAGGGGGCCTCATCCCTCTGTGTTTCAGCCTGGCCTGGAGTCCCATCCTCCTGCGATGAGTCTGCTTAAAGATGCCATTCCTACTTGGTCCACAAGTCCTTCAGAAGATCATGAGAACTATAGATGATTAAGTTGAGTTAAAAGTATATTACTTAAAAGGAAATTACATGCTGCAGTTTTCAGTGAGACTAATTTAAAAGAGGTATACTCAGGAGTATTGCATGTAGCCTGCAGAATGTTGCCGTGTTTCACTGGCGCCATCTTGAAGGGACTTTTAAGAAGATTTAATTAAAAGTTCACAACATTATGGCCTTTGTTAAAGTATGCAACACCAGATATTACCATTACAACTGATATGCTGAACAAATGGTATAGATTGAAGATTCCTGGTAAAAAAAATGGGAGGCAGCGAAGAGAATTTGTATTTTAATCACAGTGAGTTGTCATAATCTGTAAGACATACATACTCAGAAAGTTGATAAATATTTGAAATTTTTTAAAGTTTATAGATAATGAGTGGTGTAGTGTTATTAACAATATTTATTTCAATAATAGTACAGACTCAAGGACTGAATGGTCTCCCTTTGAGATTCCAACCGAGTCCAGGGGATTTCCTATTTAAGACCAATCTTGTACTACTTACACATATCCAAATAAATTCTTTTAGACCCCATAGAGCAGTAGACATGTCAAATAAACCGTTAAATCATGCTATAAGTTTACCTTTGGACCTTTGTAGCTTTAGTTATAACATGAACTGGCAGACACCCACCAGTTTCTTTTGAACGTGTGCTCTATCACACTGCCACAATTACTAAGGTATTTTCCATTCTCACAGTTTGATTATGTAAGTGTAATCACAATTACAAAATATAAATTGTTAACAGAGAAACAAGTATATATGCAAACATCATGGTATTGTTGCCATAGGTGTTTCATCTGTTATTAGAGCTTACCTCCATTAAGGTGTTTGGAGTTTTGAATTACAACCTGAATTACAACAAGCTAACTGAAATCCATCCAGTTATTTTGCCACATGCAATAGCATGCAAATAAGAATTACCTGAAGATATTTTTCCAACATTCTCACAATATTTCGATTATTTAATATACACTTTGCTACTTGAAGGCCACTCCTCTTTGAGTGCTCAAGCATCATCTGAAAACAGAAGAAATGTTGCTTTAAGAACCTAGTCACTCTCACCAGGACTTAGGAGTTCTCATATTCAGCTTCAGATGATCCCTTTTCACATAGAAGAAGCACCACATTACATTAATACACATTAAAGCCATTCAATAGTCTTAGCAGCAGAGCTGCTACCATGAAAAACATAGTCACTGATTCATTTCTGTCTTTAGTCCAAACACAAAATTTAAATTGGGGAGGCAAACCAGGGTAGGACTTTTACATTAACGGTAGGACCCCAAGAAAAGGCAGCTTTTGGCACAGTGGCCTTGAATATAGACTTTGGGATGTAATGTCACAATTGTACAAGACTTGGTGAAGCCATATTTGGAAAATTAGTCCAGTTACAGGAAAGATGCTAGAAAGGGTGCTGAAAAGATTTACAAGGATGTTGCCAGAACTTGAGGGCCATAGGTATGGAGGGAGGTTGAGCAGGTTGGGACCTTCTTCATTGGAACATAGATAGGCTAAACCTAGTCTTTTTCCAAGGGATGGGTAATTAAGACCATAAGACACAGAAGTAGAACTAAGCCACTCAACCCATCGAATCTGCTCCGCTGTCCCATCATGGCTGATCTATTATCCCTCTCGACCCCATTCTCCCTGTAACCTTTGATACAACAACCTATCATCCTCTGCTTTAAATATACTCAATTACTCCACCTGGCTACAGAAATTCCTTCTCATCTCTTTTCCAAATGGATGGCACTCTATTCTGAAGCTGTGCCCTCTGGTCCCAGACTCACCTACTGTGGAGAACATCCTCTCCTCAACTACTCCCTCTAGACCTTTCAATATTCAATAGGTTTCAATGAGGTCCCATTCATTATTCTAAACTCCAGCGAGTACAGGCCCAGAGCCATCAAATGCTCCTCATACATAAACCATTTAATTCCTGGAATAATTCTCATGAACCTCCCCTGGACCCTCTCTGATGTCAGCACATCTTTTCTTAGATAAGGGGCCCAAAACATGACTTTATTACATGCCTTTTCTATTTCCCCTTGAAATTTATATCCCACATCCTGACTATTGTTTGGAGGCTTGTACATAACTCCCATCAGAATCTTTTTACCCTTCGAGTTTCTTAACTCTACCCACAAGGATTTTACATTTTTTTGATCCTGTGTCACCTCTTTCTAAGGATTTGATCTCATTTTTTTTTACCAGCAAAGCTACCCCACCCCTTCTGCCTACCTGCCTGTTCTTTTGATACAAGGTGTATCTTTGGGTTAAATTGCCAACTATGATCTTCTTTCAGCCATATCATTGCTATCTGCAATGTTATACCTGCCAATCTCCATCTGTGCTACAGGATCATCTTATTCCATATACCGCGTGCATTCAAATATAACACAAGTTAAGAACTAAAGGACATGGGTTTAAGGTGAGAGGACAGAGATTTAATAGGAACCTGAGGGGCAACTTTTCACCCAGAAAGTGATCAGTATGTGGAATGAACTGATAGAGGAAGTGGTTAAGTCATTAACAACATTTTTAAAGGCACAGCGACAGGTACATGGATACAAAAGATTTAGAGGGATATGGGACAAACAGAAGCAAATGGAACAAGCTTAGTTGGGAATCTTGGTCATCGTGAATCACTTGGGTCTAAACAGTCTGTTGCTGTGCTAAAGATTTACTGCATTTC